>NC_142251.1:12174878-12824628 GCF_052056855.1 Sturnus vulgaris | reverse complement strand
CTCCTATGAAATAAAATTTTTAAAGGAAGGTGAAATGTCCAGGAAGTGCACAACCTTCTCTTATACTTATGGAAGTTCATAAACCTTCTCTTACACTTATGGGAGTTCATATTGATTTATTAATAATGTGACACCAGTACATCTAATTCGTTGGGATTTATTACTTATTTTCTATAAATTATAGATATAATTTAGTAATTCTGGTTTTATCTATTGGAAAATCTAGTTTCCTGTTGTTAATTTCCAAACCTTTAATTTTTTGAGATTAGAGGAAAACAATAAGACAGATGCTAAAATGAAGGTGTTTATTGGCTTATACTGCAATACTAAAGATTTCATGTATTTATAGTTCATAAAGATCTAATTTATGATACACAGAAGTTTAAGTAATAGACAAACAAATAATCCATAATACAAAATGAAGGGAAATTACAGAGAATAACTGATATGGTTATAACTGATAAACAGTAGCATACAAAAATATGCATAAGTAAAATTAACAATGGTATATTTTGTTTAGTAGGAAGAGTTTTGCTCAAATGATCAATTGAATGATAAAGAGTTAAATTCTCTAAATTACTATAGTGGTCACATATATCTAATGTTATCCACTCTATAACCTTAATTCATGAATCCTTTTTCAAAGACAAAAATATATTCTTTTTTTGTCCCTGAATAAGTGAGTGTTAGATGCTTTCAGACTGGGAATACTACTTTCTTCACTGCATTCATTTTTGTCCTTGTATACCCTTCAGGTTCCAGACAGATTATTGCTTCCATCAGAAAAGGGATTTGATTAATCACCAGATCATATGTTTTATTCAAAACCAGTGCCCTCCATCCTTCATTCAGAGTAAATTAATGAAAAATTCACATAATTTGTGCAGAATATTTTATTAACTGCTGGGGTTTTTTTTGTTTTCTTTTTTAGTTTTGTTTGCAGTCTCAGAATAAAATTCTAAAAATCAGGAAAGAAGAGAACTACATTTAGGATCTTGATTTTTAAAGAGTGAGTTGAAATGAAGTTCCATTTCATCAGATTCTCTTAGATAATTAACTGACTGCATGAATTATCCTTCACTAGCAAAGCAGTTGGGGATTTGAAACACCCCTTACTTGATTTTTCCATCCCACATACAACAACGTCTTTTACTGAACAATCTGTCTTTTGGGGTGCAAGGATTACACACTAACAAGCTGGTGAAGCACAGCATTGAGATTTCAGGTCTCAGTGTTACGGATGTTCCTATCTTATAAGTGCAAAAAAGAAAGAATTTGGAGTCCTTAGAAGGTTATATGTTGAACATTAAGACAAATGTAGCAAAAGGCAAAAATACTCCTTTGTAGCTATGTGTTACTGCTCAGTCCGTGTAACATACTGCCCTAGGGTGACTTTATGACCATTGTATCCCCAGTCATCTGTTCTGTTTATGGTGGATATTAAGTTCTGCACCTTTAAAACTGGTTCTGAGAGTGAAGGGGGAAGAAGAAGCGTGGACTTTGTTTTCAGAACCTGCACTTGCTGCCTCGCATTCCTTCTCTGTGTTATGTGCAGCAGAGACAGCGGGAGACAGCTCTCCTTTGCTTTTTAGTTAGGTTTTTTTTAGCTAAGGTAGAGAAGCTCCCCAGACTGTGGCTTTTCTTTTTCTTGGAAGTGATCAGCCCTCCTCTGGACTGAAAACCCAGCAAAACACCAAGAGCTCACACCTGTGCCCCACCAGGGCCTGGGACAAGGCTCTTTCCAGTGCAGGAGGGACTGATAGAGAATGAGTGAGCTGAGCTACACCCCATGAAAGGGACTTTCTGAATTTGCCATCTCTTCAGAACAGCGAGAGGTTTTATTGTTTAAGATTATTAATTTTTTTATGCTTGTGAATACTTTGCTTGTTAAATAAACGATTTTTCCCCACTTTTCTCCAAAATCTTTTCCTGAACCATTTGGGGCCACTTGAATCTGCTTCCTAGAGGGACCCCTTTGGAAGTTTCCTCCTAAATTTGCCCTAAACCAGGACAAACACGTAGGCTCAAGAAAGTGGAAAAAACCTGTAGTGATTGCATTTTAGTTTCACCTACTCTGTATTGGGGTAATGCAGTCAGTGGCCTTGTTACTTAAATGCATAATGTCTCTCTGGCTGGATGCCTTCATGTGTCTCTGGTCCCTGGACTTGACTTTTTTGAGGTTTTAATACATTTCTGATCCCTAGGCTTACTTTCTCATCTGGAGATAGATCCAGAAGTGTCCCTAACACATAGTTTTTACCGTAGAGGGGCACAGATTAGAATAGCTATTGTGCTGGGCTTGGTGATAACGATTTATAGGGAGTTTACGAAGGTACTGGAGTTCTTCCTGGTATGTATGGTTCATGGTTTCTTCATCCTACCCTGTGGCCTTGTTCCAGTACCAGGTATTGGGGGTTTATTAGTAATTGTACCTAGATTGTTAGAGGAGGAGCAGGGGATGGGGCTTTTCAGCCTTTTCTTTGTTTTTTCTCCTTTGAATCTGTCACTTTTGGACAATGTTCAGTTTCCCCTGAATGTTAAATATACCATTTGCCTGGTATTTTATCTGGTAAGCTTCCTTTATACAGTTTGCAGCTTGTCTAGAATAAGGGCTGAGATATCCAGAGATGCTTATGAGACCCCTGACCCAGGAGTAGACCTAGGTGTGGAAAATCCTGAGTGGTGTGGAGAATAGGAGGAATTTTCTGACCCTATAGACTCAGACTTTCCACATGAATACAGAACCCAGCTGAAGTGGGGAAATACTTGAAAGAGAAGTGCCATGATGACTGTAAGGGGAAAAAACTCATTGCAATAAGCTGGGGCCTGGCATATGTTTGTTGCACACTGCTAGATACTGTAGGGCACCAGAGAGAAGCCAGGGTGCAGGGAGATAAATCAGCAGCTACCCCAATCACTCAGGCTGCAGCAAACACCCCAGCTACTCAGGCTTAGCTAAACCAGACAGTGAGCCTAACAGCTAAACTGGACAGTGAGCCTAAGCCACTGGCAGTCGCTACCACAGGAAATCACATTAAAAACCCAAAAGCACTACCCTTCATTGGTGTCTCTACCCAGCTGAACCAAAACCACGACATCTTTTGGTGGAGAATGCGGGCAGGTAGAACAATGCCATGTGTACCTCAGGGGGATCTGATTGCTGGGTGAGAGCCATATGTAAATATCACTGTTTGCTGAATGTCACTGCCACCCAGCCATCCCGCTGGCACCGTGGAAAAATCATGCAGCTAAAAACAGAGGCAGCCCTGCTGCCCCATGCAGAAAGCCCCACAGCTGGAATTAACTGCACCAGGAGCTGGAAAACAGCCATGCAGCCAGAGCCACCACTGCCCAGCTGAGATCATATAGCCATCCACAGGCCTGGGCGAGATCGAACACTTTCTGTGAACAGATGAAAGTTGCAGACATCAATCCTCTCTCGAGTGAGAGAAAAAAAAAAAGGTGAAGACACGTAGAGAAAACAACATGGAGATACTGAGGTCAGTGAAGAAGAAGTCAAATCCCAGATGGGAGGAAATTGAGGAGCTACCTTAGTCTTGAGCTGAAATTCTCTTGTAAGGCTATGGTGAAGATATAATTGATACATCAGACTCTTTTTTCCCCTGTAACTCATGGAATGCCTTGGGATGTGTAACATTTTAACCACAGGCATGAACAGAGGCACCAGTGCTGAAGCAAGCAGATGCTGAGGTAGCTGTGATCCAATGAGAAGCTTGAACAGAGAGACATGAGAGAGATGAGAAACTTTGCCCCAGGGATGGAAGAAGAAAACCTCTGTTCCCAGAGTTAAAAGAAATTTTTTTGTTTTTATACTAGAACAGCTCATCCTTAAAATTGCACCCCAATAAGCTGAGATGACCCATGGTGGTAATTGGTAGTTTGGAACACTACCAAACCATGGGAGACTTCATGATTGAAGATTTCCCAGCAGCTGATATTCATGAAAATTAAAACCACAAGAGAACTATTTCTTGTGAAAAAGTCTCCATGGCATGGCAGGAGTCACTCCTCTCCCTAATTAAACTGAAGGAAGATTATTTTAGAAGTGATAAACTGATTGAAGATACCAAATTTTGTCTCTTTATATTGTCAGTGGAAAAAGAAAGAGGAGTTGAGGAGAGGAGAATGTTCTGAAGGTCTATTTTAATTTCTTATTATTTTTCTTTTAGTTCTGTTAATAAAGTTTTCTTTATACCCTTTAAAATTTTGAGCCTGCTTTGCTCTCCTCCTAATCCTTATCTCACAGCAGAAAATGAGTAAATAATTCTAGTGGGTGCATTGGCATTTGGCCAGCACTAGAGCCACTACATATACGCACTTTTTAATTTAGAAATGACAAGACACATCTCCTATCATAGAGAAAAATAATATTACTGCAAATATCTAAGATTAAAAATTGCTCTTAAATAACAGAAATGCCTCTCATCTTAATTTCTCATAATTTTTCCTTTTGATAAATTATTGAGACAGATATTTAGTCTGTCCATGTTCAATTTATCTGTATCCTGAAGCGAAGAAATTCAACTGTATTGTGACTTCTGAATCAGCCAGCAGCCTATCTTTACAGGAGTAAAATGGTTTAATGTTTCACTGCACTTGATATCCACTCTAAAACTGCATCTATCCAGCACAATGAACTGCAAATATCTGCATGAAAATTTAGGCTATGCTTTATTGGGCCAAATTAATTTGATTTGCTCATAGATAGTCAAATAAACCATAGCTTTTAAGATCATCCACAATTTGCTAAGGTGTGCATATGTTAAATGCCCAGGATACAAGGCCAACAAAACAAAATGAACTGCCCAAAACTAGCCTTTTCAAAAATTTGTTAAAGAAATATTTTCCTGAGTTAGACAGATACAGTTTACTAGATAAAGAAGTGACTCTTGTACTATGACCAAGACTGAATGTCGTTTGAAAAAAAGTAGTATATTAAGTATTGCTCATCTCAGATGATTTTGAACAAAAGGGTTACATTGGGCTACATCATGGTTCTGTCTATCATTGAAATCGAAAATAATTGTTCCTATATAAGACATTCCCATTCATGAGTTACAAGAATTTATATGAAAAGTAGGTATTCTTTGTAAATCAATGTTTAGCATCTTGAATTTCCAACTACTATCTCCCTAACTTGACTTTATTCAATCTTTTGTCTAGAAATATATCTGTTGTAACCAGAATAATTGCTCTTAGTTTTGCAACTTGAGGTAGTAAAAGGAAAGTTTATGTCCAACAATCCACGGAAGAGGAACTGTGACCCCAGAAAGTGTTTTGTTCACATTTGCAATTGTTGGTCAGTTGCACCAAGTGTCATAGAATCATGGGATATCCTGAGTTGGAAGAGACCCACAAGGATCATCAAAATGTCACCATGCTTGGTCTTAAAGTGACTATCACCTTGTGTTTGCCTTTGAAATAATAATTTTTGGAAAGTTGAAAAATATGAGCAAATCTTTTGAATATGATCAGCTAATACAGGTCACTAGTGGTACTGAATGTGTAATAATGATATTTTGAATGTTTATGAAAGACTGTAAGTTATTTTCCTACCTCTGTTGGACTGGAGCTACTTCCTTGATTGAAATATTGAATGGTTAATAATGGCTAACAAGGTTTTTCTCCACATTACACAGTTGTCTTGAGACTGAGAAGGAAAAAAATATCACTGAAACTAGTTATGGATCTCCCCACCAAGAGCTATGGATTGAAGGGAGTGTTTGACATAAGCCAGAACAACTGGAAAGACACATTGGTGGGGAAGTTTGATATGACAGGCATATCAAAAGAGCTGATTTCTGGTTTGGGCTTGAAAGATAGGGCCTAGGGGAAGGAGAAAAAGACAGAAGAGAGTCAGAAGGGAGAAGCCATCTCTGGATGTGCTGACAAAGGAGGGTCAAAAATTGATTGATTTCAGGAGACAGATGTATTCCATTACATTTTAATGTAATTAAATATCTGTTATTGATTATATTTGAATTGACGATTTTTACCAAGTGGTTTTAAAGACTTTGATATGTGCGCTTTTGAAGAGTGTACACTAAAAGAAAACATTTCCATGTCTTGAGAACACATGAAAAAATGTTATGTTTTAATACAAAATTTCAACTAACAAAATTGAAGGAAATCAGAGAAGGCTTATTTGAAAATAGGAGATTAAAGGATGATGTCCAATCTGAGGAATATTAGGGCCCATTTTCCTTAAATATTTGTAGGTGAATAGTAGAAAATAAAAACCTATTGAACTAAAATTCTGTTTAGGTAATTATTATTCCTTGGTTGAGATGATTTTTAAATATCTTTTTGAAATAGCACAATAAGATGCAAACTAAACTGTATATAGTAACAGCTGGGCTTGAAGTTCTGAACTTTAAAATGGATCTGTATCCAAATTGAAAGAAAAGTTTTCTTAAAAACACAGATGAATATTTGAGGTCTGTACATTTGAGGGTTTGAATTACCATATATAAAGATATGAAGATTTTGAAAAATCAAATTTAAAGGTCGTTTTAAAATCTAAAATAAAATAATTAAATATTATATTTGGTAAGTGTCTGAATTCAATGTGTCATTATCATTATTTGGAGTACTATTTGAAAGGATTCTATCAGAAAATGCACTCATTTTGCTGTGGAGTTTCATTTAAATATAATTTAATAATGTTAGATATGGTGGCAATTTCACATATAGCCATTTACTCACTATAGTTGCATTGATTTAAAGGTTCTTAAGCATTTCCAAGATTCATCTGAAGGAATCTCTGTGAAAGTTTTGCCTTGGGTAAATTGCAGCAAAAAGAATGGGAGACTTTAGGGAGCCAACACCAAGATGCAGGTTTACAATTGAATTCAGTGTCCTTCTTGGGATAGAGACCAGGCATGCAGAGCCAGCCTTACAGAATTTCTATGGAGAGATCTTGTGAATGTCATCCAGCAGTCACACTCCAGATCCCGAGCTGGCCTTTCCACCCTTCGGGGAAGCCTCTCTTCTCTTCTGTCAGTCCATATTAATAAGACAGAAACAAAAAACAGTAATTGAGATGAACACCGCACTGACCAATTAGTAACTTAAGGATAAAATTATAATGTGACTCAAATTCACTCCATCAGTTCTGTCAAATCATTTCTATGCTGATTGCTACAAATGATATGACTGCAAGTCTCCTTTGATTACTAAGAAGTAGGAGCAGCCAGAGGCATGGTCTGTTTGGGCTAGGTACCAGAGAAATATCTCTTGCTGTCTAAAGCTTGATATAATTAGTACCCCAATGATAGAGACCAAAGAAATCAGTTAGCAGAGATTTCCTCCAGAATGTACAAAAGGTGTTTTTCTGCAAGGATATCAACATTTTTCTCTAAAAAAATTCCTACATATGAAAACTCTTTAATAAAATTAGTACATATTTAGTGATTACTCTTCATAACCGAAAAAGTAAATTGTTCAGTTTCGTCTATTCCTGGCGTGCCAATTTTGCCTGAGGCTTTAGAACTCATCAGTAAAGCCTGTCCACCCGTGGATTTGCATGTCTTTTCCCAAGGACTTAGAAACTACAGTTGTAAATGAGAGGCTGAGAGTGTTGTTGTTGTTGATGTTGTTGTATTGTGTTTTTGTGGTGGTTATGTGTCTATGTGTACAGTTTCTTGTTTTTCTTTGAAGAAAAGTCCTATTCATGTGACGAAAAAAATTATCTACCAAATACATATGCTTTTTACTTTTCATTAGTTAAGTTTGCATCTTCAACCTTTTAAAAAGTAGGAAAAGAAACTATTTCAGAGAAGAAGAGATGCTCACCAAATTAGCAATAAGATTATGGTTTCATTAATGCTGAAGTAGAACCACATTTATCCAGCTGATCAGCCAAAAAACTACCAGAACCCACAGAGATGATAGGTCAGAGGGAGAATAAACTGCCTTCTGTCTGTTAGCAAACCACAGAAAAATTACACGGCATAGAGAGTCTTTGCTCTCTATCCTATGTACTTCTCTGCTCATATATCTGAGCACAACCACCTATTCTGCCGTCCTGAGCCCTTCACACCAAATAACAAGTCACTCTGCTTAATAGTGAGAAATGAAGCAATAGTATGGTTCGTTAAAAATTAAGCTAAAAAGCCCCTAGCAATTCAAACCAGTAGAAGCTGAAAAAACGTTTTGATCAGGAGTGCTTTTTTACTCTTTACATTCAAGTAAGATAAAAAAATTTCAAATATTCTAAATAAAAAATTAGTAATAATAATACTCAAATCCATTATTTAGAAAATGCTATAATTAATATTTCAACCAAAAGAAGCACAAATGGTAGCACAACACACATGGGAATCATTTCAGTGCTGCCTAGTCTTGAATAGTATATTGAAAACTTTGCCCTGCTTTATTCTGAGATCCCCTCCACAAATAATATTCCCATATTCCCTAACTCTTAGTATATGTTTACTCAAATTCTTACTGTCTTTCACTTTGAATAGGTTTCCTAAACTGATCTTCATATTCTCACCTATTAATGAAAAAGTTGGGAAACCTACATCTTTGAGAAGCTAAAAAAAGAAGCTTAGTATTTTCTACAGCTCTAAAAGAATAAAAGATAAAATCTAGGGTTTAGTCTTTGTCCTTCTGCAAAGGAGTACAGAAACAGGGGTTTGTAAGACACCCTTCTCCCTTTTGCACTCCTCCTCTCCCAGGGGAGACTTCGTGCAATTTATCCATGGTGCACAGGCAGGAAAAAAACAAGGCTATTAGTGGTTGTGGATCACTTTGGCCTGAAGTATTTTAGATGAATTCTGTCTGTACTCAATCAGAATGAATTCTAAATATGCCAGCTTGTTATTGTGGTTTTGCAGAGCACAACTCTGTGTCAGATAGGAAATATAATTTGGAGTTCAACAGTATTTTATGTCTCATATTTATGTATATAATATTACAGAGATTTTTCTTATTTCTAGGGAGGGTTTCAGAATGTAGCCATAAAACCTCTTCTTTATGGAAGTTAGGATGAGATGCCTTAATAAATTTTAATTTTTAGTTCTTATCTAATGTTTCACAGAACTTATCCCAATTAAATGATGTTTCTAAACTAGTAATTCAGTCATTTATGAGAAGTCTATTACTTTTCTGAAGCAAAAGTATTCTTGATTTCTCTTGTTTTGTATCCTTTCATTTTTCCAGGTTTCTCCACATGTCTGTCATTAAGATAATGCCAAAAATATTAATCTGTTGGCAAGGAAGAGCCATATTCACCACAGAGGTAGGATGCATCCCACAAAATTATGCATGGAAGTTTTCATCTGTGCAAGGTAGCATCTTCCCATTCCATGTGAATCCAGAGCTGGAAGCGTTCTGTCTTTAGAGCAAGGTGTAGTAGATGAGCCATACAAGATAATTCCCATGCAAATCCTTGCAGTTTGCCACCCTGATAACATGATGGGGTCATGTCAGCCTCAATACCTGGTTAAATATCTGGCTCATAAACCCTCACTTCCAGGAAGGGAAACTTGAGTACATTTCTGCATTTTTCCCAGCACACAAAAACATTTAAAGCAAATTGCTTAAAACTTGGATGAATCATGACAGAAAACATCCTCATGTAAGTCTATTTTGATTATCCTGCTAGACACCAGCTCTACCTTCCTAAACTAAGTTTCGGTATAACGATTTTTTAAAATAAGTAAGGAAACCGGTTTTTGCTCCTAATCTACTCTTCCAGTTCCTTTGTTTCCCTGGTTTGGTTCTTTGTCTTGATTTTCACTGCTTGTTCTTCAAGCCTGCTATCTCCTTGTTTGGAACCATGCTGGTTTTTCTCATGGCAATGCTCCTTTGATGTGTACAGTGGAAGTTAATGAGCTCTCCCAGTACATGCTGGTCTTCTGTGAAATCTTTGTAGAGTATGAGGAAGCTGATTTTACTTAAAAGTCCAGCCACATGTAGAGTGAGAATCTTCTGAAGACATAAAACAAACATTATGTATATGTCTTCCTTTTTCTATTCGTAACCTTGGAAACTGTTATACAGCATTATCTTTTGAAAGTGACATTTCTACACAAGCAGTTCTGTACAGTAGTTTCTTCTCTGTCACTATCTGAGGCTGACAGAATATATACCTTTGGTCCATGCCAAGGAACTGAAGTTCTTTTCCTCACAGAAAACGAATTTTTCTTTGATTTCACCATGATCTTCCTTATCTTCTCATAGCTGTTGTTTTTCCTGGCTTACTTTAGTATAAATGCTACTTTTCATTGTCTAAAATATTTTACTGGTTAACTTCCCTCAGTTCCTGTTTCCCTGTCTTATTCTTGTTTTACTACTGTTTTGCTGCTATGCCTCCTGCTGCTTAGCTTTCCTAGCAGTTGCTTTTCTAGCTTATTCTTGTCTCACTGCTATTTGTGAATTTTCTCAAAAGTCTCCTACTGTTTAACTTTTTCAAGCAGTTTTTTCTAGGTTTGTTTTTCCACTTCTTGAATTTGTTTTCAAAGCCACCTGCTATTTGTCATCTTCTAAATGTTGGTTCTGCAGAGCATTCTCTTCTCCCAAACATTCAGTACATTTTATTTCCACACCAAATTCAGGTGTGAATTCAGAGGGATTTTATATAGCCAGGTTGATCTGAGCATAAAGAAGAGAGAGATCATATACAGTCCTAATGTGTATTCTTGCAATCGTGTTTTAAATATAATACAGAAAACTTCAATTTAGTTCCCTGCAATGGAAAGTAGCCTGTCTTTGGCTTCAAGGTTAAGTCTACAAAATAATTTTCCATTGATAGGTTTTTCCATCTTTAATAAAATAGCATGCCTACTCTTTCTAAAATATCTTAGGTATGAGCATTCAAGATAGGAATCACAAGCTTTCTGAATTTCAAATCACAACTGATGGTTTGTTTCTGAGGTTTAAAATTCTGAACTTTCACTGATACTTAACATTCATGCAGGGTCAAATGTGCCCTCATCACTTTACCAGAGCACTGGAGAGAGACAGTGAGAGTGAGACTTTATTAACAGCTCTTTCTGGTGCTATTCTCTCTTTAGTAACTTACTCACTTGGCCAGAGATGGCAGCAATATTCAACAGACAATATTCAGGGCACTCACTTGGAAAGAGGAAGTCAGTAGTTCATGTCTTTGCTCCAATAAACATTTAATTATTGATATGAAGTGGAACAGTTCCAGATGGAAATGCTGAGAAATATTCATCTCAGAATACCTTGTAACCTACTACCTTATGAAGTGCAGCTGGAAATTCACATGGATTTTCCATATCTGAAGCTATTAACAA
Organism: Sturnus vulgaris; assembly: GCF_052056855.1. NCBI lineage: Eukaryota > Metazoa > Chordata > Aves > Passeriformes > Sturnidae > Sturnus > Sturnus vulgaris. The sequence continues at coordinate 12,813,340 of NC_142251.1, read as the reverse complement.
CTTACTTATTATGATTTGGGCTTTATTGTTGTCTTTTATTTTGCAAAGTTTTTTTTAAAAGTCCTGATTCAATCCCACTGGGTAATGAGACATGAAAATATTCAGATTTTCATAGAATATTTCATACTCACTCCTGTTGGCTTTTTTACAGATTACAGTCTCTTCTTCACCTAGCTGGCTTACAGTTAGTTTGTTATATTATTCGTAAAAAGCTAATTTCTCAATAGTAGTTGACTAGTTTGACACTCTACTAAATTAAGGACCAGTTGAAAAGTCTTATATTCCAAGGCTCTTTATCGATCTTTAATAAAAGGAAATGCTTTATGTCACAGATATTATTTATTTCTTGCATCTTTCTAGTATGAATGACAATCTCTTGCCTAACACATTATAAATTCCTTATTCTAAGAAAGATTCCAAAACTTATTTGGATTATAGTCACAGACACTAAAAAATAGTTGCATAAATTATAAATACTTCTGGAAATCAATGTAACTGCATCATTATAATATAAAAGTGAAAAAGTTATTAAATGCTTTTAATAGTAATATAAGAAAATATAGCATTCTCCTTATACACCCTTTTCATTACTAAAACATTCTCTCTGCAGCCCTAAAATCATTTCTTATCACCACTAGAACTTCACCAAAATCATAAATTTCTTTTTTTTTTTGGATGCTTACAGGCTTATCATATTCATCCATATAGACCTTTTGGGTCATTGCAGTAATGTTTGCTGTGACCATAAGTGGAACACACTGAACTGAGCAAATGGCACCTCCTGTTGCTTTCTGTGCAGTACCTGACACCATCTCAATTTTAAGGTGTGGCAGCTGAGCAAAACTATTTTCACCCCCATCCCTTTCCAGTTTATGCTCCACTTGTTTGGCTTTGAGGTGAAAACCTGGCCTCAGCAAAGCACCTGCTGCTTTTGCAAATGACCAATTTTTTTAGTCCTGAACATTTAACATTTCAGTCTCTCACAGCAGAGTTTCTAAATTCCACCCAGTAGCTCCCTGCCTTCAAGTTTGTTAAGATACAGCTTGCTTTTCTTACAGGGAAACTTATAGTTCATTAATCTTTTTTCTCTAAGGTGTATCTCACTTTTGTTGGCAAAGCTTCCATTTGTTCTCCTAAAGAAACTGTCTTTAGATCCTGACATTTCTGGAAGACCAGTAATAAAGCAATAGAAGTTCCATAGCAGAAGCAATAACTTAGACAGCATCATCATTATCCTGAGAGTTGACCAGAAGCCACTTTTTTTCATGTCTATTTATTTATTTTCCCCACATTAGTCTCCAAATTATCTGACTTCATCAAAATAGAAAACTGAGGTAGATGTGGGGTAGAAAGGAGCAGAAAAAGAGCTATTCAGGACAACAACCATGTCATTTCTAATTCAATCTTTTTCAACAAAGTCAGTTTTGTTATGTTTTCTGCTTGTTTGTTTTTAATTAAAACAAGTATTTTTCCCCATAGGGAAAAATATTTTTTAAATTAAAAAATGCCATCTCACAGTATGAACACTGCTTACAAGGTTCTCCTGTAAGGAAAATCTGTATTTAAGACATCTTGAAACAGCTGAGCCTTGTAGAAGGAAAAAGGGGAAAGGTTTCACAGAATCAGAGTGTTATAGAATGGTTTTGGTTAGAAGGGACCTTAAATATCATCTGGTTCCAACTCCCCTGCCATGGGCAGGGACACCTTCCAGTAGACCAGGTTGCTCAGAGCTCCCCATCAACCTGGTCTTGAACCCATCAGGGACAGGGCAGCCACAGCTCTGGGCAACCTCAGCCATTTCCTCACCACCCTCACAGTGAAGAATTCCCTCCTGATGTCTAATCTAAATCTACCTTTCTTTCAGTTTGAAGGCATTACTCCTTGTTCTATCACTACATGGCCTTGTAAAAGGCCCCTCTTCAGTTTTCTTGTAGCCCCTTTTAAGTATAGGAAGGCTGTTACAAGGTCTCCTCAGAGACCTTTGTCAGTAGCTTATTTCTCAGTAGCTTATAATTTACTAATGCCAGAATATAAGAACAACTCATTGGTTTCAAAATTCAGGCCTGTCTTCTGAGATACTTGCCTTCCAGTTCCAGCAATGTATGCCTGAGGCATTCACAAAGGCTATTTGCATAATCGATATGGCACTGGATCCAGCCTATAAAAGGAGGCTTTTACTCACTTGCAACTAACAGCAGAAACGAATCTACACTTCCAAAGATGAATTCTTTAGCTGTCAAGATTTTAGACAGCATCACAAACAAAATGTGTATATATTTTCTTGACAAAGGCAGAACCACACATCCTGATACAGTTATGGCTTGAAAGCATATTCTTAACTATTGAAAAGGTCTTTGAATGAGAAAATTGTGGAGCTTTCAGTTTTAATAATGCCTTGGTAAGGAATGAAGCAAGAAACTAAAATAACTCAAAAAACCTCATTTCTTATAGCCCTAAGTGTCAAGGGCATTCATTGTGTTCTTGATAGCCACAAACATTGACATCACTGGTATTCCAGATCAACAGCAGTATATTTACTTGCTATACTATTTCCTCTCACATGAGTGAAAGCAGAGTGAAAAGGTCATTTAAAGTAAGCTGCAGCAGATGTTGACTATTTTTTGGTCTCAGAAAACTAGAAAAAGTCTCTTTTTCTTATTCCCATTGCTTCAAATTTTTTTTTCTATTTCTGTACTAAGAAAAAGAAAACGTCCAAAGGAAATGAAGCTTAAAGTTATGGGAAGAGGAATGAAATTACATAAAAAAGGTCAAGAACCCAAGTTCTATGGACTTTGAGTAGGTACTGGGTACTCGGTTGCCCTTACTTCCCTTGAAAATCTCTTGGTTCACTTGCTGTAATATTTCTGTGATTTTAATGAGTAAGGAATAATGGAAATGTCATCATCTTGAACAGAAGGATAAAAGAGAATGGAGGCAGAAATCATAAAGGAAACTGAAGATGAATAGGGTGGGGTGTAAAAGCTCTCTTGGGGTGGGAAAGAAAATGTTGCAACTGTCTTCATGTGCTGAGCTCAAAAATGTCTTCCAGACTATTTCTGGTAACTTCAGAATTCCTGATTTCTAGATATCTGCATTCATTTAGCATTTCTGCTCTGGTCCTGAATGGTCCTGATACCTTTTAACTGTCTCAAGTAATTAGCAAGAAAAAGGAGCAGGTTCAAATTTAAAGAAACTTCATCTAAACACCAGTGACCTCAAAACCTGAGACTTTCTGATGCTCAGCAGACCACAACTCAAAACTTCAATGAAATTTAAAATAACACAAAAACAACAAAACCAAGAAGCAGCATCAAGAGGAATAACTTTAAAATACAGCTGAATTCTGCATTTTTAAGTCTGCTTTGGTGAATTTAGCTAAGCAGCTACTGGGCCACCTGGTTGCTTTTCCCCCTTCTGCATCAACACCTTACTCACAGCATGTGAATGTCAAGCCTGGAGGTCCTGTCACTTTTTCCTGCTGGGTGGCAAGGCACAATTCCAGCTGCCACTGATCTTGTAAAATCAGCTGCTTCCTCATTTCACTAGCCATTCATTGCTCTGCTTCATTAGAACACTAACAAAGGTTTTTAAAGTTTTGATCGTTTTAGCTTTTATGATTAATTCATAGTGAAAACTAATACAGTTATGAGATTCTTTAGCTACTTCTTCATCCCTCCATGTCATAGAATCCTCTTAAAGTATTATTTCCATTCAATTTCTAAGTCTTACCTTTGCAATGTAGGTTGAGTCTCTTGGATAAAACAACCATTCAGCCTAGGTATAGAATTAATACTACATTTTTTTGCTGTTATTGTCATGCCTCTTGCCTTCATTTGAAATGCTTCCCAAAAACAATCATTTAACAATGTCAAAACAGGTTCCATATTTTTTAAGGAGTTTCATAAAATCTTTACAAATAACTAGCAACTACAAAAAGCCCAACAGCAGGTGTGATTCCTCAAATCACATTCTGTTCATTTTCACCATAATGATAACAACTTTTGGGGCCACTTTCTTATGAGTGGTTACAAGTTTTACAAAACCTACATTCTAGATTCTGTAAAGTCTCAGCAATTCAAACACATCTCTCACTTTTGGAATAGAACTGTTAGCCAACAATAGTAGAACTATAAGCTGTTTATTCTTCCAAGGCCCCTTCTTAAAACTAAGGAACCCTATAAATGAGCAAGAAAAGTTGCACCACCGAGGGAAGCAAGTCAAATTCTCTAACCTAAATGCTAAATTATTCATCCAGAAAAGCTTTATTTCTGGTTTACTGGACTACTTACTCACCTTCCATTAGATGGATTTTTAATATGAAATCCAAACAAGACAGATAATAGGAACCAGCTCTAATCTCTTCCATGAAATCGAGTAGCAAAGAAGCCACCTGAGATGAGAGACCCTATTCCAACTGGTATGAATTTACACTACTTGGAATAGTTTTAGCAGTAGAATTTCAGTATTAGGTGCATTAATTTCTCAGGAGGTGAGAGGCCTGGATATGTCTGGGTCATGGAGACTGAGAATCTGAAAGGCATCTGTCAATATTTCAAATCAGATTTTCAAGATCTGAACTATCAGAGGGACTTTTGCCCTAGAGATGAGGAGAGGGATGATTTAGATGTTTAGCTACAGAAGAGCTAAATGCTCTCAATGAGTAGAGTCAGATGTCTTACAGGGTTTGAGATTAGTTTGGCTTTTTAGCTTAAAGTCTGTTTAGAGATAATTTCTCTCTTCACATAACTTTTGAGCCTTCCTGTGGGCCTGATTGTCAGGAGGGTGACATAAAGCATAAGTATTCCTATGTCAAGTTCCTCAGGGTACCTGTCCCTGTATATTTTTAAAACTCTGGCCCCAGTATGTGTCTGAAAGATGTGCAGGGATCCTTATGGAATTCATATAACAGGTTAGACAAGTTGTTGGCCTATCTTGTTTTCTTCTGTGATTATAAAAGATTCCCTCACCTATAGAAGCAATGGTAGCTGAAGTTTTATTTTAGAGAGGTAGCTGCAAGGAGTAACTTTGCCAAGAACTTTTTCCTGAGGCATATTGCTTCAACATGGGCTAAACATTTTGGGTTTTATTATATTGTGACTTGTATAGATTCAATCTATGGAGATGATCTTCAGATGCTTTATAAATCTACACGAGTTGCAATTAATCTTATGACCATGAAAAATAAGAAATTATAGACAATTCTTGCCACAGCAGAATTGCAATTTACCAGAGTGGCTCTATAACAATACCATCTACAGTTTTGGACATGCTTAGTTTAGCAGTGACTTTCAAACCTAAGGAGGACTTAAACATTCTTAACCTGTCCAACACATAACACAGTCTTGGAGTTTTCTTGATGTAATTTTTCTTTTCCTTTTCTATAAGAATGAAGAGCTGTTATTAAAGAAATATTTTTTTTATTCAAAATTCTGTCCAAGTAAAAAAAATTAACCCTACTCTTTTTAACTTCTCTGGCTCAACTAGTCCATAACAAGTGGAGTTCAGTCTTTACTGTAAACGAAGTCGTTTGCTGAAGTGCAATTGGTAACAATGTGATTATCTGGGGATTTTCGTATCAATGTAAACTGATGTACATAAATCTTTTCCAAGCCGTTTTTACCAATTTTTTTTCTTAAAAATCATACTTTACGCCGCAGAACTTTCAAATCTAATAGGTGAATAATCAAATAATAAAAATTAATTAAATATAAAGGGAATATCATTCCTATCTGACAGTTTGTTAAATTACATTAGTCCATAACTGAAGTAGATATATCTGAGATCTGTGCTTCTGTACAAGTCCTTTATTGTTTTTTTTAGGCTATCATTTCTGAGACTAAACATTAAGTAGTTAAACATTTTTAAATGGCTTAAAAACACCTGCCTCAGAAAATATACGTTAGAGTGGAGATAAGACTGTAAGTTAAGGTTCATCAGGTATGCAGAGTTTTTGCTAGTACAAAGAGAAAGAAAAAAGGTGCAGTGTTTGGTTTTGTTTAGTTTTTGTTGTTATTTGTGGGTTTTTTTGCATTTTTGTTTTGCGAAGTTTTTTTATTCAGGAGTGAAAATGTATTTCTAAAGTGCTAAAGAGAAGAGCTATGCTTGAGATATATTTCTTTTTGGTTTCTACTATTACAATGCTACTATGAAGTTTAGTTGATGTATTTAAGCCATCCTTCTAGGAAAGGATCTATGAAAAAATAATCACCTCTCAAGAGAAAAACCATCTGCACTTTGATTGGCATTTCTATTTTGTCTTAAAAGAGCTTTCAACTCTGCCCTTGAGGGTTATCCTTCACCTTGTCTTCTGAAAAAGATGCTACTCCAGAATGTGTTCACACTGCAGAGAGTATACATAAGCTTCAAAATACTTTCTTCTTACATGTACCCAAAGTTAACTAGCATATAACTGGCATTGATTTTTTTTAATGAACTTTTTTTTTTTCCTAGTCATCTACTGGAGAATCTGGTTCTTAATCAGAAAATTATTTGCCTAATCCTGGATGTTATTTTAGTTTGATTAGTCCTTGCTTAGACAAATCTCATACTGCTCAGAGAACGCACTGAGGCTGTTTTGGTTATGTTGTGTTTCAATTGAACTGTTAATAGCAACTTCATATTTTAGTCTAAATATGAGGTGATATTGGCTACTGACCACTTAAACACAGAATATTTTCATAGATTATATTTAAATCTGGTCCTGAGAGGTGTAGGATTGTTGAAAGCCATCCTAGTTCTCCTTGTCTGAGGGGTGTTGGGAAGCAGCTCAGTTGCTTTGTCATGGGAATGAATGTGCAGGGATGGCACAAGAGCTTAAGGCAACCTCGTCTTTTGGTGCAGGTAGCACTGATGAGGGAAATAACACTAAAGCAAAGATGGAGGGGGCTGACAGTCAAATTGTTCTGAATAAACAGCACAGCCATTCTGTCTAGAGAATCTTGGGCCTTGTCCTCATTTATTAGCATGATAGGTCCTTAGTCCAAAGAACATAAACTGTTTTATAAGGCCACAATAAGATGATTTTAGTTCTTTGAAAACTTTTTGAATCAATGAACATGCCAATAAAAAAAATCCTTGATATTGCTGCCAGGTAAAATAAGAACTTCTAGGCTTTAAAGTGAATTCAAAAAGGGAGCTCATGTTTTTAGGTTTTATCAAACTAGACCTCAGAGCAAACTTCCTTACAAGTTTATTTGCAATACATATATTAGGACAGCTGCATAAATATGTCTAACAGACACTGTGGGAAACAAAATAAAATTATCAGAATTTTCAAATTTCAGCATAGAAGTAACTTTTTAATTTTTCTTATTTCTACTGAAAAGGTAGGCACAATCAGCATACCCAGTGCTCTGTGATTCCTCTAGCATGCCTTTTAAAAGACAATTGATTTGTGCATGTGCACATCCCTAATCTGATTAGTGAACACCCTAGCCAAATTAATGCAGATTGATTATCCATAAAAAGTGGGTTAATTCAACATGATTCAACAGACACTGGTACAAATGGCTAGTAGATATTTTACTACATATATGTGTAAAGTTGACATATTTTGCTGTTAAATAAAATATAGTGAGAACAAGTATATTGATTCACAATAAAGTTGATTAATCTATTCATTAGTGTAATTTAATTGTCTGTAAAATTAGTTGCTAAACAGTAGGGAAAAAATCTATTATTATAATTGTCCGTGTTACAGTAAAGGAATGATTTTATTGAGTGTTACACAAATAAATCCAATTTCCCAACTATATGTATTAGAACAAAGGATGGTGTCATTTGCAGTTACAGGAAATACTATGAAATTATAACAAACAGCTATTCACATTATCAACTTAGCTACTTGTCAGACTCACTGTATTGAGCAGTCCATGGTATAGAGCAGCTTAAAGTGAAAGCCACATAAAAGAATTCATTATCAATAGGAAAAAAGAGGGCCTAATTGAGAAATGTCAGCTACTGCTTGCATCCTCAACAGAAGAAAAATGGACTCTATCACAAAATGCCAACTGTGGCCATGTTCCCCAATTTTCTTTTCGAGGACACTAAGCAGTAGATTGGATTAAAAAGGAACTGCCAAAGACATTATCTTTAACTTTCAATAAAAGTGCACTGTGTCCAATTGAAAAATGCCAGATATCATCCCTCCTTTCCTGGGGAAAATAGTAGAACCAATTAAAAAAATCCTGGTCTATAAATCTTTTGCATTTTAGGCTTTCAAGGAAAGAGCAACAAAACACTAAGTCATTAAAAAACTGCAATAGCAAAAGAAAATTGTCATGAACTGCAAATGAAAAATGAGATGGGAGAAGAGGAAATCAAAACAAAATTAAAGATTGGAAATATGGGCACCCTTTAGGTCTGATATACATATTTGACAAGGTTTGTCAGTCCTCATACATGTAAAATGCTATTTTAGTTCTGGAAGAGAGGACTCTTAGAGAAATGTCTGCCTCAAAATCTAAAATAATTATTTTGTTTCATTGAATTTCAAAATAGGAAAATTTCCTAAAATTTCATAGACCTAAGAAAAATGTTTAGTCCTACCATGTTTGGATTACTTACACTCTCTCAACTTAAGGAAAAATTACATTTTAAGGACGTTTATACTCTTATTCAGGAAAATCCAGAAACCTTTCCTAACCATAAGTATAGATGTGACAGTTTCTAAGTAGGGATGTTTTATCCACAGTGCTCACCACAGACACTTTCCTTTCAAAGGGATTCCTAAAACCAAGCCCTAATATTCTGTTGTTAGGTTAAAAATTGTGTCTATTTTACTTCTAATTGTAATGCATGCTGGATAGAAGAAACTCCCAGTTTCTGGACATTATTTGGTAGAAGAATGAGCAAACTGCGTATTTTGAATATAATCCATTGATTCAAGCAATTTTAATTTTGCATGAGATTTCACGCAGGAAGAGGAATATCATGGTGTTTCAGGCCCTGTGTAATTGTGCAGCTCCAGAACAGCTTTGCAGTGTACCCAGGGTCATTCACAGTCAGCTGCTGACTTTAGTTAACAGGGTGGTGTGTTCTGCATGAATTTCATTTTCCACCTCAGGTTAGATATATCTATATGGAGACTTCCCTTTATCACTTTGCAATCTCACTGCTGAGGTGGAAGTTGTAAAAACAGAATTCATCTCTGAAAGCAATGCTGCAAGTTCATTGGTTACATGTCATAAAATAAAGGCCACACTCTTCTCTGTGCTCCTCCAAGATCAGCTGGGAAGCAGGCCATTTGCAGAAAATGTGAAAAGGTGAGGGACTGTATCTGAGAAGTTATTCAGTAGATGCTGTGTTTAAAAAAAAATCCCTTTTGTGATCTCAGCAGTCTGCCACTCCCTCTTTCAGTGAAAACAAAATCTAAGTATGCCTGCAGCTATTCTCTGCCATTCTGCAGCAGAGCAGACAATGAGAGAATTACAATTTACTTTTGTCCACATTACGTCTCATAATTGATGCCGTGTCTCTGTCTTTTTCTTAAGTAACTGTATGTGCACAAATCCACAAATGTTCTGAGAAATAGTCACTGAAATGGAAGGTTTATGCTAATATGAATTCCTCTAAAGCAATGCCATACCTTTGCTGAATAGGTATTTTCTCCTTTTCCAAGCTCTAAAAATAGCAATTTGGTAATGAAGGTTTTGGAGAACCAACCCTGAGACATCCATTCATGCCACTGCTAACTCACATCATCTCTCACTTGGTGTCAACAAGTCACAGCAACAGCACCAGGTCTTAATACTGGAAGGTAGCCATGCATTGCTTAGACTCCAGCACTCATGACTCTCAGAGCAGCTGCTCTTCCCCTTAGGAGTGAAATAAATAAATAAATAAATAAATAAAGTCTTTCTGTTGGTGATAATTAACCAGAATATCAATTTTCTGTGTAACTGTTACAATATTTTCTTGATAGTGAGGGTATTTTTTATTCTGATAATACATTTAGTGATGCTCAGGCATTTATCAGCTAGGCACCAAGCTTGTCAGAGTTCAAGAAGCATTTGGACAATGCTCTGAAGTACATGGTGTAACTCTTGGAGATGCCCTGTGCAAGGCTGGGAGTTGGACTCAATGATTCTTGTTGGTCCTTCCATCCTGGGATGTTCTGTGATAATGTAAATCCTCTTCAATCAGTTATTGTTGCTGTGGGTATTGTGAAATAACTTTATGAAATAAATAAAGCAGAAAAAATATACTTTCCTGGATTGAACAAACATTTCTCACACATGCTATTTTTCTCTTGTTAACATATTTATCTCAATATCTATTTTTAAAACTTAGATTCTCTACAGACAAACTGATGGATGTAAAGGTCTAATATCCTTCTATTAATCTTTTCATAGGTTTCTAATGTTGGGTGGGTGGCTTGTGTGTAAGAGAGAATTCATGCTGACTTACTCAAAGACTGCTTGTTCCCAGACAGTTCTTTTTTTGATCCACATATACAATAAACACAGAAGAAAGAAATTTTTGAAGTTCAAATTTCTCTCGGAACTGACAGATTCATAAGAAACTGTGGTTCTCAGTTACCTCCCAATTATAATTTATACAATACAAGTCTTTGAAAAGAGGACTGAAAAGCACAGGTACACTTCATTCTAAGAGGCTATCATCTTCATTTAATCAATACTACAAAGACAAAAGATCACAAAAATTGCATTCTGCAAACACCCCTATATAGTGCTGTAATAATTTTCATCAGTGGAGGTCATTACACATGCATGTTTGCTTGGATAACTGATAATAAGATGGGTTAGCATGTATTAGGGGGGAATTTCTTGTTGCTAGGGGAAGGTAGCAGTGTTTTTCTTTCCACAGAATTTCGCTTGGTTACCCAACTAATAATTGATTCATTGACCATCTATTAGACTTCACTTTTGTACTTTACTTTCCAGTAAATTAAATAATCCTGCTCTTAGATTGTTGCTAATGGCAGTGATGGTTCAGTCTGTTTCAGAAACATTGTCATCTGAGGAGAGCTATAAATAGTGGCAGGTTATTTTTTATGAACCTTTACAATGAGTATCATAAATATCTGATGATTTTAATTGAATCTTATTAAGATATTTAATCTCTCCTGATTGCATGGCAAATAATAAAACTATATCTATTTAACACCTGTGAAAGTCAAAGTAGTCAATTTATTACATAGATTTTAACGTTAAGTACATGCAGTAACACCTTGGGGGTTATGTATTTAAAACACAGTTGTTGCATTTTTTATGCTTTTAACCAGCTCAAAAACCTTAGAACAGATATTTCAAACAGCCACATGGTACAGTAATGGTTAACAAACAATTGAATACCCAAAATATATTAAATGAGATTTTGAACACATCACATGCGTCTGTTATATAGCCACTTATCATCAGTAAGTAGTTTATTTAAATATTGCTAATTACTTAGTATTCAATATAAGGGTGCTGTCTCAATGAAAAATTAAATTCTTTGAGAGACTGTATTTAACACAAAGAATTACAACTTTCTTATAAGTTTATAAATATCTGTGTTAATATAGAGGAGAAAACAGTATTGCAAATAACCAGTTATCTTCATCTTGAGCCTTCTCAAATTCACATCAGGAAAATACTGGTGATTTTAGATCAGTTATTCACAAAAGTAAAAGTTCTGTAAATCTAAGTTTGCATAAACCTCAGTCAAGTATAAATGTTGAATGCAATTTACTGGAGACAACTCTGGTACGCCTTGCAAATGTGGAGAGGAAATGTAGCAGATTGATCCCAGCATTTTTCAGATCCATCCTTTGAGACCCTCTTCTTTCACATGCCATCTCTTCCCTAAGACCCAGGTATCCATTCCTTTTTTCTGGAACACAAAGGCCATTTCTTTTTTAAGAAGGCTTAGTTTTCATTTACAAATACTAAAAGAAAAGCTCATTACTTCCTTGCAGGAGAGGAGTACTAACCTGTGTGTAAGAGAGTGCATCCCCTCAGCTCTCAAGGTGATGTATTTCTGCAGTGAGAGCAGGCTTGGCTTCTCTCCTGGTTGCCCCAGTAGTAATAATGAGATATTTCACACTTCAGCCAAAGACAGAGGAGCACCCATGTGGAACTGCTGGAGGATTAGGTGCTTACAGGACTGGGGGCTAAGAGCACAGTCTGCCTTGATTGAAGCTTGTTAGGGATTCAAAGTAACATTTTAATGGAGTGCTTCATGATACAGGGATTTAGGGAGTGCTTTCAGTTAACTACCACTTATTTCTTATTCTCTTCTCTAAAATATTCTCTTGGCTCAAGGGGGACATCTCTCTTTGATCACCTGTGCTAGGTGGCTTATATATCAAGCATAGCATAGGTTAATAAATATGATTTCTCAAACTATTGCAAAGTTTCCTGGTGTTTGAAGCCAGAAGGGATCCTCAGATCATCTATACCAGGTCATTAAGGTTTACCAAGGCTTTATTCTAGACTTAAAGGTGCTCATTAGAACAAAGAATTTTAGACCTCATGAGGTTTAACTATGCTATAGGCAAAGACTGGAACTAATCCCCAGTGCTCTTGCAATGGTAAGAAATTAATTAGATGAAATATGCCTGGATGAGCCTAGAAAATAATCTTGATAATAGGTGCTGAGGAAAGCAAAACAAAAAAAAAAAAAGGTCCAGTTTCAACCTGTAATCCTTGGATTTTGTTACATCTTGATCATTAAAGATAGATAACTCTCAATTAGTGGAAATCTTCTCCTTCTGTAACTACATATAAAATGTAATCCCATTGCCTTTTTTTTTTTTTTTTTTAACCGAGTACATCAAACTTGGTCTTGCATAGCAAAATTTGTTTTCTAGTGTCAGGATCATTTTAGTAACTCTTTCTTAAGTTCTTTCTAGGATTTCTACCTGCCTTGTGAACTAGATTTTTGCTGAGATCTTACCAGAGCCAATTTCAGTACCTTATCTACAAAGGAAATAAAGCTTTGCTACTTTTGCCTTATGTATGATTTTTGGATCACATTTGTTATGTGAAGACACTGCACCAATTATCTTGAATAATTCCTAAATACATATTGAAGACACAAACAGATCAAGAAGTTTTCTAGGGAAATTTATCCCTAATATCTTTAAATTCTATAATGAAGGAAAAAAATATAATCTTCCTTACCAAGACAACTGTACTAGTGATAAAATGCAACAGCACTAAGCAGATGACATTTGTAGACACTTTAGAAATCTGCTTAGTTTAATACATTTTAGCTCTACATTTGTCAGTGGATTTCTTGTTGTTTCTGGCAATTGTTAATTTTTTGGAGGCTTGTATCACAGTTTTTAGTTCAGGCAGCTATTCTTGGTGCCTGAATCTTTGATGTCAGCCACGTGTTGATTGACTTCAATATTTGTTTAAATTGTTTATTTACTTCATTTCCCTCATATTATTCACAACTATAAACAATATTTCATAAATTTGGGGATTTTTGTGAATTTAAATTTTATTGTGGACTTTCTCTCAATGTCACAAGGACTTTTTCCTTTAATGTAAGGTGTTTTGTTGCCTCTTTCTTTTAATGTTAATTGTGTATTTCATTGTCACTGTTTAAATGGATGCACTCCTTTCTGTTTCCCACTAAAGGCTGGGGTCAGAATATATTTCTAAAGATTCAGTCTGTCTTTTGAGATCTTTGTGAAAGGGAAAAGTAGAGAGGAGCTGCTGAAACTGCTACTGAATTAAAAGTTCAGAAGAAATTCTGAATAAACCTGAAATGAAGCCAAGGCTGAAACACATTCTAAACACATTCATATGCATGTACCAGGCTCCAAGTATTCTGCAGCAGTCTCAGTCTAAGGTCTGGTGCCTTTGTTTTTTTTCCCTTTGTTTACCACATGTTTACTCGGAGATATAACACCAGGAGCAGAATCTCATTTGATCCCTCAAGATAAGCAATATCCAGTTAGGTTGGTGTGTGAAAAGATGGTGTCCCTGGGAAATCTCAGCTGTTTGTTGAAAGTGGCATATTTCAATATGTGCTACTCTTGCTGAAAATTGAACTTGGCTTTGGTCATATATTTTAAAAAAACTGATCTGAATTTGAATTGCTATAGGTTTTTCTTTTTGTCCAGGTGAGTCTCATGGGAGTGGGAATTTTGAGATGCTTAGTTCTGTGCTCAGTAGGGCAACACCCTGGAGTTAGTTCAGGGAGTGTCAGTGTCAGTCACACTCTGATTGATGCTGGCATTGGATAACTGCATGTGTACCCAATTTTGATTAGCTTTGAAGCAGAATTAGACGCATACTGCACTTGATAATCCTTCTAATCCACTCAGACTTCATGTGAGTGACAAGGCAGCCGTTCAGAGTGTGAGAAGCAAACCTTGAACGGTGATAGAAACTTCCCCCTGCATCTCAGCCTTTGTTCATTCCAGTTTGGATCCTCACCACTGTGTTCTAATTGCATTCTTAGTATTTCTAAATTGTAGTCTTTTATAAATGCCACTTGAAAGAGATATTTGGTCAATGAGCCTGTTTATACAAGCTGGAATTCTTCCCTATATGTACTTCAGCCTCTTCATTTCCACAAGCAACGAAATATTTCTTAAAATAAAAAGATTCAACACCATCCCTTTGATTTTCAGAAAGAGTATCTCTCTATAAAGCAGTACATATATTTGGCCATAGGACAGTTCAGTAAGGATCAGATTTCACAGCTTTCATACAAGTTTTCATATGGGTGTGTAAACTTTATACCACATAGAGTGGTTGTTTCAGTGAATGACTTACTGATACTGGTTTTTTTGCTTTTTATGCTTTGTTAATATCTAAATGTTTTATTAAATCTTTCAGGCTGAGAACTATTGGAAAGAACACTTTCAAAAAAGATATAAAATGGGCAGAGTAAAGGGAAATGAGAAGCCTTGAGTTTGTGAAGTCATTTTCACTCTTGCTAAATAGAGAATGCACTGGTTTTGCTTTCATCTACAAGAATTTCTCCTATATGCAATTTCTAACATGGATGTGTTGATTGTACTGAAAAATCTGTTAGCAAACTGCTTAGAAAAAAAATTGACGTCTCTGTTCTCGTTAGTAGGCATGTGAATTTTTTCATCCATGCTAAAACTGACCCACTGAATCTTCGGATACTGGGCCTGTTCTGTCCAGATCACAAACAGATCACAGACATGCCCCAAGAGCAAGAAAATCCATCCTGAATTGCCAAGATAAACAGATAAACAAGAAAGTCTGATTCTGCTTCCTTTTACCAGAAAAGTGTAAATTTCATCAAGTTTAAATTAAATTAATTTAAATTTTAAATTAAACATGTTTGATTAACATAAGGACCTACAGGGAGCTGCTCCAAAAAAGGATTTTCACCTTGGTTTTTCATTCGTTCTTCACTTTTGTTAAGACATAATGTGCTAGACAAAGTGTTACTCCTATTAGTGAAACATTATTTAGTTATTGAAGATAAAACAATTTTTAAGCCTATAAGTGAAAAGGAAGAGGTTTGCATCAGATGGATTTTTGGTTGTTGAATGCAGGAATTAAAATTGTAGGTGAGGCACTCATGATTTATATTGTTCTCAAACTCACACAAACTTATTGTAACAATATATAAGGACTAGAAATCTAGTTCCACTTTTACACATCTTCACTATCTTCATTATCTTCATGTTTCTGAATCTCCAGTTTTACATCCATGGCTGTAGGAATAAAATTCAGTATGAAAGTGTTTTTGTCTCAGGTGGGTGATTTTTCTATATCAGTGAAACAATAGTACAGAATTTCGAGCCATTGACAAAGAAAGGGCTTAACCTACTGACTTAATTGTCAATGAAGAAGCAAAATTTGTAAATCATTATTAATGCTGAGGTAATGCTTTGAGCATATTGCTGCACCTTAGAGTTTTTAAAATAAAAGCTGTATCTGTTTAGAGGTTCAGAAAACAGTTAATTATTCTTACTATGTAGAGCAGGCTTCCAGATTACATTGTCCAGTTTGAAAAATCATCCTGAGTATTAACGTTTTGAGCATCTTCTTTTTTTCACAATTATTCTGTATTTCATTCAAGTAATAGTAGAGATCTTTTCTCCATCATTAATTATTAAACTTGTTGGAGTTCCCTCTTCCACTTCTCCCTTCATTACCTAACCATGATGGGAATATAGAAAAACATCTTCCATTGCACAGAGCCTTACAAACCTGTTCCCATCTTAAGGATTACAACATGGAAATGAGCTATCCATAAATATTAAAAATTATCTGCTTCTCACAGATGTTCCCTCTGCCTATTATCTGCAAAATTTCTGGATCAAGTGTTCAATATGAATATGTTAGTATCCACTAAAGATTGCTTTTGGCAGCATATGTGTTGATATCAGCAGGAAATAAATAGGAAAACATTAAAAGGTATAAAACTTTAAAACAATAGCTTAAAGGTGTTTTATAAACTACAGATGGCTTATATCATTCAAGTGGATGTCTGGTGTAGAATTAGAAACAGAGAAGACTGGAAGAAAACTTGAAAATTATTGGAAATAACAGGTCCCATGCAATATGTTGTATTTAAAGTAGAGGTAAGCAAAATGAAAATTGCTGTTTTTTTCTTGTACAAATAGTGAGGCCATGCTAGCATTTGTGAATAGTAGTGGTCTCCTATTTTTTTAATATAATGTTCTATAGAATTATACTTTTCACTCTGGATCCTCTCTAAAAAGGTGATGCTTTCAACACTAGATTGATCTTTTTTCTGTGCTCACTCACAAGTCTCAGGCATTGGAATCACATAAAAAACGTAGAAGAACTGCCAATATCTATAAATTAAATGGGAGCTAGATGAAGCAAAGTTTTGTCAAATTATTAGTACTCTCTGTAAAACCAGAGCTCCTCTCTGTCTCTAAGCTTAACAAAATCAGTGAAGCCTCTTTGCTGAAGAACCATTTGAAATTGTTCATGGTTAAACTTGCATCAAGCTTACAGCTTGCAACATTCCCCTCCTAAAACACCCCAGCACTGTGAACCCATCACACTGCAGGCAGCGAGAATGAGGAAGGAATTAACACACACAGAGAAAAAGAATATCACTAAAAAAGCAAGGGCAAAGCAAACTAGTGGTGTTTCACTGATGTGAGCAGCATGGGAGGGCTGAGCAGGCACAGTGAGGATAAAAGACAGCCAGAAGTCACAAAACAAAACATACAGAGCAGGCACTGTTAATAAGACACTATACATTTAAGAAAATATTATGTGATAGTGAGATATTTCACTCTGAAAAAACCTAACTGGGGCTCCAACATAAAAAAGAAAAAGTTCATTTTGGTTGGCTTTTGTTGGGTTTTTTTAATGATTAAGAAAAGATATTCACATGTTTGTTCACTAAACCTCTGCCACCTCTCTAGAGAATAAAGAGCCTCTTTCTCATGATAAAACAGTGAAAATTAGTATCTTGTTACTTTTCCTTTTCTTGTTTTCATTTCCTTACTGTAAACTAGTTGCTGCTTATGACAGCTGCTTTGTTTCACTGTATTAGTAAGTGGTGTGCAGTGTGGGCAGTGTGTGGTCTGCAGTTTTTATACAACCAGGTTGCTTAAAGGCACTGCAGAGACGTGCAATGACTGATAGCATGGGTGTTGATCATCACTGAACTTCACAGAATCACAGAATAAGCTGTGTTGGAAGGGACCCTCAAAGATCAGAGTCCAGCTCCCTGCACACCACCACCCCAAGAGCCACACCATGTACCTGAAACTATTGTCCAAATGCTTCTTGAGCTCTGTCAGGCAGTTTATGCTAGGATTTAATGTGAACTCTGTGCCCTAGATATAGATATTTTTTTTGCATTTAGAAATTCCATTTCTGTGGAAGAGTGCAGTAGCCACCTTTTTCCCTGCTGTCCTCAAGGATCTGGCACTTGTATATAACTTGTGGAGACCACACTTGTCTGCTGAATGCTCCTCCAGTGCAAAGAAAGACTACAATCTGAGCTGTGGATTTTGATATTTTATAACCACTTGCTTGAGACTTCTGAGCAAGGTTTTTCCATTTATTCAGCATTCTTTGAATCCAACCTTGCAAGCAGAGGCAGCTGAGGTGTCTCAGTGGTGGTTACATTAGCAGTACTGATTGCATTTACCTCAGTGAAACATTCTCTAGCAGCTGCACTGAGGGAAAATTTCCTTTAATGGCTGACAATAAGTCATGTCTCCCGATCATCACTTCCTACAGAGAGACAAGAGTTTACTTTCCTCTCTTTACCAAAATATTCTGCTCTAACTAAATATGACATTTAGCCAGCCTTTTATATGTGCCAGGGAAGGGAGTTTTGATCCAGAGCATATTGCCAGTGTAAGAACATGGCCAGTGTCACTCATTCCTGTGCCACTGAAGTCTCACTGTGTCAAAAAAATATTACTTACCTGGTGTCTAATAGTTACTGCCTGTTGGGAATCAGTCTCACCACAAGACCACTTTTCAAATACCGTGCTCTCTACCCACCTTCCTACATCAATGGTTTCACCAGCTTGCAGGATCACTTGAAAAAATCCAAAAAGGAGTCTATACTAATTGCATATATGATACATAACATAGAGTCCTTACACTGTGTAAGGCTGTTGGGACAGTGTTTTCAGACTGAAACATCTTACTCCAAGGCTTCATCAAAGACATGCCAGAAAGTAACCAAGCTGCACACACAACAAGCAATTGTTGCTTAGACATTAACAACCACAAAGGCTCAATTCCAATCTAAATACTCAAATAAATGTCCCTAAATTAGGAATTGTGCTGTAGATGTTTAATAGAGACACACTGAGATATACACAGGGGTACATAGGATACTAATCTTCTTCTCGAAGACAATCAAAATTGCCGTTTCAAAGAAACAGAAGCATTCAAACCATTTTATCTTTAGTTATGCTTTAGACAGGTAATATAATTTTAAAAGTAAAGTTGTTATTTACAAGAATCTATGTCCAAATGGTAGGTTTACTAAATTTCACAGGTAGAAACAGTACAAGCAAAAAAAAGTGTTTGTCAATTTAAGGCTTTTGAAACTGTTCTCCAGAGACAGGCTTTTGGGTCAGGTTAGTCAGGCAAAGCAGTCAGTGGATTTGATAAAAAAGTTCTAAATTCCATGTTTTATCATTGTGAAAAAAAAAACAACAAACAAACAACCTCACAGTATTTGAGAGTAAGACAAAGGTGCAAATGGAAGACAAAGAAAAGGAGTTTAATTTTTAAAATATTGTAAAAATATTGTTAGTACTGCTTTGAAAATTACTTTAGGGGGAAGTGGCCCACATTTTCTTTTTAAAATCCTAGATTGGTTTTATGTGACAATACACTGGAAGTCAGTGATTCTCTATCCCAGTGTCCCAACAGCCCAGACAAATACTGAAGAGAGCCATGATTGCTTGATGGTTTGTATTTCTGCATTCCCTGTTGAAGGAAAACCAAAAACCATGGTGCAGTAGATAGACAATGCTCTATGTCTGTGTCTCAGTCCCCTTTGCAGTTAAACCACAACTGGAATATCTGGATCCAGAAATTTATGAGCTCTCTCTACCCCGCAGTTTAGGCTGAGTGAGTCAAACAGCAACATTGAAAATTATTTTTGTATATGCATGGCTTTTATATAATTCATGAGTGAGAAAAGTCACAGAATACTACACTTAAAGTTGTACAATATGTTTTGTATTCTCATGCTGCTCAAAAGTCAGAATTCTCTACCCATAATTGAACTATAAGGATATGGCAAATACACGGCATGGAAAATGCTCAGTTCCTTGTCAAAGTTAAGATATGCAATAGGCTGGTTAAAATCTGTGCTCTATGGAACAACATTAATTTTATATCATTACTTACATTTCCAAAATGCCGAATAAAAAAAGAAGTCAACAAAAAATGTACAAGTGATGCCTGGATCATTATTTCATAATGCCCACATTATTTCATTCTCTTAGTTATGCAATGTTTTCAGCCAATTCAAAACATCATAGTAAGTTCACTGAAAGGTTTTTCATGGAATTCATTCTAAAGGCTTATGGATGTATTGTTTTAATGGAAATTAATGCTGTATTATGCACGGATTTTTCCTTTTATCATCTGAGTTCCTGTTTTCTAACTGCAATTATTACAAGCAGAGAACTGTGGCTTCTTAAACATTACAAAATAATTTTAAAAACAAGTAAAAGGCTTTCATTTAAGTAGCAAGAAGTTTAGAGGGATCTATTTCTATGACAAGAACGCGTGGAGGATGTAGACAATGTAGAGTGACCTTGCTTATTCAATACATAGTTAAAGCACAGACTTGTAGACAAAGAACTAGAGTATCTATGGTAAATGCCTCTCTTCTGGGATTGTTTTTTACTGTCAGTCATTACTTTTCTATTTTTAGCTTCAAGGCATCTTCTGCCTCCAGGCACTTAAGAGAGAATCTTGATGTCAGAGAATCTGTGACCATCATTGACTTCACTATCCCACAAAGCAAGGCTTAAAACATAACACATACACTTTCTCATACAGCTTTTGATTCATATTTTAAAACAAAGCTCCCCCTTATTTATTGATTGTTAGGACTTTTGGGGACAGATTATCAACCTTTTGCCTGCCTGCAGCACTGCTTTAGCAGAATAAAGGACAAGGAAATCTCTCCCTATTAAACTGTAGGGCAAAGACCCATCAGAGCTGTGTTTAGTCTCCGAACTGAGCCTGTTTTCAGTGTCATTACCATCCTTGCAGTCAGTGAGGAAATATGGATGCCTCCACAGATCCATTCAAATCCAGAGAATGCAATCTGAAGCCCTTGATAAGATTTCCATCTAATCACTGTGATTTCAGAGACACACTGTGGCAAATTGCTAATTTAGGAGCCTGAAGTTTAAGCTATACCTACCTATGTTTAATATGATGAGACATGAGGGAGAAATCATCAGAAAACATTCACTGCAAAAATCTTCAAAGCAATTGCAGTCACTACCATTTGAAAAAGCCCAGGATGCTGCCTAAGATAAAACATTTCATCCCTCAGCCAGATTCAGGAGAACATTTTAAAATTTCAATATCCTGGAGCACAAATGAAGAATTTATCACATGATTGTAATTTGATCCTATCTCATTTATGAAGAGGGTAGCATTTCTTTTGAAAATATCGCAAAACTTTCATGCAAAGTTTTCTAAAAGTTTCCAATTGAGTTCATTCACTTTTAGTCATATTAAAACCTTGCCAAAAATAGTTCTGTGCACGTTGCAGTACCATGAAATCTGATAAATCTCATTGTCATGATATTTTAACAGTGCTATGAAGACGGAGTAGGAACATTTGTGATTATTAAATTGTGTTATTTTTGAAGGTGTTCTGGATAACATTTACGAATGTTACAGAACTGCATCAAATCAAAACACCCTTGAGCTGAAAAATTGATTTCCTTGGAGCTACTTCATGGAAACATGAGGCTATAGCATATTAAATGTTGACTTTAATGTATTAGACTGTTTTGTAGGGCTTCAGAGGATTCTGATAATAGCTGATGTTTCCTTACAAATACATTCAGATTTTTAAAATGGAACATTTTATATGTGATTTTTCATCTGTATTGTAATCAAAGATTTCTTGTGTTCTCCAAAATAAGGTACCCAAATCTGTCAAAACACAGATTATAACATCCCATGTCCCACGTACAAAAAAACATCAATTTCACGGTTTTTTATTAATGCACAATTCAGAGAACATAGATTGCAACAGGCATTTCAGTAGCTTCAGAACCAATTTGAAATTCATATTAATTGGACAAATACTTTCCATTCCTTTTATGCAAGTGATACTTTTTTCCTGGATAGAGATGGAATAAAGTATGTCTTAAAATACTCTGATTAGATGTAAACTCAAGAGTTGAGCTAATTTCTGTCTCCTGATACAGAAGATAGCATGTTAAAGCAGAGTTAAAATAAGCAGACCATTTTAGTGCTGCTTTTGCAGACTGAAGCAGAATGTGAGATTGCTGAACTGTGAGCTTGCCAAGGAGTCTGATAATTTGAAATGTTAATTAAGTGGGAAGTTTCCCTCCTAAATTTTGGAATTCCAGGTGAAAAAAATAGGGTTTGACTTTAAAAATGGAACTTATAATATGATAGAAATTGACAGCACCTCAGTCAAAATACTTTGGATACCTTGATAAGTTCAGTTCACCTTCAACATTTCTAATTTTCCATTTTTATGTTTATGCAATATATTTACATTTAAAAAAAAAGGAAAAAAGAAAAAAAACTAAGCCAGTGTTTAAACTTCTAATAGAAATAAAAATTACATTGCTTCAGTTTTCCTGAGTAAATTTATGTAGATTTGTGTAAGGACAGCAAAAAGTTTGATCTTTAAAAAATGCAGAGCAGACAAAACCATCATAGAACTCTACTGACAGGTTTGGGTAATTTTTTTTTTCGAATCCTGTAAATTGTCAAATGTTCTTTTTCACTGCTATAGAAATGGTGATATAAAAGACAACTATATTTCATCAGAAGGAGGTAGATGGTGCTGAACATTCAGTCTGAAGAACACTCAGATTAAGATATATACTTTGTGATGAATGCATTTGTAAAAATGATATTACATTACCTGTGCTTTTCCCATGTTGTTTGGAGAGCAACCTGATATTTTTAAATAGCAATTTTCAGCAAGGCAGTGCTACTCAATTTCTGAAAACACAATTTCTGATATCAGAATCCCAGAGTTGCATTAAGAACCCAAATGAAAAGAAAAGCATTGCTGGTTCTCCTTCCATAGTAATGAAAAATTTGATTTAGTGCATTTGGTGAATTTAACAGTACAGCCTAAATTATGCCCTTAAAAATAATCTAAACTTATACATGTCCAAAATTATTCTTTAATTAAATTCAGAAAAAGGAGAGGTATTACTTACAAGTTTCTATTCCATCTCCATCTGGATTCATCCAAGACATTATGATATATAGCCGCTGTCCCAATCACAGTTTCAAAACTGGGCTTTTTACAACAACTTAAACCTAAACATCTGTTCATCAGCCTGTACAGAAGAGCATCCTTGACGTGTTTTGTCATAAACAGAAACATTGGGGTCACCTGCATGCATTGCAGATGGAAGCAGAAACTTTTGCTTTGGTCCTTTCTCAGAAGCATTGACAAAGTTTTGTGTGCAATGTACAGATCCAGAACAGCTGAAACATACAACAGAGAACATCATTCCCTCTCACGTTGCAGCATTTCCTCCTGTGAAACAAGAGACCTGTTGTGCCTGGATTCCTCTTGCCTCACTGAATTTTGATATATTTTAGCAGGATAATAAGGCAGCATATTTGTCTAGAATGACACACTTGTAGATGCGTGGCTCTGTTGAACTGATAGAATTCTATAAATCCTGAGGCAGAAGAGTTTGGCTGTTTGCTTCTGACATTCCTCAACAGAGAACCAGAGAAGCACGGATGTTTCTGGTGAATAAGAACTGTATTGGCTCTAATTAGCAAATACTGCTGGATTTCATCCTGAGACTGGGACTCTTTTTCTTTCAAAATGTGAAACAGGACATATGATGTTGCATGCAAATGAGTGTTAAGGGTAATAACAGTCATATTATATGGTGGTGAAATTGATGAAATTATATATAATGATAAAAAATCTTGGAACTAATTTTTTATTCATCCTAGCCTTCTGACCTGGCCCCTATGTTAACCCAATTCTCTTGGAACTTATTGTAAGATTGCAACTTCTTAGCAATTTAAAGTTACTTTTAAAAAACAACTCAGTCAGTGTCTTTCTCTGTCTTTTCCACAAATTTGAAATCTTGAAAAAATGTGTGAATATTCAAGGCCAGAAACAGATTATGCTGTGAGATGATCTAAAGCCTCTTTATCTTAAAACCCTGCATGTTTAAAATGGCATCTTTCCACCTCTGAAAAGGATCATTACCAGGACTTCACTGGGTATACTGCACTCTGAAAATGCATTTTTGATGCACAAAAGTTATTTTAGATCTCATTAGGGTCTTTTTTCATGACTACTTCCTTACCCTGCATAAAAGTAGAACAATTACAACTTTGATATTAGGGGTCAGGAACTTTAAAAATGTGCTTCAATTTAAATTAAAGTAGTAAGT
Source organism: Sturnus vulgaris (assembly GCF_052056855.1). Classification (NCBI taxonomy): domain Eukaryota; kingdom Metazoa; phylum Chordata; class Aves; order Passeriformes; family Sturnidae; genus Sturnus; species Sturnus vulgaris. Next base: position 12,789,264 of record NC_142251.1, on the reverse strand, counting down.
TTCTTCTCCCTAAAACAGTAGTGAGAAACATTCATCATTGTGCTTTATAGGGTTTTATTACATTTTTTCAGTATGGTATTAATTTTTCTCCTTCAGAAGAGGTACACACAAAAAAAAAATTGTGTCACTAAAACACTCCATATTACCAGAAAAATTATAGCTTTTGTACTATTGATATCTTTATGATAAATTGTGAAGGGATTCATTTGATTACTACTGTCCCATCCTCTATATTTAATACTATACTCTGCTCAATGTTATTTTCTGACCTAGAGCTCAGAAATGGGTGGTGGTTTAATGGTATTTCATGATTGTCCATTATTCATTTTGGATATTTGAAGATTATGATAAGAAAGAATTACATAGTCCACTAAAAGGAAGTAGTCCAAATGGAAAGTGCTGCCAGAGAATTAGATGAGGCTACCTACATGCAGATTCTTATGAAGCTGCTGATAACTAACATAAAGTTTATTATTGAAGGATTCTATGGCACCACACCCTGAAGACAGAAAATATTATCCCTACATTAGCTTTAAAATCACAGAATCATTTCTGTTGGGAAAGATCCCTATGATCACAAAGTCTAACCCTTAATCCAGGACAGCTGCTACCCTTTGAACATCTCCAGGGACGGTGACTCCACCACTTCCCTGGGCAGCCTGTTCCAATGCTTGGCAGCCTTTTGGTGATGAAATTTGACCTGATATCCAATCTGAACCTCCCATGGTTCTTGGCAACTCAGTGACAGCTTGAGGCCATTTCCTCTTTCCTGTCACTTGTTACCTGGGAGGGGACCCCGACCCCCAGGTGGCTGCAGCCCTTCCTGAGCCTCCTCTTCTCCAGGCTGAGCACTGATCCTCCTGGGATTTGTGCTCCAGACCTTCCCCAGCTCCACTGGTCCTCTCTGGACCTGTTCCAGCTCCTCAAAGTCTGTCATGCAGTGAGGGTCCAGAACTGATGACAGGATTTGGGGTGAGGCTTCACCAGTGCCAAATACAATCATTTCCTTTGGGAAATATCTGTCCCTTTGCAGTGGAGCTGGTACTTAATATAAGAATTGCTTAAAACATGATTTCTGATAGAATATCTGTGGGTGGAGATATTAACATTCTTAGTATCAAGGTTTCTATATTAAATATGACATTTAAGAAAAAATTCAATTCTGTGTTACCATGAAATCAAGACAAGGCAGGAGAAACAGAGAAGTAGGAGAGAGAAAATTATTAAGAACCACAAAATGGCAGTTACTCAAAATAGTTGGATAATTCCCGTGGGACATAATGATTCAATGTCTTTATCTGTTTAAATCAGGAATTATACTTCAATTTCTCAGACACACATGAGTCATGTCACTGCTGTATATCATATATTCTGGTCCCAGTATAGGGCCAGAAAAAGAAAGTCTTTTTTCTATTTATGGCTGATACATTTAAATTCATCTAACTTCACACTTTGTGTCAATGTAGGGATGTTTCCTACTGAAGAATTTCAAGCAAGGTCTATGCAGGCTTATACTCAATAAAATATAACTCAGCAGTTATCTTAGAAATGGGTGACCTGACCTTTACATTGGTGGTCAGGTGTCTAAAAAATTGCACAACAACTTAATGACTTCAATTTAAAGTCTGTAGCCAGTGGTGCAAAAAGCACAGAAGAAAAGAGCCAGTGGAATGCTATGATAGGACAATACAATATCAGCCTACAGAGAAAGGCTGAAAGTGAAAGAACAGCCAAAGCTGAAAGCTTATCGACAAGCCCAATTATGAGAGAAGGGGAAAATTTTTAAAAGGAAGAGAAAAAATATTTTAAAAAGACAGATGGAGTTATGGAGTTGAGTTGGCTAATTTTCTACCTGACTGCCTGGATGAAAAACAGAGATATACTGACCTTGTCCATCTGTATTTCTGAGAAACTCAAATTGTCAATCTGCTTCAGTTAACCAAAATGCCCACATTGAATAGTTATTAACTGAACCCTAACCACTCATAAAATGTTTCTTAGCATTACAAAAGGGTCAGAATTGTTCCTTGCAGGTGTGTTCTACTATTCATCCTGAAAACATCACTTTCTAATATCAGATGGCTGAATGGCTTTATCTAAAATAAGGGCAGAATCTAAATTGCCACTAAAAGCTTACAGTAAATCTTTTTATTTTCCTAATTTCCCCACAAATTTCCAAAGAGCTTTGTACCTCGCTGACTTGTTTTTCATTTTCCCATTTTTCTTCCTACTTCTGGCCAGGGCCATGGGACAAATATAAACATCTTGACATCAAAGGTTGCTGTTTAGATTATAATAATTCAAATAAATGAATCCCTCAGCTCCTCTCAACTATGACTTTCTAATCTAACTAGAAAAGGGAATTGCTAAAAATATGAAGCTCTTAGAGGCATCCAAAGGAAGAACACAAGGATGGTGAAGGGTCTGGAAAGAGAAGCCATGTGAGGAGGGGCTGGGGGCACTGGGTCTGTTCAGCCTGGAGGAGACTGAGGGCAGAGCTCACTGCAGGTACAACTTCCTTGAGAGGGGAAGAGGAGCAGCAGACACCGATCTCTGCTCTGTGGTGACAGTGACAGGACCCGAGGGAACGGCCTGAGGTTGTGTCAGGGGAGGTTTAGGTTGGATATCAGAAGTCTCTTCACCCAGAGGGTGTTTGGGCACTGGAACAGCTCCCCAGGGCAGTGATCACAGCACCAGCCTGGCAGAGTTCAAGGAGAATTTGGAGAGTGCTCTCAGGAAGGTGGTGTGACTCTTGGGGTGTCCTGTGCATGGGAATTGGGCACAGTGATCCCGAGGGGCCCCTCCCAACTCAACATATTCTATGATTCTACTATATTTGTAGTTCATCTTTTTTATTTTTCCACAATTAAATAAAACTTACTTACTTGTTATCACTATTTTAAATAATTTTAAGTTACTTCATCCTTTAAAAGTGCTAATAATGGTTTATGTAATGTTAAGCTTAATAGTGTCTCTTCCTCCAATAAAAACAGCGTCTGAATTACAGTAGGATTGACAGACTGATTGCAGTAAATGAAAATTATTACAGAAGGACTGGATGAATGTTGCACCTAACATTCCACACAAAGTTCTCTGATGCTTTTCCATTTCTCTTTATCTAAGTATCATCTGGAAATATCCATGTCTGAGACCAAGCAAGGTCCTAAAATGTTATTTTCTAGAGTTGCTAGTTTATGAAGTAGCAATAGAGGATGGACACATGGACTCAATTTCTCATTGGACCCTTATATTTCCGGGTTCGTTTGTGGGTTTTTTCTTTTAACATCTAGTTGTATGAATAAATTTTCCATGTGAAGTACTTTCTTCTAATGCTAAAATTTACAAACCCTTTGTTAAGTATTTGCAAAGAGTTTTAATGTCATTTGTCAAGAAATCAAACGCCTATCAAGAGCTTACTTTTGCTACAGTTTATACAGGTGACCATAATTTTTGTCACAAGATCAGTGATTTATAGAACAGGTGCCAAAGAGGTTTTTCTGAATCTCAGGCTGGTTTAGGACTGGCAGTGGGAGGAGTCAGATCTTCATTGCTGCTTATTCCCAAACTTTACAGGAGTGGAACCTCCTAATTTATGATGAGGAAACGTACTGGAAATGTGTTATGGCACCTTTGAAGGCTGCACTTCACATCTTCATATGATACAGCTTGAATCGTGAGGCATTTATGGTACACATAAACTGATAATATTATCCTGTAGCAAATACCTACATCATGCAAAATTCTTAAACTCCAACAGCTTTTGAAAGCATAGACTTTTCTATTTTTTTAAGAATAAAGTATAGTGGGTTTTATTTTCCAATTTGTTTCAAGCAAATGAAAAAAACAAATCCATGAATATCAAGAGACACTTAGCCCCGGTAAATCTCTGTGAGTGCCAGTAAGGAAAAAAGAGTATCTCTCATCAGTTGGCTAGTGTTTTTCTAGCAGTGTTAGTCCTGATGGTTTTAGCTTCCTCTGAACCTCTCAGTCATTCCAGAAAAGCTAACAGTATTGGGATCATTCTTATACCACGTGTTCCTCAGCTTGCCCCTGTTCTCAGTGTCCCAAGCTGCCCCTGCTTGCTTGCTGTGCCTTAAATCATTACATGGCACCCTGGTAATTCAGGTATTAACCATGTACTGAACACTCCTGCTTTATCCCTCTGAGTTATTTACATCTTGGATTTTTTTAAAGGGTTGGGAACAGCCTGATTCCAGCTGCTACTGCTCACATTAACAAGTTGTTTATTTTCTACTATGCTTTCCTGTTTAGGATTCTTGGCCATTTGTTGGACTGAAGGACAGGTCTTTGTATCTTGGCCACCCATGAAGCTGTTCCCTGCTTTTTTGTTTGAATAGAATTGCTCTGACTAACGTATTGCTGTTGGTTTCTTTTTCTCCCAGAGGAAACCTATTTTTGTTTTTTTTTTTTTATTTTATTAGATGCTTCCCAAACCTGATATATATCTTTTAACTTCTCTTAACTTCCAGCTGTAACCTTCTCTGTCTTTTATGCGTTCTATTTTGCATAAGTAATTTTTAAAATTAAATTTCACCAGTTCTGTGTATGTTCTGTGGCATTTCAAAAGGAGTTAATGTACCAAAAGAGCAGAAATGTCACCTTCCTCCAAAAGTAAATGACTGTTCCTGTTGTTGCTGCTCTATTTGACATTTTTGGCAGTGTGATAGTTAATATTACTGATAAAAAGGGGGGATTTGGATGGTCATGGCCATCTTATCATGTGTTCTTAACGCAGAAGTGATGAGGTCCACAGTGCCTAAACTTAGAAAATGGACTTTTGAGAAATGTAGTCTTGCATATAATGTTGTGCTCCCAACTGAGAAAATGTAACTGCTCTGTGCTGAAAAGTGGGCAACCTACTGTGTGTCTGAGACAGGCAGTGCAGCAGCAGTAAATTCCATCATGCTTACTGTATGACCACATTTATACATTCTCACAATTTATCACATATTATAAACCAATATTTGCCTTGTCTCTGAGAAAATACTTCAAAGAAAAAAAAATAGCCAGAATATTTTAATATTTAACATGTTTTTCTTTTTTCATTTTTCCCCTTCTTTCCTTTTGGTCTATCTCTACTTGTGGCAAGCATGACTGATCTGTTTTAATAAGGGTAGTAGCATTTCCTCAGTATAGGCAGATGATTTAAACTGAGACCATTTGGGAATTCTTAGTCCTAAAATGACTGTGGATCATCACAGCTTACTGTAATATAGAAGGAAAGAAAGCCCTAATCAGCATTGCTGTTAATTCTTGTGGTAGTGAATTGTGAGTTCTTTGAGCATCTTTTCCTACAGACTTGAAAATGGCTGCTGGTCATTTCTGGAAAATGCTTTGAATTTAACTTTCCAAGAAGGGATTTTATTTCCCCCTTTCTTATTTCATAACATATATTTGAATTCTTTGGAGTAGAAATTAAACTTAAAACCACTATAACATAATGATTATAAATTTTAAAACATCAGCATATTTAGTATGCAAATGTGATATAAAATAATATTAGATTATTTATTTGGAGTTACAAACTCAGAAACACAGAAGTTATGCTGATAACAGTGAGATTTTTAGTTCTGCTCTTTGAAAAAGGAGTGCTGTGCATTTGGATAATGTTTTCACCAGCACTCCTTCAGATTCCCAATAGTTCTAGAACTTACAGGCTGATTTCAGTGATGTTTGACAAAGAGACAATCTTTCAAAGTTCCTACTAGTATAATGGCAAGCAAGATCAACATTATTCCTGTATAGGAAAAGTTGCTCTATTCGGTGTTCTGACAAAATCACCCTGATAGGCACATGTTCAGCTCGAAGTGAAGAAAAAAGTAGACTGCCTCCAGTGTAACCAATAAAGAGGGAATCCAGAGTACTGACAGAGAGAAGACAGTCTTCAAGAGATGCTCTGAATATGGAAAATACAAAGTCAGTGAGAAATGTAAGATGTCTGTAAGAAAAGAGACATCATTGGTCCTACTGCTTACTGAATAACTCTATCCCTTCATTTTTATTTTTTCCCATTAGTGAAAACCCTGTTTGCAGAAGTCCACTTATGTGTTTTGGCTATAGCTAACTACCAAATGGACTCAATAAGTGCACTTCAACCATTCTAGACAAAAAAAAAAATTGAGACCCCTTTTGGATGCTCTTTAAAATCCATCTGCTAAGTAGAAAAATTGAACAATCAATAGTCATAAACACCATGATCAAGTAAAATTTACTCTAGTGACCCATGGAAAGATTTCTTAATAACATTGTCTGTTAAGGGCCATGTGTGTCCAGGGTACACAGGAGGGTACACAGAGTGCAATAGGGACTTAGATATTATGTGTGAGGTTTGGAACTCTATTAGATGCCAGTTCTTACAGATTATAGCTAAATGTATGCACTGAGGCTTTTTAAGGCATTATGTAAAAATAAATTAAACAGCTGTCTAACTCCCATGAAAGTGAATGTTAATTGATAATCCAAATTCCCTGAGTAATTTTTGAAAACATCAAAGCCATTCCTATTTATTAAAAAAAAAATTACAATGATATCTACAAAGTACAACTGTTTGAATTCTAATAGCACATGGGCCTAAACTGAGCAGAATTTGGCTAAGTACAGAACAAATATGATTTTTTTTTAATATAAAACAGAAGGAATTTTTATTTCATTTAAATGTCAAAGGAAAAATATTTCTGAAGTATATTGATGCTGTCATAAATTAAGGCCAGGAACCAGGTAAGTAATTCACTAGATATTTACATTTTCATCCTAATTCAAACTACAAGAATCATACATATAGTGACAAAAACCCCAACCAGAACCCAGTAGCTCTTTTCATTAAAAGCCTAGTCATGTTATCTGGCTTAATATAGATTTCCTGTAGCTATTTCTCACTGGTTTCACATACAGTTTTCCTTGAGTAATCTGCCAGGCTGCTGAGAGCTCTGGAGTCAGTTTTGCAGTAAATTCTAATCAGAACCATGTCAAGGACTGAATCTATTGCACTTCCCTTTCCTTGCATTAATGGGGGAAAAGAAGTGGTTCATGGTTAGTCTGTGAAAGGTACAAGATTCCAGAGGCTAATTTCATTACAATCTGTATCAGCCTGGTGCCACTCTTCCTTCAGAGTTTTCCTCTGACTAGTAAATTTAAATGCAGTAAAGCTCACTTCTTTTTGCTTTTCCCTTTTCCTTATTTCAACCTTCACTCTCACTCACAGACTAGACACTTAGGAAGTGAAGGAAAACATATTTTCTTTTTTCATATACAGAAGATCTGGCATCCAGAATTTTAGTTGATTTGGGACAGTGAAAGAAAACTCAAATTAGAGGTCAAAAAATCTCGGGAGCTATTTTAAGTTAAACAGAAAAGGAGTGTGAAATGGGGAAATATGGCAGTGAAATATTAGAACTGAAAATAGGAAGGGAAAGATTGATGGAAGACACAGAAAACATGAAACAAAATTTAAATTCGAGAGAAGAACAGAATATGAAGAAAAGGCAAAATCTGGAGGAAGAAGATACAAAGAGGTTTAATGAACCATGTTACTTCATCAAACAATCATTCCAAATACTCTTGGAAGCTGCTGGAGAATATAGCACTTGTTTTGTAATGCTGCACAGGTCTCAGCCCCAATGAAATATCAGGCACTCAAGTGGCAGCAAGGGTTTAGATATGCAACAAGGAAATAAATAAGAGAAGGCATTATAACCATTCTGAACTACTTTTGTCAATCAACATTCTGGGAGGAACAAGTAAAAGGTTTAAAGAATTTAGTTTCCACTTATATTGGAAAATTCTTGTACATAGCTCCCCTCTCTCTGAAAACCCCAAATGAGACTGAGGCAAATATGTTCCATCTTATCAAAAGAAAACAAAATTAACAGTGGCTTGAAGGACTTGAAGTAGAACTCAGATGTAATGAGAAAAATGGATTGTGGAGGGGAAAAAAAAAGAAAAGAAAAAAGAAAATAATTTAATGTATTTTTAATAAGAAAAATGAAAGATGAGAAAAATTCAGTGGTTTATTTTACCATATAATATATATGAAAGTGGATGGAACCATAAAAGCAAAGTATCTTGAAGAAATAATTCAAAAAAGGCCTTGGAGAACTTGAAATTTTATAAACAGCTATTCAGCATTACTGGAAACTTAGAAAGGTCTCTAAAACCACAAATAGCTGAAAGGAGAAGCCATGCACAGGCTAAAGATTAGCACAGATATAACAGCAGAGATGAGGAAACAGTATAAGTTCATATTTGGTTTACTGCATGTAAGATTTGGTGCCAAATAGTTGCAATAAAATGCAGAATGTTTAAATGCAGTATATAAACTTGAGAAGTTGAGAATGTGAGGCAACATTTATTATGTTCTTTTTTTGTATGTAGTAAATTACAATTCTGCAGTCCTAGCAGAGCACATGCAGTCACTTCTAAAAATATTTTAGTACTTTTATATGCTCAGTATTGTGCATAATTGCCTCAGTGAAAAGAATTACACATATACTTGCTAATAAAGCAAAGGCCACTTCAAGACCTATAAAAGAAATGTTGCCAACCTAATGCTTATGCCACAGTTTCATTTAAGGGTCTGTGTCCATCCATGACAATGTACCAGCAGTGATTTATATTAAATTGGTGTGTTTTGTGCAGATCCTATTTTGTACTTTGCATTTAGTCAGTGCAAACAGCAGAGCAGGACAGAGCAACATGAATTTGCAGTTGTCCTTCAACTCTTCTCTGCTTTGAGCCTGCCTTGTACCTGCCTCTGTGCTTACCTCTTTGAGAGGCACAGGAAAGCAGGAATTAGGATTTGGATGCTCACTGTTCCATGAAAGGTCTTTACTCCCAGTTCCTATCCTTAGATTTTTCTGTGGGAATTTTGAGGAAGCTTGTTGTAAAGCAGTGTAGGACACAGAGAGAGAATCATCTAAAATTATCCAGAGTTGCATTGCAATTATTTTGAAAAGTATGCCAACAGTAATTCCACTGAACACTTATCAGAATTGTCAAGTGAAAAAGTAAAACCAAGCAATGTGAATTTACTCTGGTGACTTTAAAAGTGGATTCTTAGGTTTTTACTTATGCAGGGTGGCCTGCTAAGTACTGAAAATTTAATGTTGAAAAAACTAGGTACAGCTCAGAAACAAAGTGGGAAACTTGCATAACATTTATTTTTTTCCTATTCAGGAGACAGCAGAAGAACAAACAAAAAGCATCTCAAATCTAATTAAAAAAAAAAAAAAAAAAAAAAAAAAAAAAAAAAAAAAAAAAAGAAAAGGAGCTTCCCAGCTATCCAGAAAAGAACACAAAATTAGAGACATTAGTTTTTTACCAACACTCCAATTTTAGCTAAATTGACGACAATAAATATTCTAGTTTTTGCTTGAGAAGTAAGAACACAATACTAAGAACATGATTCTTTAAGTAGCAGCAGAATCAACATACAGATCAACCAGTTTCTTGAATTTCATATAGCTGTTTCTGTTTTGACCAGATGGATTTGGCTTTTAAAAAAGTTTTTTACGTGCATATTCTAAAATTCATATTAAGAAATATCTGAAAATATTAGCTGAGATGCAAGAGAACAATTTAGCCAGAGGGAAATAAATTCCAAGAGGATGTCTGGAGCATCAGAAAGTTAATCAAACTTTCACCCTGAAGATTTCAAAGCTTTTAACTTTATCTACTGTGGCAACCACATTTGTGATGGCTTTTAGAGTTTTGACCTCACTTTGCTTTTTCTGTAGCTTTTCTAGGTTGTGGGTAATGGTGCGGGTTGTCTCCTTTGCAATACATTCCTATGTCTTTCTTGGAACTAATATTCCATGTACCCAATGTGTAAAATTTCATCTGACAAAATCAATTCTCTGTAATTATTGCAGAAAACACTGCAGCTGTAACTCGCTGGTTGTGCCTTCTGCTCTCACCTGCCAAGCCACATTACACTGGTGCCTGTTGCCACTCCAGCCAAAAGAACCCATGGGAGAAAAATTTGGAGCCTATATCAACAAAGCTCTGTGACAAGACACAGGTAAGGATTGAATGTGGTGTTTAAATGCGTTTAAAAACACTGCTTTCATAATATTGGCTTGATCCCCATTGAAAGCAGGATTAAATTTTTGGTTTGACCTGTGGCTTTCATTACTTTTAAGGGTTTGTCTGAGGTTATTAACATAATTTTACTACTATGTAAATTACAGAAAAATGCAATATTCCAGATACTATGTAATTATTCCTCCACATTCACAATAAAGCGCATTTGAACATATGGCAGACATGGTTAACTGTTCTTTATGCTAATCTCTGCATACTATTTAGCTCACCTAATTAATTGTACCTGGTATACTACACACTTCTTTGCACCAGAAAATCAGGAAGGAATCCTCTGGATGAAGCACTAAATGCCTAAGAGAAGGGGAAATTCAATATTACATTGTATTATGACTTCCCTCCACCTAACTGTTTGTTTCTATTTTTAAACACCTATTCTTTCTTCAGTGGCTGAGACAAAGAAAATTTCACTAGACCTGGCCTTTTTTAATCCGTAGAATAATGTCAACTCCTCTAATAATCATAACATTAGAGAATGCTCAGGAAAAACAAATGTTGAAGTACTTAAATATTCTTATCAGAATGTTCACTTCTAGTAAGGGAACCACAATCAATTCCAATAGACTTATACATGTAATCAGACCAAATAACTGAAACGTTTCTCATAGTAAGTCTGGGTTTGAACTAGATTCAAATCTTAACTTGTAAATTCGTTATAGGAAATCATCAAATTCAAAATATATGGTCATTGAAAATCTCTGCTTACTTAGCTGTCAGAGACTATTAAGAAGCAAAAATTTGGCAAAAGAATATACCTCATTTATTTGAATACAGATAAAGGTCAAATAAAAAAATTATTCATAGTCTAAAATTCTTAGCATGGTTACCAATATACAAATAGCAAATAGTACCCAACTATCCTTAAAATGCAGGCTAAAATCTGTTGCAAGGAACATAGTAGACTCCATGGGTAACTGTATACCTACTGACCAATTCCACAAACGTGGCAGAAAAAACTTTCTAGCAATGATGGACCAAGCTAAGGAAGAGGTGTCCTGGTTAACAGAGGTGGAAAAGTTGCTTCAGAACTAGGGGACCCAAGGCAGTGTGGCCTTTTCCCATGTGCACAATTCCTCTGAGCTTGAGTTTCCCCCTGAATCATGTTCTGTAGTGTGGTTGGGGGAAAAACCCTTCTTTTGGTAGCCTCCTTCACGTGGTGGTGCTTTAAATTCTTGACAGCAAGTTCAGAATTCACCTCGAATGTGTTTGTGGTCTCACCAATTATATGTTACTTTTCTCATTAATTTTATTTATTATTATCCAAGCTTAACCTCTGATAGTTGCAGAAGCACTATTTTTCAGATAGCAAGGATGTTGTTAGCCAGAGAGGGCAACCACAGACCTCTGCCTATTGACAAAATATATCAGTGGAGTCGCTTGTTGCTGTGCCTGACCTTGCACTGTAACAGTCACACCCCTTAAGGTACTCTTGGCAATCAATGATCAATATCTCCGTGCAATTAAAGGAGCAAGTATTGCTTTTACCATTTCCTCCAGCCAGCCTCTATTGCTTCAGTCTTGTCTAGGGGATGACTTTCCATCATGTACTAAAACACACACCAGTGCTGGGCCCTTTGGCCAATTCACCAACACAATTTCCTTGCAAAACCTGAGATAAAATACCAAGCATTATAGAAAACAGACTGGAAAAACATTCTAGGGGAGGGTGGGGAATAAAACAAGAAAGAAAAGGTTTTTCTATTGGTAGTGCTTATAATTCAGATTTCTGCCACGGAGTTCCAAGCAGTCTTCACAACAGTGTGACTGGCTACAGAAACCCCTCGACTAGCAGAGGGTTTGTGTGCTTGCTGTAAAACAGCAACAGCCTCATGGAAACCTCAAGCTACCTAGACACAGCATTGTTTGATTTAACAAACAGCTTTTCTTCCCTTTGTTGTCCGTGTGCTGAATGTGCTTGCTTCTTCATGTACTTTATGGTTCTACTCCAGAGGGTTATGACTTAATTAAATGTCTCTTCCTTTTTTGTTAAGGTTTTATTTCAGGATTTTAAAAGAAAAAAATAAAATAAATAAAGGCAGTCAACTGCTTGCCTCTGATTCACTTTTATCCCTCTCATTTACAATCTGAGGAAAAATGAGTGCACTGGATACCTCCTAGTGAGTGGCTGACAACTAAAGATGAGCAAAAACTAATACTTTGTTATTATCTAGCCTAGAGGAAAGTTTACAGGATAACCAGCTATTGACCTTTTCAAGTAAACATATTTAAGAATTCAGTGGTTGTGGGGAGCTCAGACAAGACACAGCATGAACCCTTCAGAAAAAATGTCCAAATGCTTGTACTTGAAGTGTATCACTGAAACAATTCTTTTTTTTTTTACAGTTTGTCTAACATTTCAGACAAAAGCAATGAAGCTGAGGTTCCATTTTCACATTATATATATTATAAACCAGGTGTACAGCTTGAACATTTCTCAAATGCCAAAGAGTCCACTTTAAACACTACCCTTCACTCCCTAAACTTGCAGAAATGCTGCTGCATTGATATCTGAAAGTATACTCTAGTGAGGGAATTATGGTCACTTTGAAGTGTAACACCAATAGACCTCAGCAATCTCCTTCATTCCATTCACTCTGTATTTCTTTCTTTTCTTTCTTTCTCTCCTTATATTGTCTTTTCATTTTCTAAATTCTCTTTGTCATCTATTTTTCTTTTTCTTTATTTCCCTTTCTCATTTTTTTTGTTTTTAAGGAAAGAGCATTTCCAAATAATCTCATTTAAATTAAGTTTCCATTAAACTGATTATAAACAGGATTAAAGTAAGGTCAGGTTTTTTTACAAAGTGAAAAAAAAACAAGAACCGTGTATCTGTCGATTGCTGCCCATTTGCCATGGTGAGTTCTTTGGTGCATGTTGATTTAGAAAGAACAAGGGATTGTTTTCTGCCATGAGTAATCAGAACAGATGAGCTTTTCAAGGTTGCTGCTTCACTTAACTCTTCAGGAAAAAAAAATATGGTTAAAAATTCACACAAATCTCATTAACTGTGAATAATTTTGTTCTAAATAAACTTCCATCAGTTGCCTTGAAGATTTTTCATACCTTTCTATTCAAGTTGTAAATGTACATCCAAATTAAGGATACCTACACGTTTTTTTCTTTCTCTCTAGAATGTTGCACTTGAGTTGTTCTTTTGACTTCCTGAGTACAGTGGCACAAAATGAGATGTTTTATGTCTGATTTCATTACTTTACATGTTCTGGTACTCCTTACTCCTGCAGGTTGGGGTTTGATTATTTGGGTGTCTTTTGTTTAAAAAATAAACAAGCTACCTTGTTTATTTTTATGCTAGCTACACTGTAGTGTATCATTCCGAATTAATGTTTGCAAGCTGAAGCATACATGTGTCACAAATCCTGACAGTAAATAATTAAAGTATTTAAATAAACGTGTGTTTGTATGGAAGTTTTGTGGTTGTACAAATTTGTAGAGCAAGATCTTATACTGATCTATAATTATAACTGCCACTGACTAGCATGATCCTTACTGAGTCAGATTAATTTACACATTAAGCAGCCATCTGTAGAAATTTTCGTAGTACCTTGTTTGCAATGCCAGGGCTCACATGGGGATTTAAAAACTAACTTGGCCTCTTGGGATTTTTTGTAGAACTGCTATTGGATACATTTGCTATGAACACATTTTTCTAGGCACTGACACCTTGTACCCTTTGTCACTGTTTTATATCAGCAGAAGCGTTTTAATATTTTGCATATATAATAACATAGAAATTGGTAATCTAAGAGCAGTATTTTGTATATATATATATGTATATTTATATTTTTTAAAGTCCTTGACTGTGTGTTAAAAATCTTTGCCATTCTTCTGAACCAGAACAGATTTGCCATCATCTGTAGTCATAAAAGATAAAAACACAACATATTTTGGCTACAGTAAGAAACATATTGCAAGCGTGTTGATGCTAATTCTCTTAGAAAAAAAGGATAATAACTGCAATGTACTGTGTAAAAGTCTTCTTATGCATGGGTGTTTTGTAAGTAAGCACAACTTGTGTGCTATAAAGGGGATATAGCAAAACTTATTTTACCTGATACAAAAATAAATTATAAGTATAAACACAGTTTGTAAACCCAGCTCTCAAAGATGAACACTGAATATAGCACTTCAGTTATATTCAATCAAATGGATGAGTGAAAAAGAGCTGCTGGATTTAGAAAATCATAGAATCACAGAATATGCTGAGTTGGAAGGGACTCATCGGGGTCATTGAGCCCAATGACCCATTGAGCCCAACTCCTGACCTTTCACAGACAGCCCAGGAGTCACACCTTGTGCCTGAGAGCATTGTCCAAACACTGCACTCTGCCAGGCTGGTGCTGTGATCACTGCCCTGGGGAGCTGTTCCAGTGCCCAAACACCCTCTGGGTGAAGAAGCTTTTCCTGATATCCAACCTAAACCTCCCCTGACACAACCTCAGGCCGTTCCCTCGGGTCCTGTCACTGTCACCACAGAGCAGAGATCGGTGCCTGCTGCTCCTCTTCCCCTCTCAAGGAAGTTGTACCTGCAGAGAGCTCTGCCCTCAGTCTCCTCCAGGCTGAACAGACCCAGTGCCCCCAGCCCCTCCTCACACAGCTTCCCCTCAAAGCCCTTCACCACCTTTGCTGGTCTCCTCTGGACACTCCAATAGTTTAATGTCTTTCTCACACTGTGGTGCCCAAAACTGTCCCCAGCATTTGAGGAGAGGCTGCCTCAATGCAGAGCACAGAGGGACAATCCCCTCCCTGGCCATGCTGTCCCTGATGTCCCCAGGACACGGCTGTCCCTGCTGGCTGCCAGGGCACTGCTGGCTCAACTTGCCATCAGCCAGGACCCCCAGGCTCCTTTCCACAGCTGCTCTCCAGCCTCTCATTCTCCAGTCTATACAGCGTTGCCCAGGTGCCAAATCTGGCACTTGCCCTTGTTAAAATTCATACAGTTGGTGATTGCCCATCTCTGATTTGTAAAGGTGTCTCTGCAGGGCCTCCCTTCCTTCAAGAGAGTCAACAGCTCTTCCCAATTTAGTGTCATAGGCAAACTTACATATTTTTCCTTTGAGTCCTGCATCCAAGTCATTAATGAAGACGCTGCCATGGTTATTCAACTATGTACTGGATATTTTGTCCAGAAAGATACTGTGAGAGAGGGTACCAAAAGCTTTGCTGAAGTCCAAAATTATTACAACTACTGTAATTTCTATCATCAACATGCCCTGTAATGGTGAGCAAGTCAATTCATTGCTCTGCTATGCTTTTCCTTTCTCACTTTTATGCTTTACCTGCTTGGACCACCACTGTTTTCAGATAGCAAAGAGTCTTCCAGTTCTGCTAAAGCATTTACCACCAAGGGGGTTCAACCCACAGGGGGGCTCTGAGCAGCATTGGAACACCAGTAAAAATAACTGTAATGAAACAGAAAAGGCACAACCATCTGCCAAATTCAGTCACAAAAATGGGCTCTCTAATATGTAGAGAGTGTTCTACTATGCAATAAAATATTCATGATACTGAGACCAAGAAAGTCATGGATATTCCTGGAATAGATCCAACAATAATAGATTAAGTCATTTTCCATGACTTAGAACAGGGCTTTTAAACAGAGGTAGAATGATTTAGAGTAAACCTATAATATTTAAGAGGTTCTACTCATGGCAAAACTGAATCCACTATGCCCACTTTCTGACTCAACACTGTATGAAAAATGGTACCAGGAGTCCATCCAAGCTAATTGAATCTGGTTTACAAATAAACTGTAAGAAATCAAGGCAATTTGTACATATATGCACACACAGGAGAGTTTAATGCCAGTGAATAATTGTCTAGCTGTTGTTAGTATTTCCAAAAAAAAAAAGCCAGCTAATCACAGCCCCAAGGATAGTAACAGTTACAACAGTGAGTAGGAGGATCCAAATGTAGCAACCATTTTCCCAGCCGCTGGTGGTCAGATGCAGATTTTTAGAAAAAAGAACAGGGCAAATGGAGTACCCCTTCACTAAGGCTTTTTAGGTTGTAATTCTTTCTGAGTCTCCCATCCAACATGCTTAAGGCAACCAGCAGGGATTGTCTTTAAAATAATTCACATCCCTTTCTGAATTAATTTTAATCTTGCTGTCTCCAGCAGCCTGTCTTAGTGAGATCCACAATTGCAAGCCATGTGAAAAACTACTTTCTTTCTTGATTTATTTTGTTTGTTTAAAATCTATCATCTGATCATTTAATTAAAATACTTTCATTCTTATTTAATTAGAAACATTGAATAATATTTCTTACTCATATTCTCACCATCTATGGTTGTAAGGGCATCTCAGTCATATTTTACAGAGTAAATTCTAAAGCTAATTTTTCTAATTTTATCCTCTTATCGAGACCAACTCAACCCTTCAACACTCTTTTTTTAAACCAAGCAATCTTCCATTCCACATGTGTTCTTTATGAGACAGCATGGCCAAAATGGCACACAATATTTGAGAGGAGTAAGACCTGTAAAATGTCATGACCATCTTTTCTGGTTTATAGCCTTCCAATTGCTAACCTTCCAATAATTCTTAACATAATGTTTGTCTTTCAGAGTGCTCACGAGTACAGCTTTGAATTTTTTGAAGGACCATCCACAACATTGTCCACTTCAAATGCTTTTATTCCTACATGAATTCAATGTTCTGCTAGTAGTCAGTTTTCAGGATATTTTCTGAATTATAGTATCAGGAAAACATTTTTTTGCATCACTATTCATGCACCTTTCCAGATCATGTAAAAATTCGTTGAATAACTCTTGTTCCAGTATCAATCCCTAGAGGATCCACTTAGAAAACTCTCTCTGTAATTAAAAGCACTCCAGCACCTCACTTCTCCCCTTTGAACCAATATATGAAAACATTCCTTTCTATTCCATAGCTCCTTATTTTCTTTGGGAAGCTCTTGTGAGAGAACTGTTGTGAAGAGAATAAGCAGGCCATTCCTTTTCATACTGATTCTCAATTAATTCTGCCTGGCTGCATAAAGCAGGACTTTTTCTATTGGTCTTCCTAGATCTACTAACTGTGTGCTATTTGCTTTGGCACAAAAATCAGATATAGCTACCAAATCTGTAGTTGTACAAGTCACACCTGGAACCTGGATACTGACAAGAGCACTGATGTAAGCAGCAGGTTGGGCACCACCGTTTACTGAGCAGCTATTTCATATTTGTAGCCCTTTAAAACTCAGAAAGAACATCTGGAAATGTGCTATCACTTGCTTCAATGGTTGGTCCTTTAAATTCTTCTTCACATACTTTCCTCTCCTTACCGTTCTTTATTGTCCCATTTCCTTGGATTCCATTTTTTATTTCAATCTTATATGAAGTCTGATACACATTCCATAAAATTGTATTTGTATTAATATTAATCATGACAATATTTAGGTTTTGTTGCTTATTGCCTTCTTCATCTGGTAATAGTTTTCACTTTTGCTTTCTAAGAATCTCTACTGTGAAGAAATTCCTTTACTCTACAGTTTTACCAGGTTAATTTTGCCAAAATTTGTTTCAAGCTAATTTTTTAATTTTCAGTGATGTATACTTTACTGTCAGCCCCTTCGTGCTGAAAACTATGAAATAAATCTGGTGAACAAAAAAGGCGTCTTGGAATACAACTTATGTTGATAATTATGACCTGTTAATGTCATGAAACCTTCAGAACTCTGCTTGATAATTATAAAATGATACCACAGAAGCACTTTACCAGGGAGCACGGTGATGGCTAATGCACTCTCATCTGTGTTTTGCATGTTCTGGGCACTGCAGACTCTCCACCTCCCCTACAGTTCCCTCCATGCATTCTGGTTGTAACCACATAATTTTTTTTAAATTTTCTTTTTCCTTTGGCCTAATCCCACTCACAAATCTCATCAGGATCTTTGAGAAAAATCTTCTTATTAGACGAAACAGGATGTTTGTGGAATTTTCTTCTCATCAAGACTGATATCAAGGCCTATAGTGGATGTGCTAGGATCACATAAAACTTTTTTCAGTATTCAATTTATTCCAAGGCATTTGGGTATCTTACTTTTCTCTTGGATGAGATGATGGCTGTGCATGTTAAATATGGTGCTACTTTAGAAACAGACTGGGTCTTAGCAAAGGAACTACAGTTCATAAAGATCACATATACTAGTTATTATAATAAAAATTGATTAGATGATTAGGAAATTAGTGTAGTATATTATAGTATAGTACAATATAATGTGTCTTCCTTGAAAATTAACTTATTAGAAAATATCTCCCTTGAAAATAAAAATCTGATATGATGTCTTAGCCTGGCCATAGGCAATGGTAAACAGAAAAAACATTTAAAAATTGTGTGAAATTCTGTCCATGGTAACAAGAATAATTGTCTGGGAAATAATAGCTTTGTTTCAATTCAAAGAAATTTTGGACTAAAGCTCAGAGATTATATAAAATTCTAATTCCAATCTACTTTTCTGCCCAAGTCCATGAGTTAAGACAGAATATAAGGGAGCAAATGCAAGATTACTTTTTCTTCAAGGGAAGAGCTGTGAAGAAAGACTGCAATAGCCCTATGAATAGGGAACACCAGAAACCTCAACATAATGACCTGACAAGACCAATTTTCTCAGCAGTGTGGTATCCCAGTATTCTAAATAATTTGGGAAGGTGAAACCCTCTTATGATATGTGCACAAATGAGTTTAACACACAAAACTGTACTTTGTCATTACAAGATTGACAATTACCATCACTCTTTGAACACAATTTCCAAAACTTCTACACTAATTCCAGCTACAGGAATAATATCAGTACAGAGTATTCCTAGTGTATGATCATTCTATTCTGCTGCCCCCTTATGATGATCTCAAAATAATAATGAACGTGCTTTAATCATGTATTTCTACACTTGAACAAGAGAATGTTAATAAAAATGTGCATAGCAACACGAAAACCTTAATTGTTGCCAGGAGAGTTAAGGAACACATTTCCAAATGTACATTACCCTTTGCTTAGGCTGCTTTACTAAAATACAACCTGTCACACAGGATTCGGAGGAGCCACAATTTCCAAGACCTTCTTCTAGCATATGGAATAACTATCTACACAGTTCCCAGTCCAAAGCTATCAATGGTTTAGTCTCAGATTTCTCAGAAGAAATAGACTGTGGCAGGATCAAGCAATTGACCCAGGAACTAAACAGGATTTAAGTTCATCTAAAATTACAGCCCCTCAGGCCTGTACTCCAACTCACCTTATCTAAGAAACACCTAAAATGTACCGTGTGCTTGCTTAGGGCATTGCATCAAGGGCTGCCTTCCAGATCTGACTCCAGGAGTGGCAGCCAGTCTGGAGCCTGGCTGCAGCAGCAGGGCAGGCACCACCTGAGCAGAGGCAGCTCAGCAACCTGCAGGGCAAAGAGAGAGAGGTCCAGTGCTGATGCACGCTTTGCTGAGGGTTTTGCCTTTTGCAATTTTGCTATTTTGCACCCAACATCCTGGTTTTGGTGAGAGTATCCTTTCTTTCAATCTGATCTCTGCTCACGCCTGGAAAACTCAGAATCGAGTGTGCACAAGTATGACTCCCAGAAAAAGAGCAGCAGAATTTATAGTGTTGCCTATATGGAGCACAACCAAGAGCAAGGAAATATTGCAGATGCAGGTGAGTTATCCTCTACCTGGTGGAAAATTAGCAAGATTGGAAAGGTCACTTCTGGGCTCCTCTGCCTGGCAAATATGCTTCATGTGATAATATTTGAAACCATGATTTCAGGATTATTAACCACCTCATGTGCCAATAAACATTACATTTACTGGAAAGTTAAAATACGAGGAATATTTGAAGAGTAAAACTAGAAAAGGTGGTGCTAATCTTGGTCAATTGGGAAGACAAACTAAAATTTAAAAATCTATACAATCTGTAAACCAGATGGCTCAGAGGGGGATTTAATTGTAATACATAAAATCTAATATACTGCAGACACAGTCAATCCAGCTTACTATTTTTCCCCTAAAACAAATATTGCAGTAAGAAGACATACTGTAAATTGAAATTACAGAAGATCTCTAAGACACAGGGAAGTAATTTTTTCCTTAACCAAAAAATATTCTGCAAAACAAATACACAAAAAAAACCTCAACTGCAAACTTCTAGAAATAATCAAATGTTATTATAAGGGAAAGCTGGTTTAGAAAAGTATGCCTAAATTTGTCAGCTGTTTTGCATTAAATCCAAGTATTTAAGCCATTATATTTTTTCATACTGTGCTTGCACATAAACAGGGAAGTTCAGCCGTGTGACAGTTTGGGGATTCTATAAAGAATTGCAATAAAAAGGAAAAATATAAAAGGTTGTGTGAGAGGGATTATATTTATTTATTTTCTGTAATAAAATTTATTTGAGGAACCTAAGAATGGTTACATGGAAATGTGCAGACAGCCACAACCTTACTCAGCCTGTTCTTTAAGCTAGCTGGGAATGTGCCAGATATGGTCCAGCACTGTACAACCATTCAGTGTGCCTGAGGTAATATGTTCTGCTTCAAGATCTGTCTGCATCCATCTTTGAAGATATACCCCAAGTAAAAAAAATTCCAGTTTGCATATACTCTGAAAAATTCCTAGAGCTTGGCAGCTAAACTCTCCAAGGATTCTTCAGCATGAAACAAGTGCTATTCTTGGGCTGAGCAGGATTCACTACAATTTTCTGTGCATCTGTAGCAGTAAAATACACCTGTGGGGAGCCTGTGGTCTGCTCCTATGCTTGCTCAGAGGGTGCCAAACCCAGCAGTGTGGGGCACACAGAGCCCAGAGCTGTGCTGAATGCTCTCAGTGTGCAGGATGGAAAGGCCACACCTGGATACCCCAGCAGGGAACACTCTTGGCCAGACTGCCCAGATCCATGGGCCCCAGGGAGCTCAGTTCAGACTCCTGAGCATTTCTCTGCCGCCAGAAGCAGGCTCTGAAACTTCCCCACACCTGGGGGCTTTCTGCCCCTTGCCCCACGCCAGGCAGGAGGTGTTATCCTGCTCACAGCTGTTCTCCTTGCTTGGGAATGAGCACCATTGCAGGGGAGCTCAGACCTCACAGCATCTGCCTGGCTGCCCTGAGCTCCTGTGGCCAGGACCCATCTGAGACCCCCGGGGTCACCTGTCTCTGCCCCAGCTGTGCCCCAGCTGTGCCACAGCCATGGGCTCACATCCCAGGGAGATTCCTGCTGCCCAGGGCTGCAGCTGCCCCATCCTGCCTGGCTGGGACCCCCTGTGACCCCGGCCCCCGTGGATGTTCTGTGCATGGGCAGGGTTTGAGTCTAAACCCCTTGCACAGGACCCTGCCTGCAGAGGGACTGAGCAAGGCTTGGCAGTGTCGCTAAAGGGAGCTGCAGCTTTCCAGCACTTTCTGGTGTTCCTGGTGCACCCTGCCATTAAAGTGTGCACCCAGGTCACACCTGCTCGTGAATTGCCCTGAAATCCTTCAGCCAGTCCTAAGCAGTGAGCTTGGCTCAGCACAGAGCATCTGACATCAGCACCAAAACCACAGGCACAGCAGATACAGACTGTCACCCAGCCTACAGCCAGCATTGTAGTGAAGAAGCACAGACATTGCTGCAGTGCTTCACCTTCTTTCTGCTTACATTGTATAAAGAAACATCAATAGAAAATAAATATCTCATTTTCAAGTATTTATTTCTATTAATGCAATTTCTAAGAATCACAGTCATTACCAGAAAGGAAAGAAAAAAAAAGACCAAGCATTAAAGATTGCAAATCCTTTGTAACATCATCCATCCCCTCTGTTTATGAAGATGAGGCTCCACTGAAATGGTAAACTTATGTAGAGAAGAAGAGATCAGACAGTTGTTTCTTCTTCAAGACTTCATAGAAAGGAAATATTTTTCCAACTATTTAATTGATGGCAATTTATTGTTAACAAATGGTAAGTCGAAATTTAACAGAAGTTTCCATTTAATTGTTTGTCCTGAATGTCTCATGGACTGTTGCCTGAGAAACAACACGCATGGAAAAGCATTCAAGAAGAACATGGAAGAAATGCACAAAAACCTAAGATTTTACCAGTGCTTCAGGAAGAAGGGATTGAGAAACACTGTTTTCAAGTCCATTTGTGGACACCAGCAAAAGTTTTCAAGTCCTGCTCAAGAAATTGGCTGCAATAATAATAGTGATACTTTCTAAATAGTCATAAACTAAAATATGGACACATGTGAGGTGTAAAGGGATTCAAATCAATCCTGTCAGACCTTTAGTCAAAATACCTCTTTTCCCAGTCTCATTGAATTTTTTTAACTATGAAAAATGTCAAGCACTCTTTGCCTTTAGCAGAAAGGGAATTTGAGTGAGTCCATAGGCACAGGTGTTTAACTTTTTGCTTAGGTGATTACAAGACTACCCTCCTGTCCATCAGTGGGATGAATCTGTGGGTATAGGTCTTGGCTCTCCTACTTGTGCAAACACAGCTGTGATGTGCCACAGGGACATGCACAGCAATCCAAATTTAGCTAGCCTGGATTCCTCTACCTGTGTTCCCTACTAGCTGCTTCAAGGCCTTCAGGGGCACCTAGCCAGTGGGAAATATCAGATTGAGGAATTTATGTGGACTTGAAGCCATCCAAATCCAGGCCAAAGTCTCATCATTACGACATCTGTAGAAGTGCAGCTCAGGGAATTCACTCTAGCTATTCATTTTATTCAGCTATTTTCATCATTTCTGTGCACTGTTTCATTCTCCAAATTGCCAATAATGCATATAAATCACAAAGGCAGCGTGGTAAATCACAGCAATGTAGCATAGATCAAGCCTTCAAATTCCAGCACATTCATTAGAAATCTTGAGTATGTTATGCTGGTAAAGCCAGTAAGCTGGTGCTACTTGCAGCAACGTGGCTAATCAATGCACAAACATCTTTTCCTGCAAGGTTGCTCAAAGTAATTAACAACAGTGATACAGGGACACTAGAAAGCAAAACTGAAAAACAGCGGGTATCAGCTACTAACCAGTCAAACATAAGGACAGCAGGGTACAGAAAATTCTTGGCTGGAAGATGCTTTCTTCATGGGGGATTTTAGCTGCTCATAAATCTGTTGGGAAACAGATATATCCAAGCATGCTGTGTCAAAGGGAGAATTTCATCATTTGCAAAAAAAGGCAAAACTGCCCTAGATCTAATTCTGACTGTGAGGATGGATTTGCATGAGGATATGAAAATAAAGGAAGGTGTTGGAGCCAAATTCCATAAGCTTTTTAAATTAAGTCTGGCAAATGATGGATCCATTGTAGAATACAAAGACAAATGGGAAAATTTATATTGAGACATCTAACCATTGTCATTGACTCTAGAGGATCCAGAACTTAACTTCTGATAAATAAAATGCATTGAAGATGCAGATTAGGTATAATAAAATCTCCCTCTTTTCTACAGCTCTTAATCAAAGAATCAACCAATGTGTCTTCACAAGAAAAAAAGCTGAAATTTTGTACAACGTAAAAATTCTACTGAAATTAGAAGTTAACTAGATTACATTACTCTGTAACAACTCTGTAATTGTAAAAGAAAAGAATAAAAAAGAAATGTTTAGGGGCTGTGAGAACAAAAAAGATTTAAAGTGTTCCTAAAATTTCTAATGAGAAAGAAAGTCCTTTCAATAGAAAAGGAAGATTATGTTAATAACAATTCAGAATTATAACAATGATTAGCTATTATTTAAAAATATACCCTTAACAATAATAAAAGTGAAAAAGAATGGAAGACAGTAAAGATAAATGTGAACAATTAACAAAAAGGGCTTTGTATTAATTGACTTTTACAAAAGAGCAGGTAAGAGCAAGTTTCATAGATTTAAACACAGCTGAGTCAGCCCGCCTTAATCTTATTGTCCTCTGATATTAAGAGATTCTACAAACATGTTTTGTATCATTGACAAATATTTGCTGAAAAGCTACTGGAAGAAAGGAGGAAGTTTGTCTACAAGAAAATTGCAGGAAGCCTAGCAATTACCTTCTACTTAGATTAATCACTGAAGTTTTTGTCCTGGAAGTCATGGCTCAGTTTAGTTATTCAGAGGCAGGCATATGTCCTTCTGAGGGCCAAGCCTGCCAAAAAAATCAAATCAAACCAAACCAATAAAAACAACAAAATTAAACAGTAAATAAATAAATAAATCTCTTATCCAGGCACAAACATTTAAGAGAATGACTGAAAAGAATCAAAATTGCCAGAGTATTTGATGTATGTTAGAATTGCTTGGTATCTCAGTGTGTTAAATTTAGGCTCAAATAGATGATCAGAAGGATTCAATCGTAAAAAAGAGCAAAATCAGGAAGGAAGGTAGCCAGTAAAATAGAGTACAATAAAAAAGTGTAATTCCACCATTTACACAGCAATGATGCTGAAATCTCTCTGCTGTCTTTATGTCTGTAAAAAAATTTGGTCCCAGCCTTTTTCAACTGGAACTACTGCTCTCCTTGTTTTCTTACAGCCCCTCTTTTCTTATCACTTTAGGCATTACCAGCCAGGAATCTATTACTCTACAGAGCAGTGATTTCACTTGATCAACATTAACAATGTCACTTCTTTACTGGTTGAGTTTCTGACAAGGGAAATTTAATGACTCCTCACCTGGCTTTGTTATTCACCTTTTGTCTCAGCCTAAAATGTAATGAAAAGTACACAAAATGTTCTTCCACTTTCACAAATGAGGAGGCTCTGCAGCTCGGCAGGATCAGATGTCCCTGTCCCAAGAATGATGCTGAACTGGCATGGCAGCAGCTCCCAGCCTTTAGGAAAGCCACCACAGGCTCCAAAGGGAAGCTCCATGCTTTCTGTAGCCTGCTCAACCTTCTCCCCTAGGCCATACCAGGAATGTAAGCGTGTGACGTGGGAAGAGACAGGTAGTAATGTAATGTATTTATTGATATATATTATGGACACCTACTCTCTTGCTCTTGCATTCCTCCAGCCCAGTCTCTCCCAGTGGCACCACTAATCTCACATCTGTGAGCACCTCCTATAATTTCACTGCAGACTGAGCAAAAAGAATCACCCTTTCAACTTGAATTTTTGAAATCCAGAGGTAACAACAGTAAGCAATTATGACAAATCGTAGTCCTCTTCAAAGTTCATACAATACAAATTTTAATTACATGTAGCCTGTACCTGTATCAACTTGGGTTGACCTTGTAAAATATGTGTCACAGGAACCCAAATGCTCAGCCTTGATATGATGACGCACAGAAAGAATTTTGCTAAATAGCACTGCGACACAACTAGCATTTTTCCAGAAATAATTTACAATATGATAAAATGAAGGCTACAGAGTTGTTGTGATATTAAATATGAAAGACCTTTCTGATTTACTTACAGCATCCAGTATAAGGGATTTATTAGCAGTTCCTAACTTTATGGTAAATGATGCATAAATGATGGCAAAGGTGTACAAGAGAACTGTATAAAGACTCTTGCAGAGTGAGTAAATTGGTTGAGTGCCAGCTTTTCTAAGGGTGAATGGTTCCACTGACTTGCTTAGGGCATATCATGCAATGATGGATGTAAAATTACAACATTTTAGAATGGCAACAGTTCAAGGGAAGATTCCAAATTTATGAGGGACAACACTCTTATTCTAATAAACCAAACACGTGGCCTTAGCCTCTCCCTGAAGGAGAATAATTTTCTGTTCCAAGGCAGGAGAGGTGGAACAAAGCATCTTGTATGCACAAGAACTCGATTTTACTGCGTAAAGCTGAAGCTTAGCTAAAGACCAAATAGACTTATTTTCTGGGGTTTTTTTTCATAGCTATACCTGTGCATATTTAAGGCAATCCTGTCCACATGTAATAATGTCCTTTTGAAATGAGACCAGCATTCTAATAAGCTTTCTGCAAAATTCACAGGTTTTTTTGCACCATAGTCCATTGCCATTTCCACGGGGCTTTTATAATATACATAAGGAAAGTGTCAATTCAAATTCAAAGACAGAGAATACCTTTTTTGATGAAGCATCCTGTATATCATGTACTAGCTGGAGGTGTTCTCTGCTGCCTGACAGGGAACAATGACATGACAAGCAGGGAGAGAAGGAGCTTTTAACCAGTTTAATGTGCAGAGAGTTGGCACTCACTGAAAAGTCATTTGCCTGTTTGCTTTTTTTTTTTTAAAGTATGTCTCTTTCCTTTGACTTGTCATTACTGCTGTAATATACAATTTTGGTTTCTGTTTGTAATTTTCTGCTGCAGTGATTTCAAAGGCTCAAAATAATCTTTTTTTATATCTTACTAGAAAAAAAGATAAGGAAATATATGTCTTAATAGTTTGCTTATTTCAAAACCTAGATGAGGTCCCATTTAGTGTACCTTTCACTGCTAGACTTTTCTTAGTGTTTCTGCTGAGGCCTTGCAAGTGTATTACTTGTGCTCCAGGCTTTTCATACTTCCTGGAAGTCATTTGGACCAAAGGTGTTTTTCATAAAAGAAAATAGTCAAGATTTGTTCTAAATGGCATTCTGTTAACCACTGTTCTGTGGACAAAAAAAAATAAAAGTCAGAAAGTCATTGCCCTTTTCTTCTGGGAGAGAAAATTAGTCTATTAAATGTGAGGCAACATAGAATTCTACTTGGAGCTAAATAACATATTTTGAACTGTTATCAGGCACATTAAATGGCATTAAAGATAAAACTTAAGAATCAGTGAGTTTCTACCATGCAGTTTACTTTTCAAGTTAAGCTTTCAAATATTGAAAGTTCAAATTCAGTGCCTTGATCAAAAATGATAAATGAACTACTGAATTAGAAGAAGATGCTGCTATTATTTTAACCAGTAAACTAACTCAGGGTTAATCTGGGTGCTATTTAGCCTATTGAAAGTGTTTTGAGTGAACATATGGTTTCTATTGTGAAATCAAGGCGCAGTTTTAACTATGAATATAGATAATTACCCTTTGGACTTTAAACATTTATATGTGTCACGTTATGTTGAAGCATTTTTCATGGTCAATAGGTTGAAAGGTTACAGAGTCGAAAATGTAAATTGAGTGTGTTTGAGTAAATCTATCCAGTGTAATGATAGTACAATTCACTACTGCTCTCTCTTGGAAAGAGGCAGCAATAACACTCAGTGAGCACGAGCAATGTAACAAGCTATTTATTTAAATACAGATTGTTATGGTAAAAGATTTTAATATGAGAATTACAGGAATTCAACCGTAGTATATATTGCTAGAAAATCCCTGGTTACTGGAGCTTAATTTGATACATACACAGGGGATGTTTGGGGGCCTAATTACAATGCTAACAATAAAACTTTTAAATAAACTCTGCGTGCACGTACAAACGTGTGTGTGAGTGCACACGCCTCGGAGACAGGGGCATTGCTACAACCCACTCTTGATTTAGTCTTGAAAATATGTTTGGTTTTCCTCCCAGAGTGTAGCCCTTGGCAACATCCCCTTCCAAGGAGCCAGATGTTCTGCCTGCACTGAGGATGGTGGAAGGAGCCAGTGAGGGAGCCCTCGAGTGCAACTGTGCTGTGCTGAGCTGCAGCACCCCACCTGTACCATGCACCCCACCTGTACCATGCACCCCACCTGCCCCATGAACCCCTCCTGTACCATGAACCCCTCCTGTACCATGCACCCCACCTGTACCATGAACCCCACCTGTACCATGCACCCCACCTGCCCCATGAACCCCTCCTGTACCATGCACCCCACCTGTACCATGCACCCCACCTGTACCATGAACCCCACCTGTACCATGCACCCCACCTGTACCATGAACCCCACCTGTACCATGCACCCCTTCAGCCCCGGACACCAACCCATCAGGGCTCTGACACCCCCTAAATGTTCATGTAACTGCTCATGGTGAGGGAAAGTCAAAGTGCTCTGGTCCGGGTCGAGGCAGGGTCAGTTCCACCCTGCCTGGAGGCATCTGGGGTGAGGTGAGCAGCTCCTTGCTTTGTCCTCACGGGTCACCAGGCTCCTGAGCACTATGGTGACATTTCTCAGCAATGAACATGAGCTTTCTTCTTCAGGACCAGCATCTGGGCACCAGTGCACACCCCAGCATGGATGTACCCACTGTTAACTGCCTTTACAACCAGTCCTGAGCTTCCAGCCATGGACAACACAAGAAATGTGTCACCTAAACCACATCAATCCAAATCAGTTAATTTCTTATTAATAATTAGGATTTTTAGAGTATTTAATGTGTATTATCGAACACAGAGTGAGGCATTAGATGACAAAGAGCTGCTACAAGGACTTCCAAAAAACCCCACAAATAAAATGTTTATTGTTGTGATTTCTCTCATATATATGTTAATTTTCAATATATATTTTAAATACAGTTTCCTATTAATTGTATTAGATTTTAAAAGAGAATACAGCCTTTCTCCAGGCACACCAAAGAAAAATGAAATCCCTTTTCCCCTTCCTATGCTTTATGGAGCCATTTATTGAGCCATTTTAATTAAAGCACAGTTCTATTCCTGCTATTTCCCATTTCCAGAAACACACAAAAAATAAACATTTTTTAGTCATTTCTAGAAGTATGCAAAGTACCTTTTGCTCACTCTTTACACCACTGAACTGCACCAAAATATGCTTCACCTATTTCTTTCTTTGGCAGCCTGTTTTGTAGTACTTTCCATCATTGTTTTCTAACTTCTGAAGAATTACTGCTTTCTTCTCTACCATGGTAGGTGGTCACTCCCTGTCACTTTCAGTGTAGGAGCCACCAAATTAAGTTATTGCTACTATGTAATAATGGTTCCTCAGTAATGCCAATTAGCAAAAATTAATTGCTCTGTGAAAAATCCTTAATAGTTACATTTTGGGTTTTTAACTTGAAGGAAAATAAAATGTTCAAATTTTTTTTCATAGATTTTGAAAGGTAGGGAATTTTTCTCCATTGGAAAAGATCAGGTTTAAAGTCAGCTCAATCCTAAACTGTGTGGCCCTTTAATAGTTGTTGTTTTGGTGTCTTACAGACTAGCTGGACTTCAGCTTCAAATAAGCCAAAGCTGCTGAATGGCAAATGGATTATGCTACTTAAACAATGAATTCCCATGAATCCATGTGCAGGTTATGAAATGCAGTTTCTGAAGTGTTTTGGATCAGTTCAGGTAGCAAGCATTTTTATTTTGGATGAACTGGGATTTAACATGGTATTCTCTTCCAGTTTTCCTGACAGCAAAATTGAATATCATTGGCCTAGTTGAACTGTGTCAGTGTCACAGAACTGCCATTTGCTGTTAAAAATGTTAAGGTGAAAAATTACGGAGCAGCTTTCCCAACTATTACCATTACTGCTCTTCACTGTTTGTGCCACAGTAATACAAAGAGGCAGAAGCTGAGAGAAAGGCTCTATTTTGTTAGACATTGTAAAAATATATAATAGGAGATCTTTCCCAAGAGAGTTGAGAATATCTGTAGAGAAGGTAAGATTGAGGAGGGGGAGCAGAAGAAATTGAAAGGTGGAGTGGACAAGTGGTAGTGCAAAAAATGGAAACTTTTATTTTATTTTTCTTTCTTTTTAAACCTCAATTTGTTATTCCTCCAAAATCAGTCTTTTTGCTGCTTTTAAAAATGCATTTTGTTTACTCTCTGTCTGTGTGTCACTTTGCCTTTTCTGTGTCATTCCTTTTATTCTTTTACTTTCTTTCTTCCTTCTCAATTGCATCATCTGAAAATGGTTTTCCTAAAACATTTAATTGTAACATCACATTTAATTTATTCTCCTTAGGTTTTTTATATCAACTCTTGGACCAGTAAATATACCTTCTCTCTAAGGAAGTCTGTCTCTGCTGTTCCACTCCTATACAAAGTTTTAATTTCTCCTGCTGTTTTTAATCTTTATTATTTTTGTGCTGATGGGACTTTTAGATTCCTTGATTAGAGATGTGGAAACTCTTGGGGAAAAAAAAAAAGGCTCCTGGAGATTTCATAACCTAATGGTAGAGAAAAATTACCACACTTTTCTTTTAATGATGTGTGCTGGGTTTCCCCATCACATGGGGAAAAGAAAGAAAGGAGCTAGCAGTGCTCTCCAGAAGTTGTGCCTTCCCACTAGCTGTCATTGGAGATGAGCCTGGAAAGAGATGACAATTGCATTTTGTCTCTGCCCTTTGAATGGGTTTCTGGTGAATACTGCAATTACACAGGAACCACTGCAGCATGGAAATATACTTTCAAACACACATGAAAATTTCTGGTTGTGAATTTTCAAGATGCTGAAATGACCAGTCTGTTTTAGATAACATCAGAATAGAAAAATCTAACAGAAGTTGGCCCTGGCCTGTCTGTCACTGTTTGTGTCTCTCTGTGACACCTTAAACTGCAGCTGAAAAAATATTGAAAATGGGGCCACTACAAGTTTTTAATCCCCCCTCTTCCTCCCACCGGAAAGATCTATTTTTTTGCCATGCAAATATTCATTCCTATTTTTCTCCTAATAAGCTTATCTTCTTGATAGTTTGACTAAGCTCATGTTGGATTCAAAACTCAAAGTTTCCTAATTAAAGTCCAATTCCAGTATTACTCCTTATATATTCAGTTCTTCTGCATACTGTGAAGAAAGATATTTTTAGAAAATATGGGCCACTTAATTCCCTTTAAGTTTTCTGTAACAGATGGTATAGTTATTTGATTTATGCATTCACCTTCACGTGGCCCTGCTGACTGCCAGGTTTTTTTTAAACCTCCGAAATTCTTTTTTGTTATGCACTGAAACTTCACCCTTTCCCCTGCATGAAATATTAGTTTTACTTAGAAAATCTAACTGCGTGCAATTTTCATGTTACTGAAATTGTGCACGGTCTGGTGATTAATTGTATTGTCTTGATCACAGCCTCAGCCTGATGTTCAGGGCTCATTACAGCGGGAGGAATTCAGCAGAACACGAATCTTAACCAGGTGTGGCTTATTAAAGTGGCAGTGCCCAATTTAAAGACCATAAAGGATTTGTATCAAAATTGATGCTTTTAGCTGCATTCCCCTCTCAGGATCCTGGAGTTGTAATACAAAAAGGACACTGTAGCTTGCTCATGAAAATCACTCACATCCATCATGTGAAAAGGCAGCTCAGATCTGTTCCTCCCTTGAGTGGGAAGAGTTGCACTATACTTTCAGTACAGCACACTCATACCAAACATCTTCAAAACTTTTCCTTAGTTAGATTAGAGTTCCAAATGTACAGTTTGCATTCTGCAGTGAATTGTGCATTTCTCATCTGTCAGGAAAATTATTTCTTTTCCTCTGAAGATGCCCTTAGAGCACCAAGACAAGCACTGAGGGGAGGTAAACCTGGTAGGAAGTGATCAACGGGATTTATCTGGAATTCAACCCACAATTCATAATTTTATTCTGTATTTTAGGCAGTCTAATCTGATGTGGGGAAAAACAGTGAGGGGAGGGGGCAAGGGAGAGGAAAGAAAAGAAAACTTTTTATTACTGAGTGAGCCTATTTTCACACAAGTGTGGGTGCTGGTCCCTCACACTTGACATGAGTAAGCTGGTGATAAGCTGCCAGGTGGCCAGCAAGGCTCATTACCTACCAGAAAAGCCAGACAGCTTGCTGTTTATTCACATTTTGGGAAACTTTCAGGACAGAGAAGATTTAAGTGGGATTGTTGCCCCTCTCATGAGATTGGATGAGTGATGTGAATTGGCTGTGCTTTTGCTGCTACTGTTGTCAGCCTGACACTACTTCAGAAACGTGAGTTAAACTTTACACTTCCTCACAGACAAAAAAAAAAAAACGAAAATCTGCGTAAATTTGAAATTTTAGTTTGTTGCTATTTCATTGTGCTCAGTTGATGTCAGGTGAAAGTATCAAATGTATTCATCAGTTGGAGTGTTTAAAGCAGCTGCTCCTCCCAGGGCAGTGGTGGTTTGTGCTTCCTTAAACCTAACAGGTATTTCCCTACCAAAAAGAATGGTACTGGGCCTGTTGCAAGTGTTGCAAAAGAAAAAGACTTCTACAACATTGTTTATGACTATAAATTATATCAACTGGTGACTTCGTATGCATTTTCTCATAGTATATGCCTCTGAAGTGCTTACAAGAAGAAAACAGTCTAGGAACTCCAAAACGTTAGTGTATATATTCTGTGTTTAAAGGCAGTGACTAATAAATTACTTGTTTCCTTGTTAGTAGGGAAAGCCAAGTGTGCTGGTTCAGAATGGGACAGAGTTAATTTTGTCCATAGCAGCTGTGTTTGGGATTTTTGTTGGAAAGAGTGTTGATAACACAGGGATGTTTCAGTAATTGCTGAGCACGCCTTACAGGGTGTCAAGGCTGGTGCAAGTGGGTTTTGCTTTCCCTATTAAATTGTTTTCATATCATTACACACAAATTTTCTCTTTTACCCTTGTGATTCTCCTCCCACCTCAGTGAGGGGCAGGGGGAGGCGAGCAAGGTGCTCTGTGGTGTTTAGTCACCAGCTGAGGTTAAACCATGACACAAGGAAAGAAGCAAAGCATCTTTGAAATGTGATTGAGGCTTAATCCTTAACAAATCCAGAACTTTACACAAGGTGATGCATTCCTCTTTTTGTATTCTGTGTGCTTTAGCACTAGCCCTAAATGAGCTGCAGACAAGCAAAAAGGACTACTGTGTTCCATGGCCATGAGAAGAGTGATCTGATATGCACCCACTAGTCAGTGAAAGGGAGAAAGATGACTATAAGAAGCAACTAGTTACATAAAAGCTATTGGAAATATAGGTTATCACCTCAATACTTTCTCTTCTTTACTTTCAGAAGGATTCCATTGAAATTCTCCTTAATACTTAAAGCTGTGGATGCAATTACATATATTTTTTGGAATGTGTCCATTCCTCAGGTCGTGTATGTGACAAATGCTTTGATCCATTAATTACACGTGTCTAACCAAGAATTTTGGCCACAGATACTGCTCCTCTGGAAAAAAAAGCAAGCTGTTGAGTGGAAAATCAGCCTTGCCAATAGTTGTTGTCATGGGAAGCTCAAATAAGGAAGAGGGAGAAGGACAACGCCTATAGAGAACAGTGAGATCTGACGTGGGCTGGTGAGAAAGGGAATTCCCAGACAGCAAACACTATGGTTTTGTTGGGGGTTTTTTGAAACAAAGGGAAGGTGCATGTCCTGGCAGGCTTTAAATACAGGAGAGTACAACTGATAGCTTACACAGCTTCAGTGGAAGCAGGGCCTAAGGAATTAGTCAGCCAGTCCAAAGCAGATCCCAGAGGAAAAGCAGCACTGTTTCAAAGCTTAGGAGCATTATCTCAGTGAACAAGAAGGGAAATGCTGGCAAGATTGTCTGGTGAGCTGCCCTAAGGTGCAGCAATGCACTGCACGTGTGCATTACACTGCTGGGTCCCCATATGGAGTTGGTAACAGTACAGTGAGATTACCCAACTTTCTCTCAAGCCTATAATTCCAAAATTTTGTATGGGCTGTTCCTTTTACTGCCTCTTAGTGAGTGTGGAAATCTAGACTATGGCTGGTGCTGTGGTATATGTTTCTTTAAGGAGGTGCTCTATAGAGATATCTTAGAATTAGCATGTGTATTGTGAGACATAGAGGTTGCCATGGTAAGTACACATTTTTTAATTGAATAGCAGACTAATAGGCACATAAAACCTCCATAACTTCTTGGCACATAAATTACCTCTCCTGGGGCTGTAGGCAATTAAACATACCTCTTTGCTGAAATTCTTTCCAAGTCTTTTTCTCTGTTTTTGTTTAGATTGAAGCCTCTCATTTCTTTCCCTGTTTCCCTCAACAATGTTTCTTGCTTTTCTTTTGTCCCTTTTAGATTACTCTATCTGTCTCTCTCTCCAGTCTTCTCTTGAATGTCATATGCTTCATGGAGCAGGGAAATAAAGAGGATATCGAGCTATAAAAGTGGGCTGGTTCATTGGTTTTTTTAAATTATTCTTATTTTTAAAACCATAATTTTGTATATTTCGTATTTGTGAAATTCTCTGAGTGCTCTGTAGTGTGAGGCTTACACAAAATTACTCATTTAGACTAATATCTAGAAGGGTCCATTAAATCCCAAAAGGTATGTTCAAATCAAATATATGCATTAATATGCTACAATTTAAGTAGGTGTTTTAATAATCTTCTTTATGCAGCTCTTCTAAAGGCATGTGCTCTCCTCAGAACACAAGTTTTGGAAATTTTGTAACTTTAGAAAACCGTAAATCTTGTTTGTTTCTTTTGTATTACTTGAACTAGTCTGAGTTGGATTTGCTGGCCCAGAGATCTTCTGATGTTATTCTCTTTCCTGACAATACTTTCCTTGTTGGGCATAGTTTATTTGGCATTTCCAGTGGTGTAATAAATACATCATTTGCCTATGTGCATTGTTTCAAAAGTGGTCATTGTCTCTAATATCTTCAGCAATACAATAAATCACAAGCTAAGGCACTGCCTTCTCTCTCCAGTTTTTAAAGATTTTTTTTTTCTTTTTTCCGGTTACACAGTTGTTATAGAGTAAATCAAGTAAATTGAGAGAAGGTTATTTGTACTTGCTCATACCTCAGTTATTTTTAGAACCCATATTGACAAATTTTCAAGTAGCATTGTATTTCATAAAGAGCACTGCCCTGAAATCACTGTGGCTTGAACAATAAGAAAATCCAGGACTCCAGGAGTCCAACGCAACAGGATATCCATAAGCAACAACGCCTACTTACCAACAAGGGGTGAGCTTAACAGACTTGTTCCTGGCTGTGACAAACAGTGAGCACAATTCCTGGTGAGCCAGAGAGCAGCAAATAAATGCACAAGATAACTCTGAAGAAAGATTAGGCGTGGCTGACTTGGTCTGTTTCTTTGCACAAATCAAGAGCAATTTAAAACAATAATGACTGATGGTTTTCCACAAACATCCTGACTTTTATCCCATTGCAGTACAGGGTTCATCCACCTTTGTTTTTTTGCTTTCGTTTCGGTGTTCATTTTTTATGATGTTCATTTTTTATGATGAAAGTGGTCTTGTCTTGAAGGAATAGATGAATAGTCTTTGGTTTTTGGTTGGTTTTTTGTCTGTCCTTCCCCTGAGTAGTTCAAAGATACCTCTAACGGCTTGGAAGAAAAGGAAATTACTGTACAGATCAAGGTATTACAAAGCAATGTTATTACAGATTTAAAATAAAATATAAACAGATGTTGGGAGATGAATGGCACAGAGACAGTTGTTGCCAATTCATTAATAATACCAACACAAATCCACTCTGTTTATTATGTTTTTAACCCATATTTGTCAATAGGGAAAACACTCATAGTATGAACTTGTAAAAATAATGAATGTATACCAGACAAGCTCAGTGTGGAGACTTGAGAATACCAGCATGACTAGTATTTGCCATCTGTGTATGTGTAATCAATATTTTCTTACACTATAATGAGAAATAGCTCATTTATATCCTTTCCCCTTTGGCCCAAACAATTAGTCACTGTATGTGGCCACGTAGGTTTGCCTGCATTTGGAAGGGAACAGGGAATATCTCAGTCACATGTACAAGTGCAGCCTGTCTCTAGCTGGAAGGAATTTCCACAAAGTCTATTTCCTCAAATGTGACAGAAACAAAGACATCACTAGCCCTCCCAGGGCATGGGAAGCTTTGAGGCAGAGCTCAGATGCTCTGCTTTCTGAACTATTCACTTAACTTTTCTCCTTGCTACTTTCTCTTCCAGTAGTTTACAGAGTGCCAAGATGTCCCTCCCCAGCACCATTCCAGCATGGAGCTCCCTGGCTGCCTCAGTGCCCAGGCAGCCCAGGGCTCTGTGCTCCCTTTGGCTGCAGGAAGGCAGAGAATTGCTCCTCTGGCAGTCTGGAGGAGGGATGTTGAACAATCTTGTGGGTGTCACCAAAGCTGTGCTGTTCACTGGGAAGTTGGGCACTTCAATTAAAACTTCACCATAGCAGAATTTCTTTGATGTAGTCTCTCCACCACACTACAAATACTGCTTTTTTTAATGAAAGCATGGCAGTGTGGTCCAGCTTGAGCTCTTTGAGGCTTTAAGAGCAAAGAGAAGGGACCTGAGTCACAGAGGAATTGCTTCCTCATATCTTCCTAAGAGCATTGTCATTGTGTAATAACTTGTAGCTAAACAAGTTCCTGTAGGACTCTGAATATAGAACACAGATTTTGTAATGGAATGCTAAATTGCATCAGGCCCTAATCTCACAGCTCTGTAACAGCTCTCTCATTTAGAAAACATTTAATTTCAGTGTATGTTCATAGTATTTTTCAGGCTATAAACTGCAGGAATTAGGTTCTCAAATAGATGAGAATTTGATTTTTTTGGCCATGAAAGCCTTGGTATCTCTCTGTATCTGTAAGGTATGTAACAAAAAGATAAACTACAATCTCAGAGTGATAAGTACAGTAGATAACAGTCCACACTGCAGTTTTTTTCTCTTTGAAAAATAGCTTTCTATAATTGAATAGACTTATATGAAGCTGTCTGTAAAATTTCTAAATTGTCCTTCTCTGTATACTAGAAAATTATAGCTTTTTGAACGATCAATTCTGAAGATTTTTCGGATTTTATTGGCTAAAGTTTGAAATCATACAGGTCTTAATGTTTTAGTAAGCCAAGTTTTGGGCTGATGATGTTGCCTGCTGCTCTTTTCCTGGAATGCTATTAAATCAGTTTGTATGCTTTCTAAATAATCTCCCAAGTGTCAGTGTTCTTGTTTCTTGAAGTTACACCAGAAAAAATGGTATTTAAGGGTTCCAACAATACGTGAAAAGTAGATAGGATGCACTGGGGTTTTTTCTTGTTTTGAATGTCTTGTTAATATTAAGACCATCTTCCTGAGGAAGCCTTACTGAGTTTTAAATATTTTTCACTGGCTGTCAGATCCCTCCATTGTTGGCAGCAACCAGCATAAGGGTGGTACATGCTGTTCATGCAGGTTTTCTTGGTGGAGAGTAACAATGAAAATTGCATATATTCAGGTTGAGCTGATTTGTTCAGAACTGATGATGGGGCATGTATGCTTATGTATGATGGACACACACAAGGCATGCAGTGCAGATTATCATCGAGGAAACTGATGTCCATGCTGAGCTTCCCAAAGGGATGTAAAAAGGAACATAAACTGCTTAAATATGAACAAAATCTTGCTGCACCAATTAAGAATTAAGATATTTGCATCCACCAAAGGATGCAATATCTAGGAACCAAAGTACAGTGGTCATCTCTGTTTAGAATGAGATAATACAGATGGAAAGTGTAGAAAGAGGTAGTTAATTCTTGGCAAGCTGGATGATGCATTTATTTACAAAGTATTCCAGGTTTTATACTGCTGCTACCCATGCTTTTAACAGTTCCTTTTCTCTAAGTAATTCTGTTGTCCCCAGTGCAAGACTGGACAGTAAATAGAGCTTGAGCACTTCATCAAAATTCCCTTTCTATCACCACTCGGCACTTCACTTAAATAAGCCACATTAATGTGCCATGGGAGACTTAAAAAGCAGTTTTCTTCCCTTGCCCCCAGGTGTTTCTTCTGCTATAAAATAATTTAGCCATGTTTTATCAGCAACATTAATAGTAAATGCTTACTCAGTAATCCTTCCTGGGAGCATATATTTAGTATATCTACTAGCATGTAATTATGACTCTGATGGAAAGGGATCTTACCCCTGATAAGGTATCTGAGAAAATCAAAGTGTTGCTCTTTCTCTTACAGTGATGTAAATCCCTCTATATCTACTAAAATGTATAAATTTACAGCAAATATCTTCTTGGACGCATGTGCTTGGTATAACCTCTTTTATTTACAATATCCATAAATAAAAGTGCCTTGGTTTTGCAATATTTACTTAAGACCTATTAAATGAAGCTGACTGATGGAAAATACAGAACATATCCAGAAACCTACATCCCCTGTAAATGGTTTCTCTTGGATACCCATACAGTCCCTTCAAATTTCTCCTGTGGAAGCCTAAGATACTCAGAGTTTAATGAATGCTGCATAGACCAAAGTTGTGTGACTGCTCCTTTTGCTATGCCAGTAGTGAAATTTGTAACCAATTTTATTACCTGACAAGTACCTGAAGAACACATCTGAGAAGCATGGATGCATCTAGTTTTCCATTTTAATGTAAGAAAAATGGGTTGCAAAGACTCTGTTTCATTTGGCTGCTATCTGTATGTTTTTCTGCCTCATCTAGTGAACTTTTGCTTCAGATACTGAAGTTTAAGCACTGAAACAACAAAAATAATATGTATATCTGCCCTCAATTTTCTGTGTGTTTTCCCATATTCAGTACTTAAATGTTGGCTTTTATACTGGATTTCTCTAGGCAGTTTTTGGAGGTTTATCTCTTTAGAATAATTAATTGTGAAATGTATGTTGCATAACTACACCGAAGGACATGTTTGTGCCATCTCCTGCACTTGCCACTGATTCGTTCTGAAGTGTGTGAATAAAAGTTGCTGCTCAGGAGTGCAGGAATTCCTAACACTGGATATAAGATGATGTTGGTATGAACAAATTTGGGGGGATTTTTCTCTAGTGACTGTACCCCACATGTGATTTCTATGTAGCCTGATCTCTTCTGAACCCAGACCTGGTGCTGTGCCAAAAGAGGCAGTCAGTATTTCTCCATCATGGAAAAGTGATTGTGATCATCCTACCCAAAGGACCTCCTGTACCAAGTTTGGGGTGTGAATGGCTCTCTGGCAGAACAGTCCTGCTGGGCCTTGTGCATTGAGGTTGTGCCAGGCTGGCTTTTGAGCAGATATTTACCAGTTGCCCAAAGAGCTACAAACCTCTTAATTTCCCCATAGCTTGTATTTCCAGGCACTTTAAACCCCTTTAAACTCCCGCTATTTGTCAAATTATCTAGGAAAAGTCATGAGGGTGGATTTGGTTTCACTTTTCTGGCCCTCTAGATGCTCTGAGTTTTCAAAAAGTCTGAAAATATCTTGTTCTCCACCATCATGACCCCTGTCTTTATGTAATATGACTTCTAGTCTGTCAGTTTCTCATAAAGTGACAAATATGACAAATACTTGCTCTAAATATTTTAATATGATTAATTTAAGCACAGTAAGATAATGCAGTTTCATAACAGACTATGTTTATTGATAGAGAGTGAAAATTTGTAGCATTTAATGCAAAATGACAAGTCTTGTCACATAGTCACTGATTAATATTTTTAACAAGGTTTATTTTTCCTAAAATATTCACTGCTCAAATATAACACACAACCTTCTGATGCTGATAGCTGGTCTATTTTAAAGCAACTTTTATTCCAAACTAATACACACATAGATTTTTTTAATGTATTTTGCAGAGTTGAGTCCTGCTCTCTAGGGAGTTCTTTGCCATCATTTTTAAGAGCTCAGTGCACTGAACTGGCAATGCAATATAGTGGCCATATTCCTTCTCAGGGGCATAGGTTTTGTGTTGTCCTTGTCCTTTCTCTGCATATATGGATAGCACCTAATACAAGACAAGTATTAACACAGGCCTCAGGGGAATGTAAAATGCAATATTTGTGCCAAGAGCAGATGTAAGGTTGCCCAGAGGAAGGCGTGGGTGGCAGCCACACATGTTGAGGCAATCCCAGGTGTCCACTCCAAAAAAAGAAAGGAGCCCACCATCTTCTCTCCCCTGAAGGATTGCATTATATCTCTGCTACATTTTAAGAGAAAGTAATTAACTGCCAGTACCTGTGAGGGTAATTTTCTCGAGGCTACTTAACCAATTTGACTGTTCTGATTCTGTATTATCCAAGGAAATTTAAGACCCACTATGCAACACCAAGCACACGGTATGTTTGCACAGTGCCACAGTCTGAGAAGCGTGAGGGTGGGCACAAACTGTGACATGTAAGACAACTTAAATTGCACAAATTAGTCAACAGCTGCTCTAAGGAGTCTTGATTGTACACCTGGGTCTGTGTATTTCCATTTCTCCAAAAGTTCCAGGATTAAGACAGACCCTCATTCTGCAATGACACCTTTAATGGCATAGTTAGAGGTGATGTCTCCGACTACAGTTCTTGTGCATTTGGTGTGTGACTCTCTCAGGCTCCAATCCCTCTTAAGCACAAAATAATCCTTTTCCTTGTGACAGGTTTCTCATTTCAGTTGCTTTCAGCATAACAACTCAGAGTTTCTTCCTTGCCATCTTCTGAATCAATAACTTTAAAATAATATTGCTGTTCCCATCTGAACACAGGTCTGAAACTGATCCAATGCAAGATGAATATTGAGGACAAAAAACGGGTAAAGAGAGGCCTAATTTTAATCAGATTAATTCATTGAAATTGTAACCTGGACTTCTCTTGCTATAATTTTAAAATGCAGCCAAATACATGGTGTGACTTTAGTGTACAAAAGATTAAAAAAGGTAAAGAAGGAAAGCTTTTTTTCTGAAGATTTATAGAAGCCTATTTCTTGATCTCCTTCTCAACCTTCTCTTTTTGGGGGGGCTTCTTCATTCTGGGATATTTTATAAATTCATTATAAAATAAGTTTTTAAAAAAATCCAGAAGGATTGTCTAACCTCCTAGCCAGCTTTTATCACCATGCACACAAGATGCTATGCACTTTAAGATGGCAAACTGATGTCCTCACATTCAGATGCAGCTTCAGAAATGACATTATCGTGGCAAAGGTCATCTGCTCTTTTGCAAAACAGGTTAGTACACAGGGAATTTTTTGTGAGATTGTAAAACAGAGCACATAAGCAAAGCTCTCTAAAACACATCAAGGAATATTAACTTTTCAGTCAAGCAAGAAGGATAACAGGTTTCCATGTTCTGGCACAGCTGATGAGAGTCAGTGTCCATCAGAGTGATGCTGTGCATAAACATTTGCCCTAGACAACAGAAAGATTTCCCTAGGGAATATTCCCCAAAATAGCACTATATTTCACAACTTTTTTTAAAATTTCATACTCTGTTCAAGAGAAAACAAATTATTGCAGTGAGTTATAACTGCAGTGCCTAAATTTTTATCATGAACTAGGGATTGCTATTAGTGGGATCTGGAGAGTAATAGACTAAATATGTGGGTCAAATGCACTTACCTATAACAATGCACCACTTGTGTCTATAATGTGTGTATACACACTATATATATATGCTGTTTTCTGTTGTCTACAGAAGAACCCTACTGACTGGTTGTTGCCCCTTAGCAATCAACTCCTTCAGTCAGGCAGAATCAAAGTTGGATGAGGAATGACAGACAGGAACAGGTTCCTCTGGAATTATGGATAGTGCTACTAAGCACATCTCGACCTGAAAGATTAAATTCTGTAATGCTCTGATTAATCTTTTTTCTTACTCAAAAAGTGGATGTAGACCCACTTTTTATTTTACAGTTTTACATGTCTCTATTATGATTTTTCTCTGTAATTGTAATTTTATTTTTTCCACTAGTCTTTTTCCATTTTTGCAGTTCATACAAATTCAGCTGTCATACAAATGCCATTACAGGTTAATGCATGCCTCATGTCTGCATTGACCACGACTCTGTGGTATTTGGAAAGTAGTGGTAAGTAAGTACATCAGAGAACGTTTGGAAGGAAAGAATGTTTTAATTAAAACAAAGCTAGATTTCCTTTTTTAAAGGTTTCAGGACAGGAAACAAAAATCTTTACTTTCCCTCCTCAAAAATGCTTTAGTTTATTGAGCTTTTTGTTACATGCTTGTGGGGTTTACCCTGCAAGTTTTAATTTAGAAACTATTTTAAGCAATAAAAATCAGATTTTAAAAGGAATGCTTCCAGTAAACATATTTGTAAACAGTGTCCTCTTGAAAAATTGTCCAGTGTGTGAATATTTAGGGTTTTTGGATGGGGAGGAGAGAAAAAACTAGAAAGGAATAGATTCTCCTCTGAAATATGAGTGTCTTTCAACTAAAGTAACAGGATCATAGTATGGTTTGGAAAAGACACTAAAGAACACCTAGTTCCAACCCCCTGCCATAGGCAAGGACACTTTTCACTAGACTGGGTTCCTCCAAGCCCCATCCAACCTGGCCTTGAACATTTCCAAGGATGGAGCATCCACAGCTTCTCTGGGCAACTCATTCCAATGCCTCATCACCCTCACAGTGAAGAATTGCTTCCTGAGATCTAATCTAAATCAACTTTCAGTTTGAAACCAT
Organism: Sturnus vulgaris; assembly: GCF_052056855.1. Taxonomy (NCBI): domain Eukaryota; kingdom Metazoa; phylum Chordata; class Aves; order Passeriformes; family Sturnidae; genus Sturnus; species Sturnus vulgaris. Next base: position 12,747,010 of record NC_142251.1, on the reverse strand, counting down.
TCCCCCTTGTCTATCACTACACACCCTTGTGAAAAGTCCCTCTCCAGATTTCTCATAGGCCCAGTTCAGGTACTGAAGGTTGCTGTAAGGTCTCCCCAGAGCCTTCTCAAGACTGAGCAATCCTAATTATCTCAGCCTTTCCTGTGAGGAATCCCTCTAATCATCTTCCTGGCCTCCTCTGGACTCCTCAGACAGGCCCTTGTCCTTCCTGCTCTGGGGATGGTCCTTCCCAGAGTGGGATGCAGCACTCCTGGTGTGGTCTCACAAGAGGGGAGCAGAGCAGGGCAGTTTTGGTTACATTAACTTAACCCCTGGCCCTCGTCCATGCCTGTAAGGCTCGTCTGGGATCTTTGCAGGGCTCCATTGATCGATCTATCTATCTATCTATCTATCTATCTATCTATCTATCTATCTATCTATCTATTGATGAGACAGACTGAGACAGGCAGCCTGGTAAAAGCCTGTGTTATGTGGCTGTGTCTTTATTGAGACATCTGGAAGAAGGCTGTACAGAGATGAGACGTGGAGTTAGCAGCAGTGATGAATCAAAATGTGTTGTGTCGTGGTGTCTAACCCTCATTTCTTCAATGTCTGTGTCCTGCACTGCCCTATCTGCCAAAAAAGCTCCAAACCTCTACAAGTGACTAGAATCCAGCCAAAAATTCAGCCAGTCGTTCAGTGTGGAAAAAAAATGCCCAAATTATTTGCACAGCCCAATGAATGACAGATAAAGTATGACTCCTTCTGGGGTGTTCCTTATCTTTTTAACACACAGGCAAGGAAAAGGTGGTTCTGTTGGCAGTGCCTGGGGAATCACCACTGCACCCATCCCTGCTGCACTGCCTGTCCCTGAGGCTGCTCAGGGCTGGGTGCTTGGGAGGGTAGCTGACAACAGCCAAAATGCAGGAATGTTTCAGATACATGTTTACTCCAGTAGTGACTCTGTGTAAGATGCACCTGGGGTTAGAAGGGAGGCATGCAGCCAGGTATGTCAGCATTACTCCCATTAGGGGTTTCTCTGGATCAAAGTTCCTCAAGTGTGACAGGTTTACATGTACTCTGCATCACCAAAGAGATCTGTCCTAAAATGCACATTGCTGTTAGAAATAAGTTACTGCAAAGGGATGTTACATTAATTAAAAGAATATAATTACTTGCTCCTAAAATGTGTCTTCCGGTTTTAGCTTATTTCAGATTAACTGGTTTAGCTCAGTACTCTTCAGACCATTAGAGGAAAGAAGCAAATTACAGCAATAGAGTGTAACCAAATATAATTCTCCAAATTACTCTTATTACATGCAATTGGGCCACAGGTTAGTGGAGAGAGAGATGAGTTTACAATTGGCAAAGTTTATAGAAATGTGGAATCCCTCATGTGCACAAGGAAAAAAAAAAAAATGTGAAGCATATGGTTTTAATTACACATCTTCCAGATAGTAAATTACAGTAAGATGTGACATCCAGGGGAAAAATCTGACTGCTACTACAGCTGAAGTGCAGGCCATGCCATTGCACTGCATCTTGTTGCAGGAGATATAATAACTTGATATATCCATAGCCCAGAATCCTGTAACTGATTTTATTTGGTCCTGTTTTCTCATAAATGAAGGGGGTCAAGATTAGTGATGGTTGAACCTCCAGTGGTTTAGAAGTTTGGATCAGCAAAGTTTAATACTAAAATTTCTTACTGCTTACTTGAACCCTTTGATGTATTTTTCCTTCTTTCCATTTCTGTGCAGTGCCCTCCACAAAGCTGAGGCTTAGACCTGTCTTTCTACTCATCCAGCCTAATCGTCTCATCCACCACTTTTATTGCTTCCAGGTTCTTACAGAAAGCATTATGTGCCCACCTACATTCACAAATCAGAGTGTGAGCCCATTTGTTTCTCCCACCTGTACTACTTTTCTTTCTTTCTTTTCGTCTGTTGTATGGTGGTTTCAAGTACTCTGGTCTGGACTTCCTTCCCAGCTGGCAAATCCTGAACAAAGAAAGGGCTACAGTTGATCAAGAGTATGGTGCATGGAAAGGAACTACCACTAGAACCCATTCTTTTGAGTGGAAATCATTGACCAAGTGGAAAAAATTGCTAAACTGAAGAGGAAACTCAGAACAGAGGCAGAAAGTATTGGATATGTAGAGGAATGAGAAGGGAAAATGTCTGAGGCACAGATAATGAAATGGCAGCCAAGAAAACAGGATTTTATTGAACTAGAAAGTGATTAGTGTATCATGTATCATGTGTGTATCATGCAGGTCACATTGAACAAACACCTTTGTGAGTTTGATTCAAAAATACTTTGGCTTAAAGTAATATAAATATTAGCTGCTCTGGTTAAAACCAAGCAATTTTCACAGCAGACCCTGCAGGAAAAATTGTATTTTGTCAGAGCATAGAGAATAGATCTGAGGTTCCCAAACTATGACAGTCCTAATTTACACTGTGACCACAATTCTGTGCACAAAGTGCAGATGATGTATTATCAGTTTAATGATATAAAGTTTACCTTAGCCACTGCCCAGGACAAAGGCAGTCTGTAATGCTGGCACCACTGCACCAGGTCCTCTGTACCACAGCGTGCTACAACCACACTTACATTTTGGGAAGGGTTCATTTGAGCTTGGGAGTTTTGCTTGCTTGTTTGCCTTTTCTTTTGCTGTTATACCAGAGAAGCTGAGACTTTGACCAATGTGGTATGACAAGTGTTTGTTATCACATTTCATTGCTCTGCAATGATAGTTCAAATAAAACCCAGATTTTGCATGCTCAGCCCATCCAGGCTGAACATTTCCACCTGTGACATCCATCCACCACAGTTAGTGTGGTGCATTGGGAGAGTTTGTGTCTATATGAAGAGTTAGACTTTTGCAAGGGAGTATTATATTTTCAGTTAAGGGTGTCTGTCTTTCCCCAAATGACCAACTTAAGTCCACATCCACACCACAGCAGTCCAGTGTTCAAACCCACTAACCCAAACATGAGCAAACTTTACTCAGTCCAAACATCTGAGATGGGCATCCAAGTTCTTTTGGTTTTATTTTTATTTCTCATCACAAACAAAGAATGATTCCTACATGACAGGTAGTCTCAATAGCAGAAACACAATAAGAAATATTAAAGAAAAGTTTTGATTGTCTGTCAGCATGTCCCCTTAGGAAAAACTGACACGTAATAGCTGACACTGGCCCTGGCTCCACACACTTAGGCCATTTGATTTGATGTGAAGGATGTGAAGCACAGTGAGTTGCAGCTGGCAGATGTTATTGCAATATTGAAGTATTTCACAGAGTAAAGGCACTTACAGACAGCATGGCATATTCCTAAGAGTTTCTGTGTACTTTCACTTCTGCCATATGGTTGTGAATACAGATACTGAAGTGCTCTCTGCATTTAATTGACAAGACCTGTGCAGTGATACAGCATGCTATTTTCCTTAGCACTGCTCAGGTAAGCTGACAGTGGAAGTATAATAAGTATAAATTAGTTATAGACCATATAGGCCATATCAAAACTGCAGAAGAATGTGGACAAGCCTGAAATTTCATGAGAGAATGCTTGTGGAAGTTTTTAGAGCAGGCTGTGGAGGTGCTCTACATGCAGACAATTGCTCAGTATTTCAGTTTTGGAAAAAAAGCAGAAACTATGAAGCCAAACAACAATGAAGTTTAATAAACCCTGAGTTGATTTAAGCAGTGGTTCTTAGCATACTTTATTTGAACTTAAATCGCTTTTGTCACTCAGAGCCAGCTGCGTCATGTACCAGCAAAGAGGCCTAGCTGCAGAGAAAGTTTTGTCTCAAGATAAGTCAAGCATTGTGGCTTTCAAAGGTCAGTCTTTTAACGGAGATTATTCTGTTCTGCTGTTTAAAAATAGAAATTAAATAAGGTTCAATTAACATCCAACTTTTAATCAGATGCAGTTCTCTCAGCATTCATGCAGTGTTTGTTTTGGTAAGCCACTTGCCAAATCTGAAAGCCAGAAAACCTGTGAGAGAAAAGAGAGGAACAAAGAATCTAGAGAATTTATCCTGCAAAAAGGTCAATAGTACTTTTTATTTTGAGAGGCTATGGGACATGGACACTATCAGTGCTGTGGATAAGTATATGGGGAAGAATTAAAAGGAAGCTGCCTATTTGCAACATTCTGAAGTCTCAAAGTTTAGAATTTTTCCCAAACTAGGAGGTACGTGGAGCAACAGAATAGCTCGAGTGGGTTTTTCTGGCTTAGGCAGGATCAAAAAAATATGCAAGCATGAGTGTTTCACGGTGTGTGCACTCACACACACACACACAGTGCCCCCTGATTCGATGTAAAATGAGTAGTTGGAAACACTGGAGAAGGGGTGAGAGCTGCTGAGCAAACTCTGTTGGCCTCCAGCAGATTGCAGGAGCACCAGGAGGCCTCCAGGCAGGGGCAATGGTCCTTCCACACAAGCTGCTGATACAATAAAAAGTTTTCTTTCACACTCAGAAAGAAGGAATGTTGAAATTTTAATGTTTAGGTACCTTACAAAACTTCAAGAAATAAAAATTTGAAACACTTGCTATCAGCTCTTGTTACATTAAAACAAGCAGAAATACTAGCTCAGCAAGTTGTCTCAATCATGATCCATCTGGAATTTACAAGAAATCGATGTACAGCTGTGAATAGTTTCAAATGTATCAAATTATCATTTTCTGGTGGAAAAACTGTTTCACTGGAAAAACTTCTGCAAGCTTCAGTACAGAAATCCCTGGACAATTATACAGTCCAATAGCTCAGCGAGAGAATCTCTCCTGCCATTTTATATTCTTTTGATGAAAGCTTCTACCTCCTATGGTTTTTGCAATGCACTCTTCTACTTTTTCAGTGTATCTAGTCAATAGAAGTGTTCTTTCCAAACACAAGAGAATACTCCAAAATAAGAAACCTATGGGTATCTGTTTCAGTTGAGCATGAAGTCGCTTTGGGCTAATGCCTTTCTTTGCATTATCCCACGGGAAGGCAAGTTTTAAGGCCAAATGTTTATGTATTGCATGGGAAGGCACTCGCAGGGAGAGAGCAGATTCACTTCCTGCCTCAGTGCACAGAACAGACTCCCCTCACACAGCTGAGTGACCACAAATAACCAGTGCCATTGAGATTCAATATATATTATCATATTTTTGAGTCGTTTGCTATTAGACTGTAAAAAGGGGGAAAATAACTTGAATAAATCGAGGGAAACAGACTGTCTTAGAATCTAGGAGGGGGAAAACAGCACACTAAATTGAATGGGTAAATAAATCCTTTTGAAATTCTACCTAACATTTGGAGTTTTTATATATGTGAAGTGTTTATTGATGTTTAGACTTTATAGTGAATTAATATCTTAATCACAGTGTTACTTGTAGATGTTTGTCTATTCATCTGCCAAGTGCCTGTTTGCTACCTTTCTCATCAAAATGATTGTTTGACTCTTAGTAAGAAACAAAAGTAGTTATTTTATTTGTTAATTGTTCCATTGATTTTTCTGTATGTCTGTACAGGAAAGGTAGGTTTTTAAATGCAGAAATTTTGTTGAATTTTCTCCTCCAAATATTCTTTAAATATGCATTAATTTATATTACTTTTTCAGAACAAGTGGCTATTGCACTGAACATGAAAATTTATTTTAGAAATGGCTTTTTCCATCTAGAAAAAAAAAAACCAAAACTAGCAGAAGTAGAGAAAAGTTCAAATATCAGAATCTCCTTCCATGGGCTGACAGAAAAATACACCATCAAAGAGGGTACATTTATCCTGTGGATGTTATAAGCTCTAAGTTTAGGTCTGCATAATTCTGGAGAGGGGTTTTAATTTCATTTTTTACCTCTGATTTTTTTCCTTTGTTACAGGTCAGTTTCTGTAGATAAGTAGCTGAAATTCAGGGAGAAAGGGCCTTGCAGCCCCTCTGTGATGTGGAAGACTTTGCTCAAAGCAATTATGTGCAGGAGAGATTCATACAGGGCAGAGGAAGGAGGCTCACTTGCAAGGTCCAGCTGCTTTAGGAGAGGTCAGGCTCCAAAAGCAGATCTGCTGATCTGGGAAGCCTGGGTGCCTCAGGACTCTTATTCAGGCAAACTGGGCACCATTGCTTTGTCTCAAAGAACTGGGAGCAACTGGAAAGCTCTGAGACCCGTGGGCAGTGTGCCATGTGTGTCTCACCCACCTCTGAGCAGGCTGAAAACAAAAATCTTAAATCCCTGCTAGTAAACACAAAGCTGCTGAAGAGGAGATCAGTCTGGCTTTGGGTTATGGGGTGTACTGCAGGGAAGCAGAGACAACATGGATTTCTCAGGAGCTTCCTCCCAGCTGTAATGTAGGATGTAAGAAGCTATTCAGTGTATATCACTTGACAGTTTGTCAGGATCATTTTTCATGTAATAGGGCTATTTATCAGGAGGAAATATAGCAAGTGCTCTGGGTCTGGGGAGGAATTCATGGAGGTGGTGTGTCTAAGATGACAAGTCCTATGAAGGTATGGATCAGCAGTTAGACCAGAACCAAAAACCTCAAGGCTGTTACTGCAAGTAATGGAAAGCATTAAAAAATGGCCTGAAGGGTAAGTACCAGTCCCAAATCAAGCTCCAAAATCTTTCAAATGGCAGCAACTGCAGAGAAATACCTCCTGGAGGTCACTGAGGCCCTGTATGTGAGAACTCTCTAATGTCCCCAAGGATAAGAAGTCTCGATGTGGCTGAAGAGACAACTAAATTTTCTCAAAATAATTGCCTTTTTAAAGACGTGTGAGCTCCTAATTGTCTGCTCAGAAGGCATGAAAAGGCTTCAATAGGCATGAGAAATTTCAAATGTTGTCTTCATTCTTCACAAAAGCACATAAATTTGGTTTCCCAACACTCAGATGAATAAAGCACTTGCTGTGTACATGTATTATAATCTGCAATTTGGTCTTATAATCTTCACAATGAACACTTTTATGCCAGTCTTGATGTGCTGCTATACATCATAAAATTATAAGGATCATATAAGCTTAGTACACATGAAGTAGTAAAAATTTAGTAAACAATGCAATATGTGGTATCTTACTTTTTCAGAGGAGAATTATAACAAAAAACTAATTTTTATGCTTGGTTTCATGGCATCTGTACATATGCACTGTTGGCTCCACAAATACTAACCTGGCTTGTGCTTCAAGATGGACTGTAAAACACACTGCAGTTTCATTGACAGTCATGCAAGACATGCTGTAGAAGGAGTTAAGGGGCACTTGACCATCACAGATGATTCCACACATTCACTTCCAATCCCTCTACCTTTCCCAGATGCCACCTAATTGGTTTTGAATTTTCATATTTCACCTCAACAAGCTGCCAGTGTTGATTGTGCAGGTTCACTGCATTGCTCAGTGCTGCTCAGTTCAGGAGGGTGCAGATAGGGTAACATGGGGGCAGACAAATGATAAACAAATGAAAAACCAAAATTAAAATACCTTTGCCATATGAAATGAGGATTTGTGTTTCTTATAAAGTGTTCTTTTGACAATAGTTATAATAAACTCTGAGAGAAATAAATCTTCCTGATAAAGAGAAACCATTGTGACTTGTACCCAGTACATTTGTAATATGCTACAAGGAATTTATTAATATTTCCAATCATTTAAGCTGGGTTATCCTGTAGGTTTTAGTTCAGTTTCTTTTGGATGTACTCTTGCAATAATGTTTTGCAACAGAAATCTGTGTTTGAAGCCCCAGGAAGGCTCCTGCTGTGTCTCCTGTCTTGGAGCCTGTGTGCTTGGATAGGTTCTCCAAATGATCTGTGGGACATTTCTGTCAGCTTCCCTCCTATATCCAATAAAAAGATCACGAGAAGAGAGAAATAATTTCTGACCTTATCATTTTCACACCAGTTTCTGGCCATTAATCTTCACTTCCAAATTGCTTATGGTATGCTATTCCTCCACACATGCTGACCTGTGGACAGAGGAAGCCAAATTCTATTTTAAAATCAGATAGTCAAAACCATATGCTTAATAGAATATAGAGCAGAAGTCAGTATGAATCTGCCATTCCAACACCCTTATGTTTTCACTCCCAGTGGATATCTCTCTCCTGGGTTTATTGCATTGCAGGTATTTTGAGTGCTTTCAAAATGGTCCTAGTTGTCCCTCTTCTCCTTTTCAAAACACCTTGTCAAGCTACCTTGTTTTTGCTACATCTGTGGCTGCAGAAATCTTCTCCAGAAGATAGCACGTTCTAATTTTCAGTTCTGGAATGATATCTCTGAGTTAGCTAACCAGACTCCATAAAACTAGAAAGAATAAATGAGTATTCCTAAGATAAAAATTAGCTTCTCTTGAGGGCAAGTTAGGTCAAATTTAAGACACTGTTGAATTGCTAATTTCCGTGCTTTGACTATAGTGAGCTCTAGGTAAACATTTCAGACATAGAAGGCTGTGTTTTATAGCATCATACCATTTAGCCAATGTACTAACTTTTAATCTGTCAAGGAAGAACTCTCTTATTTGTGCACTTTCAAGATGTTTATAAACCTTATTTCAGATCCTTTGTGTGGCCAAAGTTTATAGTCTTACAATCCCTGCAAAAAGCTCAGCCTCTTCTCATCTGGTTTACCTCCTACAGTTTTTCTGTTAGCCATTTCTTTTTCACCTTTTTTTTGCTTTTGAACATATTCATGTTTTACAAGTGTCAGCAAGGGGAAAAAAACATAAAAAATATGTGTATGTTGAAATAAAATGGTCTAGAGGAAAGTCAAGAGGGAAATATTTGGAAATAGACCTGGCAGCTCTGGAGTCAAGAGCTTCAGTCTGAGAGAGGAGAAAGGGCAGGTCCATGAGTACAGAAAGTAGGGACCTGAAAGAGAAAAGAAAGGCACCATCATGACAGCAACTAAAAGAACAAAGTGATACAGCTACTTTAATTTTTTTTCCCTTATACATTTACAAAGCTTGTCTTGAGCTAGGAAATGCAATTTCTTTCTCAGCATTTCTGTCCTTCATTCAGCAAATATTTTGCCTGGCTGCCTTATGTTTGCTTCTCTCTTGAGCAATCAGAGGCTGCTGTCAGCTCTGGAAACAGTATCAGACACTTTCCTAGCCCATCCGCTGAGATTTAGGTCACAAGTTTTGAGGATCTCAGATTCAGAGGGTGATTACTTCTGAGTCCACTCTGACTTTGCCATTACTTTTGTAGGTAGTCATTTATAATTTGCCTTCGTGCGGAGGAGAGGGGCTTTCATGATGAAAACAAACTGGTGAAAATGTGTCCATTCAACCTGAGCGATCTGACACCTTTGCATGTCAACCAGGCTCTGTCGAGGGTGTGATATTGATGTCTGTAACAACATAGTAAGAAAAAGTATCGGAGTGATGGGATGGATTTGGTTGTTGAAATAGATACAGTTGATTTATCTTATGGTTGTCTAAATCTTGTCTGATGCTGCTGCCAAGCTCAAATCCCTCTTGGAAACTCCTCTGCTATGAAAGTGAGTCTATTCTAAGCAACCTGAGTGTCACACACCAGGGCTCGCTCTTACACACCTGTAAGAACTGGCCCATTCTCTGTACAGGGAGCCAAACCTGCTCTAGGAAAGTGATGTAAAATGTCATCCAATGTTTAAAGAAATACAGGAGTTATCCTAGGAGAAGCAGCATCTCAAATGTAAATCCAGTATGTGGATGTGAAACTAGTCCAGGTGTCACCTAACAGTTTTGCCTCCATATCAAGCACAATTGGGACCAAACAAGACAATTTTTGTGCCAGCATGCCAAGGCAAATACAGTCAGAGACAGAAAGGAGAACTGAGACTGAAGCGCAATGAATGCAAAGAAGTTACCAGGGATTTTTTAAATTCAAATTATTTTCCTCTGAATTCAGGGGAAGTATATTTCTCTGAATAAAATGGGATCCTACAGAAATTTTGTTTATTAGTAGAAAAATTGATACATTGTTTCAAACTAATTAGTCCAATAGAGAAAACTGAGGGAAAAAAAAAAACAACCAAAACTCAGTAACATTTGGTTTTCATCAAGCTGACACAGCTGTCAGCTTGAGCTACCACAATATCTTACATAAGTTAAATTCTAACATTTTAATGTTACCATTTTTTGTATATTGGTTTTTGGTGTGTCATCCTGGAAAAGGAAAATGGAATAATAAAACCATTTGTGTGTTAATGATGTGCATAGCACTTCAGTGACACAGATTCATACTGAAACAATCCTATTTTGTTTAGTTTAATTGATTCTTAACATTTTGATGCTGGAATATGATATTTGGGTTTTTTGCAAAAAAAAAAATCCAAAACCATTATTTCTTTATTTCTGTTTTCCGTTTTAAATATAAATGTGCTTTAGGAAGGAAAACAACTTTTCATCCTGATTCAGGGAGGAAAGTCAGAAATTTCCCATGAGCCTGAAATTCAAATCTTTATTAATATTTGTCTTTGAGCAGCATGAGTCAAGATCCCCTTCTTGGCAGATAATACAGTGGATAAATATTGGCATTGCTTTTTCTTAGTGGAGTCAGTGTTAAGTTATTGGAGTTTTTGCTCAGTTTGGTTTTTCTCAGTGTTGTGTTTTGGGGAGGGTACTCTGCTATAAATGAGGATACTTGACATTTCTAACCCTTTTAGCTGTGAAGGACTGGATCAAATTATAAAGGGTTATTACTCTGGAGGAGATAAGATTGTAGTATGCCCTTTTTTTGGGCCACCCAGACTCTATCCTATAGAGTATACATTATAGAATATACTTCTTATCCCCCTGCCTCTAAGCTGATTGCTACACCCAGCCTGAATTCTTTTATATTGTTAAAAAAAAAAGCCAGAAATTTTGAAGATGAGCTGATAACCATGTCAAATGTTGCTAAAAGAGAACATATATTAATACTCTAAATAATTGAATATGTTTCAAGTTCTGAAGAATTAAAAATAGTTTTAAAGGTTCTATAGATCAAATTAATTTCTTGATTAGAACTAGAAATTTCCCTTTCAGGACAATAAGTCACTGGAAAATCTCCTTGATACTTTCTATTCTCTTCAGTACTTATCTTATTCATCTCTTTTACTAAAAAGGATTTATCTCTTATTTAAATAGCACTAGATACATTTCATATGGAAAACCAACTTCAAAAGTGTGGAGCTTTCTTCTTACCAGCAGTTATTAAAGCCCTCCAAATGCTTAGTCTTCTACAAAATTACAGAGAACTTCTTAGGTTTATGACAGATTCAGGGGTCTTATTTAACCAAGAAATTCACCTTCAACCTCAAAGACTTATCTACTCCTGGCAAGGTGATTTTTGGTTTAATTGTCCTCTTAACCTGAGGTTTATTATCCCTATATATTTGTGTATAAATTAGGAATCTTTTAAGGTTCTTTAAGTATCCAAATGAGGACCATTTACTTATTTCGCTGAAATTGTCATGACATAAAGCTCTTACAAATGGAGAATGTAAGGATTTCTTTAATGGTCATTAGAGGGCAAAGGATGTAGGACCTGGTGCCCTCATTGCAGCCAGACTCCAAGAGCAGCTGGCACTCACTGCTCACCCACAGACAGCCTGGACAAACACTGGGGGCAGAACTACAGGTGGCTTCTGAGTGCTTGTAGCACTGCTGCAAACATGACACCTCTGAAAATCAATTCAGACTTGTGTTGTCTTCTGTTCTCTCTCTTTCTGAGATTTATTTCAGCTGAATGGCTGCCAGTGCTCTCAGTATTACTGGCTCTTGGAGCCTGCAGTTGCTTTAGCAAACCAACTCTGTCTGACTCTCTCTTCAGTATGTTTTGAAGTTGTTTTGGCTGAAGGAGGAACTGGTGATGGCAGAAAAAGCCACTTTTTCTCCAAGCCATTGCTGGGCTTTACATTTTCTAACGCTGGAAAGAGATCAGAAAAGAGGAGGGGTGGCAAGCTCCCCAAAGCTTTTCTGTAAGACTGCTCTGCTCCCACCCTCAGGACAGGCTCTCTGTGAAGATCAGCTCACATCTGAGATGCAGCAGCTTCTCAACACGTGCCAGCAGAATCTGCAGAGTCCTGGCAGAAGCATGCTAATGTCTTTGGGGTAGTTACTTTATGTTCATTTAAAATGCAATTAAACAGAACAAATACTGTGAGGAAATGGACAAGATTTTACATTTACATACAAAAATTAGGGGGAAGATCTTCTCATCACATTATAAATTTTATATAAACATTTTGGAAGGGAAATAATATGTGGCAATAATATAGACTGACATAATGAAATAACTAGAATGATGGCATTGTCGTCCATAGGGTCAAAAATTGTTCCCAGGAAAGAATTAATAATTTATGGAAGTGTTTATCCCTGTAATTAAATGCTGGAATTGGGAGCCATATCCTGCCTGGTTGTTTTAGGTTCTGCAAAAATTAATCCTAAACTCTAGAAACAGAAAGTTGAAGGTTACTGTATTTTTGTCTAAAAAGGCTCCTTTGCTCTGATTTATAATGGGATGAGCCTGATTTTCAGACAAAATGCAGGATGCAGGCAAGGGGAATTGTCTTGGAAAGGGAATTGGAAATGAGTAACCAATCTGTGATTTTGGACCTGTAGTGCAGTTGTACTAAATGGTAATAAGATATTTCAATGTATTTCTTAAGAAGTTTATGGTGTGTAGTGCTAGACACTGTCAGCTGGAGCACACCTATGTACCTACCCACTGATAAACGTGACAAAGTTCCTTAGGTGTTCTTGGTGTTCTTGAGCTTGTACAAGGAATTTCTGTATAAGGTCACAGAACTAACATTTTAATAAAGAAGTTATGTTGAATGCTACTTTTCTACAAGCAACTTCTGAGCCAGTATGGCTTGTACAGTTCTTTGAATACACCAGGAGTTCAATTCTAATCCAGAGTAAAGGGATGAATTGCCATTTCAATGAACTTTACTTGAATGAATGCAAAAGTGAAGGCATAGCTTTTGGCAGGTTACCTCCTGCATTTTTTCTCACTAATGTTAATGAGTTAGATATTATCATAATGTAACAACTGCATTTCATTTTTAATCTGAATAATTAAAAAAAAAAAAAAAGCTGGAGGCAGGGGGAGAATGGGGGAGTGGGAAAATTACTTGAAATGCAATCTGCCCTGGTTTCAACTCTTAGGTATACTAATCTCTCTTGGCTAGGAGAATGCACTGGTTTATTTATGCTGCTGAATGTAAGTTTGAGAGAGCACAGGTAAGTGGGAGAAAAACAGGAATTCCCACTTGCCCTTGAACAACTGGCCAAGAAGTTCAGCCCCATCATTCCTTATGCCCCATAAATCCACACAAACACAGGCACAGGGGAAGGCTTTCCCTAAATAGCCAAGAAATATCTCTAGCAAGAGGGTTTGGAAACACTGTGTGCCTGTGGGAGCAATGAGGAAATGCTAAAGGACCAAATCCCTCTTGCTGCCTCTGGGTCTGGAAGGCCATGAGGTTGAATATGATACTGTGGGAGTCACACTGACCCAGGTAATACCTGGCCACATCCCCATATGCTCCAGCCCCCAGTGAGCCTGGTAAAAGTCCCATCCTTCCTCATTACCACCACAGAAACACACAAGTGCCACAACTGGGCACCATTAAAAACTTCCTTTTGGTCCAATGAGCACTGACTGATACAGCTGTGGGGTCATCATACAAAAGCAATCCATTATTTTGATTAGTGTAACACTTAAAGGCCAGCTTGCACATTAACTATTTTAATTGTCAACTACAACAGCACTGTGGTGTAACATTAAAGATGCTCTAAAGTTTTCTGCTTGCTGACAGTGCATGACAGTTCTGCAAACCATAACACTTTCCCAAATGCTCTGAGGCAGGCAATATATATTTTATTTTTTTGCCTGTGCAGTTTGAATTAACATGAGTTTGTCTGAGAGAAGTCCAGATGGCTGGTTTGTTATTAGTCACCCATACACACTGTTCTCTTGTAGAATGAAAATTTAAGTTCTGAAAAAATAAGGATGAGGTTGTTTTGTGTTCAAGTCTTTTATTGGTTTGTTTTTAAAATAAAATTACATCAATCCCTTAATGAAAATGTTATCTTTCTTTAATTTGAATGAAATATCAGGGAAGCTGCTCTAGATTTATTCAGTAGAGGACCAGTCCCCTTCCTCATAAATGGTTATATGTATGCCCTCCTCAGCTGCCTTTAGATGTTTTTTGAATAAGTTCTATATTTTGATATTCCCTTAACCCTTAAAGGTTAGAATGAAATTGCCAAGGAGTCTCTTGCTTGTTTTCCTGCCCTCAGGCAATGGTCTGCCTCTGACACCTTTATCATCTTCCTGCATCACCACCTGGGACAATATGAAGTGGCCTTGTTTCCTTAAAGCAAGGAAAAAATACCAATGATGCATTTTTCTCTCTGAATCCCACCAGTGTCCTCTGAGGCAGCCTTCTTCCCTCAGGTCTATTTCATCCTTTTTTTTTTCTTTTTCAAGTCTATAGACAGATAATTTTTTATTTATTTATTTAGCTAGTTTTAAACATTCTTATGAGGTCAAACAGGCCAGTCAGTATCTGCTGGAGCTGCTGGCTGCCCCTGCAGCCAAATCAAGTCTTCTACCATCACATATCCTATAAACTCTTTTTTTCTTTGATGCCAGTATTTGAATTCAGAGTTTATTTTGTAGTTTTTTAGCGTTGATGAGATAACGGAAGAGATTTTTTCAAAGGCATAAACAAGACTTCTATGCCCAAGTACCTTTAGTTTTCAGCAGGACTAGTTGGTGCCAGAAGCATTTTGTGCCCTTGACAATATTCCCGTTTCTCAAACAAAGGTGGTATAAATAAAAGGTTCTTTCATTTTAAAGGCATTTATAGAGATCATAAATTGAGGCTTGGACAGATAAACAATTTAAATCCAGTGTGCTTTGTGGTGCAACCATGCCCCAGAGTGCAGTGTGTACCGAGACCCAGAGCATGTTGGATCAGCAGTGGGGCCTTTGCTGGGGAATGCCAGAGGTGCCCGACCCACCAGGATCCCCAAATGCAGGGAATGGGGTGACAGTGGAGCCTACTGGGAGGGACAGTGGGAATCAGTCTGGGACTGGGAGGACAGAGGTGTCCAGTGTGAGGAAATTAATATTAATGGAGAAACCAGATGGAGTAAGGATTTCTATTCCTACCTGGCTTCTCTCTTTATTTGGGGAGGTCTCTCACTGCAATATCACGGGACACAAAATTTGGCATTTGTGGTGACTACTGAAGGAGGAAACTGCTAATAATATCAAGCTTCTAGCAGGTGAAAAAGCAATTGGATATGAACTGCTTTCTCCACCTCTCACCTCCACAGATCGAAGTACTTAACTGTATACTATTCATTAGGTAAAATCCCACTGCTGAATTCTGTTTACCTGGTAAAGAGACTTTTTTGTCACTGTTCCAATTAATCAGTGTTTCCTGTGCACATGGAAAGAATCTCTAAGATCTGATTCATCTAGTGAGTCCCCTGCTGTTGCAGATAATAGCAGGGTGTGGGTGGGCATGGCTGAATAATATGCCTTTAAATTCCTTTTGAGTTATAAGCTCTTGAGGCATAATGACTTTTTAGGTACTCTGTCATATGTCACAATGTCACATCATATAATGTAAATATGACTCATGTAATCCAGTTTGATATATTGCCATTAGAATATGCTGAAGGGTTTTTTATGCAGTGAAATAATCCACTAAAAGTGTTTTCCCCCTGCATTTTACTGTTTCAGGTGGCAATGTTTGCAGAAATGCAACCGATTCTTCCCATTTACGCTCAGACTGAGGAGTCTCAAGAGCCTTTTCAGTCTCTTGACATGGCAGAGCATGGCACAGTCAAAAAACCTCCTGAAAATGGTGTAGAAGTGGCAAGTTTTGACCCTCAGGAAGAGAAAAAAATGGCTATTTTAAGAGAAAGAACCACTTAAATCCCTCTGGTAAACAGCAGGAGATGCAGTCTGTCATGTCTCGAAGTCTCTGAAATCTGCTGAACCATTTGGCATTGCCTTATACTTGAAAAGGTTTTTTCTTCATATGATAATAGGAAAAGAAGTGATTTTGTTGGGTTTCTTTGTTTTTGTTTTGTTTTGTATGGAACATCAAGAAGATGCCTCAGAGTAGTAAAAAACTGTCCCAAACAGATACTTTTTCTACATTTGCTTGCCAGGTAATCATAGCACTGATTTGGCATTCTAGCTAACAGGAGGTAAACACAGAAATAAGGAAGCATTTCAGCAAGCAGGTCACTGCTATCTCTTAAAAGAAGTGTCTAAAATAAACTTAAAAAAAAAAAAGTTCTTCCATAAACCCCTGGAACAATAGATCATTATTTTCTCTCCCGTTTTGGTGGGGGTGGAGTTGCTGAGATGGAGGCGATTACCCCAGCTGCAGGCAGTGTGGCATTGCACAAACAGCAGAGCACAGGCTGTGCTTTCCAAGGAGAGCCTTTGGATTGTTTGGAGTCCACCAGGAAGTCAACTCTGCCCTGGCTTCCGATGCGATTCAATAGGTTATTTTCCAAAGATGTTTGGAGCCAGAATAAAACCCGTCTAACAGGGCCATCAAAAATATTCCCATGATTATAAAACCACAGGGGGACAGCTTGTTTTGGGAGGTGTACTGACAACGAACAACAAAACAGTGTATGCATTATCAAGCAGATATTGTGTTCTTGAATAAAAGACTGATAATGCCTGGGCACACAGGGCTGCTTTCTGCTCACAGCTACAAACAGACTACTACTGACTTCAGACAGCTGCATGTAACTTGGAGGAGAAACTCAAACTTTTTCCTCTGAGGTGTACTTTATTTATTATTAATTCTCTCTGGGCCCTCCACATTTCAAAACTCACTTCTGCAATGCACTCACTTCTTTGATCTGAGCTGTAGCCTCGTGCACCTCCAAGAACGGGGGTACAGAGTGAAGAGCTTTGCCTTCTGAACTGTTAATTGATGCAGTCACAGGACAGACAGTGCCACTTGTCCTTTTGGCACCGGTTTTCCCCTTCCTACAAACTTCCCCTATAATGGTGACACAAGTGAGTGAGACACCACTGTCCCTGTCCCGCCCCTTCTCACAGCTGCCTTTGTCACACAGGGTGGTCACAGTCTCCTTCTCACTGCCTGTCCTGCCCTGTAAATTCAAACTCACCTCTGGATAACTGGGGCGCTTGTGACTGTGCTTTTCTTCTTTCCCCTGGTGTTTATTTCTTTTGTTTGTGATGCTTCCTGCTAGGTACGTGTTATTGCAGTCAAAAGGGCTATGCAGATATGAATTTGTAGCCCTTGCCTGGAGTAAACTTTTGCTACAGTCATTGTGACAGAGGCATCTGGACGTGCACAGAGCCATTTGACTCAAGTACAGCAGTCCTAGTCCCTTTTACTTTGTTCACCTACTTAACACCACTGGGTGATTCTTGTTAAGGCTCCTCCTTTGGGCTGAGGCTGAGTGAGTCCAAGCATGTGTAACACACTTCCCTCGTGGAGGTATTAATGTATCCTGAAATCCTACTCCTTCCCCTTTGGGCACAAAATGACTTAACAACTGATATTCTTCTGTGCAGGATGGCCAAGGGAGACACAATGATACAGGAACACTTAGGAACCGTATTCAGTGACATTTTGTAATGATGCTGAACAGGGACAACAGGGTGTTCAGTTCATCTGGTAATTTGGAGACAGACTTCCTTGCAGTGGGATGGACCAGGATTGCCTAAGTAGCTGGAATATTAACTAGTGTCCATGAAATAACTTGAGAAAATAATAGTAACAAGTGAAACTATTCTAAATTTCAAGTCTTGTCAAGGACATATTCACGACTCCCACTCTGAATAGTGGTTATGGGGGAAAAAAAGTATCTAGAGCACTCATGTCCTTCATTGTGTATGATGCTGAACACAAAGTAAAAATCTGCACCAGCTAAAGGCTAACGATGCAATTCTGATAGACTTGCTAAAGATATTGTACTCACTGTTTAATATTTTCCCATCTAATATCCTTTTTTACCCAATACCTTTGCAGGGAAATGTTAGACTGTTTCACTCTGTCAGTTTTTAATTGGGAGAATGTGATCTGCTGTAGTATCAGTTCCAAGAAGCATATACAGGAGTTTAAGAACTTGTCTGTTGCTTCTGCCAAGTACTTCTTTCAGAGAGGAGAGAGAAGATATTTCTTCTCTCACTGAAAGCAGTGGGAATCAGAGCAACTCTCCTGAAACCACCTTTCTGTCTGTTGCAATGATCAGCAGAAGAGCAAGAGTGGCTTTTAAAAAGACTGCTGGCATATGGGCAACACAAAGGAAGCTGCACATTGTGGTACTCCTAAAGAAAGAGGCAAGAGGTTCAATGGTTGCTTTATGAATATCACAGATGGATCACTAAGGTAGGAAACATAAGCAAGCGATCATGTGACTCTTACAGGAGTGGAGAAAAGATCCTCTCACTGCCTGGAGATGCTGAGATGCTGCAGTACTTCTAATCAATGCAGGTTATATAGAGTATTTCTGAGCTTCAGCTTTAAAAAAATGAAACCACAAAAGTGCAGTGTGCTACAGCTTGTGTGAGATTGTGGTTGGGTTACAAAAGGATTTCAGATGAGTTTTTTTCTGCTAACACACAGCCTTGCTGATGTGCAACTAGACTGACTTGGGAGTATTTAAAGGGGAATAATAAAAAAATTGCTTAAGGGCTTGAAGATTAATAAGCATGCCAAAACCTTCCATAACTAGGCAACAGTCTCAGGCCTAGGTTGTTGCATGCCTTTTCCAGTCTTTTTCTCTAATCCTATTTCACTGCAGATGGATGCGGGGTGGAACAACAGTGTATGACGTCAGGACAGAGATTATCAGTAGAAATTAGTTAAACTTTCAGTGTTCTCACAATGCAACCCTTTCCTTTCTCCAAGAGAAGACTCCTTTGCTGGTTTTCCCATGGCAGGATGATGAGCATTACCAGTTCTATGTGATGGAGATACACAAACTCTAGAAGAGAAATATCACTATATTTTTTCAGAAGATTTCAGACTAAGCAGCATTTTCCAAGTAATATCTCTCACAAAAGCCTTTGGATTTTGTGTTATTTGAGAATTGAAAAGACTCCTCTTTATGACTGGTATGTATGGGCTTGCATACAAACATGCTTCTCTCTCGTACACTTGCCAACCAGTAATACACTGAACAATTAAAATATTTCACTCTCAAATTACTGGATGACACTTCAGTAGTCTTCCAGTATTTCTCTATTTTCATTCAGAAGAGCAGTGATGCCTTAGAAGTTGCAAAGACACAAAGAAAAAAGTTGACATTTTTGATTTTTTTCATGGAGAGTGGTTTACAAAAATCCAATGTGCTTTTTGTTTCTGCTATGAAAATACAAAACTTGTAAAATGGAAAATTTATTTTAAACATTTTCTTAAATCATTCCTCATGGCATGTCTTTCAGAGTTTTTTATCTAAGAGTTTTGCTTTTACTAAAAAAATACAAAAAGCTCACTGAAGTGTCATAATACTAGTACTCCGCTTTTGTCTCTGAATGCTGAAATTAATTCTGTTCAGGATTTAGCAAACATCCACCTTCAAAGAAATCAGAATGTTTGAACTCAATTTATACTACAGTAAATGCACAGGGCTAATGCATATGGAAGAAAAGGCTATGCTTCTCCACATCTAAAATTGTGTAATATGTAAAGGCACAGGGGCTTTTATGTTGGCCAATACTTTTGAAATATTCAATTGCCAATACTTTTGAAATATTCAATTGCCAATCAAAAATGTCAAAGAAATCATGTCCTAAAGCCATGTAAATCTTTGTAGTCAGCTAAACTCAAGATACTGAGTGGGAGGCAGAGTTTCTGGATCTGGTCAGAGTTAGGTATATATTCATGCTGGGAATATGTACACTAAGGTGCTCATACAGAGAAATAAGAGTAAAAATACAGCCTGAAGGTTAAATGAAAAGCAGTGGTGTTAACTTCTCTGACTGATCTTAAAATTCTGTGAGAAGGATATATAAAGTCTCCTAATGCAGGGGATGGTTGCACAGGGAGATGAGGAGGAGGTTAATGATGATGTGGAAGGGTGAATGAGTTCAACAAAGGCCAATGAGTGATTTTTAAGTGTATTTATAATTCTACAGAACATGCTTTTTAGAAATCCTGAGGATTGATGAATTTGCCACATTGATGCAAACTGAGTCTGTTCAATCAAAATAATACTACTTGGGTAGTTTTTTTGGGCTTTTTATTGTTTGAGTTTTTTTAATTCAGGATGATTAATCCAGATCCTAAGACTGACTCATTCAGAAAAATGCATTTGAGTATATATTACAATGACATTTTTTGTGTCATTTGCCCAATGACATTTTGGGCAACATAGCCACTGAAAAGCTCATGCAGGAGAGAGAAAAGTGATATGATTTCCTGAGGAAGGTGGGGATGAAAGTAATATTTTTTGCAGAAGTTTTGGAAACAACTCTTAAGTGGGAATGGTGCCCAGGAGAAGGTGTGGTGGGGAGCAGGGCTGCAGGCAGGGGCAGGATGTTCTGCAGTCAGTGCCCAGTTCCCCAAAGGCCCCATGGCAGTGCAAGGGGATTCCAGAGCAACCTGGGCAATTTTTGGAACCTCCTCCACAAGCTGCCTGTTTAACAAAAGATTGTTTTACATAGGGATTTTTACCAGCTCTTTTCATGCAACTTATACACCTATTAGATTAGGTTCAAGTTTCACTTGCATTCATGCTGTATGCAGAAAACATGGATAAACTGTCCAGGCCTACATGCTGTTCTGCACATTAATTAAGATCCATAGCAGCCTAGCAGAGCAGGCTGGCTGCCTGGCTCCTACTTCCTACCCCTTTCTCAGCATCACCATGCAGTCATAAAGGGGAATGTGTCTGTTAAAAGGTGCTTTTTTCTAATTGAGGGTGAAGTGTCTCGGCCACAAAGGAAGGATGCTACTGTGCAGAGGCTCTGTCTCCAGAGCTGGATTATTCAGTAGAGCATTAGTCCCTGGATTGTTATTTTTTTCTTAAACTTTGAAATCCCACACTCATTCAAGAAACTCAAAGTGTTAGGAACATACTTCATGTTTCAGCAAATGTACAAGAGGTTCAGGGAACTGGCTACCACATTAAACAGTTACCCTGTGGCCTGCACTGTAAATGAAGAGGAATAACAGTGGTTATTGAAAGTTGTTCTACTTTGTCACAGAGCTACTGGAGCTGCCTGAGCAGCATTGCTTGCTTTTTGGAAACCCTAGAGGAGAATATGACCTAGGAACAATCATACCTTTGTAGTCCAATTGTTCCCATGCTTTAGGAAAAAAAAAAAGTGAAAGGAAAAAGTGATCAGGGTAGCAATATTGTACAATGTGGCTATGTTTTAAAGTTACTCAGAAAGTCTATATATTGTTACATTGCTTTCAGACACAATAAAGGGCCAGTTATTAATCCTGCAATTATCCAGCCTTATCACTGCTATCCACACAGGCTGACTGAGGCTGGACTTCTAGATGATGTTTTCATTACAGTGACCAAAGTGAAATTTAATTAGAGACCCATCTCTCAAATGGACAATTGAAAAATTTAAGGATTAGGAAATTAATCCTAATTCTTAATTACAATAAGATATTTTGCCATTCTGGATGGGGGATTTTTGATAGTCTGGGTAGCTCTTCTATTAATTCACTCTTTAGTGGCTGTAAAGCACGATTATGGGGATGAGGGGAAATGCTGTTCATGACATTAAAAAGCATATCCTTCCTGTCAGCTCTGAGCATGGAACAGGAATATCTAATCAAAAGGGTTTGCACTGGATCATATCAGTTCCTTACTGCAAACTCTAAATCCACATTGTAGGAGCAAGACAAAATGATCTACAGGTAACAGAAATGGAAAAAATGAATTGATAGGGAGATCAGACTGTGACTAAATGGAAGCAGAGAGGCTGAAAGACAGCATTTTAATAAGGAAGGCTTTTGTACGGTTTTCAGGTACAATTGGGCAGATTTGTATGAAACAAATTTAAATGGAGACCATTTAAATTTCATTGATAAGAATGCACTTCATTGCTTCATTTAGAAACTTCCACTGTGGCTTTCCCCCCACTTATTTCTTTGTATAAAAATAAAAACCATCTGTAGGAAAAAAAAATAAAAACCCACACAATTTGTTTGTGTGACTTCTTTGCTGTTGTTGTTTAGATTTCTAGGAAACAGATGCATGTTTCTCATTTGGGGAAAGCATACATCTGTTCTGCCAAATTCTCTCCAGAAATTCTTAATTTTCCAGTAAGAGCTCATTCAACTACATTTGAAAATAAGAAACTTTCCCTCCATCATCTGTGTACACACAGATATGTTAGAAGGAAAAATGGTCATTTTGACACAGCAAGGAATTGTTTTCTCAGCAAATCCATAAGTGTTTGCAAAATGCTATATAATAATTTAGGTGAGAAGAAAAGAAGAGAAGGTAGCAACAAATTTGCTTCTGTAATATGTGTAAGAATATTTGCACAGTTGGAGCTCTTACAGTCTCATATTGAAGAGAGGCATACAATTTAACAAGGCTGAAACCAATAAGGTTGTATAGAAATTCATGTGTAAGGTTTAATAAAAATGTAATTCTGTCTACAAATTACCTAAATCATTGAGTGGAATTCTATAGTAGGAGTATTATTCTCTTTCATGGTTTAAATATTTTGTAGGAAGGTTATCATTCTGTTACATTTACAGGTCTTCTCCAGAAGGGGAGCAGGGGAAATAATTTCAAGAGTTGTAAATATTAGTCTACTTTTGGATCTACTTCAAAACATTACATTGTATATTTTCCCGTTGTTTCTTGTTTTGAAAAGAAACAAGAACTGCAACAAAACTGGTAATAGCACAGGACTCATGTTCATATGTGCCCATTTCAGGGTTTGGATTAAAGTATCTTGCATTAAGGCATCTTCCTTTGCCTAGGGGATTTTTATCTTCAGCTTAGAAATAGAAGATGAAAAAATGCATAATCAGTAGTCAAATCCCAGTGCAGAAGAAATCTATGAGTACATCAAGTAGAGCAAACCTATTAACTTGTTCACCTTCAGGGAGAAGATCCTACAGCAGCGATGCATTTTGGAAATGAATTCGAAGCAGGTGGACAGAGCAGCAGGAGGGCAGGATCAGGCTAATACAGCAGGAGGGCAACACCAGCCAGTCAGGAAAAAGTGAATCGTATGGACTGTGGGGAGCTGCATATTAGAATTGCCAAACCAAATATTTCCTACTGCAGGTCTTAAATAAATTAGACCTGCACAGAAATGAGGGCAGTGATATCTCCCCACATGGCACAAATAACAATGGAAAAGAAAGCTGCCCATGTGTGCTCCAGTAAGGCTCTGAATGCCCAGGTGGGGTGTTGCTTCTGTCCTATTTAAGCTTGTCACTGTAAGTGAAGCCTGTGGCTGGATGTAAATAGGCCCATAGGTATTTCTTAACGTAGCTGGTATTGTCTACATAGCAGTGAATTTCATTCAGTGCAACAAATACAGCTCCTTCTGCTTTATATTCCTCTCTAAATCCAGTACTGATGCCATCAGGTGGTGGTGGTGTGGGACTGGTAGGAGATGAGAGCTCAGCAGGAGGTCATGGCTTCCTGAAGGAATGACAGGAAGGGAGAGACATCCCAGAATATACTGGAGTGAGAAAGCTGTGCTAAGCTCCTGCTGCAGCCTGTCCAGTCAAGGCACCCTGCAGCCTCCAGACATCCTTTCCCAGGTCACAACAGGGACTCTGTTTTCCTTTGAGCAGTGGATATAAACAGCTGCCTTGAGTTAAAAGTGAGTCTCCAAGTGGCAATACAGGGATGGAAGCTTCAGTGCCAGCCTAACCACTAACACCTCAGAAAGGAGTGGAAGGGGTGGCTTTGTTCAGACACTCTGATAATGGACTTAAAATGGGCCTTGAGTGTACTGCAGGGCTGCTACTTGAAGCAGGACTGATCCACTCATCCTCAACCTTTGTCTGTCCAGAAGAGTCCCCGAGTCCCTTGATTTGTCACGCTAGCTAAGCGTGGCTGCTTGCACTGAAGTGCATCAGTTTGTCTGTGCATCCACACCTCTGCTGCTCTGCTCCTGGAGGCCTGGGCTGTTGGCTGCTGCTCCTTGGGCAGCGTTGGCATCCGCTCTGCCTGGATGTTGCCCACCTGCTCATCTGTCCAGAGACGCTGATATTCTGCCTGCTGTCACTCTGGCTGTATCTTTTTTTTTCGTCTGTGGCAGCTGGCCTGGTTGTGGGTTGATTTGTTGCATGCAGTGTTTTTTCTCCCCTGACTGTATACCTTAGGCTAAAAATTATACTCTGAATTTTCCATCCCATAAGGGTGCAATGGGAAGCCAGTTGAATGCAGAAGAAATCTCCTGCTGACTTCAATGGGACACTAATCATATCCCAAATCACTGACGCTACAGGGTTCATCACGAAGTTTAGCTCCTTGCTCAAAATACTGCACATCTGAGAATAGTTTCCAGCAAATTATATTCTTTTGGAAATGTCCCTGCTCCCTTATTGAGGCTTCTTAGCATTTGCGCTTCCAGGCTTCACCTCTTCTTAAGAGCCACTCTTGAGAATGTATCTTTAGCAATTTCAGTCTGAAGAAAATTCCTCCTACTAAATGTCCTGGTCAGCATTTCATTCCATTTAACCAGTAGAAATGGTTTCTTGCTGCTGAAGAAATTGTTCTTTCAAGGCAGATATCCTCCCTTTAGCCTCCTGAGAATGGAGCTGAATTTTTGAAAGAGCAAAGTTCTCTGCTGCACCTTTTGAGAGTTGCTGGAGTTTTCCTGGGGTTTCCACTTTGTCCTCCCAGTAGATTACACAAATTAGTGAGACACTCAGCATTTTTAACTCCATCCTCTTTAATTCACTGCTTCACAGAGAAGCTTGAGATACCGGGAGAGTCTGCCCACAGCTGCGTCCCCAGCAAGCTGAGGTGCCTTAATTTGATTATGCAATGTTGTACCATGGGTACATTTGCAATGACCTTCTTGTGAAATTCTTTTCCCTCTAATTAGTTGAGCATCAATATTTGTCTTCTAACCATGGATTTAGTAGAGCTTCAACACTCAGCTATAAATCATAATCTGAAAACTGACAAGTATTTTAGTGCAGAAACATGTTCCTAAAACCTTGGTGTGATGAGTTTGTTGTGATTAGGTTAGAGAAGGATAGCAATAGAGGCATCAAACAGATTTAGGTGGGGTTTTTTCTGATTTGTTAAATTAAAGAACTTATGCTCAAAGTTAATTCATAATGCTAATGTTGGAGCTTTCTGGGATGTGTTCTGCTAAGGCAGAAATTGCATGCCAGAATGGAGCCTCACGATGACTGTGCTGGGGGCTATCCAGGCAAATAGATTGGGTAGAGCAGCCTGTGATGCTGGTAGCCTGTGCAGACCCCTGCTACTCCCACCTTGCATCACCACAGACCATGCAGAAAGCAAAAGCCCTTGCAAAAATGAGGTTATGATGTCGTACTCTCAATTGTGAGGACATCACTTTCTAGCAGTCTCTACTTGCAGACCACCTAAGGAATAAAATAACTTCCCTAACTATAAAAAGAAGATCTCCTTTGCAAATAATTGTAATGAGGTTTGAGACTTCAGTTGTTACAAGTTAAAAAAATTGCAATTGAACATAACAAAGGTGATCTATGCTAAATCAATTTTATGTTCACAAAAGCCATTCATGGATGCTTATTGTTAACATTCTAGCAAAAAATGGCATGGGCTTTGGGCTTCTGCTCCATTACCTGCTTTATTTCTTGGGGTACACACCATGTCTCAAGATCATGAGTTTTAAAAGTTTTCAAGGGGCTTGTTCTGATTGTCCTTCATGAGGTCTGGTTGCCAAAATGTAATGACTGTGTCGACATTGGTTTATTTCTTATCATGCTAAGGTGTAATTTGGGGTTTTTTTTGCTTGAGAGTTGGGATTGCACTGTAAGGTTTTGCTGAAGTATTTATTAAAAAAAAGTGTTAGTGACTATGGTGTCAGGTAAAAGTCCCAATTTACATCCATTTTTTTAAGACAGGAAGCACATTTAAAAATTCAGTTTCTACAATAGGTCTATTGTGAAGCTGATCTGGAGAGTAAAGTTGCCTACAGAACTGACCTACAATTGTCAATAATTACTGGAGGCTCTGCAGCATGTTGACTTCTCTGTCAGATACCCATTTTGAATTTGGTACCTCAGGAGAAAAGGGTCAGCTCTGCCAGTTCTGTGAGAGACATTTGCTAGGAATCCCGTGGACACAAGCTCTAGCTCATCCATCCAGTCAAGAGAAGAATTTGGTGGTACACTCCTCAGACTAGACTAAGGAAGTAGAATGAAATTAAAAACAGAATTTACTGAGTTAAAAAAAAACCAAAACCCCAGAAGAGTTTAAGTTGTACCTATTCCTTTCCATAGAGATCCTAAAATGTAATGGATGACTGAGGGATATAAAATCAAAGTCCTTTTCTTCAGCAATAAGTTGACTTTATCACTTAAAAAATATACAAGGTACAGTGTGATCAGAGTCAGGTTTAAAATGATTAATGTGGTTGTGCTAATAGAAAATCAAACTTCACTCTTTTTTAAAAGTAAACTGCCTCCAAAATATTGATTCAATACTTAAGGGAAAATATGGAATTCTGAAAAGTTTAACAGGTTCAAAGGCTGTTTCAACCAATGGGGTTAGCTATTCCCCTTATTTTCTAGATATTCCCTCAATGAAAAGAGTAGAAAACAGAGGTGCACTACAATCACTGATGAATGAGAAAGAAAATCAAAAGCAGGGCAAAAAGTCTCATACACAATTGATAAAAATTTTGCCTGCTTCACCCGACACTTCACTATTGACTTTATATAATGTGGAAAACAATCATAACAGAAATAGTAATACACACTACTGGTAACAGAAAGCAGCACAAATTGAGTGCAAACAACATGAAAAGAGAAAATCACCAGTCCAGTTAGTCAATAAAGATCACAATTTTCAAGGACCATGCTCAAATCCTTCTTATTAATCAGACTCCCAATTTACAACAGATGATACTGTGCAGCTGGTGATTGATAAACCTTCCAGGCATAATGTTGGTTCTTCCTTGAACCATGAAGACACAGCTTGTATGTGTTTGAGAACTCATAGATTGGTGAGCTCCACAGTTCACCAGCTGCCCAAATTACTTTCTATTGAAAAAAATGTTTTTATTTGGGGGGTGAGGAGGAACTAATTCATAATATTTCTCTTTTCTTCTCTTTTCTTTTTTTTTTTTTTAGATATGGAGGTAAATGTGCAACACTTTGAACATAGAAATGAAAGCTATTGGAAGCAATAATGTTGCTAGAATACAAACATCTGTCACTCATGCAGACATGATCCTGTAAACCCACCTAACTATATCTAGTTTCCCTTCTGATAGTATGGGGGTAGCTTATGGCATGGCAGTGATTTGAGTGACAGATGTCCAATGTGGAACAGAGCTATGCATATTTATATTTGTTTACAAGGCTTCATTTCTCCTGAAAGATGTACATTTTAAAGTTTGTTTTATTGAGAAAAGAAATTATGAGGAAAAGGTTGTTACCTTGGAACACAGAGTCAAAGTTATTGTAGGGCTCTGGCTTTCATAAAAATTTCACCAAGTCTTTAAATTATCTAATGAAAAAATACCCATGAATAATTTAAATGGAGACTGCCTTTTCTATATTAGAACCATACTATGCCAATACAACAGAAGAGACAACACTTGAGACAGCTTAAGTTAATCCTCTTCCTCCCAGACTTTGATTGCAATTTTCAGAACTACTACAGAACCCCTATATTAATGGCAGATTTTGCCCTATCTTCCTATTAAATTATTTTTAGATTATTGGAATGCAATCTTAATAAGTTTAATCAATGAGATTTTAATTTTTGTATGCAGCCTCAGTAACATAATGAAAATTGGATAACTATTTAAACTTTTAGATACAAACCACTGAAGACTTTTACATTCTGAGATATTAAACCCTTTCTATGTAATTTTTAAAAATATTTGTTTCATCAGTTATAACAAATTAATTCCCAATTCTGATGGATCTGTGAAGAATCAGACAGTTTTTTCTGTGGTAGGGGCTTGATAATCCAAATACTTTCACTTTTAGTCCTATTTGATGATATCTGTATTTTCTTTACAGTGTACCAGATGTAATGGGTTACATATCCCCTATAAACAAAGCTTTCTGCCAGAGATCTGCAACGTAGGCAAAATATGGTCCTCTGCCAATAAAACCATGGTCTCTCTTTAATAATACCAATCTGTAAGTTGGCATTTTGCATTACATGCTTATTTGTCAAGCAGTAAATTGATTTGTTCAAGAGAGAAAGAGAATAATGTGCAACCTAATAATCCTCAACTACTGCAGCATATGACAGAAAGGTTTAGGTGCTTATTTTCCAAAGGCCATGCTCTCATTTTAAATCGGTGCTCTCTGACATGAAATAAAAAGAAGGGGAAAGAAAGGTAATTTCTACCTGATCAGTGTTTCCCTATCCTGGGCCCTCTAATCTGCTGTCCAACGGGTAATCAGCCTGATCAGATGACCTCTTTCAAAACTGCACCCATTTCTCTTTCTTGCTTGAGGATTTTTGCAGAGGAAGCCTGTGAAGAGAGAGAGAAGAAGGTGAAGTGCAGGTGAATATCTTGGGAAGGATCTCTGGATGGAGTTTTTTACACGGCAGGAGAGAAAGCTGTCTCAATTAAAATTACTAGGAAAAAAATTTAACTAAATGAAAGTAATGTGTAATCAATTTTAACTATTAGTCTTAAATTAGAGATGCAATCTTTATACAGTGAGCCAGAATATATAATTTTAAATATTTGCTCAGGATACTGGACCAACAAATATTCATAACTATAGCTGGCTATACTTTTTGTGATAACCACTTATTCTGTGATAACAATGCTTGTTTTCACAGAAATGAAAAGCTTGTGCCTTGAACAGTTTTTCATTTTGAAGCCTGTGTTACCTTAAATCAGGTACTAAATGACTAGTGTCTGATTCTCCCATAGTAATAATAAAGCAGCCTCCCCCAGTGGCTCCCTTCTCCTCAGACCTCACTGATTTATGGCCAGCTCTGGAGCACCAGTTTCTGTCATGTCTATTGCTTATTTTATTTCTTTTAAATTATTGTTACTGTTGTGATAGAGCACAGAGTATCTTGTTGCAAATGCTATGGGCACTGGTTAAAAAAATAGAAGACTTCCCTTTCCTTATCAAGTTTAAAATTACTGCATCTGAAGATAGAAACTGTGTAAGAAAAACTAAAGCTATTTCAAGAAATAAAAGCATAATAGTGAAATGATTATGCTTCCCATCAGAGAGGTGGTCCAAAATGTGAAAATGTCATCAAGTATCTTGGGAAAGACATTTTTTGAAATTACAGCCAGATCTACACTTCAGCCAACAGAACAGGCAAAATGAGATGTACTCTGACTCTTTATACAGAGAAAAATGGAGGTCTCTTAAATATCTGCTAGACAGGTAGAAATTTTGGAACTGCAATTTTGTGATTGAATTAAACTGTTCCCATTCCTAATTTTATTACAGGCTTTGTCAGAGGAATGGCTAAATGTCTGCTCATTAGTCCTGATCTTAATCTTTATCTCAGGAGACTTTTATAATAATTAGTGTTAATTTTATTAAGTTAATTGAGAGGTTGTTATTTTCGTCTCTGAATGGTGTGTATTTTTGATTGATTGGTCAATGACAAGTCTCTTTTCATTTTCCACTATAATAAGGCTATGAAAAAGAAAAGTAGAATAGTTGGCCAATTACTTATACAATAATGACAAGGTCAGGGCAAAGAAAGTACATTGTGGTAGTTTACAAATTACTAAGGCATTTGAGTTTTTCATGTTCCTTACAGAAATTGTAATGAAAATAAAAAGTGACACATGAATCCATTAACATGACAGCACAATAAAAGGGAGGAGAAATAATTTTAAACATACAAGTATGCATCAAAATAGTTTGAAGGGATCAGAGACAAACCCACAAGAGAATTGACTCTTTCCAAAATAAGACAATACACCACAGAATATATACATTTCCCATTCCCTCCTAAACCCCTGTCTTTCCCAGTTGGTTTCCTGTATTTCAGGAATGCTTTCCCTTGCTTTATCTCTTCGATCTGCCCTACCTCTGAGTAAGACCTCTGAGTCATGCAAAGATGGTTCTATTCATTGAAGTCTTGATGTTGGTGTAATGAATGTGTTGTTTTGCCAAGAAAAGAGCAGCTCTCATAAAAAATGTGTGAAGCTGTGCCAGTAAAAAGTGACACATTTATAAATATGGAACAATGTAGTTGTACTAAACCTATGCCTGCAAACATCCTGCATATTACATCACTCTGGTTGAACTGCTTTACCCAATAGACTCGTGGAATTCATTTGCTGAAAAAGAAGGAGCTGGGCTCCTGTCTTAAAGTTTAGCAGAAATAAAAAGTCTGGAGGAGGAGAGTTGTACCACTAGCTGTTTGCAGCTTTTTTTGTGGTTAAGGTGCAAGCGCATTGTGTTACAAAATAACCATGAAGGATTTGTTCTGTTTTGCCTTTATAAAATAAGACAAAAAATATTACTTCATCTGAACGTGCCATCAACTGATGTAAATGTCCTCTTCAAAGATCTGGGGTACTCTAGGTTTTCTAACAATAAAATTAATATTGTCCATCATTTATCTTGCTCAGTACCTGCACAGGAAGCTCATGTGAATGGATGACAAAGATTTCTCCTTAATGTATTAAGAGCATGGTCAAAAAAGATAAAAGGTGGGCTTCATGCTGACTTTCCCTGAGAACTTTGCTTCGAATGAAGGTGACCCCTAAAACACATAGGGAAGTTAAGAACTCTTTTAAAGTCTGCAGAATGGGAGAGATCTTTCTGAGTCTGTTGTGCTCTACCAGCACAGTTCACTCTGCACCTGGCCAGAACCTTTCTTTTGGGCCCACCCTGGATTGTTCCCAATGACTGTGGGTGGCATAGCACTGCCTATATCAAAGAAAACACCCACCATCCTGTTAAAATAGCTCTTCATTCTCTTGGCACGTATGGCAGAGTACAAAGGAGACAGTCAAGGTCAAACTTCAATACCTCATTGCAGAATATTCTCACACTGATGCTCAGTTCATGTAGGTACAGCAGATTTATCTGGGGACCTTAGATTATTTTGCAAATCTAGAGCAAAACAAACTCTTCTATTTGTAGATCTTGACTCCATCTGATGCAAATAGGTGCTGCCTGAGGTCAAGCTCCCAAAGGGATTTTTATGTCTGCTTTGCCAGGGAACCTGTATGGTCTTGCACCGAGCAAGGTGACTGTTCCAAACAGTTGTTTCACCAATACTCTAGACTGATATAATCATTTTCCCAACACAATTACTCTCTCTGGATGCCTTATGTAAATGTAACAAATTAGCCTTGCTGCTATGGTTGCAATGTTTTAAAATAACAGAATGCACAGCTTTCTGCAAGCTGAGTCTGTAACACATCCCATCCAAGTTGACACATTAGGGTGTCAGGTTTCAGACTGTTCAGTTATCTCCTGTTCTTGTGATAGCAAATTTTGTGGGATTTTGACACCTTGTCTTTCAGTCTCTCTCTCATTCATCCTTTCTTGCCTTTTGGGAATGAAGAAGAAACTTTCCATCCTGTGTCTCTTTGCAGATCAGAGCAGATCTCTGAGTGATTCCCTCAAGACAGCTTGTGAATTCTCTGACAAAGAATGAATTAATGTGGATTTTTTTTCCCTGGCTTAATATTAAAAGGAAAAAAAATACATCTATTTATGTATCATCAGCAAAATTCATTGACTTCATCCAGATTTTGTGTGTCTTTTCAGTGAACACAGTTGCTATCTCCAAATAGTATTTGGTAAATCTGTTCTTTTAGTAGATAGTATTTTCTCTTAGAAAAGGATATTAATGTGCTGTCTTTGTCTCTCATTATGAATTTGAGAACCTGATAAGGGTAAAGATCATCAAACATCAGAGCTGCAATAAATCTTTCTTTTTTTTTTTTTTCTTCACCTAAGAAATGTCTGTGAGGTTTTTAAAAATGCATGGTAAGCTCTGGCCTCTTGATCATAGAATAGTTGAGGTGGGCAGAGATGTCCCTCTGGACATCATCTACTGCAAATACCTGCCCAAAGCAGGGTCAGCGAGAGCATGTTGCTCTGGGCATGGTCAGGTGGATTTTAAATATCTGCACAGATGGAGACTCAACCTTCTCGTTTAACCTGTTCCTACTTTTGATCATCTGCACAGGAAAAAAAAATAATACTTTTTGTTAAATTTGAAAGGAATTTCCAGTGTTTCCGTTCATTTTTTCTGTAGGAACCATGAAGAAGACTGGCTACACCCCCTTTACTCCCTCCCACCAGGTATTTTTATACATTGGTGAGATCCCCTTAAGCAATTTGTTCTCCAGGCTGAAGAGCCCAAGTGTCTCTTTACATAATGGATGCCCCAGTTCATCTGTCATCTTCATGGCTCCTTGCTAATGTTTATTAATTTTAGGGCTCTATGTGTCACCAAATTAGAAACCAGTTAAGATCACATCCCAGACAAGCTCACGTCATCTCTGGAGAGAAAGGGGCATCCCTGGAGCTTTTTAGATTGCAGAGCATGGAATTTCTAAATTGGAATAGATAAGTTTTTTCTGCTAACTACTTCCATGTAAATGCTATTCTTAGAAAACTGTGATCTATAATCTGATTAATGAATTTACCTGGGTTTTCCTCAGAGTAAAGAGGCCTCTGCCTCTTTAGGTAGTATTTTTATGAGTACCTTATTTGATTGTGCTTTAGAAGAACATAAATAATTTTTCCTCCAAACACTAGAAGACTAAGAGATGGATGGCAAAGTCAGCTTGCAGGGTTAAAATATGATTCTGCTGATGAAAGAGTAGGTTTGTAGTGCTCCTATCTAAATCATATACTGATGGCAATAATGACTTGTCCAAACATATATCTTCATAATCATTTTCCCCCTACTGATTCAGATATCAGGAACCTAACACAGAGAGAGAAGGTATGGGTAGAACAGGAGGGGACAGAATCACACAGCCCAAGCTTTCTGACCCTTAGTCTTCCAGATGGACACTGTCCATCCAACATTCTTTGAGTTATTTTTTCATAAATAATGTTAGGTAGATGCTTACTGAATACTCAATTTTGTTTTCACAGCTACTGGACTGCAGTAAAGAATATTCTTTCTCTCAGGCAAGGATGATAAAGAATCCAAAAAGGCAGCACATCTCAATTCTGTCACTGCTGGCTTCTTGAGCATGAGCTAACACACACCATGGACTTTGAAGATACAATGATTGAATCTGTGCAGAGTGGAGGGAAAATACATTTGAATTCTATAGCCTAACACTGTCTTTAGCACAAACTAACACAGGACATTAAAATTACCATGGAAGAGAATGCATAGTTAAATGTATTGACTTTTTTTCTTCTAAAATAGCTTTTATAGGATCTTTTTTCATAAATAATAACAGAATAGAGCATAAAACAATGTTGCAAGCCAGTGTCACTATATGGTGTGAAGTATAATTGATGCACTGTGACAGAGAAGGCAAAAAGTATGCCCAAGGATAAATTTCGCAGTAAATTGACTAAAGGACAGCAAAAGGCATAGGAAAAAGAAGCTGGAAACATTGCTTATGAGAAATTTATTTATATTCAAATATGCTGCCACTTTTGTACTCTCACTAAGCCTACCACACACAGTATTTGCAAAAACATCTGTTTTTCCCATACTTTAGCTCAATATTCTTTATTGCTATTTTCTTGTCCCCCATCCAATCAGTAATTTTAATTATTTCCATTATCATGTACTCAGCTAAGAGTTTAGTTTCAGTAGATTAGACTGAGTCAGTTTGCTTTTATTATTTTCTATTTGTTCCACTTACTGCAAATTGTTCTCTTTGGTTGTTATTATTTTTCATTAAGTCCTTTGAATCCTTCAAATCCTTTCTTGAAATACCCAGCAACACAGATATTTAAACTAAATCTGTTTTCAAAATTTATTTTATGCTTTCAGTTTAAAAAAAAAAGCCAGAAACCAAACGACAACATGGTCTAATTCCTCTATTCTAAAATCTAACACCCAGTATTTCTGGGGACAGAGTCATGTTCTTTCCTCATGGAAGTGTTCCATCATAATTCTTTTTAGCTTCTTCTCTGCTACAATATGATTGTTTAATATTACAGATGATGCCTTCCCTTTTAGCCTCCTGATGCAAAGGATGTATGTATGCAACAGATGCAAAGGATTTATGTATAAATTACCTATGTCTTGCAATGTGGAGTGACCCTCAAGATGTTCATCTGGTTTCCTCAGCAGGGAAAAGGACATGTGAGGCTCAGCCAAAGGCAACAAGAAGGCAACAGAAGACTCTCAAGCAAAGTAATACCTCTTCTGAGCACACCACATGGCATGTCCAACAAAAAATGGGAAAACAGCCATGAATCTTGTACCTTTCCCCAGGTCTGTGTGATACACGAACCTCCCTGGCTGTCGTGATTGTCCTCTGAGCTCTGGTGGCTGAGTGGCTCCTCAAGTGCACCGAGCCTCTGCCAAGGTCTCTGGCTCAGCACACTTTGGTTTCTGGAGCTGGATGTCTCACCTTGTTGAACTGTTTCAGGACAAGGGTGCCCTGAGAGCTGCAGCCCTGGCTCAGCCCAGGGAGGAGCCTCTCCAGACCAGGCTGCATCCACATGGGAGGCAGCTCCTCAAATCAAATATCTGTAAACAAATTGCTATCAAATATCTGTAAACAAATTGCTATCAAATATCTGTAAACAAATTGCCAACCATTGCAACTCCCTTGCACATCTTGTAAAAGATCAAGATTCTTAGCTTAGCTGGCAAGGTTTTTTTCTCAGCACAATCAATTTGTTTCAGTCTGTTTTATCACAAGTTTTATATCTACTATTTACAAGAGAATTTAAACTACGTAGGTTATTTGCTTATAAAATACATTTTGCAAAGGTGGATCCAGGAAGGTTTTTGGAGATAAATACTGAATCATTGTTTATTCTCATTCTCCAAGCACTGAATTTTTCTGTAAAGTACAAAACTCATTGCCACAGTTGTCATGGATTTCTGGTATCCCATACAGTAGTAATTAAATATCTGTAACAAGAAATAAAAGGCAAAGATGCACTGAATGAACATGTAGTCAAAAACACCTCAGAAATAATTGATTTTAGTGATTAAAGAAGTTGAAAGCATACAATAGAAGTGCATAGCTTTAGCTGGCTTTAGAGAAGAGGCAATACTGTCTGGCTGGGCTTAGCACAGCATAAGTCATCTCAGGTACATAAATAATGAATGTCACTGTTAAAAATTTTTCTGTGTGACAGTCAACAAAGTACGAAAGAAAAGACAGAGGAGAGCAGATTCAACAGCAGAGAGGCATCTTCATGCAGAAATTACTAATGTTTTGATGTGAGGTAATTTCAAGCAACAAGTCCTGGATGTGCCTGTAATGATTCAACCCAGTCCTTTTCCTATCACAATGAAGAAATGTAACAAGGAGAGAACAAATGACAGAACTTCCCTGCAAATACCAGTGAATCTTGATTGTACTTTCATCTCAAGGCACAGCTGAACCTGTGAATGGAACAAGCCTTGAAGATGTCTCAGCATAGCAGACACATGCAGAACTAACTGCCCAGGAGCTTCTGTGAGGTGGAGGGGGGGAAGGACTAAATTCCACACATGTTGGCATTTTATTAATGCACATGTAGAGCAAATGTAAAAATTGTTATGCTTGTTTGAAATATCTTAACATTACATTGATATTCAGTACTTAATATTAAGAAGAGTCTAAAATTTGGAAACAGGATGCTTTTTCAAACATAATACTTTTTTTCCTTAAGCACATGGCTGTCGGTTTTTTTTTCTGATCCTATTTTTAATCCCTGAAGGTCTGCTGTTACTTTTTCATTACCTTTTTAATTGTCTTCATCTAATGAGTCAAAAGCTGACCTGTAAAACACTGGTCTTTAAGTGTACAATTCCTAACACCAAAATTCATACTAATTGCAACAGAAGAATAATGTAATCATAAAATAGCAAGAACTAGCAAATTTGCAACAATCTAATCAGGTCAATGCTGCACACAACACTATCTCACAAACTTGCATGTCTTCTCCCAAGAATTACTACTTTGTTTGCAGCAACTTGCACACAAGAAAACCTGATGGGAGTGTGCTGGTTGTAGGCAGGTGTAACATCACACTGCTGCTGAGGAGAAATGGATGGGTCAGTACTGTCTGAAGGACCAGGCATAAAAATTAACCCACACATTTCCTAAGTGAGACAAAACAGCTTGGGATGTGCTAATTTACAAATGTGAGTTTTTGACAAGGTATTCAATTTATGTCCCATAAGCTGTGCCATTAGGCAAGAAGAGAAAGAGATGAGAAAGGGCAGGAGGGAGTGTTTAAGTTTCCATGACTCTATAAAGGCAAGGAAAGGGCAATTTAACTTTGAGAGTGTGCTAAGAGGGTTAATTCAGGAGAAGTTCTGCAATTTATTCTCCTTCTCCATAATGTTGGACCTTAGGGCTTAATGTAATGGAATGTGATTTAGAGTTCTGAATGTGCTAATTTTGTAATTCAGGTGTCCTGTGGAGAGGCTGTGTTCATGCCAGCTGTCTGGGGAATTAAATGCAGCTGATTTGTGTTGGGGAAAATGTGAGGTTTGCTTCAGGCCAAAATTGTTGTAAAATTTAAACCAGTGTATTTTTCTCTCTTCTTAATTTAAAGTATGGGATACAGGTGGGCCTGAGGGGAATTACCAAGGGCTCTCACATACTTCCTGATGTTTAGTATAGAAAATTCTCATATTGTTAAATTACAACACTTGATAACCAACATAAACCAGTTTTATTTATATCACTGCTCTTCCGTTTTCCTTGTGCCCTGCTTTGGGTGTCCATCTTCATCAAACACTAATTAAAGTAGGATTTTGAGCCTCATGTTCTCTGCAAGGGTGAGATGTCTATCTAATGGCCAATTTCTTCAGAAGAAACTCTTGTGCTAAATAGCAATTTGATATTCCTCCACGATAGAGATCTGGGGTGGGAAAGTGGTTTCCATAATATTCTTGAGTCAGACTGGGTATTTGTGGATATTGCTGTGAAATTGTGAGTTAATGGTGCCTGTCAACTGAAAGGGCTGTGCTCGAGCCTTGGCTCAGCACAGCGAGTCGAGCTTGCCAGGTGAATAACACAGCCTTGAATTATTTATTTATTTCAAAACATATCCTCAGGATATTACAAAACGTGGTTCTGGAAACACAGGACCATGTTTTTAGTTTATGTAAATCAGAGTTGCACCACTTGGTTCAGTGCGACTGTGTTGATTTATGGCAGCTGAAGAGCTGGGCCACTGTTCCTTGGGCTATGAAAATGCTTGTTGCTCTAGAAATGACTCTGCATCTCAATGGCATTATCACACCATAACACCTGACCTCAGAGGTGAAATTGGTTAGCTTTATTGAAATCAAAACAATTATATGTCTATCTTTACTGCTTTCCTTGAGCTGCCTCAGGAAAATATTTTAGGAAAGCAGGAAGATGAAGTTCTTTCTCTCTATGTTTTTGCAAAGTATTGCTTTTTGGAAACACAGCAAAGACCTCTTACATAGAAATGTGTTGAACAGAAAATAAAAGATGTCTCCTTTGGTTTTTTCTCTACCTCCATCTTAGTGCATTTATCTCATCTTTGTGCAGATAAGTATGAGGAAAATCTCTTAAAATTAAAAGCAAAATTCTGGGAAAACAAAAAACCTCAAATATGTTAATAGCAAAACAGAGTGAATAAAGGGATCTACCCAAACCAGAATCTGGAAGTATAGCAATTCAGACATTCAGCACATGATACCTATGTCCATTAGACACGTTTTATGATGCACTTTTAAGCAGCAATATTCTATATTTCCTAGAGGGGAGATGAAGTTTGCAGAAAATACAAAGGAAGCAGTGTGCAGAAGTGATGTATGTGCTCCAAAGTGACATTAAAATCAATTTCTGTTATACAGAGAATATGTATGAGCTGATTTTTATTTCGTTCTGTTTAAGCATGACTTAAAATATCTTCTTCACAAAATCATTTTAAGATGCCAGTGTGTGAGAATGTGGGCACATATTAGCATTCCACTAATATCTGATAGATAAAATTTCATTTCTAAAAGGGCAAAGCCTGGCACCATGGTACAAAACCCTTATTTCAGAGTGGATAAAATAGAAGATGAAAGTTGCCCTTAACAGAAATCAAAATTGTTTCAGATTGCAAAATTATCGCACTCTGACTTGACCCTGTTCCAAAGCTTTGCATGTTGATACATTTAGTCCCTGCCTTTAGATTTATTCAAAGTTCAAGAAGTTTGTGATAACTCATCCACTTCCTCTTATATTGCCAATGACTACTGAACTTAGTATTTATGTATTATTATGGTTTTAATCTGGATGTAATCCTCTTGTTGTCACTTCCTAATTAAATTATCCAGTCAATAGCTAAAATAGGTTTCTTCCTGTGTCACTTTTGTAATGAACACCTTTCCCTGTTTTTAAATTGTCAATGAAATGGTTGCCCAGAAGTGAGAAGTCAGTCACTATTGAATTAGACCTTATCTGCATGACTACCAGAAAATTAATCTGAATTGGCCATTTAAATAGTGGAGCTAAAGCACATTAAGACCTTCCTCTGGACACTTGTATTCAAAATTAAATTAGTGTTAATTTGATTTTATTTCCTTCACTTCACAATATGATAACACTTTGTTACAACACTTTCTATTGTAAGTCTATCAGAGGTTTTAAATGGGCAGAAAAAGAAAAAAAAGAAGCTGTAGGAAGAGGAACCAGTTATTCAATGCACATCATTTCAGCATCCAATTGTAATTAAATTAAAGATGAAGGAAAGTACTTGGGGTAATAAGCTATTGAATATGAAAATCCAAAATGTGAAATTGAGGTCTTGACCACTCTGCATAAAAGTATGTCCAGACTACAGCTCTGAAGTGCTATTGCTGTTTCCAGTGGAGAATAGTCTTCCCACCTGATTAAACTTTTGTGGATTGTTTTTGAGTTTCACACCAGGGCAGTTTTATTTCAGCTTGTAATTATCCATTCTCTGTTGTTTGCATAAGTGAAGTGATGTTTGTAAGTCATCCTGGCTTCTTCAGAAAAAGCAGCTGCAGAAGTACAAACTCTTACTTACCTCATCCAAGACAGACACTGGGCATCATGACAAAATATTCTGGTCTTTTTCTGGCATGTGAGTTTATCAGAATATAATTGTATTACATGGTTCATCTGCAAATCATAAATTTAATCCAAGCCTTTTTTATTAGAGCTAACTAATTTTGCCTTCAGTCAGAAATTTGCTGTTTCTACCCCTGATTATGCCCAAGGATTATTAATATTTGGCGTCAAGTTCAGTTTTATTTGGTGACTGTAACAGAGATCAACCTTGTTTGATCCTTTGCTTTTCCTTTAGGGAAATTAATTCCAAATGATGCAGCTAAATTGAAGAACTGAGAATTTAAATTTATCTTCTCTGATGGGTGAAGGAGGATGCATATTTATAACAGGAATAGCAAACTCTACATCTTGACTTCCCATACTTTTTTACTTGCACCAGTAGCAAAACTTCAATGCTCTCAGCAACAGCATTTCTAGTGAGTTTTGGGGGGTTTTGTAAACTCTCATATCTAGGAGTTAGTAGTTCAATCCCAGAATTTGATAAAGGAATATTCTTCTGCTTTTATTGATTTAATCTTTGTCTTGAATTTTGTCATAGATGGGTGAAAAAGAAACATGTCTTCAGTTCCCCCTTATTTCTATCTGTTCTCACTGCCTTGTTCAAAGTATTCAGATTCTTCAAGTGCACTTCATGTTCTGTTTCTTTACTTTGTCCATATGTCAGATATTGACACAGAATTCATTGGTAACTCCTTTTGAAGGTTACTAATGGAAAAAGACAACACAGAAAATTAGTGGGCGGTATTAATATTGCCTTATTTGGCCTGAAATATAATAAGAATGTTGTTCAAGTCTTTTTATAACCTCCCCCACCAAAGAACATTGTCTTCTTGTGAGCTGCATCAGTTGCCTTCTGGTCAGAGACTGATGGGCTCTTCCAGTCATGGCCTTCTTCAACCCCAGAGAGCCACCACCTTTTCTCTTGCCTGTCAGACTGAGTGATTCAGAGCAGACATATGCTCTCAGCTTTCTACATCAAGCTGATTAACTATTTTACTTGGGTGCTTTGCATCTCTTTCACAACTTTTTTCCTTCATCCCCTAATCCATGGTAAAGTATATAGGAAGCATCACTGTTTTACCTTCCTGTCACTTCTCCTACAAACACAGCTTCTGCAAAAGTCCTGGAAATGTGTCCAGTGAGAAAAATGGGCCTAGTCAGAAAATCCCTTCCTTCTAGACTTGTGCTTTCTTTCCCACAGTGACTCCCATGATGAAAGCAGGACTAGCAGGAGGTAAGAGGCAGAGTTCCCGAGCACAGCAGGACAGGGGTGCCCCGAGCTTCTCGCAGGTGTGATGGCTCTGCACAAATCCCCTGCCCATGGGTGATCACAGGTGTAGCTGGTAGAGATGGTGTACAACCCTTACAAAGATTTCATCCATGCAAAAGGAGGGAGAGGAGAGCCAGCAGCCCTCTGTGTGCTACACGCTGGTGAAGGAATTTTATTTCATGCCGGCTCCCTTAGCACACTCATTTTTGTTCATTTTAAATTCAGTAAATGCAACAATCTGTCCTATCCTGACTCACCATAATTAGCTGGGCCAGCAATGGATACCACCAATGAATTTAGGGACCAAGTTGTTACTAAAGATTAGAATATTTTCTGTGCCCTCTCCTCTCTTGGCAGCATTACAGGGAGAAATGTATGGTTATTTCAAGGTCTTTTGACAAGGGGCTTCTGTAAGACATTCAAGCATTCTAAGCAACTGACCCCGATCGTGCTTCTTTTTCTGCTTATAGAGCCAATTTTAGTCATAACTACAAAACATTTAAAATGTCCGTAAAATTGATAGGGCATTAAAATGACATGTTTCCAAGGTGTCTTTTTATTATTGCTCTGTGTCGGCCACAGCCATGCCCACTATGTTATAGAACTATTCAGCAGATCTGCCCACATGACCATGAGGCTTTTTCAAAAAGCACTTTGGATTTAGAATAATAACCACAATCTGCT
Organism: Sturnus vulgaris; assembly: GCF_052056855.1. Lineage (NCBI taxonomy): Eukaryota > Metazoa > Chordata > Aves > Passeriformes > Sturnidae > Sturnus > Sturnus vulgaris. The sequence continues at coordinate 12,705,764 of NC_142251.1, read as the reverse complement.
ACAAGACAAATGTTGATGAAAAAAGGATGCCAGCAACAGAAAATGTGACAGAGCTGGAATTTCTATTAGCAAAGCTGTGTGTGCAGCAGTGTTATTCACACTTCAAAATGCAATCTCCCTCAGATAGCACTGCCTTCTGATCTGCAGCATGGGCCTGATCTAAAGCCTATTTAATTCAGTGGACTGATTCCCAATGACTTTAATGGGCTCTGGATTACACTCTAATTGCACTGATGTTCCTTTTAGTAAAGCTCTTAGTTATAATGAAGCTCAACAATGCTGTTTGTTTTTCCCTCATTTCCAGGTGTTAATATTTTCCATCTAAGCAAAGCCTCAATTACCAGGGAGGAGAGGGGAAAACCCACTTTTTTCACCAACTGCAGTGATCTGCTGCACACAGATCACTAATGCCCAGTGCTGAGTCACAGCAGCAAGGTAATGATTATCATGTGAAGGTGGTTAATAAAAGCGAAAGTGCAGTGGCATTTCAAGCCTGATTTGACAAGAAACGTCTCCATGTGTGAATGGCTCACTCTAGTGAGAAAACCCAAAGTACCTGTGAAATAGGAAATGACCAAATGTGAAACGGGACCAGAGATCAGGGGGAGAAAAGATCTTAAAAGAATCAGTGAGGGAATTTCTCCTTTGCTTGTAAAAGCATAAAGAAAACAACTCATAGTTCACAGGGCACTGACAGCTTCTAGAATTTTTCTCTAAAAGGTATAAAAAAACAAAAATCCTGCCCTGGTATGCCTGTTTTGAACAGGTCTTGTAACTGCTGGCATAAATTGTCTTCCCTCCCTGGTGGGCAGCTGCCATGAGGACGGGGCTGTATCCTTCCACTATAAACAAAAGGTAGATGAGATGTCCTGTCCCTATTTCCGTGATGTAAAGCAGGATTTCTGACAAAATACCAACATTTACATCATTAAATTCTCATCTGACAACTAAAAATCATCTTCCCACTAGTGAGATGGGATACTCCTATGACAGCTACTTGCTAACTAAACATATTGACACAAGCTGCCTATAAATTAATTAACTGCTTAAGCAAATTAAACAGATGGAAAATGGGGAATTGGCTATGAGGGAGGGAGAGAGGAATGGACAGACAGTGACACACATATGCACACTGCTGATCACAGCATTCCCTTTCTCTTCCTGTGGTCTTCTCCTTTCTAAACAGAGAATATAGAGTTTTGTTCATTCAATAAGCACTGGTCCAGTGAAGTCAAGCAGTAGAGACCAATGAAAGTGGATGAACTGTAGTATTTGTTTTAGGTTCTAACTATAAGCAACAGATGTAAGCAAAAAAAAATTAGAGAAAAAGCATAGGTCCACAAATAATGAAAACTGGAAAATGTTCCTCTTATGTGTTTTCTTAAAGATAAGGAAAAAACATTTTTCTTTTACCTTGAGCAGAATATTCTTCCTCATTTAAAGAAAATTTAATTTTTTTGAGCCTGTTTTTTCAAATAAAAAAATTAATTTCAAAATAAAAATTCAGAAATGTTCCCTTAGAAAATATCAAAGTGAAAGATTTTGGTATTTCCATAAAGGAATATTTCAATTTCAAACGATGTCAAAACAAAATGTTTCATTTTTTGAGTAAAAATATTTCCATAAGTCAGCCTGAATTTGCTCATAACTTTTCTCCTCCCACACAAAAAGGAAGGGGGGTTGTTTGTTTTACTGAGATTTTAGCAAATTTGTTATTCATTTTCTTTTCAGCTCTACTCTTGATTTAATGGGAGTAGTTTTTTGATGTGGAAAATATTATTTTACTTAAGGAAAAGGACACTATCACACTTTCTACACTAAGGTAGAAAGCTTGATGTGAAAAAGAAAATGGGTGAGATGGACCAATAGAATGATTTTCAGAAAGCATCTTACATACCCTGGCAGGTAACAAACTCTTTGAAGAGTTTAAATTTCCATATCTCAGTATTTCAAAGTTTGCCCAGAAAAGGGATGTGTATTCTGTATACTATTTCTAACCACAGATTGTAAAGCATGTTATTATTTCTAGGTACAATAAAAACAAACAAACAAACAAACAACAAACTTCTAAATCTGAAAAATCTTAAGAAATGAAAAAAAATTTAAAACATTAAAAAAAAAAAAAACACCTCTCTAAAGTACAAGTTCCTCAAAGATTTCCAAGAGTTAAAAAGTTTAATGAAAACTTGCATTTTCAAAATCTTTATGGGACCAAAAATACCGTTAAAGAATGTTTCAGCAGCTAAGCATCTCTTTGCATGACTATGAATCACTGTTGTTATTTTTGTTCTTATAGCAGGAAGACTCAGTATCTGATGATAAGTTCTTTCTATTATTTTTGGGTTCCAGTTACCTGTTTTTACCCATGTGAAATGCCTGTATTAAGCTGATATTCTGATTCAGCTGAGGAATTGTAGAATGTTACTTGTTTAATAGTAAGTTTTTCAGCTTATAACATAACACAGTTGTTCTTGTAAAACAAACAAAAAATTATTTATCAGTAATATTGTATAAAACTATGATAAATGACATCTAAAAATTTGTTTAGTTTTTAAGTAGTTTAGAAGAGACACTGACTGTCCTGTTTTAATAGAGAATTTCCCATCTCCTTCTGCTTTTGTGCTGTATATACTATGCAGTAGCTGGGTGAGCTATGCCCATCTCAGCGAAATGTACTTCAAACTTAAAATCCCACATATAACACCTTGATCACTTCTATTCATATTACTTACCTACTTGTGTATGCCACACCCTTAGTGCACCTAATTCTTCAAATATTAGGACAATCATGCAATATTTACTCATTTTAGCTGTCTTTTTGGTATATGATGCTGGACAGGAATTAAATTGTGAGCTCTAGCCTAAAAAATACTTCAAGACAAACCTATAGTCCAATTTTTGTTGCAGCTATAATAATTTTCAAACATTTCTACAAAAAAAAATTAAATTAAGTTAAAATATGTGGAAATATTTGTTTTCAGTCCTGTCTCTAAATATTCATCACTTCAGTTGTCCCCTACTTTGCCTACACTGCATCACCATGCTTTTTTCTGACAGTCACTTGTTTTCCCTTCCATGACCTGCAGCACTTTATTGTCATTTGCACTCACTTAAAGTGCACCACTGGTGTCTCTTTCGCAGGCAGTTAGGGCTTCTGAATAGGTGATTTACACTTTCCTTTGGTCTATGCTTGGCCTGGCAGCTTTTCTCTTAAAATGCTGCTGTGTCAGTGGAAGCTGCAACAAATAATCAAAGGCTATCTGCATTAAGGATAACTGAAATCTTAACATTTTTATTTGATTTTAAAAGCATAAAAATATTTAGGCTAGTTAACATTGATAAGCTATATTTCCATTAACACTGAAATGAGTAAAGTGATGGTGAATCACACACTGTTAGTATGGGTTTTGTTTGATCTTGGTCATAGATGTATTATTTTCTTCTGAAGTCTGAGTGTAATTTACTTGTCAGGTTGAATGGTCAGAGAGAAAGTTGTTCATTGACCCAAAGAAATGTATGGTGTCTTCATGATGATGAAGAACATAAAAGAGTCTCCTTCTTGGGAAATATTAGAGTTGATAGGGAGTGTTTGAAGAATAATGTGTCAAAGAGACTGACAGCAACATGGACAAAAGGAGGAAGGGAAATAGAAGATGAGAGGCTGAATTTGTTCTCTTTGGGATTTCACATTTAGGAATTTTAACAAAGAAAGGGTCATTATCTGGGCAGCATAACTTCCTGGACCCATCTTTTATCTCTCCTTGTCCTTTTATGTAATTGAAAAAAAAGGGGTCTTTCACACAGACAAACAGTAGAGGAACTGGAGGAAGCACGATGGACAGAGGAGAAAATCCCTGTGGCACAGCTTTTCAGTGCTCTTCATGGGGATGTGGCAACCTCTCACTTGCACCCAAGGTTCACTGCTCTTTAGAGCCTCTGCTCTTCTGAAGCTGGGAACTATTTGTTGCACTCTTTTAATGTTCTTCTCTCTCTTTTTTTTCTTTTTTGCTAGTTGCTAGGCTTCTCAAGAGCTGTGCTAATTCTTTCCACAAGCTGTTTGATCTGAGGTTACTCGTTTCCTAATCCAGCACTACTTAATCAAAGAGAAATTCGACCTATTATTCATAATCCAATTGTAATATTATACATTAAACCAAATACTTGCTATACTGTATGGAGTCCATATAGGTTTGTTGTTTGCTTTCTTTTCCGTGGATGGGGTTATTGGATTGTACATCCCAGTAATAAGAGCTGTGAAAGGCAAATAAGCTCTGAAGTTACCCGATATTCTCCTGGCATTTGATTTATTATTTCTCTCCTTGGCCTCCTCCTTTACCCTACCCACCTTAAACTTAGTCTAATTCAAATCCTCACCTCTTGCCTGTCTTCAGTCTAGTGATTTTCTTCTGGCTTAGTACAAAAGAAACATCTCACATCCAAGTGATGAAGCACCCAGGACTGAGACTGTCCTGCAGCAGGGAGTTTGGCCATTGGAATAAAAAAGGTGAGGAAGTGAAGGAGTTATGGGGCTATCAGGCTTGCAATGAAAAGATTCCAGGCAGGAATGAAGAACTAAATTATTCACTCAGATCCTATACAATTTCACAACCCATTTTTCCAGTCCTTATGATTAGCTTTGGGTACGTTCTCTAATTCTATCACCTTGTTATGCGTCTCTGCAACAAAACAGTGTTATTTTCCCATTACAGTTATGATTGCATGGATCAAAGTATACAAACATAAAAATCCATGATTGTAACAAGCTTTAATACAGTAGTGATGATATGATATGATATGATATGATATGATATGATTGATATGATATGATATGATATGATATGATATGGATGGATATGATTATGATATGACAGGAAAAAAGGACAAGTGAACCCAAGGAACAAGAGAGTTATTTTAAACACAACAAGAGCCTGGGTGAAAGGTCTCCCCTACACAGAGCTCCAGTAGGTTGGTTGGCTGGTTTGGCAAAACAGCAGTTTGTGCTTCATTCAGAATTTCCAGATTTCTATGTTGGCAGTAATTTACCAAGTAAAAACATACCTGAAGGACTGTAAGGTGTGCACATACATATATATGCACTTAGATATTTGTGAAGTTTCCTGGACTTGAGAACTGTAAAATCTAAGAAAATGAGACACAAAAAGAAAGCTGTTTCCTTTGCAACTTTCGTTTGCAAATATTTAATAATTGTGCAGTAAATATTTACTAAAGAAAGTAACTAGCAAAATTCTACTCTGAAGTTTTACTGTGCCAAATTTAGAGACTACTCAACCATTAAAGTGTGAAATAAGGCTGTTTCAGCCTTGATTTAAATGCAAATCTCTGCCCAATCTTAACTAGGGAGTCATTAGTAATACACCATTATAAAAGAAATCATTCAGTGTATTTACAGTGTTCAGTTTTCATGCCATCTTCCCTCCCTCAGGGCACTATTCACCAGGAAAGAGAGCTTTCTACCTGATAAGGCATTGGATAAAAGATGTTGCTGGCCAAAATCCAATCCTCCTGTTTATAAAGGTTTTAGATTAAATTCTCCAGCTTCGTCCAGATATATTTGTAACTGCTATATATGACTGATAACATAATTTATGTTGAAAAGTATTTAACATTTATAACCTCCTGTGCACCTTTGGAATGGCCAATATTAATGCAAAAAGTAATTCACTTTTTTTGAGTGTGTGTGTGAAATACACAACAGTTTTGCTACAACATATTAATTCAGAAATGCTCATGACAGATGTTGAACCCTTTCTTTTGTCTGAGGTTTTGGCTCCAGATTGTTTAGGGCAGTATTTAGGTTTACTGAATCTTTAAATTCAACTCCAAAGTATTGAGGAATCCAGGCATCTCAGTTTCTGGTCCAGGTAAACAAGATGTGAAAGAACTCTTCTTACTTTCAGACCTGCACTTACAGATTTTTTTTCTCATTTTAGCTGATCAATGAAGTGCAACCTCTTCTGACTGACTGCAAGTTTCCATTTATACAATGGTCCATCATACCATTTCTGATGGTCTTGACTATTTGCTATAGGTCAGTCCAGTTATAAAGCCAGCTTGCATGAAGGCAAGGCTTTAAACATAGATTTTTCAGTTTAATGCCCAATCAATTTCATATGACAGCTTAATTGGCTCTAGTATGGTTTTTTAGTGGATAAAGGAGCAGCTTCAAGGACTGTTCATGAAATAAAAAAGAAATACTTTGATGTTATAAGAGAAAGGGTCTTGATCAGCAATCTGCAGATTCCAGCCCTGATCTGATGTACCTGAATGCTCAAAGGTCTTCCATGAAAGTGTTTTTGGGGCTTAATTATCTCTTACAAGGAGCTAAAAATGGTATCAAAGCAGGAGGGTCCCAGGCAAGACAGGTGTAAGCACTTAACCTCTCTCTCAGTTTAATACCTGGGATTCAGCTCTTGTGAGCACAGAAATACCATTCATTGAAAACTCTGGGATGAGGTAATTCAATCTTCCAGGCTGCAGGGCAGAGGCCTTAATCAGAGTTAAGTTTACAAAAGAAATGCTAGTACTAGTATCTAGATGCCGTAATATACATATGCATATACATATATATGTATATATGCACATATGTAAGGGAAAGAGAATGAAAGGTCATCATTTCACTGTTACTGGGAATAGCTGTCAGTAGAGTTAAATAGAAACTTAAGGTAAACATGTTGTGATCCTCATATATTGCCTGCAACGGAATGTAGATTTTGGCTTATTTTATAGTCTTTCATTATTTGAAAGTATTTATTCATTTTTAATCAGTGTGCTTCCTTTTAGAATAGCATTTCACATTTCCTCCAAGCCAACTCTTTGTACTTTATTTTAAAGTGCCTGATAGAAGTGAATATCTGATTATGGAAACTCACTGCAAAACACTGCCTGCTTACTCATTGTAAAAACAAATCAAACATCCAAACATGATTTTTAATACAAGCTTGAGATCAAAGGACAAAGTGGCTATGTTCTTCAGAATACAGCAAAGAATCCTTATTTTAATGTATTTGAATAGGACAGGTGGCACCAGCAAATTACATTACAATCCCTGGGTAATGCAACAAGGAAAATAAGCAATAAAATACACCTTATTGAAACTCACAGCTACAGTGAATAGTTGGTTCTGTTTTAAAAAGCTCTGTCCTTGCCAGTGTATTGTCATGAAAGACAAAAATTTTGTGGGGCTTGCTTACAACCTTTTCTTTTCAAGTAAGGATCCTACACAGCTGTATCTTAACTAAATCTTATTTAAAGATTTGTTAACAAGGCTTTCAGGTAGCAAGTAGATCACAGACAGTGATTTCTTATTGGCCTCCTAATTTGTTTTGGGTGTGAATTTTGAGATGTAGGTTCCATGAGAGTTTGGAATCATTCTAATGGGATATCTGATCCACGACAGAAATGGTCAGAGGCAGTGCACCACCTGCACCCCCAGAAATTTTGAGTCCACAAAAGTGACCAGACTTCAGAGGAGACTGGGGAAGGTAAATAACCCACCAGGTCAAAAATAGCCTGAGTTTTTGGTCCTGACAGCATGCAAGTGGGAAACCTGAGGAAAGGACAGAAGCGGGGGTGGTGTCTGCAGAGACATAAACCTGCCATGGTTTAGGTTCATGATAGGAAAGGAAATTGTGCTCAATTTGTTGCTGGAAGAGTTCTGCTGGGAAACTGAAATAAAAGACTAAATTATATCTGAACATTGCTTTTGCCAGAACTCAAAATTCTTCATGCACTGGAGAGACAATGGGTCCAAATAACTGCCAGAAATTACTGTTGTTTGGGGAAGGGAGAAGTGGGGAGGATAGGAAGGCATGTCAGAGTTTCATAACATTTCTATAGCTTTTACTGGAAATGTCAATGTATATTGCTTTATTCCTGATCTTAAACTCACCCACGTATGCAAGATGTGCTATAAAACACTGAGCCATAAAAATAGATAAATAAATAAATAAAGACATTGAAACTGCACTTGATAAAAACAAACTAAATCCAGAAAAAATTAACTTGACTCAGAGCCAAAACACTTCTTTTCGTTGGAGTTGGCTCCTAATTGAAGATGAAAATAAAACAGATGCTAGAAATGTCAATTAAACACATTTTTCAATCTGTTTTTTATCGTTTTTAGCTCTTTATACATGGACAGACTTCTGTTTTCAGATCATTACTAGTCCTTTTTATTTTATTTTTATTTTTTAAGTAAAGGAATTTTGTTTCTCCCATGGAGCATGACTCAGTGTATACACAATTAGTATGCCCTCACAAGACTTTTGCATGTCACTTTCCAGCATTTAATCATTTATTTTTTGTAATAACTTTTTAATCCATTAGAGCCATCATTTGTAAGTATTTCTACAACGTCTAGTGCAAATTACTGCTACCTCTACTGCTCACCTTCTTGCTGCTTTATTTTAATATGAATTATAGAGTTAGACCCTGTGATAGCTGCTCTGAAGACTCATTGTAAGATGAGAACCTGAAGAAATTATACATAAGAGACTTCAAAATTTTCATTCACTTCTTGTTCTATTTGTTTCCAGTTTTTTCGAACTAAACAGCATGACCTGAGAAGTCTGCTTTATTGTCTACTTCCCTGTTACATGTGTCTTGTGAGGAAGATTTGCCAGAGCTTTCTAAAGAATCAGTACAATAAAATTTTAGAAAATATACACAAATTGCTCTTTTGGTTTTTCGGGCTTATTTGGAAGAACTCTTGAAAAGTGTCAGCCAGGACCTGTATTTGATCTTTCTATTTTTCTAAAGGCATGGTTTTCTTCTTCAGTAGAGTGGTTTGAGAGGTTTGACGTTCAAAATGTTTCCAGTCTGGCAGCTGGTTGTGTAAAGAGGCAGCTGAATTTGGTGCTGAATTTTGTGCACGGTCTGTAGAGCTACGGAGAGGAGAGGAGAGGAGAGGAGAGGAGAGGAGAGGAGAGGAGAGGAGAGGAGAGGAGAGGAGAGGAGAGGAGAGGAGAGGAGAGGAGAGGAGAGGAGAGGAGAGGAGAGGAGAGGAGAGGAGAGGAGAGGAGAGGAGAGGAGAGGAGAGGAGAGGAGAGGAGAGGAGAGGAGAGGAGAGGAGAGGAGAGGAGAGGAGAGGAGAGGAGAGGAGAGGAGAGGAGAGGAGAGGAGAGGAGAGGCTGCACCTCCTCCCTTCCACCACTCCTGTGGGCAAAAAGCATTGCAGTCACACACAGCAACCCACCACACTGTGTTGGAGCTCTGGGGAGAACTGACCTGGAACCTCCAACTATCATTTTCAACTTGACTATTCCCAGCTGGAATGGCTATGGGCTTGTTATTTGTAAAACAGCCATGAATTTCACCTTTCTAGCAGCACAGAAGCATCAGTGAGTCCAGCTGTTCCCCAGCTGTTGGTTGGTCCCACCACTCTCCCAGAGCACATGGCTCCTGTGCATGGCCAACTTCCCATGGGAAGGATGGGCTCATTGCTGCCAATAAAAACTCCTTGCCAATGGTTGGACTCCTTCAGTGCTCGCTGGCACCTATGGATGCTTCAGTGTCAGCCATTGTTTCAGTCCAGTCTTTGCAGGCCATCAGAAGCACACAGGGTGATTTCCTACCTTAAAAAAAAAAAAAAGTGTTTCCATTAGAAGAAGTAAATGAACAAAGACTGTGGAGAATTGAATGAATATCCAACAAATGTTGTTCGAAGCTTATCTTCAAATGAGCAAATCAACTCCAAAGTCCTTAATAAATGGCCTTATCAATAAAACTCAGAAGTTAACAATTTATTTTTACAATGTGGATATATTTTAGGTTTTATTTAAAAGCTTTTACTGATAACTAAATCGTAGTACTCAGTTATTTTTAAGAAATACATCACATTTACAGATTGGTGAAAACTGTTTGGAGCTTTACTTAGTCGGTTCATTGTTAGACAAGGGCAATGGAAAAAAACATCAGAGACTAACAAGGGACTTCACACTTGGAGAGAATTCTTTGATTTTTCAAGACTATCTATTATTGTTTTAAATTACTAACACAAGACATCTGAAGACTGTCATGTTCAGATAGGAATACAGAGACTTAGGAGCTTTCCAAGGTTTCATTGGAGTCTGCCTAAAATCAAAGCTGACCACGAATTTTTTAGGTTTCATCCTGCAAGACACAGGGAAATACTTCTGGTTTAGAAAACTTAAACAAAATTAATTAGTCTGTGCTATTGATCAGAGAGATACATGGCCTTCCTCTGTGTAATGGAGAAGCCCTAGTCTCTCCATGCATTGGAACAGAAACTTGTAATTTTATGATGAGAACTGCCAGGCCCAAAGTGTACTGGGTTATTACTGACTTTAAGGGATTTTGCATTTGATGATGATGGAGTCATCATTCTCTTTATTCCCAAGAGATCTGCAGATTTTTTTTTCCAGGGGAGGAGGTCACCCCCTAAATGTTAGTTCATTATTTAAGATATTATAAACTTCTCAGGTGGCAGTGACAATGTAAAAGCAATTAGTGAATTAAAATATGGGATTGGATTTTCATATTTTTTAGTCTTGTTTTTCTATGGGTAATTTTATCACGGGAGACAGCAGAATTCTCTTGCAATTCATCTGTCTCCCTGGGCAGAGGAGAGAAGAATAAGACACATACATCTTGTCTGATACAGCCTTTGAAAAGAGCCATCAAACACTGGTGACATATAGCCTATGTAAGACATATTTACCTGGAAACTGAAGCAAAATGGGACTGAGACTTGCCCAAACACATAGCTAGGAAAGAGGATTTTGCTCTGTTGGAAGACAAACTGTGCCACTGAAGCAAAGAGTTAGAATTTCCTACATTAATGTGTGTGACTTCTTTTCCATATGTGACCAAATGTATTATTTTTTATTACTAGTAGTAGCAACAGTATTATACTCTTACTTGTGTAGGACAAGTTTACAAAAATACTGTGCTGTTCATTTTATTCTGGGCAGTGATCATCAAGCTCTCATTGAAGGAACCTTCACACAGCCTTCACTGATTACACTGAATGTATTGGTTCTTTACTCCTGAAGATAGATACCAGCTATCTTCTCTGTGAATATTTGGTGTCAGCAGGAAACACCACTGCTTTAAAAAAAACAGAACAATCCACTGTGTCACGTTTTTGGAACTCTGTTCCTGGTGCATATGAGCCAAGAAGAGGCTTCAAGTCCTTAAAGTTCAGAGAAAAGAAAATGACCAGCTGTGCAAAACTTGGTTTCGTTTGTTTTAAATTAACAAATAAACAAAAATTTTTTAAAAAAACCAAACCAGAAACCCTCAGTCAATGTTTATTGTTTTCATTCTAGTTTTGCTGTAATATATCTTTGATATTAGGATACCTAGGTTATTGGATCATCTCAGAACATCTAACAGTGAAGGGGATCTATTTATTTATTTTAAGTGGTCATTTATTTCCTTTTCTTTTCTATTCTTCAGGCTTATATTCTGACCTTCCTCAGCTAAAGGTGTTGGATGGCTTAGCCTAAGTTTTCTGAGGAATTTTTTACATCAGTTTTTGTATCAAAGAGAATTTCAATCACTTTTATTTCAGAGACTTTTAACCTAGCTGAAACATTATATTAGGCATCTGAGAACACGTAGCATTTGTGTGTTTCTTCCTCTCCCTCCCTAGTAATATATCTGCTATACTGGTATAAATGAAGATACACTGTAAACATATAAAGGCATATTTCTTGTACCCTTATCTTGCAATGCTCTTTAACGTACAGGTTTGGTGAGCACCTGGGAGCAGAACAGCCGGGTGGAGCTGGTGCTTTCTGCCATCAGCAGAGAATTGTGTGCAGGTCACACAGGACACCCCAGCTGGGTGTCCCCACCGTGCTGCTGCACAGCCCAGCCCCAGGGCAGAGCCCTCCAGGCCCAGCTTACAGCCACTAATGACTGTGCACAGCTGCATCACAGCAGCTCTTCTCTTAAGACAATTCCTGGGAATAGTTTTTCATTTTTCTCAATGAATTAGCTAGCATTTCTGTTCCCTCCATTTAGAAGATGAGGATTAAGAGGAACATCATACCACAGGTATTATTAGACAAAAACAATGGATATTAAGCCATTATTTGTGCATTAGCAAGTTTTCCCCAGGTAGGCTTTATCATTTCAAGACATTTTGTTTTGTGTTGTTCTTCTTTTTTTGTCTAATCACCTCTAAAATTATGAACACTCCAAGAATAAAACATTCTGAATAGTAAAGCAGCTTGAAATATTCATAACTGAGAATGCAACTGGTAATGCTCATAAACAAAGTTGTTTGGAGACCCCTTTATTAATTTTTAATTTATTTTCAGTCAATTCCTTATTACTTCCAAATTCCTGTAGGGGATTCTGTTAATTAGTCATGTGTAAAATATTCATTAAAAACAGCTTCCTATTTTCTTCTTTTATTGCAAATTTACATTTCTAATCTTATAACCAAAATAAATGCCATTGGGTAGAGAGGCCACATTAATTTTGATCAAACCCTTGAAACAGAAACCCAGAGAACAAAAGATATGGTAATAAAATCGTAGTTACATTGTGCTTTCAACTCACTGGAAACAGGTATGCATATTTTAAACTGTTGTCTTCTTCAGATATAAACAACAGATACTTTAGATTATTTTAGGAATTCTTGTTAGGGGAGAGAAAAAAAACAGCAACAAGCAAATGGGAAATCACAGTCTCTCACTGGCATTTTCTGTGGGTACTTACCCTGCTGAATTTGACACTGTTTTAGAGATCTGGTCCCAAAATGGAGGCAAAAAGGTTTCCAAACAAATTGAAGTTTTTCTTCAATCTCACTTTTTATCTAATGATTAAATAGGAGAAATGTGCTCTTGTGATTTAGCTGGATCTCAGAGGTCTGAATTCAATTTTTCTTCTGATATATAGCCACTTCCTGGCAACTGCATCCCTCTGGACCTCAATTCTCTCCGTGTAAACCCTGATTCATATTTCTGGCCCTGTGAGTTCTTAGGTCTTATACTCAACTTTAAATATGTGATGAGGCCAGTGGAAAGGTTTGATTACTATTAGTAGTAGAAGTTGAACCTGTGCACAAATGTTTATGGGTCAGAATATCTGCGCTGTCTATTCCAACGGGGAGGAAAAAGGAGATATTTCTCTTGTAACTGTATCAAGAAATGTGAACCACAGCTGTGTTTGAACCACAATCTTGTAATATTGTGTTTATATTATTGCATTTATATTATGGTATGCTGTGATATAGGTCCCTTCTGTGGAAGTAAGGCTAAAACAATATTTCTTCTTTTTCCCATCTACTTTGGTCTCTGTCAGCATAAGCATAGAGGAAAAATTCCAACAAACCTGTGAGCATTGATAAATATGTGTGCAGATCAGAAGCCAAGCCCACGGCCTGGCAAAGATCTCCATAGAATCAGGGGTGATTATTTCCTCTCAATGGGGCACGTCTCACACTGATATAAGGCATATGGTTAATTTGCTAAAATATAGCCAACTTGGTTTCTTTGTCTTTTTTTTGTCAGGATGGCTGACACTCCTAAAAATGTTATAATTTTTCTTCATTTTCCCAGAGAATAGACACTAAAAAAGCAGGGAAAAATACTTTGGAAATAGTATCTACTGTTGAGAAAAAAACTCTGTGAAATGAATAATGGCAAAATATTGTCCAAAGTCACCATCTTGAATCTTTTATCTCTTTTTACTTTAAATACAGAGAGGCTTGTCTGGTTTCCTGCCAGGAAGAGGAGTCAGGAAAAAGTAAAAACACATCCTGTTAGAGTTATGGGAATACAAAATTTTGTATGTATAAAGGAAAAATCAAGAAAACATTGAACAACAAAGACTGTTCTTCCAGTCCCAGCAGATCTGGATTGGGACTGGAATGACTGATTTCTGAATGAGCACACAGAGGCAAATCAGCATACCTTTCCTACTGCCAGCATTTCTGGGTTTGAAATCTTTCTTCCCCCATCAAACCAATCCAGTTGCAAGAAAGCAGGGCTGGTACAGAGCATTCATAAGGTGATCAGTTCTCTTATGAGCTGTTATCAGTTCAAGTATCCTGAACACCAACCAGAATGGTGAGTAGCATGGGAAATAGTAAGACAAAGAGTCCAGAGGCTGTTCCCTACCCAGGGAGAAGCAGCTGAAGCTCAGTGCAGAAGTAAAAAGTGTCAGAGCTGTTGAATGTTCCCCCTACCCAAGTGCAAATTAGTTATTTCAATCTCCAAAGTAATGTACTTTTCTCTAAATTCTATCCTGGGCACTAAACTGGAGGACAAAGAATAGGACTATGTGGAATGGTGCTGCTGCCAGGCAAAGTAGAGCCTTTGTAAGATTGTTGTGGAGAAGGAGGCTCAATGGCATCTTGACTAGGGAAATCTGCATTTCATGTTAAATTTCCATTTCAGGAACCACTTTTCCTTTTGTGACGTCATTTACAAAAAATCCACTGGACATAAAATGCATATTTTGTGGTATTCTAAATGTAATTGAGGCCATTTAGAATGGCTTTGAAGCTTCTTTCTGAATTGGGAATGCTGCTGACCTGAATTCTCCACTCAGTACCACACACAGTCTGTCACACTCCTGGAAGCAGTGAGAAACTGCAAGTGCTTCTGCTTGGTGGTCTTTTGTACTCAGCTCGAGCTGAATACACATTACTATGCTATAAGCATAGCTTATGTCCCCCTGTATACATCCCAGGAGAAAACTGGCTTTTCAATGGCCATTTTATGTGTATTCTTCCCCTTCTTTATTCACTGCTTTTCCCCTATCAGTATATTTGTAATCATTTTCTAAGTAACACTTAAAAAACTGTTTTATAAATTGTGACTCACTATCTCTTCCATTCCTTGACATAAGAGCTCATAACTGCTGCTCCATCAATACCCAGAGTCCCCCACAGATGCTTTTAATGTATATAACAGTAACTCTAAGAAAATCTTTATTGCTGCTCCCAATTCCAACAATAGATTTGGCCAAGACCAAATTAATCACTGCCTTAAAATCACTAGAGATTATGTAGTACGGTGCTGGCTGAGCTGAACCATGACTCAGCCTGATAATACTCTATCTGAAAACTAATCACCATCCACCATATCATCATCCTGAGCCAGCAATTCATCTCCATTATCTCAGTGGCTCTTCTGATTGCAACTAGATCAACACATCTTGCTGCAGTCCAGATTAATTTTACCTCATCTTTTTTTCCCAGTTCAGTATGTGGAAAAAGTCGATTGGTGATGTTAGCCTGAGTTCAGCAATGCAAGCTGATTCTGCTGAGATGCTTTCCACTCCATCAGTTCTCATAAATTAATTTCTCTGTGATCTTTTCAAGTTCTTCACCTGGAACAAAAGCCAGGTTAAAAGTTTACATGTCCCGGTCACTCATTCTTTCCTCTCTGTTTAGACTCGAACACTACATTTTGTTTAACATTTGGGTGATGGAGCCTGATCTGCAAAATCAGTCCCATCAGCAGATGCCCCCTGCTATCATCTCTGCTAGCTCCTTGTCCCCAGGTAGCAAAACCCTTCAGATGCCAAAATATTCTTTGGTTGACTTAAGTATATGCTTACATTCCCCTCACTGAAATCAGTTTTACATTTTCCTTTTGTTTTCTTGGATTTTGCATCCAATACATCTTTCCTTCTGATTAATTCCTATCATAAGTATGAAGAGAAGTGTTTGCACAGTAGTTTTGCCATGCCTAAGTCTTTGGTGATTGTTTTTCCTTCTCAGTTATTCAAAAATCTTACTCAGTCTTTTGTTTTTCTTTCCCTTGGACATTTTTAAAAATTCTGTTCTTTTGTCTTTAATATTACAGCATAGAAGTTCATTATATTTTCAAGAATTTCATTTCCTTCCTTCAGTTCTTGACTGCTAGCAGGTATTTTAGGTGTTGTAGGGGCATTTTTAATCACGGTCTCTCTCTTAAGAAGTCTTATGCAAATCTGTTCTGTACTTAATACACTTCTGTTCTGAAGGAGAACGTTTTTAATGTTCCAGTTAAAATTCTTCAAATACAAAATTCACAACACAAAAATGTTAAATAATAAAAAGTGTGACTTTACATCACAGCAAAAGTTTTAACAAGGGACTTCCATAGGTCTCAATGAAATAATTAAGAAAGGAGCCATGGGATATATTACTCCAATCGCAAAGTTGTAAAGTACATCTCTTTGGAGATATTGTGTATTTGCACAGAAACTGAGACAAGTTCCAATTAGGCTCACGTTTTGATTCCTTTGCCCTTTTAATCTGGTCAGCCAGTACAGGGACAATTTGGAAAGACTGAGAGTAAGAATGTCTGCCTCAGCTCTCTGTTTGGGATTTGGCGGAGATTTTCCATTTTTTCCATTTTTCGATGTTTTCTGTGTATTGCTGTTTCCTTTTACCTACCTTTTTATTCTTGATTTCATACTAGTGTGCTAGGACGATAATTGTGCTGGGAATTTTATACAAAACACATGTTAATTTTTTTCAAGGATATTGTGCATATGCTGTAGGCTATAATTGTTTTGGAAGATTGCACTGAATTAGAAAGAGTACTTCAATTCAAAATGAGACAATATTGTGCCCTCTAGGACTCTCAAGATGTATATTTAGATCCTGCCTTGACAAAGACTTTGTACATAACCTTGGCATGTCCCCTCATGTCTCTGTTCTTCATGTTTCCAGCTACCCAGCCAAGACAGAAATACTCCCCATCTCTCATCTCTTTGGGGTAGACTGCAGAATGCTTTGGTGTTTTGCACAATTTTTTCCCCAGAACAATCACTTCGATTTTAGTGGGATATCTTTGATGCATGGAGACTCTGCCAAAGGCATTTTTTTCCTAGCACTGGACCTCATTAGATGCTTAAGAGGTTTATAAAGCTTTATCCAAAATAATTTCAGTGCTATATGACATATGTTGTCTCCAAGAAAACACTACATAAATTTGCAACTAATATGTCCTAATTAAAAGCTGTAATTAAATGATGTTAACCTCTGAAATGAAAACTATCCAATAATTTTCTTATGAAAAGGCATAAATTTTGAGCTTTTCCCCTGTAAGCTTGAATCCTTTCCTTTAGCTCGTGAAATCACTGTCCAGTTGTTTTCTTTCACAAGTGTATATCCCTGTTAGAGAAGGCATGTTATTTCTATCCAAAGTGCTTAATATACCATATTGTAAATACTTTCCCAAAAGAATCCATCTTCAGCCTTAAAGGTTACTTCACTTTAGTGTGCAATATACCACAATTTCTGCTGTTTGATCAGTTTGAGCTGGGGAGTTGCTAAGATTATACATGGTTTATACTGCATGGATTTTTAATGTTTCACACATTAGCTTTTAAAAATTGCCTTCATATTCCCTATATTGATTTTTGTGGCTCCCAACATACAGCACCTGCTGAGTGGCTTTGCCAAACTCTCCTGATGAAAAGATATAGGAATAGATATAGGAATCCACAGCAGGGGCAAAGACAACCATAGATTAAAAAATCTAGCATTCAGTTGACCATTTTTCTTAAGCCTCATTGTAAGGGTTTTTTTCCTTTCTTTTTTCTTCTTTTTATGATGGCATGCACAGTATAACTGCCTAAGGGCATGCTTATTATAGACTGTATTTTAAAGCTGATTAAAAATAAATTCTCCATGCCTGTCTGAAACTTATTCCACAGAGAATCTTGTTTCATATCGGATGAGTAAAAGGATCTGTTGCTTATGTTCACCTTTTACCTCAGCCCACATTTAAAAACTCATATCAAATTTCCATTACACTTCGTTTATTATCCAGTCTTTCTGCTTTCATCAGAGGAAGCATTATAATGACTGTGACTTTGAAAACTTTTATAATTAATGTGTGCATGTGTACAGAGATATTTATATATTATTATATTTTATTTATACTCCATATAAAAATTAGGCTATCAAGTCTGACAGAATGATCTTGCTACCATAATAAACAGACCTCTCTTCACAATCATTCTGCAGCACACAGGACTTGGCAAACTGTCAGATGGCAGGATGAAGAGGTAAAGAGCAGAATCTGCAAATTCTGTGTGTGCACATGGGAATAGGTTCTGGGCTTTCCAAGAACTTGTGGAGAAAATGAAACTTGGCAGGATCCATTCGGAAATTCATTTCATCTGTTTTCATTTTACACTGTCTGTCATCTAGTTTTTGATCACTAAATGAAAAAGAAAAATGAAGTTCTGCCATATGCATTCTATAAATTTCAATTTAGCTATCAGGTGTCACACCTGCCACAATTTTGCTTTTTGCTGCATTTCAGACAACAGACATAATCATTTGTTTGTGTTACCAATGTTAGTTCAGGAAAGTTTATTTATGGTGGTATTTGCAGTAAATCTGCTCATTTCCAACCATTGCTGTATAAACCTACCACTTGAAATATAGACAGTTGTGTCAGCCTGTATAGGAAACATATTGTACAGTGTTAATTAAAGGGCATTATTTGTGGTCTCTGCCCCTCCACTGAAATGCCCTGAATCCTGAAACTGGCTGCTATGACATTTTGAACAAAGCCACACTCTACAGGTTTCAGGCCAAGATCCTTTGCATGGAAGGAATGGTTTATCTGTTCTGTGCCAGTCCCTTGCATGGAAGGAGTGGTTTACCTGTCCTGTGTCCTGCATCAGGCTGGCATTCCCTGCAAGGACAGGTGACAGTCATGTTTGCTGTCCTCCACCTCCCCAGGGGACTCCTTTTCCCTGACCCCTCAGGCTTTGCTTGGGTGAGGTCAGTGATGGACTCTTGGGAGCGTGGCCATTCCAAATTTCCCTTGCTGCAGTTTCTCTGGCTGTGTAACATTGGCAGGAGCCTTCCCCACTTCACCCACCCACAGGTGCCACAGCCCCACCACAGCTTTGGGATTTGCTCCCTGTGATGCTGCCCACACCCACCCTCACTTACCCAGCCTCAATGCACCTGCACTGTAACAGCTCACTCACTTTTTATTTAATATGTCCAAACTTGGGTGTTCATACCTTAAGAGGAGGACTCTGTGCAGGGTAAATTTATGCTGTTATTAGCCAGCGGGATTAATAGCAGCAAGTTATCTCTCCATGAGCTGTCAAATATATTTATGCTGGAACCTCTTCCCCAGTTGTGCTTGTTTTTTTCTATAGAAAAACATAAAAAGTAAAGTTGAAAAATTCATAAATAAATTAATCTCTTTGCCAAGCACAGGAGAAAGTAGGGGTAGGTCAAATTTTCTTGGAAAACACTGATTGGGTGGCAATGAATTTTTTCTTGGCTCCATTTCAATTTTTCTGAATTGTTTGGGTCAAGAAGAGATTGATGGAAATTTAAATAAAAACTGAAATAGAAGTTAAATTGCTTTGCTGTGATTCAATATCTTGATATTCCAGTATTCCAAATTGAAGGATTTTTCTACTTGAAGGTCTTTTTTCTTTACCATTGTGATTTTTAAACTGCTATCTTATTTTTTCAGGTAGTTCATGCTTTCTCATTCTGGCTCAGGTGGTTTGGAACTGTTTCAGATTTTTGGAATTGCTGGAAAATCAGAAAAGGTTCATGTGGTTCTACACAGAGTAGAAATATAAGCCTATTGAATTAATTTTTTATTTCCTCTTTTCATATTCTCTTCATTAAAGACTAAATATTTGAGACACAATATGAGACCAGGTATGCAATGCAAAGTGCAAGAACTATCTATTAAATACTATTGTATTAATAAAACACAAACCATATAGGAGTCTTACTAATGAAACAGCATGATACCATGTGTCATGCTGTATACGTGGGTATTGTTATTTTGGATCATAGGAGCACAAAGTCTTTTTTATTTTTTAAAGTTTGGGGGCAGGATGGAAGATTAACAAAAGCATTCTTGTTCTATAGTTTAATTTATACCGTAATTTTTAACGGCATTTCATTTTAGGGCTTTATTCTTGCCTTCAGATAGGTAAGGAATTTACAATCAATTACAGTAATTTTGAAAAGTCCCAATATATGTTCAGATAAATGTTGGTCCAGGATTTAAGAAAAATATAATTCACATTGAGGAAATAAAGCAGAGGACTCATAGGGTGACAGTGAACATCTGCAGTGACTTACTGGATACATAATTTTGAAACTAACCTACTTGAGTTATAATGAGAAAGCAGCTGTGGGGGAAGTTGTCACGTTAGGCATTAAGCTTGAGCATACTGATAAGCAGAGGGGCCAACACCCTCCTCACACACACACACACCCATGCACTCTGTCATACTTATCTAAAGGGGAGCACATCTCCCAGTGCAGGATTCATACATTTGTTGGTTTCTTAGAGCAGAGATTCGGAAAAATGGTGATGAAATTAAAACAGCAATTAGCCGGAGTTCATTTTTTCTCTTATTCTTTCTCTTTGATTTCCTGGTATTTTACAGCTTGTGTTTGTTACAATTTATTGTGATTTCTTTCATGGAACAATGGCAATGTCCCTGGTCTTTAGTGACAGTCAGCCTCACTCCTGCTGCTGTACAGCTCTGCAGCCTCAGCAGTTCAGCAGAGCCAGCCCCATGGACAGGCACGGTGTGCTCACCTTGTGAGTCACACTGTCGTGTGCCTTTCATAGGAAATCTACTAAGTGTAAAAATATACTGTGTTTTATATCTGCATCTCTAAGGAAGCTGAAGCACCATACAGCTATTAATAAAACTGTTGGGAGTCAAGTATATCAGAGCATGTATCTCTGGCTTTTTTAGAAACTGACAGATTTAATCAATTAAACTCCAATGTTCTATTCATAGCTCAGGTTTTTATGGTACAAAGATTTGCATTCCAATTAGTGCTTGCAAAAAAGTTTTCATGTTAACCTGATCAGTAGTATTTCCCCCTCCTTGGTGTCTGTCTTATTCCAGTGAGACTGCAGCGATGTGTCAGGAAGAGCATCTCTGTTACCTTCTGATTGAACAAAACTCTCTTAGGGTTCCTTTGAAATCTTGAGGGCTTGTCACTTGAGGCATTATTTTTTTAAGCATGAACAAGTCTTGTCAGCCTAAGCTGAGAAATCAGCTGTATTTTATCAGCACTTTGGGATCAAACTTCATGTTCAGTATTCAGCAATGGGTGCTGTGTGTGAGACAAAACTGGAGGTTGCACTATGCTTTAGGAAGACCACCTCTGGTGACAGGGGGATCAGTTTAATACTGTTTCCAGAACACGTTTACAAAAAAAAGAAAAAAACTCAGATACTTTTGCTAACATGCTATATAAAGTGCTTAATATCTTTCAACCCTTCCTTATTTATGTAGGCATATTATGTTGAATTAACTACAGCTTCTTTGACTTAAAGTGCCTTGAATCCACACACAACTTTTTAAAAAGAATTAATTGGCATCATAGGTCTTTTGTAATTAATCCTCCTTAAGGCTGAGGTAATGCTGCTTTGCAGCAGGTCTATCACTTACCCAATTACTCACTGATTGCTGTGCACTCTAGTCTTCCATCTGGACATCTGTAGAGCTCTGGGACTCAAATAGCTGCATGCTCAGTCCCATCTGGAAGGGTGTCACAAAAGCAAATGTCTACAAGATGTTGTTGGAATAAATAAAACTGAGATGGTAATTCCTGCCCCTACTCCCTGTGCCAAGTCAAAGAAAAAATATTCTGTGGTAATGACTGAAGACAAGAGAGGACCAAGCCTCAGTCAGTGCTCCCAATACCTCCTTGTTTTCCTGGAAAACAGAGAGCACTTTGGCAAGCTGTTCTATCACTGCACACTTACCAACACGCTGGAAAGTTTCTCAAAAATCGTTGAAGCCAAACAGGAACCCAAGAAAAGGTGACAAATTCCCATGATACCATAATGAGAGAAAAACAACCTTTCTACACAAATGCTGAGATCTGACCAGGAGGATACTTTTAACAGTGCTCATAAAATATATGACCTTGCAGACAATGAGAGCTCTTCATGCACATCATTTCTGTGTATGTGTTCTGAAATTTGTAAGAGTCAGGGCTGGAACTTCGCTCCCAAGACTGAGCTGTGCATCAGTGCAGTAGTGCAGACAGAGAGCACTGGATCTGAAATTCTGCATTGATGGGTTAATGTTCAAAGTAGGAACACTTTTTAAGACATTTTTTATAATTTTAAAACATTCTTTTTATGTGGGTGTGAAGTGAGATGTGTGGGACTGGATGTCAAAAAGGACAGCTCACAGCAAAACAGACAGTCTGTTTTAGTGTACTTGTTTCAAGACAGGTTTTATCTTGTGAATTGTCCAGCTCTTCTTCCATTTCTGAGGCAGTCATTTCTCACCCAGAGGCAGCACAGTATGTTACAGACCTAGCCAAATGTCCTTAATGTCTGTAGGGGACATCTATAATACCCAGTGCATTTTCCACTTGTTGATGCTGACTTTCAAGCTTTTATTTCTTCAGTATTTTAAGCAAGAAGGGTATTAAATTATAGGGAGAAAAAGGTTTTCATGTGGATACTCTACCTTCAAATGAGCATCAAACAGCTTAGTGGGATCATCACCGTCTCTGGCATAAAATTCCTCAGCAGTGCTTTTCCTCCCAGGAATTCATCCTATCAGACACTGACAGCTTGCCAAGGAAAGCAGCAATGTTGCACATTCTGAATGCATTTGCAGAGAGAAGCCTCCAAAGAAAATCAAAACTAAACCAAAACTAAATACACAAAACCAAAACTACCAATAACACTACGAACCACACACTGGTTTTTACTTCATCCTCCAGATTTCTTTCTTCTGAAATCTTAGTGCTGCTCCTCCAAAGCTACATGGGCAAACCCATCTGACTGCATGAGTGCCAGTACAAGACATTATCCTGCTTATATTGAAGACTGCTGTAAGTGAGCAGTGTGTCTTCCAGGCTGCTCTCATGGCAGTTTAGAAATGGAGCTGGCAAAACACAGCTGAGTTATGGGGAAAGCACCATGGCAGTTTAACACAGCCAGTCCCAGGCCTCCTGCCAGGTGTCGGAGACATCTCCCAAAGCACGGTGAGAAAAATCACAAAGCTGACACACAAAAGTTTGCACTGGGTTCCTTGCCAAAAATGACAACTATGAAGTCAGAAAAAATCCAGAATCTGTAAATGAAATGGTTAACATATGAATTTCTGTAAATCAGCTCTAGGTAGTGGCATGGGAGTGCCTTCTTCCATTTAACACCATCTAGCATAGACTTCTTTGACTCATTCTAAAATTCCCATGTAGACAAACCTAATACACTAAAAAAAAAACAAAATAGCTTGAAGTTTAGAAAGCATTATGTAGAGTAGCTTAAATCAGTTTCTTTTGGCCTTTTATACCTTACATCAGAGAGAAAAATAATTAAAAAAATTATTTAATCTAGTATCTTGAGAACACAGATAAATAAATCTTTTAAAGAAATGCTTAAAACATTTTTATTGTAATGTAGACCAATGTGAGAACCCTGAGAAAAGAATAAATTACAAGAATGTATAACAACCACATGTCAATTTTAAAACCATGCAATAGCCAAGCATGAAGGGGAGAGTTAAAGGATTATATGTGGAAGAAGTAACTCCAAAATTTGTATTTGTTTAGGTTTAAGTCCCACCATTATAATTGTTTTTAGTGGTGTTTTTATATGCTGTTGAGTAATAGTTTGTCCACACCCTGGCTTTTATCGAAGGAACTGCTTGCATCGAGATTGTGCTGACAATAACCTCTAATACAGCTATGGTCACTTAATTAAACAATTTGGAAGCTTAATTTAGGTGACATTTAAAATTGAAATTTCAAATATGTTATTCTATCGTGTTCTCTCTTGGTATTGTTCAGTAAAATACTGTATTCAAGGAAATCCATGAAATTACAATTCAAAGACTGTGATAAGAATGGATTATTTTTGTACCATTTTTAGCTCTCATTACAATTTTTGTTGCAAGACTAAGTCTACAGATTGCGTATAAAGCATATCAAGCTTTAAATTTGGTGATAAGTCATTGTTAGGAAAGAGAATTTTGTGATAACACAGGCAGTAGATTAATCCACTCTGATGACAGCCCTGCAAGTCTATGAGGAACAGAACACAGAGCAAGATTTATCCTTTGCATTGACAAGGACGGTGAGGGGAATGGGAAATGGAACAAAATTAGTCCATTTGCATGACAGCCTAAGACTATAATCATATGGTTCCACTCAAATCCTACAGTAATGGAACATAAAGAAAAAAGCATGAATAAGGCACATCATTTAGAACTATATTGTACTCATCAACCTCTCCAGCGTCTGTAGAAAACATAATCAGGGAGGAAAAATTAATTTCAGCCTGCTAAATTGCACTGTAAATACAGAGGGGATACAACAGAATTGTTCAAACAAACTTATTCATGTGGCTTTCATAAGTTTGGATGAATTCAATCTGCTCTGTATTCACAAAGATGAGACTATCAAACTAAATCCCCAGCTTGCATAAAGCAGCATAGTTCCCTTGACTTCAGTGAACTCAAAATCTCAAAATCTCCAAGGAAACCCTCTTCTTGATAGAGAGGCTTCAAAAATATTGAAATAAAAGACAATTCAAGATACCTAGGGGAGAATTTTTAAAAATGAAGATTGACAAACAATGTGAAATATAGAATTGCAAATGTATACGTTCATCTTCTGCATCCCTTTAGTTCCCTGAGACACACTGGAATTTCTCACGAGCACCCATTTGTGCACCCAGATGTTTCTAGGATCATGGCTGTGAGGTTATAGGGAAGGCCTTTGTGTGCTGAAGTCCAGCAGATCACCATTTGAATTAATGAAAGCAACTGGGATGAGTGTAAGGGTTATAAGACATCTGCTATATAATGCATATACTATAAATCTGTAGTTGGTTTATTCTTTAAGCAATTAAACTGCAAACTAAGGCATAGGCACCAAGTAAATATGATGTCACTATTGGAAAGCTCTTAAATGCTTTGTCTAAAGGTCAAAGTCAGAATTACATTAATTTAGTCATGAACCTTTGCACTTTCTCATCTAAACAATGGAATCTCATTTTAATTTCCTTTCTTTTTCCACTTTAAATACAGGCATTTCTGTGAAGGAAGTTGCATATGACTATCTGCACGTCTCCTTTCCTGCAATCTTATGAAAAAAGCTGTATCATATGATATAATCAGCACTGACTGGGCCACATACATACAGCAGCAGTGTATTCTGAAAGTATTTTAAATATTTAATCTGAAAACATCTGATTTAGTGAAGACTTCAGTGTACTAGTGAAAGCAGTTCATGAGCAGACTTATTGTATTCCAGTTCTTTTAAAGAACAAGTCTTATAGCTATGCATGAGCAAAATTTCCACTAAATTTAGCTTGCAGGCGGGAGTTTATTCAGGAAATGCCTGCCACACCTGGGTGTTCAAGCACAGAACTACATACAACTGAGGCAAGCACATATTTCTTGCTGCTTTTTAAGTACTGCAAACCATTCCGTCCTGTTTTTGTCATTACACTAATGCGTGGAGCAGACCTTAAAACAATTTAGGCTAATCACCCAAAAGGCCAAATTGTCCACTATGAGTATGTGTGTGTGACATTGTGTTCACGTGGAGCATAGATTTGAATTTACTGGAGCAGCTGTGATGCCGTTTAGGAAGATGCTCTTTTCCTTGTATGCACACTTAAGAGAGTATTGATACCATTTCTAAAAAACTGGGAATAAAATATAGGGACAATCAAATTAAACTGCTCATGAGCTACCTTGATTCAACTTCTTCTTGGCATTTGGAAGACAAATCAATTTAATCACCTGGCTGCAATGGTATTTCTCATGCACTGTGTCACAGTATTGCAGATAGCCTGCCTCATTCACAAACCTTGCTTCTCTTTCTCTCTTTTCAGCATGTACATGGATTCCAAACATAACTTTGATCTAGGTTAGAGCTGCTGTGCAACTCTTAGAATTTCTAAAAGACTGGATGGGTTCTTAACTGCCATTATAAAAAAAGCTCATTCTTTTATGGTCTTCATTTATGACACATCTTGTTATGCTGTTTCAGAAATGCACAGGGTAATGTTTTAAAAGGGTCTGTGCTTGGTGTAAGCAGTGCAACTTCTGTACAGGTGAGGGAGGCTCTTGTTTCTTGAAATGGCAAAGGTGGCCAGGGAGCCACGAGGTGCAGTGAGCTGCCCAAAGCTTTGTCCGGGTGTGCAGCTGCAGAGCAGAGCAGGGCCCATGGCCAGCAGCCTGCAGCTGGGCACGGCCAGGCAGTACCAGCGCTGGCAGGGAGTCCACCATGCCCTACCATGGCACTGGAACAGAATGCCAGCATGCATGGAATAGCCAATCATAAACCAAACTAGCTGGAAATAGGGCCAGGAGCCCATGCAGATGGCAACTGGGCAGAAGGCTGCAGGTCTTTGCTTTGGTGCAGATGTTGAAATGGGATGTGTCAGAAATGCCATTCTCTCCTCCCTTGTCTTGTGTCAGATTGTCTCTGCACGAGAATGGAATAGGCCTTTCAAATATACTCTTAGCTTCTGGGATTTTGTCCCCTTTCCAGAGATATCTCCTCTACTGAAATGTGAATTTTATCTAGAAACATGCAGGTGGAAATTTTAGGAGGAATTATTTGTATATGGGAACAAAATGTGAATCTTCTGCATGCATTTACACTAGTAAATTTTTAGCACTCAGTTGTTTGCAGAAAGTGAACAAGGGCTAGTCACGAATGCTGTGAAAATGGAATTTGCTTTTAACTTCAAATGAATATTCATGAATAATTTCCTCCGCTATTTGCTCACCACTCATATTTAATGATATGGGAAATGGAATGAATAACAAGGTGCTGAAATTTGCTGACAATACACAATTATTTAACTTATAAACCAAGGAGCAAAGTAAGGAATTTCAGGAGGAGCTAATAAAACCTGAGTGACTGACTAACAAGATACCAGATGAAGTTCACTGCAGACAGGTACAAGATAATGAACACTGTAAGAAATAATTTAAACTACTTGTGCCTATTGATGGGGTGTAAATTAGCTCTAACCTCTGGGTTAGGATGGACGCACTATCCAGCAGCAGAGAGGAAGGAAAAGTGTTGTAAGCTAGGGGGAGGGTAGGTCCAGAGCAGAAATATCTCTTCAGTCCTTCTCCAGCCATGAGCAGGGCTAATGTAAGATAGAAGTAGTGACCACTAGACCTGTAAGGAGTCCAAGCTGGGAAACAACAATCACTAGATTTATTTATTTATAATTAATTTCTTTTTTGGGGAATAAAATTACATCAATTTAAGCTAAAAGGCAACTCTGAAAAGACACAGTCAAACAGCTCCAAGTGAAATGGCAGGTACATGTGAGAAGGGGTCTGAAGGATACAAGTTAAACTTGCAAGTTTACTTTCAAAGTCAAGAGAACATCAAGAGCACCAGCACTATACAAAACATGCAATTCTGTGAGGAGCATATTTTGAGTTTCTTTAAGACATGCCACAACCCAATGTCTAGCATGATAGAACAGATAGAAAGTTTTAGCTATGAGTTTATAGACTTATATAAGGATGCTAACCATTTCAGCATACTTCAGGTTTTCATTTTAAACTGCTCCAACAGAAGTTGTCAGCACTCAGCCATCAGTGCCCCAACAGCAGAGAAACGTGACCCTGTAGCATGAGTGAGAAGAACATGGCTCTAAGTCACTGGCCCAAACAAAAAACTTGGAATTTTTCCATAGCTGCTACAAACTCTCTGCTTTGTGGTACTGGGGTCCAGAGAAACCTCTTTCTGGAGTCAGTCCACATGAGGAACATGCTTTACCAAGTGACTGATGTGATAGAAAAAGTAATTTGATAATAGCAGGGTTGACTGAGGACCTGTATTTCCTGTCCAAGCTCTCTCTCAAAGCATAATCTGTGCTGTCATTGAATGGAGAGGCCTCATACTCTGCATGCTACAGGCAACTTTTCTCCAAACATTACAAGTTCCCAGCAAATTCTCATGTTCCTGAAACATTTAAGGAAGGAGATGATATCACAGAGAAGGAATATTACAGGATAATAGTTTTATTGGCCCATGCATCACAGAGTACTTTCTGCCTGGGAAGGGATAATGCAAGAAGTCAGTGATTGTTCTTCGTAATGCAGATGTTTGGGTTTGACTTAAAGCACTCTTGGCAGTTCATATGATGAACTTTCCACTCTCAGTCCTAAATGATCATTCGTTATTTCCCTCTTCTGAGGATTATTTTGTTTCCTGTCATGGTCCTCAAGTATTTTTCCTTCTGTGAGAGTTCTCAGATAGGAAATGAACAAATTCTTGAGGAGTCAGTGGGAGAAAGGATGAAGGGGTAAAGTGGTAAGAAAGGAAGGAGGGCAAGGGAAGAGGGCATTGGGCTTGGCAGGGCTGTGAGAAGTGAGGCAGAACACAGCAGCAGCAGAGCGCCAGAACTTCTATGAACTGTTATCCAGGACATCTGTAATTGTGAGAGACTGAGAGGATGGAAAAGAGCACCTTCTTTTCCAGTAGTGTGTATACCTCATTCTGACCACAGTTCTGTCCATTCCTGTGGTCACACCTGCTCTCTGCTCCTTTTGACCTGCATCACTGCAAGATACAGCCCCATGGTACATCAAGGTTCCTGGGAATGCAGGACCAAATTCCAATATCCTTGCTTAGGATCAAGTCATTCTTCAATAGACATTGAAGTAAATTGATAAAACCCCAAATCTATATAATAATTTAACCTGTTTTCAGAGTGTTACCCGAGGACAGAAAATTCACGGTGGATTTTGTGGGATATTGCTCTGCTGGGAGATTGACTGTAGCATTGAGAGGGGTAAACACCTGGACAGGTCAGGACAGGCTCTGCCAGCCTGGGACTGTGTGGTAGGCAGACAGGAAGTGTCAGAACTCTTCTCCCATGTGAAAACCACAAAGATGTCATTGTGGGCCTGTAGGACCCAGTCTGGTTGTCTGGTGGTTCAGATGTGAGCCTGCACTCTGAGAGCCCTTCGCTTCTGATGCTCTGGTATAAAATGAGTGCATTCAAAGGAACTGGTAGTCTGGCATTTCATTGGTGTAATTATTCATGGAGTTCACTCTATTCCTCCTGCAGAGATGTGACTATTGTTACAATTTCACTGTAGCATGACCAGGAGAATACAAACAGACACGGAAACTGAATTACTTTATCCCTTTTAGCTGTGGGGAACTTTATACTCAATCTGTACATCTCTGCTGTATTATAGCAGATGCAGAAACAGAGCCCAATTTCAGGGCAGTTAATCTGGCTTTCAGAAACATTGCATTCACTTTAAATTCCCTTATTTCATGACTTCATCCGAGGTAAAACAAAGAGAAGAAAGGAACTGTCTTTGAGCACTGAAATGTGCCATTTCCTTCAGATGGACATAGCTACGCAGATTTAGGAGGATGTGTGCATGCATATGTTTATGTGACTTTGTGTGTTTATTGCTTCAGAATTGCCTAGAGTTACATCATCCCAAGAGATCTATTCAGCCCTGTATGCTCAGATGGAATATGATGTTTGCACATAAAATGATAAGGATTTGTAAAGCACTCAGACAGGAAGGTGAGGTGAGACAGTTATAAAACAGATGCTGACACTACTTTTGAGCTAGAGCCCTCTGAGATCGGCTGTCCAGTGATTGAGTAGCCTGTATTTGAAAAATACTTTCCATGGATTTTTTTTATTTGAAAATAATTTTAACCAATAATGGAAATTCATTATTTTGATCTGACATTTAAGTACATTTTCAATTGTATCCAGATTTCTGTGACTAGAAGAAAAAACCCTATAATTTTCCTAGTGACAAGGATAAATGAAATATTTCTGAAGTATTAAAAAGACCATCTAAATTTTTGAAGTGATAGGACTTGATTTGAAATCAATAAATAAATTTGATATAAAAAAAACACAGCAAGCATAGCAAGCATCAGAGGAAAAGCTTTATCTGATGCATGTGTGCATCCTCTCTCTGTTTAACATAATATTTTCTTTTTGACAGGAAACTTGGTGACTCAACAGTCACTCATAAAAAAAAGGCAAAGACTGAAAGATCATTATCATAATTATCATAATTTTATTATTGCCATTAAATATTTATTATCCCAGTTCAGTAACTGGTACATGAATGTACTTTGTGATAGAGATAAATGTGTGTGTTGCATGCACATGCCTTTGACTGTTCTGCACATGCAGGGTGGATTATACTGGAGCCATATATATCTATCTGGGTTAGATACTGGCATTTGAGGGTGCTGAAAATACACAGAACTCAACACCTAGGAGGCTGAAGTTTTATCAGCCCTACCCTGGGCATTCAGGGTCTCTCAACCTGATACACCCTCTCACCATCTCCTTTGAGGATGATCTGTTGTGGTCTGAAAGTGGGGTCTGCAACCTATGGCAAACTGCAAATTTAGTGAGATTCTTTCTTATATATTCAACTAGTAGTCCAAATTTGATCACACCAAACAGTATCTTTAATACAGCAGATCATGCTTCTGCTCATTTAAAAAAACACACCTAATACTAGCTCCGTTCAGGTTGTTTCCTTTGTTGGCACGATAGGCAGTTTCTGGAATGAAAGCAGTGCTCTGTATTTATCTATATTTATCTTTTGAAAGCAATGTAAGATTGAGCTCTAGAAAGTCATCAGCTGTTCATGTTATTTTCACAGCATTGTCTGCACAATCAGCATCCCAATTACCTTTAAAATCACTAGAAATAAATGGGTTTTTTCATGATACAAAGCTTGGAAAATACCCAATAATTTATAAAACCAGGCTGCTGTCTTCCTATCAGTTCACCAGCACAAAAATCAGCTTGAGAATTCTACAGTCACGTGTAAGACGTTGTAATCACTGTCATCAGTAATCAGAAATATGTGGTTTGAAGTCAAGCATGTTAACCTGTGTATATTCATTTACTTATTCCTTCCTAACTCAGTCCTGCAAAGATAAATGAGCCTATGTATAAAATGATCAACATAGTTAAGTATAGAACTGGGGTTTTGTTCTCCATGGATAAGAATGGAAAGATTTTTGAAATATTTCCACAAACCATTAATTTTTAATGTTTCTTAATGATGGATTCTGCAGTACTGACATTCCACATTCTTGTACCCATTTTATTTAGCTTAGACATATTCTCGGCTCTTTCAGGAATATGCACGTTTGTGCATGTCCCTCCTCCCTGCCTATAAAGACAGGAACTCATCAATACTTCAGTTTTGTGACACCTCAATATTTTTTTCTCAGCATTTTTTGAAATTTTTGACAGCACAAATTTGAAAGTGTCTCCTTTTCATGTGTTCGCTTGCTCATCTCCACTTAGTTTAACTCCTGTCCCTGTATGCCAATAGATATTATCAGTAAATCCTCCTGGTTTAATCTCCAAAATGTCTCAGAAATCTCTTCTTTCCTCTTCATTCTCCCCATAAAATCTTTGTCAAGTCCATCCTTCTCCACATCCATTCCTATTGCGACCTTGCTGTCTTCAGCCTCTAAATGACACTCACATTAGCCAGTTTTTAAAGCAGTGTAATGCAAAAGTAATCCACTGCTCCCAGTATTGAGATCTCATTAAGATATTCCTAAATCCCTCTTCTTCACTGTCTCCCTATTGCCTTCTAAATCTGATCGAAGCTCCTTTTATCACCGAGTTGCTCTTGACCTAGCCTACCTTCTCCTATCCTTGCTCTGTTCTTCCTCATCTTTCTTCTTTATGTGCTCCCTCCTCACCCATTGCCAGTCACAGTGCAAACCAGTTGCAATTAGACCTGTGCACTGCCTTCGATGTCATCCACGACACCTGTGAGTGCAGCGAGCAGGCCAACAGCACCATTCCAGATGGAAAATTCCTGATGTAATGGGCATAGTCCCCCTTGTAATTTTGAATCATTGACTAGTGAAAAGGTGTTGTCACATCCTCTTTTAGCAAAAAAGCAAAGGAGGCATTTGTCTCCCAATAGTTAGACCATGGGGTTTTTCTGAATCATCCACAATTTCTCCTTTGAATCAGAAAAAGTTTTTTACTATAACTTTACTATCACTGGCATTATGAAATTGCTCTCCAACCAGTCTATCTGGACACCCCTCACAGAATACTGATGTCTAGATAAAATTGAAATATACATCTTTGACCTGTAAAAATGCGTTTCCAGCTCTTAAGACTTAAGTTGCAACTTCCTGCTCTCTTGCTTACTGTTAAAATCTTTTAGCTTGATTTTGGGAAATAAAAAGACACAGAACAACAACATATATTTTCTGCATTATAAGCTTTCAGCCCCTATTATTCCACTGAAGTTTAGCAGCAGGATCTGTAAGTTAGTACAGCCTAGCTGAGCTTACAGCACATGCCAGCACAAGGGACAGGACGTGCAGATCAAAGCTGTCCTCAGGTCATCTGATTTTCTGTTCCTCTGTGTCTCCATGCACTAGATTACGGGAAAAGTTAACAAAACAAACAAATTCCTAGTCCCTTCCTCTCTTACCCTTTAAGTCCTACCCCTATCACAAAGTCAAACAGGAGGAAAAAAGTCTTCCTACACCTGGACCCTTTGTTCATTATTCTGCAGTTCATCAGAAATTAACATCCGGTTCCTGGAGCTTCATCTCCAGGACTTTTTTTGTTTGCCAAGGTATTCCAGAAGTACTTTGTGCCAACCAGACACCTACGTGCTACTTCTACATTCCTCACACCTCCCTGGCCTGAGTAGAGTTTTACCCACTGAACTCCAACCAGCAGAGACCATGAGGCTGGAAAATGGTGGTGAGCAAATAGTTCCTAAAAAGTTTAGAAAAAATTGTTGCAAAATCTAGAGATAATTCCCAGGAGCAGACTGACCCATCTGGTACCTACCAAAGTCCCAGCCTCAAAACTTTCTAGTCAGACATGACATATTTTGTCACAGTGACATTCCACAGCCTCATGTGTTTTATTTACCTTAGAGAGATTCTCCATTCTCCCAGCAGCACGGCTGTTTGTGCACATCCTGCAGCTTGCATCTATAAGGACAGGCACACGTCATTGCTTCAGTTTTACAGTGTTCAACATGAGAGCTGTCATCTCCAGAAAGCTGGGAAAGACTGTAGGCACATTGTCCCTGGCAAGATTAGAGAAAATAGTGCCACATCAATGCATGATATAAGGACACGCTGAAGTCTCATCATGCTATAATGAGAATAAAACTGCTCTTGCATTAAACACAGACATGACAAATGCTGTATTGAACATGTCTTATTACACAATCCACAAACTCGTAGAAATTTGGTCTCCTTCAGTTTCTGAGTTTCCTGCCTCTTTCCTCCCTGCCTATGTCTTTGTTTTCCTCACAAAGCAGAGTTCAGTGATTTCCTGTACCTCCCTTACATCCCATTACCCTTAAAGCAACCTTGCTTGACTGCAGTAAAGATCCATCTCAAAACTGAAGAAAGCAGTAAGAACAACTGCAGTTAGCCCAGATTGATTCCAAACAAAAAGAGTCTGGGGCTCACATATCCTCATGTCAGCAGGAAAAGGTGGAAGGAAGCATGTAGACCGTTACCTCTGAGTCATAAACACTGAGCAAGTTACTATTCTCCTCCACCTCTTCCTCACTCTCCCTCATCTGCTCCACCTGCTGCTCCTGCACTGCCACAGGCTGCAGTCACCCCTTCCAGCTTCAGCCTGCCCCTCTCCCAAACAGCTCCATGCTCCTCTAACCTCCTCACCCCGCAATCCTCTCTGATATCCTCTGCAAGACGCAGCCTCTTCTTTCCCTTTTGCTTTCTCCTTGCTTTCCTACTTGCCAGCAGACCAAGTCCTCAGCCCCTCCTGACCCTTCCTGTCCTGCCTGAGAGCCTCAGGAACTTCTGGAAGCGTGAGGCTTGGGACAAAGAGCAGTGTCAGGGCTGTGCCTGTCCCGGGACATCGCTATCCTGACAGTCATATGTGCGTATTTTGCACATGGTCGTATATTTTAAAGCAAGGAGGGTTTTTCTCTGACACAGGGGCTCTGCACCAGGCACTGCATCAGCACAGCAACAGCATCACCAATGAAACTGCTTCCATTCCTAGGTAGGTGAAATCTCTGTCTCTGGGGAGTGTGTGGCAGGTGAGAAGGGAGTGGGGTCTGGCAAGGAGAAATTATTATATTGGGGATGGTTGGAAGGTGCTGGATACACAGGACTGGAAGTCCTTGTAGCTTTGATCAGTGCTGATGCTGGATTTGGTAATTGCATGGTTAGTATCACCCCACAACCAAACCCCAAAATGCCTCTCTTTATCTCCCTGTGGCTTTTGTATTATAAAAGAAAAACAGAAACATTGTGAGTTTCTGTGCATTTGTTTTGCGTTTTTTTTCCTTCTCCCTCTCCATCTGTTTGGGAAATTTTTAGATTTCACATGCTGAAAACAGTAAAAAGACAACAGAATCCCACAGGTTTCTGTTTTTATCCCTATGGACGACAGTTCTTCCTCTCAGAAACACAAGAGAAAATGTGAAATTTGTTGATATCTAAATTGACTTGGATTAGATAGAATTATTTAAAATTTGTGTGTAATTTTTAGTCTTTTGAATTTTTTGTGAAGGCTTAATTTGTCCAAGAAAACAACATATTGGTGAGATTTCATGAGGCAACTAAACTGTAACACTAGGCTAGCAAATATCTGGAATGGCATTTAGGTAGGGAAAAGCAGAACTGCAAGGGAAGAGAGCACCCAGAAAGATCTTAATGTTCTGTAACTTTCACTACATCCTGCTAACAATTTGTAAACTGCAAAGTAAAAAACTTATTTTCCCTTCTGAGCTAAATGCCTTATAACTAACCAATTATTGGGTGTGTGTGATAGTACAGTGATCTGTAAGTTTTCTCAGAAGGGGAGATTCCTCTTTTACTTTCTCTTGAAAACCATATGCATTCATACAATGACAAAGTAGTTATGGTATTTTAAGAGATTAAATTTAAATAATTTGCCACACCATAAATAACTTTTAAACCACACTGTCATAATGATGTAAATATGTGACATTTCATCTTAAATCTACCAGACCATGCCTATGTGCTACCTACAGAAGTATAGGAATAAAAAGAACATTTATTGTAAGAATAAAATGTCTGATCAGGGGAACCCTATTTGGTATTTTTCTGTCGGACCTGTAGGGCAGTTTGGATTACACTCCATGCATAATTCAGAGTGCAAATAAATGCCTGGGCTTTACTGGAAACTACTAGAGAGCTTTGAAAGCCATCCAAATGTTTCCCTCAGATCACCGAGTAACTTCTATGCTGTTTACCAATTTGATACTGGTTGAGAACACATTTGAGTCGTTTATTTGTGGTGTCTGCTGTTTTACCAAAGGTGCCCCTGTAGCTGGTGGCCCTTGCCCTATCCTGCACTACAACTGAGTCTGTGATGATGTTTACTGGAATACACCCATTTTGTGGAAACTTTTGGCCCAGATCTTATTTTAGAGCTCAGAATAAAATTTTTAGATAATGAAACAAGTCTGATTTTCCTTGTTCCAGTTCTGATTTCCAGTCTGCTGGACTATGGCTGCTCTTCTCCAAGCTGCAACATGACATGCCACAAAGATGCCAGGTGTGAAGTTCAGGGTGGGACAACAGGCTGCTATTGCACCCAAGGATACACAGGAAATGGCATAACAGTCTGTAAAGGTAAACAGATTTTACCTATAAGTTTTTTTGTTATTTGCTCACTTGAAAAACTTACCCAAAAGCCCACTAGCTCAAGGATTAAACTTTATATCACAACAGTGTCAGACACTAACATGTTTTCAAAGCAAAAAATATTAGTATTTTCTGAGACATTGTACAAATTACACTCAGCCTGGTGTTTTGATACAGCTTGTCATGTATGTCAGTTGAGTATGACCTGTTTTCCAGCTCTCCTTTTCCATGAGAGCTGCTAACTAATCTTTGCTGATTCACCTTTGGCAATTTCCCTTTGGCTCAGGATTTCTGAAGTTAGGGCTGGTGTGGTGGCTCCCTGCCTCACACACACAGCACTTGGCCACTCTTCCCAACAGCTGATCACCATCAATCAGCAGCTCCTGGGCTGCTCTAGAAAACCAAGGAGGTCTGTATGCCACAGAGATGTCCAGCGTTGATTTTAATACTGCAGCTTCTTGCAAGAGAAATATGCCAGAAATCCTATGAAGGGATCTACTTTAGGATGACTTTGTCTTTCATCTAGAATATTTTTCCTGACATCATATTTGAGTTGTCTTCCACTATGAATAGCTCTAATGTTTATTTTCACTGTTAGGTATTGCTGTGTCCAGCTGCAGACAGGTTGAAATTCACATAGTCTTGTCAGTTTTCAGTATTCTGAGAAATAGTTATGAGCAGTAACCACCTACCAGATCGGTTTTTGTGTTTCAAATATCTTGGGAAATTTAGCAGTTACTACTTAGCAGTAACCCTTTGGTTTGGTATGAGTGTAAGAAAACAGCCCACAGGTATTTTGGATTTTTATACCTCATTTGCCATGCTGTGTTTTGAAGTATGTTTGTTTAGGAAAACTTAGAATGCAAGGGCCTGTTTTCTAAGAAAGGTGTCTACCCTTTTATAAGGTGAAGATGTTTAAAGAGAAATATAGATGGCTAAAATAAGAAAAAAATGAGGAATCACAAAATCATAGAATAATTTAGTTTGGAAAAGACTTCTGCAGGTCATCTGGTCCAACTCCCCACTCAGAGCAAATTCAATTTATAACAGGTAGCTTAGGGCTTTGGCCAGCTGAATTTTGATTATCTCCAAGGATGAAACCTGCACCTCTCTGGGCCCTTGTTTCAATGTCTGACTGCCATAATTCTGAAAATATTTTTTCTGATATCTGGTTGAGGTTTCTCTGGTTGCAGCTTGTAACTTTTCCTTCCCATGTGCCTTTACCACTACATATCTAATAATAGTTTAGCTTCATCTCTCCATAAGCCCTCATGACCTCCCATCAGGTAGTGTAGGCAGCATTATTATTTGCCCTTTGCCTTCCCTTCTAAAGTCTGAACAAACTCTGTTCTGTCAGTCTCTTCTTTGTATCATGTTATAAAGTTTCTAAATGTATTGCTTGAATTTAATGTTAACCTTGCATGATCACTTAATCATTATTTGTCTATCAAGCTGGTCAAAAGAAAGTAAGAAATGACCTTCACAACACTGGTTTTGCTCTTGCAGTCGTTCAGTTTTAGTACCATGAAAGCCACCTGGTTTCAACAATAAGTGCACATCATGTTTGCAGAGTCAAGGACCTACACTTGTGAATAATGTAGAGAAAGAAGAAAACCAAGTCGATTTTAACAATACTGCCTGGAATAAATCAAACCAGCATTTACTTACCTAGCATCATCTGATACCCACTCCATTGTCTGTACTGGTCTAGAAAGTCTTTTTTTGTGAATCATCAATTAAATTTGCAGTAAAGACACCTGTTGTTCTCACTGCCATGACTGATGTTCTTAAACCCACCCATTATTTATGTACCTATTATAATGTTATTAAATCCAAATTTGTGAAGACAGATTTATCTTGCCTTCTATGCTCTTTTATTTCTTACACAATACCTTTTTCTTACTTTCTCTTTTTCCTGTATTTTCTTAGAGAAATCTACATTCAAATTTCATAAAAACATTTACTGAGCCCTTAAAGAAAATTCAGTGTAGTGAAATATGCATTCACAAATCTTGTTAATCAGTTAATTATTTATTAAGAATTATACTCAGTGTTTGAAAACTCAGTCTTTAAAATAAAATTTCCAGTGTCAGTCCAGGCAAACAAGATGCTAGATATATTTGTGGTGCTTTGCAGTTAAGTGGCAATGGTTTGAAGCAAGTCTCGTGTCTGGAGACCAACATTTTCTCTGGTAAAATACCTCAACAGCCACCAAAGTCACTTACTCTCCAGCAAGGCAGCAAAGCTTATATCAGAACTGTGTGGCTGAAAGACAGACAATGTTTCTCTAGGGTAGCATTTAACACGGTGCATTACTAATACTGTGCAGTAGTCCTCTAATAGCATGAAGGAGTAACCAGAATTTTAATTGGGTAGGTTCTTAAAAGGATTAGAAATGTAGGCTACACCCTATCATAAATAGTTTAAAGATGAGAAAATGTAAAGCAAAGCCCCGGCTGTTCAATGATGTATGAGATCTTGCTGTTCTGTGTGGCAAAAGCAGCAGGTGTGTCTGCTGTTCTAGAGATAGCTACCCATTTTTATTCAGCTAATAATCTTAGGCGTTTGCAATGATAGTGCACTCACCTTCAAAGGAGATCATCAATTAAGTGCTAATAGAGGCATTTTCGAAAGTGCCTATATAGTACATTGTGTTTAAATATTTGCCCCTTTAGTTATTCAGATACATTGTGAGAGTCATAATTAGTCAACAACATAAGTAATTTTGCATAACATAGAACCAATTTCTTCATTGTGCTTATCCTGGTAGACAATTAAACCAGAACAGTCATTGTTTTGGGACTTTATTCTGAAACAAGCAATTCAAATTCTTCCTTCTTATAAACATGTTGAACAGAAAATGTTAATTTTCAGGTTAGTCCTCTTAAGCTTTCATAGCTGAGAAACTCTTCATTTTTATTTACAGGTACATTCTTACACTGAAAGGTTTACATTTGTTTCTCTACTTCCACTTGCTTGTAACACCTCTTAAATACTTGTAAAAGTTATTTCTTTGCTAGCGCTGTCTTGTCACTGTGACACACTTAGAGATTTTCCCTTGAGTTTTCTCTGCTGCAAAAGGCAATAATGTCCTCTTACATTTATTTCCTAGCACCATTATTGATGAATCATGAATCACTGATGTCAACATACCTTAGGAATGGGGTTTGTTAGTTTTGACTTTGCTCCCTTTGCCAGCTGGCTAAGTGACTGCAGAGAGCTCAAGATTATTGGATTTGCTGTGTATAGATAAAGACACATAGATATGAATTTAATTTCCTGGTGTCAAAGTCATGGCTTTTAAAATAATTATCCTTTTACAATCTTTCCCACAAGATTTCAACCACTTTAAATTAGGTCATGTTTTGGACTTTCTGAAGGCATACTTTGGCCACTCTAACAAAAAGCTAATCCTCTTCATAATCTCATTGTCTTCAGCAAGAATATATGCAGGAATGCACATAGTCAGGAGAATAACTGATTGTGGTATCTGGCCTCTTTTATATATTGGAATTATAACCTACATAGCAATAAATTCCCTCTGTACAGTATCTTCTAGAAAGCCATAAATGAGTCACCTTGTCAAGCTTTACACCTCTGAGGTACAAAATACTATACCAGTTTCCTTACTTTTTCTTTTGTATTTATATTCCTTGCTTTATGTAGTATTAAATAAGAGAGAATGACCTCTGATAGTACATCTATTTGCTTTTTAGGACTGTTCTTGGGTAGATGTGTATTCTGCTTGTAATGCACCAGGCTTAACATCATCATACACCTAATTGAAATAACATGGGCTAAAGCTCTTGGCATAAAAAATAAAGATATACCCAGAAACAACTGATTTATAGACAAGTTAACTTGCTCTCATGCAAAATGCCACGGATTTTTTTACAGATAAATAGACTATATCTGCCACAGTTGTAAATGTATTTTTTTATATAAGAAGAGTTGGACATATAAATTAGGTGTTGTTCATAATTCCAGCTTTCTTCCAAAAGAAAATTAAAGGAAACAAACAAAATTTTAGATCCTTTAGAAAAGATAAGAGTAGAAGTAAAACTTCATAGAAGCCAATATTTTATTTTTAAAACAAAGGGGAAAATGAGTTGGCATCAGTGATGCTTTCCTAAGCAGCTCTGCTGTTTCAAATGCTGGCTGCTTCTTGATTGCTGACTGCCAATTTGCTGCTTTGCTGGCACACTGCAGGAAATTAAAGTAAACAGTGTGATCACAGTGTTTACTTTAACTTTGTAAAATACGGAAGGAAAATGAAGCAGTGCTGTTTGTTCCAGGAGGGTAGGCAGGCAAGCAGGAAAAGCCTGAACACAATATCCCTCCCAGATATCCCTACACAATATTCCCTTGTAAATGTCACTTGCAAATTATACTGCAAGATTAATCAGTGTTACTTGTAAAATAGTTACATCTCTTCCAGAAATATTGAGCGAGGACTTAGGCTGTCAGAGAAAGTTTCTATTGGAGCAAGGCAGTAACTCTGTTCTGAAGTACAGCGTAGGAGGATTTATCATTTTACAGAGGTAAAAAATACATCAGTGCAAAGTGGTATTTTGTATCAAAACACAGAATCCCTGTTAGAACACAGGGCGATTTTTATAAATCCAGCTGAATCAAATTGAAATCATGCTCAATATCTGAACACAAACATATTTTCTTGTTTTATGGAGGGTCAAAAGACCAACTCTCTGGCTTTTGCCAGCTATAAAAAAAAGTTTTCCTGTGAGACCTCAGTTCCTGGTTCTACTGTGATATTGCTGAGTCCCACCATTGACTTTTATTGCAGTCACTGAATTTGTTTGGATTCACTGGTGTCATTGTTGCCATTCTGCAGCACCCAATTTGTGTAGAGTTTTTATAGAGGGAAATTTTGCTTTCAAATTAAAATGACTCTGTAAAACCACTGTGCATAATAATTTTATTCTATCTAAAACTTTTCTTCAATAGAAAATTATTTAATTTAAATGTTGATTTACCAAAGGAGAATTTTATTTTTATTTTTTTTAACAGCAGGCATACATCACTAGATGTCACTTCTGTGTTTACCAAATAGTCTGAAATCACTGATATGGAAGAACCAATCTACACACTTCCTAAATTCATTTCACTGCTATCAGTTACCACCAGCTATAAAAAGGCAAATTGCAGCTGCTCTAACATAGCACAGCAGGAGAAAGATATGCCTTAGCCAAACACTAACAGGGCTCAACTCAGCGTGTGACAGCTCAGAAAACTTGGGATGTGCTATACAGGGGGCCAGAGAAGATCACTAATTCCCAGCCCTTTTGACATACTCTTTACCCTTTTTCCATTCTCCTTCTCTTCCTGCATCTCCTAATCTCTACTGCTTTGCCTCTATATTCTGCTGGAGCTTTTACATTGTTTCAGGGAAAGAGCAGGAGTCACCTTCAAATTCAGAATTCCTACTGCAGGTTTAGGTGTTGGGCATTTTGGTGATCCCAAAAGTTGTTGGGAGGCAGCATTCTGTTTGTTGCATATTTAGGTATTTTATATTTAACTGAGCCCATGCCTTCAGGGTTCCTCTACAGGGGACAGAAAGTTTTCTTCCCTTGTGTGTTCTTTGGTAATAATATAGCTGAATGGTTTTTTACTTTTCTTGGAGTGCAGAGATTGACTGCTGAGCTGTGAGATGTTACCCAGCTGAGGTATCTTGATTTCACATTCCAGATTAAACCTGTAGGCAGATCATGGGATTGAAAAGTCCCGACAAATTAACTGGGAGGATTTGATTTTCTGGTG
The DNA here is from genome assembly GCF_052056855.1 of Sturnus vulgaris. Lineage (NCBI taxonomy): Eukaryota > Metazoa > Chordata > Aves > Passeriformes > Sturnidae > Sturnus > Sturnus vulgaris. The sequence continues at coordinate 12,664,366 of NC_142251.1, read as the reverse complement.
CATAACAGTCCACTTGCCTAGGAAAGTGCTGGTGCTAATGTTAACATAGCAGGCTCCTGGCCATTTGGGGACCTACAGCTTTATGTATGTCTTTTTCCTTTCATGTGCAAGATGTCACACTTTCCTGTGAATTTGGGAAGGGCTGATGGCTGTGATGTCCATAGGCTGCTGGGGACTAACCAGCTGTTGTATGGTTGCCTTCCAGCCACAAAGGCTGGAGTTATGTTTATGTTCCTGAAAATAGCCATACTCTTGGCTAACAGTATTAGTCAAAACAGCTTCTGTAGCACTGAATTCATTTTTTATAGCTACTATTCAAATTATGTTTTAGTTGAATTTTTTAAGAGTAGGTCAGGAATTTGAAAGGGGAGCATGTGTTACAACAGTGCCCGGTGATGCATGAGAACATGAGTCAGGAAGAAAGCAGTGCAGGATGTCTGGAGTAAAAATACAACCCTGCTGAATAAGGCAAGGTGGAGGCTGCCTCAAAGAGTTTTATGTATCCAAAGTGTCAAATCCAGAAAGGAAGAAATCCCTCCCAGTTCCCCACTCAAATGAGAGGGACGGGGGATTAGCTCTTCTTTCTACTGTCAGAAAACAGATTTCACCAATAGGCCAAAGACACAGCCCACAATAACCATTTGTAACATTGACCCTAACTTTAAGAAGCCTTGGACAAATTCCATTTTAGGGGCGTTTTAGATAGACTCATTACATTCACAGATTTGAGCCAAAACAAAAGAAAAAAAAAAAAAAGAAAACCTCTATTTTTTTTCTTTTTTTTTTTTTTTACATTTCCTTGAAACGGTACTTTGAGCATGACTAAAATACAGTAATGCATTTTTGAAAGGACCAGAAAGAAACAAAACTTCCTCTTTTTATATCTTTAATCATATCCAGACTCTGTTAAATTAGTCCTGTTTGCATCTAAAAAAAGTTTTTTAAATCTGTGTAGATGATGTGGTAGAAAAGAGTTATTTGTCTCTCTCAAAAATTTACCCAAACTTTTAGGCTGATCATCTGCACTTGGATGGTTTCTTACTTGTTTAATTCAAAATGTGTTTTAACCCTTGCCAAATAATGCTAATTTCCTTTCTTGAGAAAATAGTCCTTTCATCCTGCTTTATAGTAGTAAGAATCAATATGTTACATGTTTAGAAGATGTGGGAAAATTCATTTAAGGAGCTATAAACTTGTTATTTCAGAGTTTGCTTACTTTGTGTTTACCAGAGATATGATTCCCTTCCTGTGTCCCTAACATCTGAAGTAATCCCAGGAGGTCCAACAGTAACAATATGTTCTTCTCACTTACTGGTTTGAAGTGAAAGGATGAAAAGTATTTCCTGAACATATATATTCATACATGTATATTAAATGAACACAACCTTGTAGACAGGGACCTGTGTATAAGTAAGCATGTGAATAAAAGCAGACTTTTCTAAGGCAATCTCAAAATTGTCAGTTTTACTCATTCTGTGATTGTATAGTCAAAATTAGCTTTTGTAAGGGAAAGACCAGGATTTATTGTAAAAAAATTGCTTCCATACATTCCACTTCCTTGAGATTTCACAACCTAGACTCGCCCATGGTAGAGGCTGCTGCAGCCATCAGACTGTGCAGCTGCCTTTGGGGTGATGCAGTCAGTGTCACCCACAGAACAATGGCTGTATCATCAGGAATTACACACATGAGATGATGTAATTTCTGCACAGCTACACTGCTTTATGTATGGTAGCCCAATAATCTCCTATACTAGTTTTATTTTTTTTTCTATAACTCTGTATTGAACTCACAGAGTTCAATTGCAAACGTGTTCCCTTTGGGATTTTTTTTTTTGCCTTTTTTTATAATTGTTGTTTTTTATTTTCTTCTGCCAGAATATACAGGAGTGGTGAAGTTTTATGTAACCACATTTGAAATGTGTAATTTATCTAGGATGATATGCTGGTGCACAATTTTTCTGTGTATGACTGTGAAAAATTGCCGACTGAGCTGTTGGCAGACAGAATATCAAACCCAGCTCAGCCCTGCGTGTATGAAAGAGTTTAAGAAGGTAATTGACACTTTGGACCTCTATTTGCCAAAGAAAGAGATAATGACGTTCTCCAAGAAGATTAGAATCTAACCAAACATTGTGCTCTAAATATAGAGAACAAAGCCAGGTGATGTTTGTGAAAATGCTGCTGGGCTGCAAGAGAAGGAGGGGGCTGAAGGACTGCAATTTTGCACTGTATATTTTTTAGGTACACAGATTTAATTTAGAGATTATGACTTGAAAATTAAATTTACAGTATGTGTGTTTTTCGGTGATAAGAAATTGATTTTGTGACCTTGGTACACACTAATTGAAATATCTGGCCCTGTGTTTTGCTGAGGTTAAAGGAAGCCATACATGCCTGGAACCGCATTCTTCTTTCACCTTGAACTGCGCGGTTAATCACAGCCCCAATCAGGGGCAGGAAGGAAGCTGCTGTTTACTGGGGTACAAGGAAGCTGAATAATCTCTGCTCATTGTCTAAGGGATAGCTTGTTGTGTGATTACTTCTGGCTGGGTTTAGGAGATTCATGATTACTTTAAAATGGAGAATTCTGGTGGAATTGGCATTCAGGGAACAGCAGAGGCCAGAGGCTCAGCAGCTGCGGTGCCGCAGCCGGAGCAGACACGCCGGGGTGCAGGGGGCTCTCCTTCCTTCCACCTGCCCTCCACAAACCTCCTTTGGGGCTGAGACAGCTCTGTCCTGTGCTCTCTGACGCTGTGCCAGGACAGCAAACAGGGAAAAGGTCCCCTGGCTGTGTTCTGCTGTCCCAGAGGCATGGAGAGCTCTGCCCCTGGACTGCTCCTCCTGTGCATCCTCCTGCTCTAAAGGCTGATTGCAGCACTAAGGAACAGCAGCTGTGTCCCAAGGGACTGGACTGGTGGGGTTTTGATTGAAAATGTCTGCTTAAATTAACTGTTAAAGGGTTTCTGCCTTAGCTTGGACATGTACAACTGTGACACTGAGTTTGTCTATAAACTAGTGTGGTAGGGTGTCCTATTATTTAGTTTATTATTTAATGTTACACATTTGCTAGGTTGGCACAGGATCTTGTTTTTCAAAAAGGAAAATGAAAGCTCCTGAAAAGCCTTGACAATAAATGGTTATTTGTTCGAAACAGCCAAGTCTAATCTTTGTTTATGTTACTAGGCTTCATGTAATGATGTTGCAATAAAGAAAAACAATTCTTCAGGATATGTCCTGGCTTTTATGTTTTATTTGTAATGAAAGCTAGACACATAGGCAGCAATCTACATAAGTTACAGTGAGGGAGAACATAAACTTGGATGGTGACTTGCATGTTTATATATTTACCTTTTATTTGTTGTAAAGTGTCTGAACCTCAATTTTAAAAAATGTTAAATTAGCCTGAGGTATTGCAGTTTTCCTCCCCAGAATTTTACCAGTGGAAGATGAAAAGGTGACTTCATCCTTTGCTAGGAGACCACTGCTGCTCTCCTGCCCCATCTGTGCAGATGAGCTGTGGGTCCATTCCCACGACCATTGTCCTGTCTTCTCATGTTCATTCCCCAGCTGGGACAGAGTACAATCATCTACAATCACCTTCCCTGCCCTCCTCATGTTACAGTGGGTTTTGGGAACCCCTAAAGCTCAGAGGGGCTGAGGGTAGCACAGCTTTGGCTCACAGTTTGCATCAGGAGTGTCGTGGCAGGCAGGGAGATATTGCAGCAATAATCTCTGCAGACATGACAGTCTTCATCACTGATCCCTGCAACATCAGAGGCCCTAAAGAAATGCCAGAGAAACTTCAGGATGTTGGCATGGACTGAAAGAGAAATTCAGCTAAGCTCTGCAGGCCTAAATAGGAGCTCCGAGTCCTGCATTTCTTCCTTGTGGTCATGGGAAAGGAGTAGGTGGAAAATTGTATTACAATGAAGGCTTTGCCTTACTTTTTCTCTTGAATAAATCATTTTCATGGGTAACATTGATCGTGAGGAAGCTCTACCTTTCCAAAATCGGCCTGTAAGTTCAGAAGGGAGAGGAAGCTGGAGGTACTCAGACAGTTTCAGGTCCTTTGTTCCTATCCAAAATGTTCCATTATTTAGAGCTGTGATGAAGCATGCATCAATTCATAAATATGACCCACTGTGCAATATGAAAATATCAATATTTCTCTCCCATTGTGTAAGGGATATCTGGTACATACAGAAAGACTCTCATCTCCTTAGCTACCACAGGGAAAATGAGAAAGGCAAGTAGCCTTCAAAAGTGACTCAAAAGCAGAGATGAGAAGTTTCTAAAACTTAACACAGCTTTTCATCTGAGTGGATCAAAATAGAAACTGTGCAGGGCAGCAGTTGTAAATGATGCAGAACTACAATTGGGCTTCTTTTTCTGTATTGTCATGCAAATCTTGGTATGGTGATTCCACAACTCTTCCATCATATTCAGCTCTGTGGTTAAAACCTAGGAAACTCATAGTAAAGCTTGTTTTAAAAAATGAGGTCGCTTCAGGGATGCATCATAGGGAATCACTGGTCTCACAGAAATCAAATATTCAGTCCTAGGCATGTTGGGACATAGCAGTGGGTTACACAAGTGTTGAGCTCCATTTATATCATTTTACACACTATGTCTGGGGTTTAGGTGGATGTCAAAGGAGAGACTGGGATAATATTTACACAGCTGTAGACTGAAGAAAAAAAAGAACTGTTAACTGAACTTTTTGTATTTCCTATTGAATAAACAGGTAGTATGTTAATACCACCAAATGCTTCTTGTTTGAGCAGAGGTATGTGCTATAAAACCTCTGGGCTTTATTCTCTATTCTTAGAGAAAGCTACTGCAGCTTTCATTTGCTGTAAATTATTACTCAAGTTTTGGCCTTAGAATGATGACTGATGCAGGAAACTTTTAAGCTGGCAATGGCACATTACCCTCAAGGAATGCCATGCAGACAGCAACGTTCCATTTTGAGCTCGGTATTCAAGGAGTCTGTGCTGTGATATGTACATCTGGCTTTGAGTGCTGCAAGGGAAATCCAAGAGCAGGGCTATTGCTGCTTTCACTGGCAGTGTGGTAAAAATAGACCTGCTGCCTCTGTTCTTGTAGCAGCAAGCAGTGGCAAGGGCACGGATGAGTACAGTCAGGTATTTCATTACAGTTCCCTGCAGAAGGGGTGATGATGGTGACATTCCTCCAACAGGGAGGTAGGTGACTCACGACTGAGTCTCGCTAGCCACAATGGCTGTAGGACACAAAGCCACAGTTAGGGATGGATTTTCCAAAGAAATATGTGTTGAGCACTTTTGAACTGTGTGGCTCTATCCGAGGTGCCTAAAGGAGGACTGAGTTGTTTCAAAAGAATACTCCCAGTTGTGGATGCCAAGCAATCTGTCCCTGAAGTGCCTTTTATTTTCCTATCATCTGATGGCAGTTTTGGTCTTTGATTGATATAGTTCTTTATTTTTAACTGTAAAGACCTTTTAATTAGGGAGAGGAGCTATGTGAATGAGCTGGAGCTGCTGGTGGTAGCAGCTCCTTGCCATTAGAGATTGGGTCATTAAATAAGTAGATAATATCCTCCTTATTGAGGAGATTTAGAAAATCATAAGGACTTTGCATTATTACAGTGTTTAGCATTCACAAATGGAGTAAAAAACCCCATAATGGCAATTTTCATCAGCTGCAATGCATGTGGAGGGCTCTTTTCTTTCTTTGAACAGCCAAACACTAAACAATCCCTAAATCCCTCCTTGTTACTTATGTTTTCTTCTTGGTGGTTAAAAACCCCATAAAGCAGAAATTGAAGACTTGCTATTAAAATACTTGCTGACAGCTCCATTCAAAACATCCTTTCAAATAGTGCTATACCACATTGTGATTCATCTGCTATTCTGATAGAGTTGCTTTAACAAGTACCTTCCTTCTTGGTTAGGGCCCATCTCTTTTTACTGGAAAATTCTTCCTTTAAACACTTTACTGAATCTGTGCTGTAAACAAGCCTTTCTCTGGTGCTGTACTGTTTGAGCTGCAGAATACACGTAACCCCTAAAAGGCACAGTAACAGGCTAATTTGGCATGAAAAAGGAGAAAACAGCAAGAGAAAGAAACTCTAGGTTTTTTTCCCCTCCTCACCTGTGTTGTGGGGGGGCGAGCATCCTGTGAAATTAGCCCAAGTCAGGGTTTCTGGCTCAGCCTTGTGTCCCCAGGAGGACACACTGCCCTGCAGGGCTGCCACACCTCCTGGCACCTGGGCACTGCCTCTGCCAGGGCCAGACCCTGAGCAGCAGCACCACTGCAGCACCAGCGTGCAGCTTCCACCTGCTGAAGACCAAACCCAGGAACATCCTGGGGACTAAGTGGTCCCCAGTGAAGCAGGGTGAATTTCACTGTTGAAGCTTGAAGTTAGAATTATTTACAGTCATTTTAACAGGACAACAGCTGCTCTTTACCTAGAGATGAGCCAAGAGCACTGAAAGAATTTGGATCTGAATTGCAGATGGATGGATTTCAATTTGATTCAAGTAGCTGGACTGCATGAGTCTGTACTGTAAGCTCTCAAAGTCAGAGCTTGAGAGAAAAATCATTAATTTGGAAGCTGATACCCTGAAAGACTTTTATGAAGCAATATATTTTCATAGCAGACACAGATCAATTTAAAAGTAGTAATCAAGAGCCATGTGCTACGTGTTCACAGACAAAAAATGTAGGGAATCCAGCCAGAGCCAGACACTTAACATTCAGAGCATTCAGACTAGCACTGAAGATATTGCCTCCATGGAAAATAGTAGGGTTCAGAATTAAAGTATTGTGAATTTGTGAGATAATCACAATGCTGTGCAGATATAAAGATGCTGCCAGATTGCTGCCAGAAACTAGCTCAACATAACTTTTCTTAGACAAATTTGTGTTTAAGTTCTGTAGAAATGTTGGAGGAAGGAAGAGTCTCTGCAAATATTCCACTGAAAAGATGTGTTAAATTCTTGAGAAAAGAGAGAAAATTATAATATGAGAACCCATTAAAAACACTTTCTATCATATCTGAAAGGCATTCTCTAAATTTAAAGTAACTATACAAGCTTTCATCAGATGAGATTCAGGTCTGGGTACTTTTCCCCTTCCCAGTCTTAAGAAGTTTTAGGTGTAACATTCTCTTAAAATATAAAGCATCCACACATCCGTGTTTTATGCCATGCAAGTAATTGCATGGCATAAAACCAAAATTTATATTTACTTGGATAGTACTACAACTAAACTCCTCCTAGAAATTTTTAGCCTTGCTCCCTAAGTAGTCTCTGAAAAAAAATAGAAGCCACTAGCAGTGATAGGCATTTCAAAAAGTGGATTAAAATCATCTCTTATCAGCTTCTCAAACATTTGGAATTTGTACTTGGAGCCAGGCATGATTTTCATTCCTCTGCTGAAGTTGTCCTCTGTCATGACTTCAAGCAACCTGAAGAGACTTTCGTGTGTGCTACATACACTTTCTTAGGTTCATTTTGCTCTAGTTTTCCATACCAGTGTTTTCCAGCCAGGAAGGAAAGTAGGGAATAGTATAATCTTTAATGGATACCTTAGTTTTAGCTGACATGTTAAGGTTTTCAGTGTGTCATGGTTCAACTCCAGGCAGACACTCAGCCCCACACAGCTGCTGCTTTTCCTTCCCCAGTGGGGTAAGGGACAGGATCAGAAAAGTAAAAGTGAGAAAACTTGTGGGCTGAAAAAAAAGACAGTTTTACAAGCAGAGCAAGAGTAATGCACACAAGAAAAGCAAAGCAGTGCTTTCATTCACCACTCCCATGGCCAGCAGGTGTTCAGTCATTCCAGGACAGCAGGGCTCCATCATCTGTAACTCAGAAAAACAAAAGCCATCACTCTGAATGTCCCCCCTCCACCTTCTTCCTCCAGCTAAACATGCTGAGCGTGACACAATCTGTTGGGGAATGGTTTGATATAGTTAAGCACTCTGCACATATTACATTAACAGTGGCATATTTGCATGGGTGTTTCCATAGCACACACAACATAGTGCTTGGAAAAAATCTTATTTTTCATGAGGAGCCTGGTTTAGTGAAAGCCTGCTCATAGCTGAGAGGTAAGAACTAGATCTTTATGATTCCTTCAAATCCAAACTATTCTCTGATGATTCTATGATTCTGTAACATAGGACCTATTGGGCACATGCAGAATTAATTTTTTCCTTTTACACTTCTAGGCAGATTCCATTTGGGTGGATTTTTTGCTTGTGGAGAGTGAAATTCCTAAAAGAGCTTACTGCCTCTGTGTCAATTTTTACTACTGTTCTCATCATGTTGATAGCATATACACAGAAGTCATACAAAGAAAATGGTAAGATTTTTACCACTGGTTTCTCCTCAGAAAAGAGATATATAAATATATAAAGACACATGGCTTTGTATTACATTGCTACATGCTACTCTGTAGCGTGGAACCACACAAAATCTTGGAAAACCACAAACATTGAAATTTACTGAGACTAGAAAATGGGAATTAATATCTGGCATCTTTAGGAGAAATGTTATAATTAATAATTACCTCCTAGCTGATTTTGTTGTTATTTCTCTACTCCAGCCTTTGACAGACCAGATGTAAGCTGCTTTTGGCTGGACTTTCAGTGGCCTCCCATTATTATCAGCTGGGACATAAAACCCTTCCTCACATATTTGTATAGCTGAGTCTGTTCACAGACTCTTCCCATTCCCATCCTCTCTGCTTTCCCTCTACAGAATAACTCTGATTGATTTTGAAAGCATCTAGTATCATCCATGAATTTAATTCTCAGAATGTTCATCTCTTTTTCCAGAGCATTAAGAAATATGTAAAATGAAACTGGGCTTTACACCAGCTCCTGGGGAAACTCAGCTGGGTTCCCCTTCACAGCTCAGTGCAGTGCTGTTTGATATCACCCATTGTCCTTTGTTTACATTCCTGCAGCCTGTTTGCAATCCCCATGACAGCACCCTTATCCAAGACAGTGTAAGATATTTTTTTAATAAGATTTTGTGAGCCACTGTATCAAATTCTGTGCTACATCCCAGATATGTTGTATTTTCAGCCATTGTTCAGATTCACACCTAAGGTTTTCAGGCAAAGGGAGTAGTAAATCCCAACTCATGTACTTCAGCAGTGGGAATCTCATATGAGAAGTGCCACCAGAAAACGAGGAATGGCAGACAGGTGGGACTAGTTACATTTAGGAGAGACAGTCAGAATGAAAGGACAGCAAGGCATGGTATAGCTGATAGCAGAGGGAGGGCTGCCATGATGGTCTGAACAGAAGAAAGGAGAAGGGCGAGCCAAAGAGAGTCTCAAAACTGGGAATTAACTCGATGGGGGAATTCTGGAGCTGTCAGCTCCAAGGGAGGATCTCCAAGCTGTCATTCATTCAGTGATTTTGTTTGATTCTATTCAAACCAGGAGCCATGCCTTACTCTCCTTCATAGTAATTCTGCTGCCATTTGCATCACATGCTACTTGGGGGTTTGGGAAGCAATTTCAAAAGTATCCAGCAATTCTCTGCATGAATTCAGATGGAGGCATCTTGTGTGTGCACTGTGCAGTTTGTACCTGTAGGACATCTCTTCTCATGCCATCAGGGCCATGTGGATTGGTGGGGTCAAGAGCTTTTGCTCTCATAGCTCCATGTTTGGGACTTGTCCCTTACTCAAAACGGAAATACATGGACAGACCTTGCACTGGCTTTACCAAGAGCTACTCCTGCCTGAGAATGGCAAGATCACACTGAGGATCAAATCCTCTTTCTGAAGGGATTACATTTCCTGCCAAATATGTGACATGGTTCAGTTTCAAGAACATACAAAATAAATCTCCATCAAAACAGACATTTAACAGTGCCTTAGTATCCAGGACTGTCATGGGAGACAGCTCTCAGCATCCAATCTAGCAGGATCTTCTGGCCAATGTCTCCAGGACCTTGGGATCTAAGTCTCTTAAATAATTTATAGGGATAATATCTAATGAAGCTTTTGTATGAATTTATATGTACTGCTCCAGTGTGGATAAGAAGAGTTAAAGTTTTGGGGGAGATGACTTCTGAGAAGTCACTTGTGAAGATATTCGTTTTCCTTCCTGCCAGCTCCTGTTGCCGCTTGCAAATCCTCACTTTCTTCTTTGTGTCACTTACCCATGTTCTTCCTTGGACTTTAAAATGCATTCATCAAAGAGATAATAGATTTCATTTTGTACATCATCAAGGATTATCCTGTAAAAACAATACTACTGAAAATATGTGATGGCTGATTTGTAAGTTATGTGTGGACACTTTATGCATATTACACAAATTTCAGTCCAGCTCCTGGGAAAAAAAACAAGAAGCAATATAATCCTGCTCAAGAAATTCCTGTTTCTGGCAGTGGTGGGTGCCTGTTCTGCTGAGAGCTCCCAAAAGTCATACTTCCTGTGCTGGGACAATCAGAGGCAGATGCTGTCATTTCCACCCTGGAAACTGAGTGCTAATATAGTTAATACCCTGCTCAAGAATACTCACATTGGAAAGTATGGATAATGGTGTCATGAGATTTTTTTCCCTTATGAAAATATGCAAAAACAAAAGAAGAAAGAAAAGAAAATATAAGGATGTTTAAACTAGATATGCCAGCCTTAAATATTTCACACCACCTTCCTCCCCTGGAAATTACGAATGTTTAAAGCAGACTAACATAGGGGTCTGTTGGCATGGCTATGTAATCCCAAAATCTAATCCATACTTCAAGATTGCACCAGTTGGAAGAATGCTCTCATGAATAAAATAATGGGGGATAAAGTGTTGTTTATGATTTCTCAGTAGATTAACTATGTACATCTTGTAACAAGACTGACTTTTGTGGAATATTAAGCACTTCAAGAAACCTGTTTGAAAATAAATTACATTATCCAGCCAAAGCAATATCAGAAACGTCCCAAAGTCTACACTATCTTAATGTTGATTTAAAATCATATATTCATATTACCTTTTTATGTCTAGTAAAGCAATGTGATGGAGCATTTCTTTTGCCAAAGTTGTATTATCTCATTTCTCTGAGTTAGGTAACTGTAATGTGTCTGCTTTACAGATGGGTAAAGTTAGCATAAAGAGAGGGAAGCCACTGCTTTGAGTTAAGAAAGCCTAAATGTAAGCACTTTCATCTATATTGGTCAGTCATAGTGGCAGTGGCTCCTAAAATGAGCCTCTTTCCATTCATTTGTATGACGGATTATTTTACTTTAAACAATTCTTGGCTAAAATACATTAGGCATCCCTAGGGCAGGAACCTGAAATCAAGACTGGCACATGAGACATTACCTGCCCAGCTGTAGAGATGCACTCCTGGGCTCGGGGTGATTGAGCTGCTCTTGCCAGCTGAAATAGCCTTGGTAGGAAGGATGGGGTGGAGTTCAGGCACTGCCTGCAGCTGGGTGATTAGAGTGGTTTTCAGGACAAGCAGGTTTGTTTAGGACTGCCTCTAAACTCCTTCATGCTAAAACGCTGCTAATGAAGAGGATGTTGTCATTACCTCCTGTCTTTCTCCTTTTCTTCTTCCTGTGCTTGAATAAAAGTGACCACAGCTGTGCTGATCATAGTACAACCTCCCATAGGTGTTTATAGGACCCCAACCCTTTGGCAAAGGGTTCCCAGTGGAATTGAGGCATCATTACAAAATAAAGAGTGCCCCATTTATTGTTGACAGGGTCAAGACAGTCCTGAGCATATCAAGAAGCACAATACATGCATTTTTCAAAGTGTTTTTGGTGCCAAAATTCTTTCTTCAAGTTGTGATTAAAGAAGGAAGTAGTCATAGAGAAAGGAATTAGAGTTCCCGATTCAGTAGCCAGTCTTTTTCAGCCAGCATTTTGAGAAATGTTGTAAAAATTATAGTATAGTATAAATTATAGGCATGTAAATTACAACTAGTATTATGAAACATTGGACCTGCTGGGGGTTTTAGCCTGCATATATGGAATAGTCAACATACTGTTTCCATCATTTTAATAACCTATATAGAGCAGGTGGCTGATGCAGTTAATGCTGGCATCATTTTTCTTTCCCTATGTGATTTACTGTGATGACAGTTCTGTCATTTCATTTTGACTATTTAAGGCTATTAGGAAGCATTTTTAGGTAATCATCTAGTACACATATTTTCAAGCATGCCTAAAGCATATAGGATGTCACCACCTTTCACACTGCATATTTCTAAATAAGTATATGATATATTCTTTGTTAATCAATGAAAAAACTGTGGACAAGATCACCAGCTGTGATAAACTCCTAGTTTCATTTAGTTAGATGGAGTTATACTTTTTTGTTCCAGATGGAGATCAAGTCCAACATCGCACAATTGTAAACATTTCAAAGAAGCGAAACATTTCTAAGATCATTGAAATATATATTTTGCATTTCAAAGATAAAACACCAATATGTCATCAAACCATTTAATTTTCTTCCAAGTCTGAAAGTAAATTGAAGAGAGATCAGCAATTGGCAGGAGAACAAATGAAACATATTGAAAGAGCCAATTTGCTGGTGTCGAGGGAGGCAGATGTGTCAGTTTTACATCTGCTTCAGCAAAGTTCTTGTTGTTGTTTTTTCTCCCTCCACCTTTCAAAACATATTTCATTATCTAAAGGTTTCATTATTAGATAATTGAATAATCCTTGATAAATGGCCAAGTAGCACTCTGTTCATTAAAGAGCCCCTTTTATCTCCATGCTGTGATTCAGGTTCATTTGGGGGAGTTTCTGACTTTTTTCTCGGAACTCTTCGCACCTGACACACACACAAGATTTCAATTCCAGCTGAGAAGTTTCCCGGGCCCCAATACTCCAGATGCCAATCTATTACCCCTTTCCTGAACTAGCTATTAAAAGGGAAGGAAGTGGAAGCAGCACTGAGATTTCCACTGACAGTCTGTTTCAGGGTATAGGCAGACATGGCAGTGAGCAGCAGCAGAAGGAAGAAAAAAAGCAGGAAGGGTAAGTGCTTCCGTGATTTTAAATGTAGAAAGCAAGGTGAGACCCTTCCACAGTTATTTACTCTGTGAAGCAGGTAGGCACACATGAGCTAAGTCTGTCAGTAGGTGTTAGTCAGAGCTGCAAGACTGAAGTGTGCCAGAAGCTGCTGTTTGAAGAAATGTCTACAGGTAATGGAATGAGTGATTAACTGCCATTGACTTTCCTTTGATTATTTGCTGGTCTCTGACTTCTTGTTAGTTTATCATCTGTCGCGTTCTTGTGAGGAGCTTCTCAGAAATGCATCAACAAAACAAGGAGGCAAAATTATTTAGCTCAATATTTTATTAATTTTCAAGAGGTTTGATGGTTGGTATGCCCAGGATGTATTTGCAAAACTGAAAAACCAAAGAATTTAATGAGATAAATGGTAGGACCACTGGATTTGTAGAGTTTTTTTACCAAGTTATATATCTGTGAATCAGACCTCATGTGTGCATTATCCTGAATACCAGGAAAGTAGAGCCATGAAAATATTTGACTTTCTTTTATTTAAAATAGATTAAAATTTCTGTTGCTGGGAGCTGTTGATACTTGGGTTTGGGGGGGGGGGGGGTTGTTTAAGTATTAGAGTTCTTAATGGGATTTCAGGAGCTAAAGCTTTAAGTAAAAAAAATACTGAATGTTGTAAGAGTATTCATTTCATATACTGGAGGCATTTCTAAAGACTGAGCACTTTAGCCTTTAGGTGCCCATTGATGCATGAAAATAACAAGCAAATCTGCTCAAAATAGACTATCACAACCCTCTTTTTGTCTGCAATTTTGACCTTAGATTCTACATTAAAACATTTTTTCCATAGGACAAGGAACTTTTCTTTAGACCAGGGTTTAATCTGCTTGAGAAGGTTGCTGTGAGGGGGGAAGCTGCTGCCTGGGCTAGAGGACCTCACCTCTGTGTCTCCAGGTCATCTCCAGAGCTCAACAAGGGAAACAACATTGCAGGGCTTAGAGACAACCATGAGCAACGTGTAACTTCTCTGCAATACCAAAAGGGTATTCAAGGTTAAACCTCCCAACCACTCAAATCCATGACAGAATTTCCTTTTTAGCTCTGCTTTTTAATGGGGTAATAAGGTACCTTTCTAACTGTGCAACTTAATCTTGCACCGTCCTTTGCTCGAAGTAAAAACATTCTGGAGAGCAGTGTTTGAAAGGAAGTTTCAGTTTGTTTCATTTCTTAAGATTCATTATGTGGTTTAAGCTTACCCAAACAAGATCAAGGTACCAAATGAGTTCATATTGCTATCAAAGCAAATGTGACCTTTAAGGGTTTGAGCTCGTTTTGTTTAAATCAAAACAGACAAGGTAAATGAAAGGATTTTGTAGATGGGGAGCTGAGACAAAGGCAGGCTAAGTGATTCCGCAGGCTTCCATGGGCTTCTACCCACAGTTTATAGGACAGTCAATAAAAGAAAATGAAATCTGTGAGTCTCTCAAGGTCATATAATCAAGGGTGCATCCAGCTCACAACCTTCAGTTGTGGAGGCGTCTTCAGGAACATGTATGGAGGTGGAAAATCAGGAAAGCAGACTGCTGTGTAAAGGAAGTAACACACCTTTGACATTTGGGAATAACTCGGGGCTTGGTCAGGTGTCATTGGCTTGGCAGGGAGAGGTGTCATTATGTCAGGGCTGTTGGATTGAGCATCAATGGAAATGCCTGATTCTCTAGAGGCACATGGCATGTGTAGAACTGTGAAGGTCAACAGAGATGCTGGTATTTGCCAGAACAGTTTACACTTGCTTACTTTGCTCTTTGTTATCAGGGGCAACCCCTTGCTGAGCAGCCACCGAAGATGAGATTTCCTGCTGGGTTAATGACTTTTAATTGTACTGTTCCTGCTATCATTCCAGCAACACCCCTCATCACAAAACCGTGTGCTATGGACCTGCTGGCATAAAAGATGTGGGCAGTATTTGTCATGCAGTCCACTGGACAGTCCAGAGCACTTCCCTGTGCCCTGTATAGATGAGAAGTCTTCAGTAGCATCAGGCAAATGTTGAATTATTAAATTATGTCTACAGCACTTCATATAATTCTTGCCCAAGTGATGGTACAGCGAGAAAAGCCTGGTGTCGACAAGCAGACTTTTCCACCTTCAGAGTTTGGTTAACAGGCTTGCTATTTTGAAATTCAAGAAAAGTCCACTCTCAGGAAGAATTTAAATAGAAAATTAAATGGGTTTGCATATTGCTCTGCATGACAGATTTTTTTGTTAGCCTTCAAAGTCTGCATGATCTAACCAAGTATGTGGAAGCAAGATACATATTTCTGAGTGCTATAATTTTTGTTATTGTGGAAAATTCTTAAGGTAAGTAGTTACCCCAAATGTGATTTTAATTCACTAAATATTCTGTAGATTAATAATACTGTATGTGGAGACAGTGGAACAGGAATGGCTGGAATCATTTTTGTGTGGCTTCTCAGCTGGCTGCTTTCAGAGGGAATTCACTCTCTGGTGATTTTTTCTTCCTCAAGGAAAAGTATTTAGACAAGAAACGACTCCGCAATTATGTCTTGGCTAGAAATTACTGTGGATAAGCTCTGTTTGGTCTTCCCATTCCTTTCTGATAAAGTGCAATTAGTACATCCCCTGACTCACTGTGAGATGCTTGTGGGCAGGGGTGTTGTGAGGGAGCACAAGCTGCTACCACAGCCATTCTCTAAACATGCAGCTGGAAACTACAGCTCTGCTCTGGTGACAGAAAACATCAAAGCAACAAAACATGCTATTTTATCTGATGGGGGTAACAATATCTCAGCTAATAAAATGGCTGTCATCCCTGCCTATTGTATAGATAAGGAAGCTGAGGATGTTGGGATGCTCTTTGTTGGTAAGCCAAGTTGCAATTATCCTATGACAGAGCCCTTCTGGGCTATGATTGATGAAACATTTTGAGGGGGAAAGTGCCTCAATAAGTGAATTTCATTCGATTTGATGAAGATATTGCTTGCACAATGGTTGGCAAAAACAAAAACATTTTGAGTGGAACTAGGAAAACGTGGCCTTATTTAATCCGCCAGAGATGTCCTTGCCACATTCATTTATTTGTATTTCATGTTGGATGTAAACAAGTCTAATTCTGAAGTTCTTGTGTTGACCTTTTCTGGCATTGAGATCAAAGTACTGTCTGCAATAAAGATGAGAAGACTTTAAAGACTTTGGTGGCTTGACAGAGTAGGGTACATTTAAACATAAAATATCACAACACAGCAGCCTTTGGCTAGAACAGGCACCAAATGAAGTTCTAAAGAAATTCGTTGTGCCTCAAAAACCCCATCATTATCTTGCAGTTTAATGGCCTAAAAGTGGGGCCTGCTTAGAAGACAATTTTTCCTTCTTGCCTGAACCTTAACTCACAGAGTGACTGCCAGTTGTCTCTAGCAGCTGTAACATGGATGTCACCAGTTCAGAGGAAAGGCATGCCCTTTCTTTACTCAAATCCCTACATAGATTTTAGGACTGGTAAAACACTCTTCTGAACAGCAGTGAGCCCTCTGTAAAATATCAGCCTTCCTGAAACATGGCATGCTGTCCCATCCCCAACATGCCCTTTTCCCTGGCTCCAGCTGTTCTGTATCCCAGATCTTTCACTGAGTCTCTGGAGGAAGTCCTGGAGGTTAACTTTACAGTGCCTGATCCTGAGCCAAGGCAGCTGGTATAAGAATTTGAGCTCTAATATATTATTTTCTTACATAACAGCTTGACCATTTGAAAATAAATGTCTTTTTATGCACTACTTTTTGTGTCCATAGTCTGAATTTAGATTTAAGATGTAAACCCACTCTAAGTGAAATGTTTAATGCTTAGAATAATGTAAAATTTGCAACAATTCCAAGCATAGAGAACATTTCCCAACAAACTGAAACTGGGATTTTCAGTACTTTGATTGTGTTGGGACTTTTGGAGCAAAATTGAGGCTATCCTATAGAACTGCCTGTACTGATGCATTCACAGGTGGGTGTGGAGGACAAAAGGCATTATCTTTTGATAAATAAAACATCTGATACATGGTATAATAGTTTTCCTAGATTGAAAGCAAAGTAACCATCTTTACTACAGCTTGCAACACGTCACCACATTTCCAATAAACAGCCCAATTTTCAGGGATGCTTAACATGCTGCAGAAATCTACACAATTCTACAAGTTCCATTGATTCAGTAATAGTAATATTTATCTTGATTATTTTTGCTTGAACTTAGTTTTAGGCACGTTGAGGGATTTATTTCAATATGTGAAGGAAAGGTTCTTTTTGTATTTTTGAGTGATTTTCTTGGGAAGCGAGATTTAAGCCTTTTCAACTGAGAAATTTGAAGCTGAGTACTCGGAGAAGAACGCTAGTGAAAGTTTCTCTCAGATGGAACTTCAGCATGGCAGTCTGTGGAAATCTGTTGTGTTCTACGTGTATTTATTCAGTACCTTATGACAATCCTCCTTTTCTGTCATCTTAGTATGTAAATTATACCCCTCATTTTAACCAGTGTCAGCCGTGTTTTGTAACTGGGACTTTTTCTCTGAGTGTCTCTGAGCTGAGAGAGGGCAGTGCTGGATAAACCAGGTCAAGCAGCAGCGAGCAGTGCTGTGATGGCCAGGCTAATAGAGACTGAGATTAATAGACATTTAAGGGGCAAATTGACCTGGCTAGAGAGTGGCACTGCTGTAGCATCACTGCCTGTGGTAGGACACACCTCTGAGCTCACCCCAGCCTGTCTCCTGCTGCCAGAAGATGCACAGCATCTTTTATACAACATATCCACACCCTCCCGCCTGTCAGTACTCCCAGGCATAAAATGCACATAATAGCACTTTATGTGGCAGGTTGTATTATGGTAGACAAACTTTTAAGTGATTTCATCTCTGACTTGTTCCACATTTCAACTTTATTCCATGGTTTAAGTATTATTTCTGTCCAAACTCTAGATATGTTTTTAATGGAATTTTATATTTTTGCCTACTAAGTGTTTTGTATCTTTAGGATAATAGAGTCCTTAGGCCCTGTTTCTGAGAAAAAAGGCCTTCACTAGAAAATGACAAATTTATGTAGACAACAGTGATTATGAATAAACAGAATAGTTCAACTTAGGAAGTACTAACTAATGAAAGGTAAAGTTGTTAGTGTAGTAAGCAAGGGAAAAGTCGCTTTAGATTATTTAGGATGGCGTGTACTCCCCTCACAATCAAAAATCATTAAGAGATCTGGGTAGCTTTACTCATTCTGCTGTTTGACATTAAGCTAAAATTTTCCAGATTTTATGCCTTAGAAAAAAAGGTGCAGAAAGAGCTACCCAGACTATTTGGCATGAGGAGACCATGAGTTCCATCACTTCAAAGCTGTATGTTTCAGGAGGGAGAGATGAAAGAGGAAATTTGGCCTTAAGACCAGTCTGGTGTTTGGAAGAGGTTGCTACAGAAAGGAGGAGAGCTAGATGCTTTTCAAATTAGCAAATTCCACTAAGATGATATTTGACCATTATAATCATCCAAATACCTGCAACCTTTTAACAGAGCCAAGCAGTACCACAGACCTAACTGCTCCTATGTTTTATAACCTCCTGTTTCACTCCTATCATTACATTTAGCTTTTATTCACATCAGAAGGGGAAAAAAAGGGGGGGAAGGAGGCTGTGGGGAGTACACAACATCAAAACCTGTATGATTTTATAGTGAATTTTTTTTCCAAAATCATCCACCGGGGTAAGTCTCTGAGAATATCACTGTCAGTAATTAAGATGTTTTGACTATGGAGTTAAATATTTGCAGCATTGACAGTAGCTGGAAATACTTCAGTGGTTATTGTTGTAGTCATTAGTCCAGCTGAAATAATGCTGGCATGTTTTCCCTCTGGGTAGAATTCCTCAGCCTAATTGTCTCCTCCTTGCCAGACCATATTTGATATCTTCAGGTTTGGAGACTGGATGTATTCCAGCAATTAATGGCTTTTCTCAGTTATAGATTGAAATTATTTCCTTTTGTGATTTAGTCTATTATCCAGAAGAGAAGCTATTGAATTCCAGAACATTTAAATGGGATAACTCACTAATAGGACTAATATAAAAAAGCACAGTCATCAAGCCACTTGAGAGCTATGTGGGCCACTGTAGAAGAGGAATATTTCACGTGTCATTTTTTACTTTAAAAATAAAATAAATAAAACCATTATTCACTATTGTAGCATCTTCTTCTAATAACCTAACCCTAATGTTAGCTTAGAGCAATATAGGTCCAAGTGTCTCATAGAGCAGGATTAGGTCACCTCATCCTGAAGAGTGGCAATCAGATTTTGTCAAGATACTCCTGTCTTTCATACTGTAAGTTGAGTTTGACAAAAGTAAATAGTGATCTCCGTGTCTCAGATTCCCAGACCAGACTCCTTAAGGTACTTCATCCACTCAAAGCATAATTAGCCTGTGGTTTCAGAAATCAATGAATACTGTTCCACAATGGAAAAAAAATAGCTTCTGTAGTCACTGTTTTATGGCCTCCAATGTTATTTGAGTTACTACTTCTCTCAAAGAAATTTTACCACATCTTCTATTGTATTCTGGTTTTTAAATCCAAAATGGAACATAGTGCACTCTCAAAAGTAATTCTTAATGCTGTTTCAGATATGTTACAGGGAACTATCTGCAATAGATTTGTCCTTTGGAAAAACATGTAGCACAGTGATACCTGGGCTTTGTAATGTACTACCTGTTTTTAAGCAGCAGATTCAAAAGCTGAACATTGATGAGCCAATTTATCCTTTCTACATGTCTAGCTGTCCTTGTTACCCAAAGAAAGTCTTAATGCTATGGTTCCAAATTTAGGATTTAGCAAAAACCTTCTAAGTAAAGTTCAGTTCCTCTTTTCTCTTCCAAAAGTGCTGGTAAAATGGGAAATGTAAGCAGACAGTTTATCTCCCATGGACTAGGAAGGTAGTCTGGAAATGTGAGAGGTAGGAATTCATGTTCACCCTGACCTCTAGCTTTGTGTTTCACTTGCTGTTTGATGGGTCATTGTTGAGGAAGGCAGAGAGATCAGTGCCTCTGAGTGTTACCCTCTGTAACTGTCTGTAGGAGACATCCATCTAGTAGCTTTTGGGATTTAGATGTGAACAGACTAATCCTAGTGTGGTTATACTGTCTTTCCTTAGATGCATTTAACATCTGTTGCATGCAGATCAGATAGATCACAAGATTTGGTGCATGGTAATGTACAAGCTCTTTGCAGCTACTGGAGAATTATGTCCTCTACAAGAGTGTTTATGGTTCTGATGTAACATGCAAAAAATTCTGTCATACTGAGTTTGTGTTTCAGAAAGTTCTGCAAGCAGAGATTTGAGAAATTAGTGCTGGAAATAACAAGAACCAGGTGCATTGGTAATTGAACAATTTTGAGTCTTATTTTCCTTAATACTATTATACAGTGGCTACTGGAGTATTGGACAGATGTGTATACAGAATAAGTAAATAGTCTAAAGAAAGAGTTAATGTAATCAAGACTTCACTCTCACATTCTGATATATCTACTTTCCTGGATGGTGATGATTCTATGCTAAAATTATGGAAGAGGGAAAATGCAATGGGAAACCTGAGAGAAATTAGAATGCAGACTTTGTCTGACTGTAGTTTGTTTTGGGTTTGGTTGGATTTCTGTTTTTCTTTGTTTTGTTTTTTTAATGCAGTTTTATTTATGGTGCTGAAACAGAGCTTCTACTTGGGCTCCCATTCAGTTCTGCAGGAGTGGGGCATGGTTATCTACTGGCAAATCCCTTTCAGTAGGGGGCTACTGTGCTGCTTTCCTTTAAGCAAAAATATTCTGATTGTGCATTTCCTGTTTTACTTTTCAGTTAAAGGATGTTTTTCAGTGAAAACAAGCAAGTTAGCAACAAAAATGAAAGCCAGATGGGAAATTATGTAATTTAATAACAGCGAAGTTTCTAAAACACTTCTGCTTTTAGCATTCAGGAAAACACTGACACCTGCACACTGCCAGCAGTTCAAATCCAGCATATCCCCATTCATCCATTTGTGTTAATTCCTTGGTTTTGAGGGAGGTGAACCAAGAAACTAATGATATGTCTCAATTACATTCTGTCTAATCCTGAAGTAGCAAGCTTGACACAGGGTGCCTGCCAGGATGTTGAGGTTGGGTTTTGTAATTAAATCTGTGTAGGGTGAGGAAAGTAAGAGCAGTGTGATCTCCCTTCTTGACTTCTGCTCCTGTAATAGCAATGGTGTAGGCTAATGGGAGTTCCTCCTTGGGCATCCGTGAGTTTGAGGCTCTTTTACGGAAACAGACTTTTCACACACTTAAACCAAACATGAGCATATTCATTTAGAAAGAAATGCAGAAACAGTCCTTATATTTCTGAGCCTGCCACAAGGAGCAATGGAGCAAATCAGCTAGAGGAAATCCTCCTTCAGAATTAGATATGAAACTGTGTTTGTCCTTTAGTTCAAACACACCTGTCTGCCCACTCCAGGGAGGAATTCAGCAACCCAGTCTTAATTTCTGGCTCCCAAGTGTATTATATGAACCACCCCAAAAAAAAATAGATCCCATCAACTGCAATTAAAACTACCTTTACCAATTAGCTCTGTGCCTGAGCAGATATTTTATGAATCATTGCAGAGCCCCACATACTTACTCATTTGTGTCTATCACTGTGTGCCACCTGTGCAACGAGCTCACACACCTCAGTGTCACTGACCTTAAATGTTTGATACTGCCCTTTGTGCTTTCCAGGGGCTCCCAGAGCAGCACAGGTGCATTTGGGTGCTTTCAGCCCCAGGTGCCTGGCACAGTGGGAACACAGTGCTGCTGTTGCCATGTGACATTCCAGACCCTAGGATGTAGTCCTGAGTGACTGAAGGATGATAAGCCCATATCCTGACACAGAACAGCACCATTTCTTATCATAGCCTTTGCTGCATGTTTGTAGCAAGTTTGATAAAGCTCATCAGATAATGCTCAATGTTCCCCTGCCTCAGTCAAGCTGGGTTATCTCTCAGTTACACCTTCTTCACATCTTGCACACCCACACCATGATGGCCCCATTCTGGATTTCATATAGAAGCTGTAAAGTGCTGATGCATTTCCAGGCTGTGTTTTCTGAATAAATATTTTTTTTTGTCTTGAAATTTAGGACAGTGTTGTCTGGAAGCTTTTATTCACCCTTAATCAGACTATTTCCTAAGCTGCTTTCCTTCTGTCTAATCTCTTGCGTGGGACAAAAATGTTTAGATTTGAGTGGTGACATCTCACTCGTTCACATCCTGTCAGATGGGACCATTGTGTTGTTTGAGTTCACAGTATAGCCATCCAGGAGCTGCATGTGACTGGAACTGAAATTTGGTTTATTTTTTATCCACTCCTGTTCAGTATCTATTAGCCAGTTTTCCAAATAATTCCCCTAGTCACATCTTCTCACCTCAAAAACCAGTCTTGGAACATCAGCAGACCATTCTGGGGCTTTTTCCCACTGTACTGTCTCTGACATCACACTACTACAATCTCTCTCCTTCTTTAGCATTGCATCTTAACAGCTCATCAGACCAGCTTCTCAGCTGGTAAATCAATGCCATGTTCTTGGGAGAAAGGCAGAAGGGGATCCTGGAGTACGCCAAATTCAAGGAGGTCATGGTCTGCTACCCTGAAGAGTGAGTGGCAGCTCCCTGTCCCTTGTGCCTGAGCTGCCACTTGGGCTGTGCTCAACACCCACACCCCTGTCAGGGACCTGAGACCCTGCTCTCCCCAAACAGGGGACGCCTGACCAGCTCTGAGTTTTGCTGCAGCAGAGAGGGTGAATCTTCATAGCACTCCCAGGTCTTCCCCTCATGACCCAGCCAGGGAAGGGGTGTCAGACAATAAATAACTAATTTGTGGTTTGGACACCCAAACTGATGCTCTGCACTTGCAGCTCTGAAGTTTTCTTGCTGAATGTTGGTCAGTGAGGTCTCTTCTGGGAGAGTGATGGGAGGGTGTTGATGCACTGCATGTAGACCTCTGCTCTCCTGAGGTGCAGGGGAGGAAGTGATGTGGGAAATGTGCAACAGGACTGCTCAATATTTATTCCCACCTTCAATTATTTGATCTCCTTTTACTTCTGTTTCACTAATCTAGGCACGTTGTTCCTTTTTCTTCTCAAACTCTTGCAAATGCTTCTCTGGGTAAATGGTTTCTTTCCAGTCAAGGACTAGTACCTTTAATGATATATACCCCACCACAACCCCATTCTTCATATATGAGTGATCACAAATTATAGATTTCCTTTTTCAGATATTTCACAAGTGTTGAAAAGGCCGGATATTCTGTGTGGCTAAACAAATGACAATTTCTTCATCAGCACTTACCCGATAATAAATGCTGTTCATGTTTAATTTATAATGTCTAGAAATATCAGCAAGAGATGAAGGAAAAAGTTTAGATAATATATTAACCTCTCCAAACCTTGTCCATTCTCTGAAACTCAACCTGAGTGTGACTTTAATATGTAGGAAGCTTTCCTCCTTCTTTTAGACTGTTCTGTCCTGTTCCTTAAACTGGGACAAAGGGAATTTTCTGTTGTGAGGCCCTTTACTATATCCAGACATGAAAGAGCTGCTGATCTGAAATCATCCCTTTATATACACATAGCCTATGAAGATGTGAGAGAAAATATTTGTTTGGTGTACTAAGACCTTAAAGGAGACCAGCTAGTTGCAGATCCACCAAGTTAAAACCAGTTAAATACTCCTGCCGAGCTACAAAACACCCCAAGAAGACATTTGTGAAAGCTCTTGAAGGCAGAAGGGAAATGGGAAATCTTAACAAGGCAGAGCTTGCAGCGGCAACATTTTCTGTGCAGCAACTGCATGGTTCCCTGCCCAGGTGTAGGACAAAGATGAATCAGGCCCATTATGAAAGCAATTCATATTTAAATGAGATTTCCAGCCCAGTTTCTACAGTCTCAAGTGGTTATTCTAAGCATCTGCTCTTTCATGCTGATTTAGACCAAGCTCGAATGCTGAATCTTTGGAGAATCATAAACAAATTGTGTTAAATTGCCATTAATGGAAACAAATCACAAGAAAGGAAAGGCAAGGTTGTTAATGGTATTGCTGTTCTTAACTCGGGCTTTGATGGCAGCAGAGCAGTCCTGCAGCACAGCAGTAATGTATGTAAAATCACCCACTGCTCTGAGACCTCCAGACAAGCTAAGCACAGCGGGGGGAGTACCACTGGAATTTGTTTTACAGGAAGCCTTTCATTTCCTTGCTTTTGAGGGGTTAAGTGAGGCACTTCAAGCCCTGTTCTCCCACGAGGGTTACACTAGGGAAGGGTAGTTTTTGTTTCCCCCAGGGGCTCCCGAGCAGCTCTGGCAGCAGAGGCTACTGTCAGAGAACAGCCGGATGCAATGAATCTCTGTATTCCCCAGCCGCCCTGGCTGCATTTCCTTCCTCCCCTCTGCTGCCCACCTCTCACACTGAGTCCCATCCTGATGGATGGCTGTGCCCCAGGGGCCTCCAGCCTTGGTTTCCACAGATAGGTTTGCACAGATTAGGGAAAAAATAATTGTTGATGTTTTAAGTGCGTTAACTTTATGTCATGGGGCAATGCACTAAATAAAATGTGCATATACTGTAGTGTGAGAGCTGCTTGTAGTCCTTAGTAACACCCGGGTTCATTAAACTTATGAAAATCACAGCATTGGGCCTATGCTTGTTCCAGTGTGGCTTTGGAAAAACTCAGGTTATCAGATTAAAGCTCTGGTCAAGAGTTCTTAATTCATTAAAATTCTTCTATTCTCTTCATTTCTATAAAAATCTCATTTTGCATAGATTGAAGACTGAAGATGCACAAATCAATCTGTTTAACATTGGATTCAATTTTTACTTTTTTTTTTACTTGAAGTGACGGGAGGAACAATTTATTTCAAAATTTATAAAACGGAAAACAAGAAACTTCTCTGTGGTTGTGAATCAACATGACAAGTTTCACCCCAAAACTAACTTTTTATGTTATATGTCATCATATCATCAAAAGTCTATCACAGAGATGTGCCCAGTGCAATGAAAATCTTCCATATCTGTTTGATAAATACACTACCATGACTTTTCCTTGTGACATTTTGCATGTAAATAAGGAAACAGCATTATAACAATACTTATTAAAAATAAGATATATATATAAAAATAATGATAGCTCGAAGAATTTTCAATGCTTCTCACAAAAAAACCCCCAAATTATGTAATTTTGTAGCTGTTTTCCAATTGTAGGTTGTAATTTCATAACCATACATTATTAAAATACCATATATTTCCCATATATGATACAGTAAATCTTGCCCTTTAAAAGAGATATAGAATACAACAAAAAAGTGTTCCAGGTTGGTTTTTTCCCCCCTAAAATCTTCTCTTAGATTCCTCTAGCTTCCAACTGCATCGTGACCCTAAAATCCACACATCATTCTTCCTTTTTGTATTGGTATGTTTAAAAGAATTTAATGTTCTCTCTGCAAAAATGTACTCATATTAATGAGCCCAAGTGTTTTAAAATAGAATTACTAGCTCAAATCAAAATGGAGTTCAGAGGTATATGAGTTCTTCTTTTTTTTTTTTTTTTCTTTTGAAGATCCATAATACATTCTCAAGAGACTAGTAGAGGTATGATTACATTACATTGGTTACTATAACAGTAGTTGATTCTATCTAACCACAAAGACATTTATATACAGTAAAGTGCATGCTAGCTGTAGTTTTAAGGTAAAAATGGAAAATGGGTTTTATTATACAACTCTACCATGTAAACATCCTACCAGTATTCAGGTACACAATCCTATATCTCCCACATATCTTTGAGTTATTCAATACAAATTCCCTTGGAAATTATTTATAAACTTCCTTACATTTTGATTGGTAATGATGAGACTTTAGTGCAATCCAAATCATAGAACTGCCATGTAAAAAACAATTAACCAAAAATGGAAAGCAACCCAAAAAACCAACCAAGCCTAGAATTCCAATGACCTGCTCCATGCCCCTGCTGTCATTTCTCAAGACAGTGCAGCCATTCAGGAAATGCCTTGTGGATCAAACAGACTTGAATGCAACATTACCATTTAGACATGATAATTAACCTTGTCATTTGGCTAGTCTTGTCTCCAAATTTTTCATAATTTACTGGAGACAAAAAAATCGTTAAAGCAATGTGTATTCCTGAAATACTGCCTGCAGTGTTCAATGGGTATCTGTGCAGCTTTAAATACACATGCTGTAATTAAATTAGGTAGCAACAAAGCTGGTGGGTTATATGAGTGCTGTCACTTAAAGTATCCTTTCTGCATAGGCAGAAAATTTTGTTAAAAAAAACATTTTTTCATCTATAAAATCCCATTGTTTTTTCCTGACATCCTTTAAATCACAAATCCAACAACATTATAAATCATGTAAAATTTGGAATATTACTTTAAGCCCCTGGGCTTCTCATTGGAGTGCTGTCTGAATAAAAAATTCAGGTTGTATGCACAAAGAACTTCATAATATTTTTGCCATCATTTTTTATCTTGTAGAATATTTTGTGTAAAAAAGAATGTTTAGATAGACTGTATATTAAAATCTTTTCTGGTTTTTTTCAGACTTCTTCTCTTGCCTTTCTCATTAACCCAGTAGTTTTCCATAGCCTACTTACGTCAGTAACTTTCACGTCATTGATTTCAATACAAGAAGGATGTGGTCCAGTAAATTATCCCCAGCACAGTCTGCTCAGTATTACTTTAGACCATGGGAATAGTGAAAAGAAAGCTCCATATGAATTTAACTCTAAAATATTCATTCTTGTGTTTGCAATGTAAGTTATTGCAGTTCTTTAATGTTCAAAATATTTCTGTAATGATCTAAAAGATATCTCAATAAGCAAACTTACTAAGGTTATACAGTCACCATTAAACCCTTTGCAGACATCATAAATACGGAGAAAAAATACCAATAATCTAGAGAAGTTATTTAGGCATAAATGTAGAGAATTTATTGATAACCACCGTGTGAGTAATTTTAATATTGCTTATAAATCCTTCGGACCACCTGAAAAAGTCAATATTGCTGGATATTGAGGACTGTGGTTGAACTCCTAGAAAAATATCCAAAAGGTAATGTTCTTGCATTAGCCTTTAGATTCCTTAGTTCTGTTATTCTTCTACTTTATATCAAGTCCTGCCATCATCAGTGACCTTCTGCTTCTCATCTTCCAAGGCTACTATCCTATGAGCTTTCCAAAGTCAACACATACTCTTCTAGGATCTGCAATATTTTCCCAAGACCAAATTTATTTTACAACTATGATAAGGTAGTCCACTCTTTTTTTGTTGTCATTAAATGCTAGGGTCCAGGAGCGAATTTGGGTTGCAAAGGAATCAGACACACAAAAATAACATTAGAAGTGGATTTTGTAATCGAGGTTTGCAAACTTTTCTGGGACCTGGTCTCTGCAATGCTACATAACAAACCAGATTTTTTCATATTCTCATACTTTTTTTTTAACTGGGATCAATATCACACTTTTTCCTCCCTACCATAATTCCACTTAGTCTAATTAGGTTTTACTTTGGCATTCTTTTAGATCCAAATCATATACAACCTCTGCTGTATTCTCATGAATACCACGGCTGTAGAATAAAAATTGTTGACTTGTGTTGGCAAAGTGCTTTTATACTTGGATTCCTCACTAAATTACATTACACTTTAGTTTTAATGAGCATAATCCATTTGATACTGTTGACCCAAATTCCCCTGAGGAAAACTGCAGCTCTGAATTGATATTTGCATGTCTGAGACAACTGAGTCACATTCAAAATTATGTCAGACTTCAAATCCTAAAAAATGCCCTGTTTGAGATCTGCTGGGGGTTGTGACTAAGTTATATTCCAGAAATGTATTCCTGCAAGGCTCTGTGGCTCTTGCTGTACTTTAATCATGTCACTGTCCCAGCTTACATGACACTTTCCTTATCTGCATCCTATCTCTGTAAACAGCTTATGAGAACTCTGACCATCAGGAAGCAGGAGCACCTTTCTAAAGCTCATCCTTGGGTGTCTTTTCTGAAATCATATTTCTTCTCCCTGTCATGCTCCTAAATCATTTCTCTTCTGCAATAAATTGTTATTTCTCTCCCTGTTAGAATTCTTTCCTGTCATTCATCATGTTATGAGTACCTTTTGCTTGAGAACAGGAACAAAATCCCAGTACATTTCAGGAAGCCTTTAACTCTTTTCCTTTCTCATGATGTAGAAAGAGAGAATTCCACTCAACAGTGCCACCTTCTTTGTGAGACTTTCATTATTTTTTTTTGCTCCAAAGTTTTGGGGTACTTCAAAAAATGTGCTATTGGAAAGATGGATTTGTCAGTATTGTGAGAGTTTCTCTCAGTTTGATAAGTAGTCTGATTGGATAAGGAAGCTTTTGAAATTTTTTTCAAATTTGATCTGAAAATTACTCAGTGGACAACAGGAAACCTTGGAAGATTTTGGAGAGGAAATGCTTTTATTGAGTCATTGCAGGAGATCAACATTGCAGGAGAACATGCTTTCAGTTCAAAGCATGAGTTTATGATTCTGCTTGACCTTTGATTAAGATTGCTGGATCCCCATGGTCGTAATGACAGCACATGGTGAAGCTCTGCAGAGATGACAGTCCCAAACTTGTGTATATCATCCTGGGATTAGTCCTGTAAAATTGTTCATGTGAATTTGCAGGTACCAAAATTATGACTTGCAGAGCAATTGCTAAGCAGGAAGGCTCAATACATGAATCTTGCTCATCTCTTTGTTAAGACCTTTGGGATAACTAAGAAAAAGCAATATACTTAAAGATTCAGGCCAGTAGTAGGATAAATCTGTAAGTCTGTTTTCCAGTAATGCTGAGAAATACCACAGAAAGTCTTTTAAAACAGGCCTTAAAAATTGTGTATTTAGCTGCAATGGTTCTGCTTTGATGTCAGAGAATCAAGGGGGTGATTTCTTTATATCTTTTTGACCTCTGTGTTTTTATAATTCAGGATTCCTAGACACATCCTTAGAGTGAGCTTCTAGTTGTGGATTTTTGAATAGGAAAAAATATTATTAGTTACAACTATAGCAGAACATGCACTTGTCTCAATCCTTTATTCCAAGTGTATATCCAATTAAACCATTCATTTTAGTATCCCACTGATTGTCTCACTTGTTGACTCACACATGATGAGGGCAGATGAGTGCTGCTGAGCACCTGATTACATCCTTGGCAATGGGAAAACCATATAGACAAACACCAAGAGTGCCAGCTCAGCATTCAAGACTTAGACAAGTGAAATACCAGAGCCAAATTAAGCTTATACAATACTGCTTTCTTCAATCATCAAATGTAAATATATTTCTCCATAATTTGTGTCTTGCAGATGATAATGAGTGTGAAAATGCTACTCAGCCTTGTGGAGAGCATGCCAATTGCACAAACACAGAGGGAAGTTATTACTGCACGTGTATGTCTGGTTTCAAACCCAGCAATGGCCAACAAATTTTTGTTCCTAATGATGGAACCTCCTGCGTGGGTAAGTTATTACTGTCTGCCAGATAGCTTTACATTGTCACTCTTCTCTTATTGCTTCTCTTAATTATCGAAATCTAGCAAAATGTTTTCATATTTGTGAAGTTTGGAGTCTGGGTATAAAATTCCCACATTTTGGACTGGAACAGGCTTGCTTAATATTCCAGTTCAGGCCCACACTTCTCCCTGGCAACAGAACAGCTACCATTGCTTTCAGTATAACACTTGATTCTTGACTATGCTTGCAATATATTTAAATCCACATGTCACAGATTTACACAGTAAATGTATAGTTAAGACAACATAGAAATCACCAATTCACCCACTTATGCCACAATATCACTGATCTGTGAGCAAGGTGGTCATAGTCTCTGGAAAAAAGTGACAAAATATTCTGCATTCAGATCAACAAAATTCTCTATAAGTTTGAACTAGTATACTTGAAATATCTTTTGTTTGGAAACTTCGTTAGAATATTTTTTATAATTTTTCAAGTCTGATCAAAAGCAATGAGCAAGATCAGTGGTTATCCTGCCTCCTGTGCCATTCATTAGCTTCTGTTTCTGTAACAGTTGAATGGAACATGTTCAAGATTACAGGGGAGGAAAAGTTCTATGGAAAAATGTTATTTCTGAACAACCATACAATCCTTCAGGATTTCCTCTGAATGGAAGAGCTGTAACTATTTCTCTTTTTTCAAACTCCTGGTAATTTTCTCTGTATGTTGCAAAAGTCCTCAGGGAATGGGAAAATGAGAAATAAATCTATTGCCCTTTACACCTTTATGCTGACTGTGTCTCAGTCTAGGTATGTCTCCTGTGAGCTTGTGAGTGCTGACAACCTCTCTTCTCACTGCTCTTAATATCAGCAGAGTGGTTGCATATTAAGCCAGAAAGTGATCTAATCGACATTTCTTGCCCATTGCTCACATCCATCTAAAAGTGCTCTGCTTTATCCAGCTGCTATGAATCATTCTTAAATTAGCTGGGATGGAGACAGTTAGCACATTGAGCTGTAAATATTCTCACCATTTCTGCTCCAGGTTTTGATTTTTACATTATGATATTTCCTCAGCTTCAGAAGTTTGTCTTCAAAGTTATTTCTCTGACTTTTTTGTGTCACTTTAACTTCTTACCATTACTTCTTACCATGCCTGGTAATTTCTTCACTTTTTCCTCTCTTTACTGGGCAGATTGATCTTTTTTATTCTCTTCTAGAGTTTAGTTTAGTACTTCTTTAAAATCCACAGGGAGGAGCCAAGAGCTTTCAAAACTCACACTGGAATTAAAAAATTACCTGTGGGCACCTTTTTCTCATTAAACAAGTGTACCAATTACTTTACCAACATGTGAGTCCTAAAGACAACCTTTTGATCCACAATTAATTTTTTTCTTTATCCATCAGGGCAACCAAAATAGGATATTTTGTACCCAGTGGTTCTGCTGCTACAGGTAGCAGATATGACTTGCACACAAGCAGCTGAAATTTGTGTGTTCAGGCTGATAGCTGAAGTAAATACCAAAATTTCTTTGTAAATATAGTACAAGTTATTTAGTACAAATCACAGAACAGAACTACCAGATATCCATTCTAAACAAGTTTATAGGGCCCCACAATATATTTTTAGATTCTGCAAAGTCTTAAATCTTATTTTTAATATATGTATATATGTACACAGCAGTAACTTTAAAACTACAGTGGTTGAATTTTGGAGAGTATGCTAGTATGAACCCCATTTGTTTATGCCCTCAAACCTACCTTCCAGTAGTGTAAGTGTGGTACATAGCCATGGGTGTGCAATTCACTTTCAAAATCCATGCACACACTTGTCTTCCCTCCTTGGAAACTGCAGGCTCCCAAGTAAGAAGTGATAATGTTCCCCAGTGTAGTAGATCAAAAGAAATCTTGTGACAACAGCTTTGAGAAATGTTGGCTCACTCTTAATCCAGTCAGAATGCTGAGTTTTGAGTTGAGGGTCAAAAGAATTTCACCCATGTTATCAGGTAGAATTGGTGAAGAGATGACAAAGAAAGATGCAGATAGAGGAGGAACGGGACAGTAGGAAGGGAAAGAGAGAAGAAAAGGATAAAAGTAATGGAGAAGAAAAAAATAAGAATGCAGAGATGTGACATTTCTGAAGACATTTTTCTGCTGTCCTGAAAGTGAGCTATTAAAATCTATTTTTTGATTTGTGAAAGCCATACTTTTCCTTAGACTTCACAATTTATTGAAAGTTCAGCTGCAGATAAAAAAGTAAAATATAAACCTACTTTTTTCACCCCAGTCAACAGAGTAAAAACATGAAAATGGCCATCTGTGAAATGAAAGTGACGTCCTCACCACTCTGCTTTTCTGGGAACATGCTATTAGTTCTCTTCAGGTGTTTCTGAGAGCACTGGGAAGGCACCCATTCTCCATCTCATCTTTTGCTATGACAAGGGAGCTGTACAGTGGATGGAATCTGGCATTGGGCCACATTGCTAACTTTTCTTTTTCCTTTGCCATTCATAGCCTTTTTCATTTCTACTTTGTGTGTGCTGCTGCCTTCCACAGTGTGGAGACACGGGGAGGGAATATCTAGTCCTTTGCAATTGGACTTTTCAATCACTTGCAAGCTACTAATAAGCAGAAGGTGTAATGTAGACATCAAGCTGTCTTGACTGGCTGGTGAGGAATCAAAGCCATGTAGGTACAATCCTGTAATTGGCAAGACTGAACATAATAACTGTTCTCCGTACTTTTAATTTAATTGGAATTTCCTTGCCTACTGCAGTAAATGAGGAGTGACAAAGCACAGAAATAAAATAAAAGGTTATGAATCTATTTTCACACTAGCCTAAGTGGTGTTGGTGATATTATTTTTCTGATCGCAGCTATTATAAAAGCTTCAAAGTTCTGCTCCAGGATTTGTTTTGAATATTTACTGAAAGGCCAGGGCTTTTTTTACAGACCTATGGCAAATGCTCTTCTGTTTAAAAAGCTGCTGTTCTTCAACCTTTGCTCAGGAAGTGCTGTCTCTGAAGACTGCTCACGCAAGCCCTGGCAGCCCACTCCTGCTCCCACAGCACATCAAGGAGAGAGTGTGGGATCCTCACCCCATAGCTCCACTAAAATTGGATTGCTGAAAGCACTGACAAGCTGTTGTCCGTGTGTGGTCCAACAATTACATATTTGGTTAAAAAGGCATAACTACAAAATATAGAGAAACAAAAGCCTACAGCTACTGCGCACAGCATTTCAAAGCAGGAACTTAAAAGCTGCGTGCTTGCAACTGTCACAAACTGTTGGCTGCCCCTGACAATCTCATTGATTTAAAAGGGATACGAAGCTGATTAGTACCTTGCGAGATCAGGCATATTGCCTTTTAATTTTGTCATCCAGGAGTTGTTTTTTTCTTCTGGAAACAGTAAATTAAATAGGCGTGATATGGACCCATTCCATATGGACAACTCAACTGCAGAAAGTCTTTTTGCATATACTCAACAGGGTGTCTCCGTCAGACTTTAAATAGCAGCCTTGTTTCCAGAGATGTGCCAAAATACTTGAATTTCTGCTGTTGTTTTGGATAATCATGTCTTCTCATTAAAATCTCCGTTACACTTAATATCTGACATAATTACAAAAAGAATTTGCATGACTGCCCAATAATAGCAAATGAATAATTTACTGATATAAAAGTTTATGAAAAGTATCATGACAATTTCGAAACATTTGTATCAGTAAATTATATGGAAACCTGATCCTTAGTAACAATATTCTCAACAGCATTTAAATATTACTTTTTTATTTATAGGTTATAAATAGTTTTATAGTTTTGGCAAAGATTGTTGTCAATTGCTGGTTTTTAGCATTAAATGATGAATGGCTTATTCAGATGTACATGTCCTCCATGTAGCTGACAAGGCCAAAGAAATCTTTGGTTTAAGGGTGATGTGTTTTCTTTTCAGACAAACTGGCTTTGTCATGATTTTCACCCTTGCCACTTCAATTCATTCAAAGTCTCTCTGTCTTACAGTCACACAACACGGCATTGACACACACCCACTTGTTTCAAACAGAGCTTCATAATTTACTGGTGTGAGAGGTTATTTAAATGCCAAGAGTAAGAACTCTAGCCTTATGTCTTTAAATGACAGCATTTAATTATGAGGTATCCTGTGTGTAGCACTATATCATGCTATTTTCCTTCCCTTTTGCCAGATTGGTTCATGTACAATGTGCTTAACTCCATAACTATGAATACTGAGGTCACAGAAACCATACAAATACGAATAATGCAAAGCTCAGTTCCTGAAAGAGAAACATTAGTAATTTGGAGCTTTAAATATGGAGATAAACTATTGCCCTAATGCAGAAAATCAAAATCCTGCTTTAAACTTCCATGCTGGCACCAAGCCATTTAAACACATTGCTTTCTTGGTGGCTCTCCCTGCAGAGCAGTGGTGGCTGCGCTGGGGAGGGCAAATGCACCTCCAGCCCCACATCTCCTTCCTGTCTGTGCAGGAGTCTGAATTGCTTTTTCAATGCAGCTTCTGAACTTCGGGCTTAAAACACAGCATATCAGGTGCAAATCAGAGCCAATGGCTCTTTGAGAAAAAGAGATATATGAGAGGGACTTCAACCTTGAATCCCAGGGAGACCTCTGTCCATATAGACAGATGGCCCCCAAGTATCCTTCAGGTATTTTTTGCATTCCCTCGATATATCCATATAAATGCAGTATATCTCTCCATTTTTCAAGAAATAACCTTATTTTACATGCATTATTACTCATTTTTGTGCTCCTTTTTGAAAAGCACCAAGATTCTTGTATCAAAACCAGGGTGTGAAACTAGTTCCTAAAAGCTAAGAGTGTATTTCCAGCCACCTCATATCTGCCTTCTGCTGCTCTGTTCCTAACACCCCCCTGGGTGAGCAGAGCCTGCCTATCAATTTAGATAGCTCTTCTCCTCCACTGATCAATTAACCACCTCTCCTTTTTTTCACCAATTTCTTTCCAAAATTTAGCATCATACCAGCTCTTGACTGGAGTTGTCATCCTCCTGCATTCCCTGCACTCTTTCCTCTCCTTCAGTTCTCAGGCTGTTACTTTAAAACCACTCATGTACCACTTCATTTTTCAGGTATACCTGTCCCAAAGCTCTTCATTTTTTTCTCCTTTCCAGCACAGCACTTCACAGTCCATTACTTCATTCTCCAGAATTATTTGGTATAGCTCCCAGTTTGCTTTCTCCATTGAGTTATTTGATCTTTGTCCTTAGCCAGCCAAATAATGCAAAATAATCAGTACTCTAGCCAGGGATTTAGTACCCAGCTCTCCTAAATTGATCAATTCATGGATTCCTTTACTGGAATTCATTGGTTTTACTCTTGGGCCATGCCCCACCCAGTTACTGAACTTGTCTACCTAATGGCAATTTATTTAGAAGCACAAAAGACATTTTAGGCAAAAGCAATGTAAATATGGATTTAAAAAAATAAATAAAGGATATGCCAAGTACTTTAAAGGGCACAGAGTTTAATTCTTAGATTAACAAGATGGACAGAGTGAGCTTTTGCAGCATCCTTGTAAAGCTGCAACTTAAAAGACAAGTCTGCAGGGCTTTTTTTCTTTTTTCTGACTGAGCAGAGAAAATCTATTTAGTCTAATCTCTGAAAAAATGGATTTCAGATTATTTGCATCATGCCAACCATTTTGTAATGATAGAATTAATATAGCTTTAAAACACAAGCAGTGTAGTATTATATAGTAATAAAAGTGGTGGTATAAAAATATGATCAATTTATCTTTCTAATCCTTAAGTATTATAATTGGCAGGGGTTTTCCCATTGAGATTGTGGGCTTAGTTTTTGCTTTTATTTATTACATTAAATTTTATTATGAAACTGCTTGTAGTGTGTGGGGCTATTATCCACAAAGCAGCAAGGTGTTAGTCTGTAAATACTTAATAAAAATTCAATTTCTCACGATATTTGCAGATGTAGATGAGTGCAGCAATGAAGGAAGTGTTGCCTGTGGAGATCATGCAAAATGTGAAAACGTGGATGGAGGGTTTAACTGCTCCTGTAAGGAAGGTTATCAACCATCCACAGGAAAATTGCAGTTTAAGCCAAATGATGGCACTTCCTGCCAAGGTACATGATATTATAAAGGTTTATGTGTTATTATAGAGATACATCTTCTGAGAAACCCACCAGTGCCTATTTATCTTCAGTTAGATTAATCAGCAAGACATGAAAAAGAGGCAAGGCTGTGGCATCTACAATTCCTGAGAATAGAATAATTTTGTAAATGTGTTTTTGCTAAACAGTGTGATGAGATCCATTTGAAATAATGGTCACCTCCTCACAGTTGTCAGATCTGCACTCCTCTCTGTAAATTCAAACTGTCTCTACTCCACCTGTGGAAGTCCCATAAAAGAGACCAAACTCTCTACCTGAATAAAACAGCTCGTTCCTATCGAGTGCTGTAACTTCAGACAATATAAAGTCTTTGTAATTGCAGTTTGAGAATGGAATGCTGTGTTTTATGCACATAAATTCAGAATGCTGGTGGTTTGGGCAATGACCTAGACAAGGGCTTTTGCAATTAGTATGTATTGAATATTGATTGAGCTGCAATGTATAATTAGTTTTCCTTTTTATTTTTACAGAAAATCCAAAGGCAAAGTGTGAGTTATCCAAAGACTGTATAGCTGAATATATTAATAGAACTTTAGCCAGAGTAAGTAGTATTGGTTTGTAGATTAATTTTCAAATCATTTAATTGTTTCTCTTTGAAACTTCTGTTTCAATTACAATAGTTCTTAAACAGTTTTTAACAAAGGCTTGAAGCATACAATTGAACTTAAGCGTGTTTACAGAAGGCTTTTTCATAATTTCAAATTATTTGAACTGGGTTGTATGTTCTACTCATGATAATAACTTGCTGGGAATCTGTGTGTTCCCTTTCCAGCAAGTGAGTCATGATGCATGAAAAATTCAGAAGTGTGGTAATCACTCAGCTGTTTCTGTAATTTCTGGAGTTACACACTGCTGCATTTACTGATGTGCAATTATTTGCTTGTTCAGAAGGATGGCAAGATAGCTTACAAAAGTAATGTCAACAAGTGACTAAATAGAAAAGGGAGCCATAACATCTTGATATGCAGGTTTATTTATTCCTCAAAGGCAAGTGTGTAAAGTGATACAGGATTTATAGAAACAAATACTCTGTGGCCAGAGTATTTTTCACCAGAAAATACTTCTTTTCACCAGAAACAGAGATTCCTGAAGCCAATTAAAATATATTAATGAATGCACTATCTATTATTCTACAGCTACAGTAGTATCTATTTTTAAACAATACATGAAGCATAAACATTAAATAAATTAAAAGCAATTTTATGTGTTTGCATTTGATATTAAGCAATTTGATTAAGTTACTGGATTAAAAAGATATTATTTAAAAGAGTTTTATTAACCTAGTATTATATATATGTAGTATTAACATACCTATTATGTTTACCTGTAATGTAATGCATTATATCAAATATAATACCTGCTTATCACACTTAGGTGCAAAACATGGTAAATGTTTCAGCAGAATCTTAGAGTGAGATTTTTTTTAAAATATATACTCAAACCAAACAAATTAATAATTCAAAATACTTTCATGTAAGTAACTGTCAGATTTTTAGGCTATTTTCCAGTTTTGTACAGTTGCAGTCAAAGACAAAGCAAGCCCCATAAAAGCTGTTCAATAGCAGAGAGATCATACAAAATCAGATGTTGAGTGTTTTTTAATTAGATTCTAGTATTGTGAAGAATTCTTCTCTTATTCAGCCATGAGACTGAAACGTGGAAGGTTAATCTTCATCTCACACTCTCCTGCCTATATTTTTAAAGTAGGTGTTTTACGTAAGTGCATTTAGCAGTTTATAAGCTGAAGCACTGAAAGAGAAATAGGCAGTAGAGTTCACTCAACTACATGCTTTATAATTTGCATTTGAGAAAAAAACAACTAAAAAAATTAAAATACTTCCCATCTGCTCCCACCTCTTCAGTTAAAAAAGTCAATAGATTAATACAGAAGCAGAATAATCATATCACTGATATTTAATTGTTTTTGCAGAACATTTAGTAGTTCACTTTAAATCATCAGAATAAATAAAACTCAGCTGCTCTAGGGAAAAATTTTGCAATGATAGCACACGATTTTTTTAATTGTAGTTGCTTGTGAAGGTTATACTAGATGTGTAATATCAGTAATTTGTCAATAAATCTATCAATCACTTTATCAATAAATCAACCTTTTGATTGAGTAGGGGTGTTTATGCACAAGTGTCTTATAAATTAGTATGTTAATTAACAGAAATCAGGCTATTGGGTTCATTTTCACGTGCAGAAATATGGCTTTAATTGTTTAATTAAGATATGAATTCTGGCATTTTTCAGATGAGTCATTTGAAAACACCTCTGGAGAAGCTGCAAGAAATTAATAAAAATACGTTGGGACCACTTTCACCAGTAGAAGTGGTTTCATATGTTGAAGCACTGTCTTTTTCATCGTGGAACACCACGAGTGACTCTGACAATGAAGCCCTTCACAACACCACCATTAACGTGAGTGCATCAAGCCTTGCACTTGTGGGGTTTATCCTTATTCCAAAGCTTCTTCTCAAACACATGCTTTTACTTACAGGTTTTGGTCAACACTGTGAACAATTTTTTACAAAAAGACAAAATTACAGTGTGGGAAGCTCTACCTGTAGATAACCAAAGGCGGAGCCTGACTAAGCTGCTGCACACTGCAGAGCAGGCAACACTTCTCATGTCACAGGGCTTCAAAAAGACAGCCCAGCTGGATGCTAATGCAAGTGACATAGGTAAGATAAAGAAAATTAATCTAAGATGTACTTTAGATGTGGATTAAACTGAGGAGTTTTTCAGCACAATTATGAAGATTAGAAATGGTGTTATGTGAAAGACACAGGTGTTAATTTGTATGATTTTTGTAACTAACACCTGACTTTCAGTGTAGGTATCATAATTTTCAAAGACTAAACAGTGCAAAAAAAATAAATTGAGAGTCTGTGGGAACTTGTTTTCATATTCTCTTTAAATGTCTCGTTATGACCATACTCACACACACTAGATTCATTTTATAAGCACAAAATTATCCTATGCATCTTATGTGTATAAAAAACACCAGTGGAACAAAATTTTGGACTTGTTCTCTACAGATTTTTTTTTATTCTTTTTGGTTCAGCATAGTTATTATAAATTAACTTGGAATAAGGATTGTACTTGGTGAGTTTTATCTTGAGAGGCTTTATCTCAACAGGAATTTCTCATTTTAAGAGGAATTCCCCAGGAGGAGAAATGGTTAGTCTCAAGTGCACCATTTTGCTCACCTACCTTCTCCCTGTGTGCTGCTGTCTTTCCCTCCAATACAGCTGATTTTGCTGTGGTAATAATAGTTTTACCATTCCTTCACTGAGAGAGGAATAAGGCTGACACCAGCCACTTTTGAAAACCCTGATAAAGCATGGCTGATTCCTTTGTCAATGGCCACTCTTTCATCTTTATTTTTCTGAATGTCCCCAAACTGTATGTGATCTGATTTCTTATTTTAGATTTAGTGCAGTCCTTCAGTGTCTCTCACCAGCTTGCTGTTTCATATGATGACTTGATGAGAAAGATTCCTGCTGTGGTCTCGAGGCAGGTCAGACCACCTGTTCTTCCCTCACCTTTCTGAAAATAAATTAGTGATGAAAAAGTAGGGAGGGATTTATTCCTTGACATAGACTCAGTAGAATCAGAGTTCTGTCACTGCAGAGCACCTCTGGGTCTGCAGCAGGTCCAGGGCAGTGCCAGGTGCTGGCTGTAAAGCCCCTGTGCCCTCTCCTCACACTTCCCTTGCTTCAAAGCAGAGGCTCTTATCACCAAAGAGCTGAGGCCATGAAAATCAGGAAGAGAGGATTCAGGTGCAGTCTCCAGTGGAACTGGATATCAGTCACCAAGGTGACAGAAAAAGCAGAAAGAGAATGGAGAGGAATTCCTATGTTGAATGGTTAATGATTATATTCTTTTTTTTGTTGTTGTTCTAAAATTACAAACTGAATGAGTCTATTTCCAAATTGTACCCAAAAATTGGACCCAAATATCTTTTGTTACTGTTTTTCAGCATGAATAAATTTTTCACAGGTTTCATATGTGCCACATACAACTATTTTGGAAAATACCTACATAAGACCTACACCCCTCTCTCTCCACTTCTTTTTTTCGTGCAGGCTCTTGAACTATGAGCTTTATAAAACTCCAGCCAAAGAAAACAATTTCTTATGCCCTTACAAACATTTTCTGACAGCTGGTCTATTGAATAGCTCATATTATTTTTGTGTGCTATGCTATAAGCAATGCAGATGGTCTAGCTTAGTGATATTCCTCCATCAGTCAAGTTTTAGATTTGTTTGTTGTTTTGTTTGGTTTGTTTTGTTTTGTTTTCAAAAAAAGCCTGATTGACTTCTTTTTGTTCCCATCTTGAGTGATTGAAACTCAGCACTGTAATGAAGCAAGTAAAGAGCTCAATAGACTCTAATGTAGTTTTTGTCCTAAGGGGTGATGCTTGTTTGCTTTTTGACAAGACACATCATTAGTTCATGGTGCAATGTGTGTTTGGTAGCATGGATAGATAACCATAAAATATATACTTTTCAAAAATTGGCTTTTATCAAATGTTATTATTCACTGGAGAATTTTATGCTTTCCTTTTTATAATTGTGATTTGTGGCCCCTTTCAGAAATACATTTTTAATAAAGCAATAGCTCTTCCTAAAGTAACCTACATTGTTTTTTCCAGTACCTAATTTAAGGCAAGGTAAGTAAGAGACTATATTTTTCATGGAAAGAGTAAAATGTATGAGAGCAAAATGTATGCATGAAATAAAACAAAACATAGATGTTTAAACAAACATGTTATATTAATGAAATTTTTCTT
This sequence comes from Sturnus vulgaris, assembly GCF_052056855.1. Classification (NCBI taxonomy): domain Eukaryota; kingdom Metazoa; phylum Chordata; class Aves; order Passeriformes; family Sturnidae; genus Sturnus; species Sturnus vulgaris. Next base: position 12,623,815 of record NC_142251.1, on the reverse strand, counting down.
GAAATATTTTGCACAAGGATAGAGTCTTAAAATTCACAGTAATTATGCAATTCAGTAGCACATTTATTAACCCAACTCTAAATTATGGTAGGCCATAATGGAGCTGTGATTTGTACACTATTTTTCTTCCTTTGCAGCACTCAAGGTTTTTGCTTTTGATTCACATCACATGAAACACATCCACCCTCATGTATACACAGGGGGAGATTACATAAAGATCTCTCCAAAGAAGAGAAAGGAGCCTCACCCAAATGGTAAGAAACAAAGGTTGGAGAGTAGGTGGGTTAATAAACACCTTGGATAGAGTTGTATCCATTAGAAAACTCCCAAATGTGCAGTTAACCAAGGCTGAACTTCCACACTGCTAACCGCAAAGAATACAAGGTATTTTTATAACCCTTTATCCTTTTTTGTCTCAAGACTGATATTTCTAACATATCCAATGGCACAGTGAGTATCCAGTGAGTTTTCACACTAGGTATTGGTCTCACAGATCTGAGCTTTATCCTTTTCTCAGCCATAGATCTGTTGTATGGCTTTGGACCGGCCCCTTCAACTCTCTGTGCTACTTCATCAAAATTTGGTGCATTTTTCCATTCAGAGAGTAGCTCGCTGGGGCAAGAACATGTAATCTTTAGTACCAAAACCAGCAGGACCCAAATCTGCCTCAGAGTGCTACAGAAAGGGCTTAAAACTACTGTCATCACTAAATATAAATGCATATGTTTAAACAGCTCTGGAATTAAAACACGTAATTTAATAAGCATGGAAAATATTTTTTCAATTCTCATCTTCTATCTAATCAGTATCTCGCCATGTATCAGTATCTAAAAATGTGGTTTACTGTGGTACCAGGGAGAAAGTCACTACATTGTTTAAGATCATCACTGAATCCAAAAAATACCTTTTTCCTTTTCCCTATTTGTATTCTATCCTGGGTCCAATGTAATGGAAGTCATTACAAAAGCAAGCCAGGTACTCCAGAAAGGTCCAGTATTTACTTCAGGTGTGAGACATTTTACTTTATAAGAGTTGACACCACATGTGTAACCAGTTGCAGAACAGCAGCAAGCATACATCACTCTAGGAAAAATACATATGCATATATCTAATTAGTATTTCCAGTGCGAACACACATTTTTATTTCTAATGCCAGTTACATTGTTTTAAATAAAGCTATATTTCATTGTCTCTAAAACATTTTTATAAGTATTCCACAAAGGCTCCATCTGTTTTGCATATTTTATGCAATAGCAGCAATAATGTCTATTGTTTATTGTTTCCTTAATGTCTTCAATTTTGTTCTTCCATAAAAACCCTCGCACAGCTAACCATGGTGTGTTTGATTGATAGGCACTGTTGCAGTTGTCTTTCTGCGGTACAGCAACATCGGTTCTCTGCTTTCATCACCTCAAAACCGCTCCTCCAAAGATCCTTCAGAGCACACACAGACTGTAGGCTCAGCACTTATAGCTGTTGCAATTAGCTCAAATCCACCCACGCTCTATGAGCTTGAGAAAATAACATTTACCTTAAAGTATGCCAAGGTAAGAGAGGTTTTTATTATCAGCTTCAAGTAAAACAAAACATTAGCTAATCATTTTATGTGATGTAAGCGTACCTGCATCATATGATAAACTGAGACATAATTCTGTTGTTTGCTGATGTGAGGTTACCATTTATTACTCTAATAAGATTAATCTCAAATGTGACGTCCTAAGTGCAATATACTAAGTATGGTACAGAGGAAAATTGCTGTGAGACTACAACAAGGGCAATAATGCCATCTTTGCTGGGTTGTAGTATGGATAAAATGTAGATGTCTGAACCAGAGAATATTACAGGATCTTGAGTGTTCTGTATATAGGTGGGTTTTCTTTCTGAAAGTTGATCAGATGGTTAAGAATGGTTTCCCTTTAAAAAAAGGGAAGTAATATTTCAAGGTAAATGCAAAAAAGGTCACATGGAATTAGGGGGTAATAGCAGAACCTATAGTTTTGAAGCTTTGTTATTTCTGAAATCTGAACACATTTTTTAAAACTCAGAGGTTTACTTCCAGCAAATGCATATTTTTGCTGGCTTCATTCATATGTGAAAAATCACCTTACATGGCACAAAGAAGCATCAGAAACATAACAAGAAAACAACAGTAGAGAGGTGAGCAATGGGACAAGGTGCTAACCTTGGTTACACAGCTTTTAAATTTGTTACTTCTCTTCTGAGTTAGAAATCACATTTATATAAATTTGCATATATAAAGCCTATATTACAGGGGAAATTTAGTCTTTGACTAGATTTAGTAAGCATTAACTGTACTAAATAATACTAATGGTCTTACTCATCACTGTTGTGTAGCAGGTGATATAGCAGGTGTGATATGACTCTGGCTTTATCCCAGATTGCTTTGTAAAATGGGCAGAATAAGTCTCAGGTTTTGAGCTGCCCATTTGGAATGGGTAAGCAATGTGGCTGTAACCTTGGAGTCCAGTTCAGCAGGTGCAAGTGTATACATACCAATGTTTTCAATAGGTAAAAATTCCAACATCTTTGCAGGTGCCAGAAGGGTTTAGTAATCTGGTTAGAATACATGTTTGGTGGGGTTTTAACTATGTGAATAAACTGCTTCCATCCCCAGCCACGTTCTAATTGCTTGGAATAGGCCTTGCAGAACGTGTTTTTTGTTTCCCAACCTTCCAATGATAACAAGGATTTTTTCATGAATTGCACGGTCTAGCATAAAAAAGGTCTCTTGATGGGAAATATCCTGCCTTTTGCCATCAGCAGAACATCTTGTTTCTGTTCCAGACTGCAGATAAAGACATTAAATGTGCGTTTTGGAACTACTCAGATACAATGAATGGCAACTGGGCTACAGAAGGCTGTGAGCTGACACATTCCAACTCCACTCATATCTCATGCAAATGTAATCATCTGACTCATTTTGCTGTTTTGATGTCCTCAGGTGGCTCCGTTGTAAGTGCTATTTTAATTTAGTGTTTTACCTGATACTATCTTCTGTTTTCATTCCCTATGTTTTTATTTTAGTGCAACCTGCATACTTACCCCCCTTTAGGTTGTCTCTTGGTTTTGTTCAGCAAACGCACAATTTATTGTGCACAAAGCAAACAAAATTCGTCCCATATGTGTTTGAATTTCCTTATGTCCTTTCTGCAGTATTACAGAGCAGTGATGCAGCAAAGTATCTTGTTCCAAAAACACAGTCTGTTGTGCTTATTTTTGGAGCATTGCATTTCATTTTAAATCTCACTTTAAGACTGCCGTGGGATTTATCTGCCATTCACTGGTGGTCAGCAACCATATGGCCCTGAATTTCTGTCTCTCGAAACTTTGCCACCCATTTGTCTAACCTTGGCATCTAAAAATCTGCTTTAAATTCTCTCTGGAGAGTTTGCAGCAGCATAATCAGTCTGAAGTTTATGACTCTTAAACATGGACACTCACAACCGGCACAAAACTGGGAGAATGGCCATTCAATTTCTGTCCTTCTTATATTAAGAAGCCCCATAGATTTCCAGAGTCTCAGTGGGGATCTGCAAGAGCTCAGGTCCTGCCTCAGGAGGCAGCTTTATAAGGTATCAGAACTGACAGCAAGCAGAATATTAGCATGAATATACTGTATTGAGACAGTTCTCTCACACTGTGAATTTCATGCTGATAGAGGCTGTTTCCTGGTTGCTAAATAGCATCCTAAGTCTTCAGTTCAAATTTAAAACCTTTGCAGGTACTTATATAGTTATTTTGAAAAGAAAGGCAGGGAGGTGAGGAATCTCTCATCCTTTATTTTGTAAGAAAATACTTGATACATTTTCTGGTCAGCTGAATACTATCCTTTTGCTGATGTACAGTCAGGTATTTCAGAGTTTCTTTGTTCAAATAGCAAACAGCAAAAGAAATTGTATTATTATATAGAAAATATTCACATCCGGTATTGAAGTATCTTGTGTTTTTCTGGAGAAAGTTCATGTTACATATCTGGAATAGCATTTGCTTGAAGTGATAGTTATTTCAGAGTCTTGTTTTGATCGTGTTGCAAATTCAGTAAGACAGTTATTCAGTCTTGCTTATCTAAGTCACTGCTGTGATAAGTCCTTTTATATTAGAAAATGTTTGTGTCATATTAATAGATGTCCTACTGCCAGTGTATTTGTCATTCACTAAAATGATCTGATTTTGAAAATCTTATTAGGAGATACTGATGTTAATAAAAAGTTTTGTTAAGAAATATCAGAAAATGCAAGAGCAGGAGTATATACAGTTTATTACTAATTTCCCCTAGAATTATATCTGTCTCATGAAAACCCAATACTTTTTAGATTATCCAAAGTGTACATTTCTAGTGAAACTTACAAACAGTTTTGATTAATATTTTGTAGAAAAGAAGTAAAGAGCTGTATTATAGAATGAGGTCTTTCTTGAGAAGTTACAAAGCTGTTCTTTTAAATACTATATTATAATTTTCCCCCAGGGTGTTACAAATTATAGCATTCTTACAAGAATCACTCAGCTAGGAATAATTATTTCGTTGATTTGCCTCTCCATGTGCATTTTCACATTCTGGTTCTTCAGTGAAATTCAAAGCACTAGAACGACAATTCACAAAAACCTCTGCTGCAGCCTTTTCCTGGCGGAACTTATTTTTCTGATTGGAATTAATATGAACAATAATAAGGTGGGTAGTTTTCAATTGTGCCTTGATTTTGTATTGCAAAATAAATATACAATAAAAGATATGATCTTCCTTCTACTCCCCACATTTCCTACCTACAATAGTGACCCTGACTATCCAGTACAGTGACAGGAAAAACAAAATGGTCATTTAAAGAAGCATTTAAAGGGCTTTGTCTGAGCTGCTGTGTATTGACGTTGCTCCATAGGTTTCATCTAAAATTTGTCACCTTTACTGAGACTGTGATCTCAATGTGTTTAGCATTTTCACTTCACTTAGGATGCTGTATAAAGCCACGTTGGCTGCTTCCAGGGTGACAGTTTTCTCTAAAATCAGGCCAGAGCTGCAATCCCAAGCTGACATCTGAGATATTGAACTGTTACCTGAAGGACCTCATGTGAGGCTCTGACCAGTCCCTTTTGCTTTTCAGAAAGCTAGGGTGTTGATTTTTGCATCTCAGATTAGTTTTAGGAACTAAGGCTATACATAAATGATCAAAATAGCCTACTATAAGTAGCTGAATAGAATTTAAAATCACTTGAAAATATATCAGCTGCTATCCCTGAGGTAGCACTGATGGATTGAAAAATATCATTTTACAAGCACTTTGTATAACAAAAGTTATTTCAGAAATAATTCCTTGTTATGCCTAATTACAATGTTATCAAAATAATAAAAATTAACATTGTGTAGATCAAGCATATAGACCACTCAGCTATAACAATAGGATCAACCTAGTCAAACCATTTATACAGTTTTTCTGGGAAGACATACACTAATTTTAAAAGTTGAATGTAGTCTCTCTATTTTACTACTTGCTAGAGAAAACACTCATGAACGAATGTGCAAATGGGTGTAGGCCAAGTTCTTGTTAAGCAGCATTACAACCAGGCTGAATCACCACTTTAGAGTCACTGGGTTGCTATGCATGCACTATTATAATATATATTGACAAAGGCCTATTAATAGAATTGTGACTCCTGCTTTCTCTGATTGAATTTCTAGCTCTTCTGTTCAATTACTGCTGGACTACTCCATTATTTCCTTCTAGCTGCTTTTGCATGGATGTGCATTGAAGGTATTCACCTCTACCTTATAGTTGTGGGAGTCATCTACAACAAGGGTTTCTTGCACAAGAATTTCTATGTCTTTGGCTATGTCAGTCCAGCCGTGGTGGTTGGAATCTCTGCTGCACTGGGATACAAGTACTATGGCACCACAGAAGTGTAAGTCACTGTTAATGTGTCTAAATCATTGTACAGAAGGAGGCAATAATCACAAAAGCACATTTCAAGGCATTTTTTGCTGTTTAATTTTCAGATGTTGGCTCAGCACTAAGAATAACTTTATATGGAGTTTTATAGGACCAGCATGTCTAATAATTCTTGTAAGTATAATTTTAATTTTTTATTGTAGTACATAAAGCCAATAATAAAAGGTGTTTAATAATCCCCCACCCACTGCCAGCATAGCTGTGAGTGCTAATTATAGGACAGAATTGACTAATTTAGATCTTTTTATAGTACCTCTAAATTATTTATATGCTGTACATCTAAATACTTTACTAGGCTGAAAAATGAAAATTTTACAAAAAGTTCAATATAATATCAGAGGATTTCTTTTTTCTTACTCTCTTTCTTTTATCCCAATGGTTTAAGAAATTCTGTGAAGCATTTCTGGCTTTTACAGAGAAGTGTCTTTGTATGTCACTGGCGTCTCAGCATGGCTCAGCAGGAGGTGTACACAGACACCATCCTAGCAGACAGATAATCTGGTTTTTCAAATGTTGTGTGACTTAATCTCTTATCAGTGATCGGTCATCTTGGTAAGATTAGACTGTCATCTTTGTGGTTTTATCATTCGCGTGTACCCTGTCATCATCAAAGCCATTTTAAACTAAATTGCGACGTCAGAGAAAAGAACCCGCTATTTCACATGGGCAGACAAGTCAAGTATTGATAGCCCTATTTCAGCTGTGAAGAGGGCCTTTTTAATTCCAATTGGAAGTGGTTTCAAACCTGCAAATTTGGCAGGTATTACATGTTCAATTCTGAATGGAGAGGTTTTTGGTGTCTCGGGAGCATTTCTAAGTGCTCTAAAGTTTAAGGAACCATTCTAGCTGTAATGGGGCTTTATTCTGTATGGCACTGTTGACAGTGACAGCTGGAGCTAACAGGAGGAGAGGGTGCAATAGTGAGGCCTCACACCTATGGTCAAGTCAGTTACAACCATGTTGCTTTTTAAGCTATTTGGTATAATGTGAGGATTTGTAAAAACGAAGTGGAAGATCCTAACACATATAACTTGGTAGTGAAACAGTTTTATTTCAAGGCATTATCCATTTCAAAGCTTAATAAAGTATCAGGCATCATTCTGGTCGAATTTCATGCCAAATTCCCACTGCATATTGGGTACAGCTGGAAATAACCTGCCAGATATAGCTGCAAGGTTATGCCTCCCCATCTCACCCTTCTGCTCACCACAGAAGATTTTGAGAGGAAAAGCACCATAACCTCCTTTGGCTCAGTGCTTCTGGGTCAGATAGCTCTGGTGTCCAGCAGGTTACTAAGATGGAATAAAATCATGGCAAGACATCATCCTTTACTAGGAAATTCTTACAAGTCTTAGGTTTAAGTTTACAATTTCCTATTTCCTCCTTGGACCTTATCTTTTCTTCCAGGGAGGCAGCAGGGCTGGAGTTTTTGTTGTTATTTCTCTCATTCCTGTTCCTCATCTGCCTTCGAGTAAAGATTTATGCACAGTGATGTATCTTTGTACGGTTAGCACACGAAAATCACATTATCAAAACATATAAAATGCCCCAAGTGCAGGCATCTGTAACCTTGTTTTCAGCTCCAGCCGAGCTGTGCCCAGTGGGGATCTCAGGTACACGGTGCAGAGGCAGAGCAGGTCTGCAGTAAAGGCTTTGCTGTAAATCTGGCTGGCTGCAGAAGCACATCCTGCAAGCTGGGCTCTGAGGCCCGTAGACATTTTTTGAGCACTCCAGATCTTCCAGCAATCCCTGCAAATTAAAAGGGAGGTGCTAGAAGTTGACCCAGGCCTGTGTGCCAGTGCAGCCCTCCTACGGACGAGGAGAGCAGCCAGACAATTTCTTTTTCTCTCACTCCTTTGCCTAAGTGAAGCCATGTAAAGGAACTCAAGCTGAACAGCGAAGAGCCCTGTGATTATTCAGCTACTTTTTGTGTGTTCTACAAGTAGTTAATGCTAACTTGTTTTACAGTATTTGCATAATTTTATTTATTGTCTCTTCATAACAATGTGCCACTAGACCATGGAGGGAAAGGCAATCTGCTTTCAGCAAGGTGCTTCAGCTGCTCCAGGGTGTTTTTGAGGGTTTGGACAGCTTGTTTTGATGGAGTGATAGCAAAATGCAGCCTGAACTGCAAGAGGGATTTTTTCTTAGGGTGCAAGTAATTTGTTCATGCTCTATCCAGGTAATAAAGGAAAATATGGAAAACTCTATGAAAATAGGCACTGACACTAGAAGATGAAGTTGGTGTCAGATGTCTTCTCCATGGAAAGCACATTGTTGGTAGTAATTCTGCTTCCATTGTCCTGCCTTCCTGTTGAGAACACTGCACGGGCTCCAGCATGACAAAGATTAAACTCTTTCCAAAGTAGTGCCACTCAGGCAGTCCTTTTGATTACAGGAGCCAGTCTTTTACCAATATTTCCATTCTGCACACAGCTAACTAAGGAGAAAGTAGAAAATTAATATTAATTAAGGACTCTGATAAGAAAATATCACTTTTGTTCTGGAATAACCAGATAGGGCACTGCAACCATCATATTGAAGGCTGAAAAATCTGTCAGCTTCAACTTTACATTTAATCCTGAACTTCATCTACTACTAGCATTGAATTTGCTGGTTTTCCAAGATAGCTGGGAGACCATGGATACCAATTCTCTGGAGGGCTACTCACCACAAAATTCTTGCACAGAAACATTAAAATCATTGTCAGGACAAATGCCCATGTATCCAAATAGTGATTTCCATTTCTGTGAGTGGGGGCCCAGGAGATTTGTGGTTTGGATTATACTGTAATATGCCTCTGAGACAGCATGTAAATGATGAAGAACAGAACCACTCCTGTACCAATGGGTTAGCTGTCTCAGAGCACGTTGTTTCAAACACATTCTTGGGCTGTAAATCTGTAGTAATAATGAAGCATAGGGAGCTCAAGTGTTTATCAGGAGTACAGATTAATTTCTTCTCTGATTGCCTAAGCAGAAACACTACTTCTGAAGGTGTTTGCTTATTAATACTAAGGTTCTATTAGAAGTGTTAAGTGCAAAGCAATGGCATTATTGATCCCATCTAAAAATTATTATTATTATTAGATTGGTGGCTGTGCATGAAAAGAAGTAGGTCAGGAACTCTTTAGATGGACTTAGCAAAAAAAAGAGCATTTAAAACCTTTATAAAACAAGCTGCAAACTGAAGATAATTTCTACAATTTATTTCTTCCTCCTAATATTTGTAATCTTTAGAACCACAACCATTTTAACTAAAACTATGCAGTAGATTAGATCAAAGCATACAAGTATGGAGAAATTGTTTATAACAAGTATTTAAACTTTTTAATAGAAATATGAGTTTATCTCAAGCTTTAAGGGACAAACATTTGTGCACACAGCAACCCAAGACTGATTGAGGCAATGACAAATATAAATCCCAGATTTAAAAATATGAAAATGGGAGGAAAAAAAAGATAATAAAAAGAAGCCCTAGAAGACTTTCTTTTCTATTGTAATGCACTTTTAAGACAGTAATCTCCCTGTAACAAGTATGTAGAATGGAAATTACTATTTGCCACCAGGGTGATGTGGCTGCAGTTTTGATTAGCATGTAATGTCTGTCAACAACGAACTCTTTCCCATTGTGGAGGATTTCAACATGGCTTTCCCCACCTCTGGCATCACAGCTTTCTGAGAGGGAGTAGACCTATGTAAGGGCTTTATTCTGCACCCCTGGTGTTTTTGGAAACTTCATTTTTTAAACTCTATGGATACTGCATAAGTCCTTGTACCTATTTTGAGGTTCAGCTATATATTAGTTATCCACTCTGGAGTAGAAATGATGTCTGGAAGGTTGGCCAAGGGCTATTAACACTATAGTTATGAAAGTCTATGAGACATTAAAAGGAAAATTTGGAAAAGAATCACTGCTATTCCAAATACAGCTTTAGCCAACCCTTCTAATATACCTGTCTCCCACAATGTTCTCCCATCAAATCTGTTCAGCTGAGCTTTGTGAGCAAGTTCAAAGTCACCCATGAAAACATGATTTGTACCTTTGCAGTATCGACAGAGTCATGCAGACCTGACTGTTGTACCTACTGCCACTGCCATAATAAATTGGCACACCCCTGTGAGGAACCAGGACTCAGAAGTGTGACGTGTTGTAACATTAATAGGTGCAATTTGCCATTTGACAGTATAAATCTATCACTATCATTTGTTGAGATCACCTCTGTAATAAAAAAATACAGACTTGCTCTTTGAAGTTGGAACATTTCCAAAATTGAACATCATCCAGATAATCCTCTCTGTGGCTTTTATCCAAACATCCCAGTGCTGTGCAGTGACGAGGTAGCTCCAGTATGCTATTCCTTGTTATACTCCTCTAATGAATGTTTTTAGGGACTTTGAAGGCGTCTGGCTTGGCTTCAAGTTCCAGTTTCTTGAAACAATTGGTAATTGTAGTGTTTGCAACTATAAAAGTGGCTTATACATGAACCCTGCAATTTTCAGAGCATTCTTATGCACTTGACTTGGAACGTACAAGCCAGGAATAATTCTTGGGAGCAGCGTCCCTAGAAAATCCAAGCCCTTTTTAATAAATGTAATGAGTAATCAACTGTAAAGCAAAAATATTCTAAGAACTTCAGTGATTGATTAACCATTCTGTTTTGAACCTTTCTTATATAAATGAATGGGTAAATGAATAAAATATACAGATTGCAGTTGCAAAATACAAAAAAGTGACATATGAGTGATGAAAGCAGGCTAACAGTAGAGTAATGCTTTTCATTAAGGAACTGCCTGCATATTCATTAGAGCTAGTCGATTACTTAAAAAATACATTCATCAGATAATTTATTTGATGAATTTTACCATTATTTGTCAAATAATTTATTCAACAAAAAAAAGGTAAAATTAATGGACTAGTGCATTTATCAAATGGGCAGCTCTAATACTTATTCAGTTCTGTACATTCAGGTTGATTCAGGATTAGTAATACTGCCACAATCAATGCAGAAAAATTTCCTGGTAAAGCCATTACTGTGCCGTTTTCTCATATACTCACAAATTTCATGTACTTAATCTAGGCTATTCAAACTGAACATCTTTCTTATGAAAAAATAAATATTCTAAGAATCTAAGATATTACATTTTCCCAAACTTTACTAAAGAATATGGTCTGACAGGCATCGTTACCATTTAAAAATAAATATGAAAAGGAAAAAAAAAAGAGAGAGGAAAAAGCATCCCCTCTGAGGTGAGTCACATCACACTGATGTCATCAAGTCCACTTCCTCTTTGGGCTTCCTCACTTTATTATCCCTGCTCTTCAGTGAAACATTGCACGTTCAGTATTCCTGACATTTCTTGATATTCTAAGAATTATTGTCAAAAATTTTGATTGACCTCTGACTTCCACCACAACAAAACATAGAACCATCTCACATTTTTCAGTGAATATTTATGCTCTGAAAAATTCTATGGGTTTTTTGTGATAAATGCTTAGTTATGTTTCTTAGATAGATGTGCTCTAAACCATTTACTGTATGTTGTTCAGAAAATAGCCGTTTTAAACATTTTTTTATATCTAGTGTTATTTCTCAGTCTGCCTTTTTAGTGGAAATAAATTCCTACTGGGACTAGCAATGCCTTTATTATTCTTTTTTAAAGAGTAATAGTCCCCTTTTCATTAGCCCCTCTGTGGCTTCAGTTAAAGGTGTCTCCATGGCATTTCTTATGCCATTGTGGATAAAGTGGAGAGAAATAATTATATAGTGGCATTAAAGACTGAGTCTGCAACTTTGCTTGAAACAGATTAGTTCAAACCACAGCGCTGTTCAGCAACAATACCTGCTGTGCTAAATAATAACTGAGTCAGAAAATACTTGCCCTGTTCAGTGGACAGGATCAGCTTCAATCTCCAAAACACAGCTTCCACATTGCCAAACCCAATGGATGCAATTTCTCAGCAAGACCAGAGCTTTCACATGAATCAAGGTTTTATCTTCCTTCTCTCTGCCATTAAAGCTGCAATTCTATGGTCCTTGAAGATAATTAGAAAAAAGAGGGAATGTCCATTAGTCATATTAGAGTAATGTAATTAGAACAATTACTTGATCCTATGTTATTGCATAGGAACAAATTCATCACATAAGGCTGAAGAGTTCTTGACGGATGTTCCAAACAAAAGTGTTTGTTTTTTAAAAAAATCAACTTAATAGTTCTGTAAGAAAAATTATATGAAGTTCTCCCTTGCAGTCACTGAAAGGACACTAGACTTGAAACTCAAGCATGTCCTCTGTCACCCAGAGTGAATCAAGCAGACACAGCATGGGAGGGAGCACAGGTGGATGTCAAGGGAAAGGAGAAGAGCACCTGCATGTGCCAGCTGGCTGCAGATTTCCTGAGATGTTCCACAGCTCTGTGCAGATTAATGTCTCACACATCCTCCTTCAGTTCTGGAAAGATATACCGTGTCCACTCTTTTAATGGATCCATGGATAATCAGCTTTTGTGGATATTTTTTTCAAGAAAGCCAAACAACTGACTAAGTTGTTTTTTATTTTTAGGAGTTTTTTAATTGTTTAGTATCTGCTTGTTGGTTCTGTACGTTGCCTTGTTATAAGCACAATTACTATAAACATATATACTTACCCTAAATTGTTCATTGAAAAGACACCATAGGTTTGCTTTAGATAGTTAACATAGACTGATGATGTCTTTTGGACTTTCTTAGCAATGACATAATGACTTTATCTACATGACATATTTTCTCACTTGAATCAGATTTTGTTCCACTATTCTACTGCCCCTTTGATTCATCCCTGACAGGCATTTAGAGAGGCAAATTTAAATTCCCAATAGTAATTTCACAGGAATACTCTGCTTGGAAATCTCACTTGGACACTGAAAGAAGTTTTTGTGGTTTAGAATAAATCACGCCATGGGACTTTGCGACCATACCCACAGTAGAATCATAGATATTTCTGAAAAAGCAAATTGTGAAAGATATGGATAGCTTTCTACCAAATATTCACACCTCCAAAATGGAAAATACCTCTTGTTCTCAGACTTCACATCTCTGTCGTGCTCCTGATATTTTCTCCTTCCTGGTAGCTCATCCAGTCTCTGAAGCTAGTTGTACTAAAACCTGATATACAACTATTTCACTCCTCTTTGCCATGTAAAACTCCTCCTGCCAGGCTCCTGCATAAGGCTCCAGATGCAGCCTAAGAAAGGTTCCCATGTATGCAAGGAAACCATAGGATAGGAGCAATGTGTAGTCTGAACTTTTTGATGAATCGGTTCATTAAACAGCCTGATTTATGTCACTCCCAACTCACAAGACAATACATCTTCTCAAAAGCTTATTGGAAAAGGAGAATAAACCTAGGAATTATTTACACTGCAAGCAGAATAGATGCCAGTCCTACCACTGGATCTAACTGGGATAACATTTATGGCTGAGGTCAGGTACAGCTCTGTTGGTTCATCCCTCCTGCCCTTGGCTGCAAGTAAATGATGGCAAATAATGTATTTAGTTTTGCAATCCAATAAGAAATAACATTGAATCCACAAGTCTGCAAAGCTGTTTACCCTGATGAAAAACAAGGAAACTCCACTTATTTATTTATTTATTTACATATTATTTTAAGTGTTCTAAAAATATAAAGGAAACACTTAATTGAGTCTATACCTATAGTTTGAAGTATGTAAGAGAAAACTTTGAAGTATTCATAAATAAAAAGCAATCCTATGTGAAATTTTTTTTCCTGAGTCAGGATTTGTAATAAACTCATTTGGCTATGTTTTAACTTTTAAAACAAGTGAAATCATTAACATCTCAGAAGCATAAAATTATACCCCTGAATGATTGAAAATATTTCCCAAAAATACAGCCTAAAGGGGGTTCATTAATGTTTTTGTTCCATTTTCTACTCCCAGATAAGACTGTATACTTAAAGCATTTGAGAAGATATATTCACTAGGGACATGGTAATGAGATAAATCAGTCAGGAGACAAACCCTGACTGTTTGACTGCCAGCTTGTGTCCAATTTTATGCAATTAATATAGCATACATTTTCATTTTGAAGCTTAAACTGTTGTATTGTTAATAGCTTAATTCCATTCTCCCCTGTCTGAAATAACGATGACCCACTGAATGTTGTCATTTTACCCAGCCATTAGCCATCCAGCCAGAAAGACAGAAATGTATTGCTCTCTGTGGCAGAGCTCAGACCATCACAAGCTCATTAATTCAAAAGCTCATAATGAGGGTCATTGTACAGACTGATACAGATACAGCTGCTCTGAACTTCAGACATTTTTTGAAAGAGCCAAATTCAATATGATATATGTAAAAAATTCAAGTATATGCCTAAGAGAGCAGCAGGAGAAATTTTCTCATTCTTTTTTGTGAGATCTGACATCAGCATATAGATGGTTTCATCAATTATTGAGACAGAGACTAAGAAAGGAAAAGGGAATGATTTGGGGGTTTCATTTTTGAAGTTTGAATGTAAAGTGCTCAGACTGAATCAGAACTAGTATGTCTGAGTCTTTAGAATTAGCTGCTTCTTTCTTATACCTTCTCTTCTTTGTAGCACTAGAGAGCCTTTTTAAAGGCTGGTATTTGAAATGTTCTAATAACTTTTGAAAGGCTGGGGTGTATCTTTTACACAAAGATATCCTACATGAAATTGCAAATTCCTTTCTCATTCTATAAATAATGTGTATTGGAAATAGTTTCAAAACCTCAGTCTCATATTAAACAATTACAGCAGTGTTTGAAAACAAAATTTTCTTTAGATAATCCTGCATGAGGAATTGAGGGGTGAGGGAAATCCAGGTCTTTCTGCTCCAGTGAATATTTAATTATTTATATGCCATGGAATAGATCCAGCAGTAGCAGTGAATACAGAGCCTGGAGAAACCAAGGGTCATAGCTTAGTATGAATATTAAGTAAAACAGAAAATTGTGCCCCATGTCTCCAACATCTTGTATAAATGTGCTGTCCACAGGGATTTTCATTGTTTAGGAGTGTCCTTTCTGGTTTTATTCAGAAAAGCTGTCCTAGTCAGAAAGCGTTTCCTGGTGAAAACGCAGTCTAAAACAGTAATGTCGTTTAGTGCTAATGAACTGACATTTTTCAAGAAAAGAAGTATTGGACTAAATTTTTTTGAATGCCCTGTCCTGATCCATTTAATTTCACCAGAAGTCCAGGTGCTAACTGAGCTACTGCCATGAAAGACAGACCATTCCCCTCTGAGCTTTCAAGTGCTTTTTGCCTTGCTGTAAAAAAGGAAGGGGGGGAAGAAGGAAAAAAGATGTCTCAGTTGTCAAATTTGACAGCTTTCAGCTACCTTGATGGGGCAAAATTATGATGGATCACTTCACACAGTGTCTTACAATTTAATTGTAATTAATTATGAAAGAAATTACAGCTCTTCAGCATGAGTGCAAATATTTTTATTTGCAAGTTTTATTAAATTTTGTGTAGTTCATCCTATTCAGTGTTCAACTAACAATAACTATCATTCTGTATCTACACAGAGAGAGTTTAATGCAGTGTGAAGCAGTAACAACATATTTACTTCAGGACAGACATTACTCTTCCAGTATGCAAAATATGTACATTTAGGAGTGGAATTAAGGATCTATTTTAAATATAGCTGTTGCTAGGCAATGTGTCATTAGCAGAACTCCAGCAGCCTGGAACATTTAGGATTTTAGGACCTACATACTCATTTTTATATTATTACTTAGTTTCCAAAATACTAGCAATCTACAGAGAAGTTGGTAATTTTCTTAGACAATAGATGAGATTGTTCCTCAGTGCTCTCTGCTGGGACAGTCCCACACCTGATAGGAGTAGCACCAGAGCAGCAGCATCTTGCTCTGTCCATGCCCAGCTTTCCTTCCTTGCAGCAGCACCTCAGGTAGCCACGGTAGTAGGGAGACAGAGGGAATCTGCAAGCAGATTCTCAGAGCTATCCTAGATGCAGGTGGAGGTAGGTTAACTCCACACGCTGCCTTTCCAATCCTATTCTAAAATAACATATGATTGATTGAACAGAGCTCCCCAGGCTAACTCCTGTGGCAAAGCCTCCTTATTGTTGACAAGATGATTAGAAGAGCACCAGGAAATTTCTTTGAATTCTAAATTGCTTTTTCTCTCCTACAAGAGGAAATTATCCAGATCAGTGCTGTGGGTCACATCTGATCCTAGGACTTGTACCATTCCAGACTGCTCTGAACTCTTCCTTGTGTGCCTGTTGGACCTGACCACCAACATCACAGTTCTGAATGTGGGAACTGTATCGTGGAGATCCCCAAAACAGCTGCAGGGAAATTTCACTGTCCTGCTCTTTACCAAGAACGCATCCATGACACATCTAAGTGCTAATCTGCAGAGCAAAAGCTGCAGCAGTGTCCATTGTTGCCTGTGAACATCTTGGGACTGCTGTTCTCTGTGATGTGCAGTGATAAAGCCTTGACAATGCTGGTGGCAATAGGAGTGCTACTATTAAACTGGAGTTCTGCATATTGGCTTAATGGGGCCAGAAGTGACTCCAAAACCCTAAATCCTTTTGACCCTTTTCATATATGATGTCCCAGAGAGAGATATACCAAACACTTGCCATTCTTGCTTTAAACTCCATTTCAGGTGTACGATACAACCCAGCTCATGCAGGTTTGTGTCTCCTCAGAGATTATCCAGGTTTAATCAGGATTATCCAGCCACATAAATGCAGTGGCCCATATCTACAGAATCCTGATTTCATGGCATCCTAATAATTGCTCTTGTTCAATGTCTATTTCACACAAATATATTTTAAGTTTTTCATTTGTTCATAAATATACCACAACATTTCTAGAATTTATGAAGGCTAAAAATACTTTTACAAATATCTTTAGGGAGACTTGATTCCCTGAAGATGCTGTGAGTGGAGGCTTTTTCTGTATCAGTCCTTGACTTTGATTAACCACTTAAAAAAAAAGGAATAGATTAATTATTAAAATTAGTCCTGTAGTGCACCTGAGCAATGATGAGTGAAACATGATTCCCACTGAATTACAGAGGAGGTAGGGCAGAGGATGCTCAGCACTTCAGAGAATTGCCCTGGTAAGGAGAAAGTCAGAGTAAAAGGACTGAATGTACTGTTTGCCCAATTGCAGTCTGGGGTGGTTTGTTAAATAAATAAAATACAAAAAAATTATTCAGTTCAGGGCTTGGAATCAATGCAATTCCCCTCTAGTCTATTAGACTTGCCTAGAAGCCCCTCTCAGGACACACAGCAGTTTCTCTGACTGCTCAGCCATGTAATAGCACTGCAAACAAAGGCACCAGTACTCGCCGTGTCACACTGTAACATCATTATTCACTCGATAAAACCGTGGCCATGCCACAACACCTCACGCTCGGGGTTTGCCCCAAGCTGCAGACGAAGTGTGCTCATTATTCAGGTGTCCTGTCCCCAGGCTGGCCCGCCCCAGCCTGTGCAGAGCCTGTCCTGAGCTCGGTGTCACAGCTGCCGGCACATCCTGCCCGGCCCCAGCTCGTCCCTCTCCGGGGACAGCAAGCCTTGTGCTTGCCACACCACCTTAAGGCTGGCTGAATCATCATATCATTTCAGGTTTGCTCAACAACATCTTAAGACTGTGGTTTAATTACAAAAATGAAAACGCATGATTACAACCAAAGTAAGTATGAAACAATATTTGGCTGTAAGGAGCAATTGAAACTTTTTAGATGTTTCAGTGTCTCTCATCCAGAAGCCCCTCTGTCCCAGGCAGAAAATTCTGGGATCCAGGTTTTCTTGTGTACACCTATATTTTAGACTACTTTTACAGCCTATTACTTCAATTTCTGCTTGTTTGAAATTCAGTTTTGGATACAAATTCAATGTCTTAAGGGCTTGTATCTTTGGCCAGGCATTTTAAGTGATTTGACTTCTCATTCCTTTTGTTGGAGTACATATAGCTCTTTGGGGATATCAGTTCTATTTCCCCTTTAGTCCTAATGCATCCAACTTATTAGTGTTCCTACTCAGTCCTGCCATCCAATATGAACTTTTTACTTTACATTTCCCAGAAATAGTTGAGGCCATTGGAATGTTCCTAGCAAAGAACATGCAGAGTATCAGGTTGAAGCAGGATGCATTAAGTTTAGGATACCTTTTGGGATATCTTTTGGATTACCAGTTTTCTCCAAAGGCCACACTTGACATGTTATTTACATTAGTTAGTTTTTTTTCTCCTGGATTTACCCATGAGTTCATGCTATTGTTTTCCCTCAAGTTTTGTTTCATTTCTGTGTCACAGGATAGTTGCTACAACTTTGTTGTTGTCCATTTCATCCCCCCTCAAAGGACAAAATGCAGTTTTTAGGCTTCTAATTTAGGTTGAAGCATTGTGTAAAGCCAG
The DNA here is from genome assembly GCF_052056855.1 of Sturnus vulgaris. NCBI lineage: Eukaryota > Metazoa > Chordata > Aves > Passeriformes > Sturnidae > Sturnus > Sturnus vulgaris. The sequence goes on along the minus strand of NC_142251.1, from coordinate 12,605,433 downwards.
TCTCTGCGCTTTCACTTTGCTATGGAATTTTTTTTATTAATGGAGTGCTTAAAAATGGGGCAAAGACCGACTTCAGACTTTAATAAATCTTGGAAATGACCGGGTGTTTCAGAAGTTAAGTTCACCCTCATTACCCTGTAACACTACCTCCTGTGAGGCTACCTGAGACATATTGTACAATAATTGTGTTCTGGCAGCTGACTCCAAGAAGCTGGTGTTAACCTCTCCTGTTCCCCTGATACATACAGATTATTCCCATTAGAATGGGTTGGTGAATGAAAAGATCATAGTTAATGGGTATTACTTTAATGCAGAGGGCCAAATCCTATTATCCTGTGAAACGGACAGTGCAAATAGTATTTGTGTAAAGGAGCCCCACCGGGACAAGGAGAAATGGAGCCTGCTGCCCTCCCCATCCTTGCTCAGCAAAACCTTGCCAGTTCTGCAGCTGTTTCTGTGAGTAAGGGGGGTTGGCCCATAGAGCTTCTCACAGAACCTATTTCTGGCAGTTTCTAAAGAAGTAGCAGTGTGTTCTCCATGCTTCTGCTATTTTGATCACATTTCCCGCTCCCTTTTTCAAATTAATAAATACATTAGGGGGGTTATGCAGATTACAGTGTATGCATGAAGTTATTTGATATATTATTCACCAACAAATACAAGATAAAAAGTAAGTCTGCATATAATTATCCACAACTGCTGACTGATTCATAATTAACTTTGAAAAACTGCTGGTTTAGGAGATACCATAGATTACAATTTTAAATATAAGGAGCTTCAGAATAGCTCTCATGATCAGCACTAGTACAAGGCATTCAATGCAGGATTAATTCCCTAAACTGCTCATCAGCTCTATCTCCTGTCTTATCAAATTGTAAATATATTATGCTGCATTAAACTATGAGCATGCAGCTAATTAAAGCAGAGCCTGCTTTAATATCAGATACTCCCCCCTTGACACAACAAAAATGTTCTAAGGACATATCTTACAAGTGTTAACAAATGAAAGTGATTCCTTTTCAAGTCATGCTGTGCTCCAACAGCTCTGTGTTTTTATTTCAGAGCCTTTTGTTTGTTTGTTTGTTTGTTGAGTTGGGTTTTGGGTTTGGTTTGGCTTTTTTTAAAGAAAAAGAAGCAAGGGGAAAACCATACAGTCTTTCTGGAGAAACAGCTTGAGAAAGGCATTAATTCCATTCATTGTACAGCTGGAAGCCCACAGGAACTGACAAAGAGATTGTAACCAAGGATTTACAAATAGTACCTGAATGACCCACAGCTAAAATTGGTTCATTTACTAACATTTTAAATATATTCTGATGTTAAATGCTGCAAAGTAAGAAGGCAACCATCCACATTTTTAAAGGATTGCAGTATAAATTTAACTGAAAGATCAGTGAAGCCCAGCCAAGCCAAGAGGATCAGAACCACAACTCAGCATCATTTGAAAAATTGTTTATTTTAGTTGCTTTTCTTTGTTTCAAACTCAAATCAAGCAATGGCATTGTACAAAAATCAAGGAAAAAATACCAAAACTATTCATCTATGAAAAAAACATAAAAGATATGCAGCAAGAAGCCTTTCAACAAAAGCTAGATTTTTTTTTAATTATTTGTGTAAGCCTCTAAGATTTTTGTGTCACTTGGAAGTTTTCAAACCCTAAAGACCTTAAAATGTATGATGCTATTAATGTTATTCAGCAACAAAAGACACAGATTAAAAAAAACCCCATAGGGCAGACAGGTTTTTGTGAGTTTCTCAATTTCTCTTTCCTTATTTTAATTCCTTTTTTTAAATTCCTTTCCTTTCCTTTCCTTTCCTTTCCTTTCCTTTCCTTTCCTTTCCTTTCCTTTCCTTTCCTTTCCTTTCCTTTCCTTTCCTTTCCTTTCCTCTCCTTTCTCTCTACTTAGGAAAAATAATCTCAGCAGGAAATCGAAGAGATTTACCAATTAAATCAATAAACATTTGCAGACTATTGGTAATGATACTGTTGAGATAAGGTAGGGTTACGTCCCTGCTTGATCAATGTTTATTACAGGGCTCATTTTTTTTAATAGAAATGAATCAGAAGAGAGTGTGTTTTTTCCCCTCCTGGCATGGGATTCTGTAGATTTCAGATACACAGAAATTTTATCTGGCTTGTTCCATTTAAATGTTTAACAGTTATTGGCATTCAACAGTATCCTGGTTTGAACTAAATTTTTTTTCTTCATTCCCCCCAGGTTAATTTGTTGGCTTTTGGAGTGATTATTTATAAAGTATTTCGACACACTGCAATGTTAAAGCCAGAAGTCAGTTGTTATGAAAATATAAGGTAAGTTTGCCATTCAGTACAAATTCTACCTTCTGCAGGTTTAAATACAGACAGAGATGATAATGAGTATTCCAAGGTAACAGTTTAATATCCTGAGACTTGTAGAAATAGAAAGATTTTTTTGTCTTATTACCCTTATATAAATTTGGACATAAATTTTGCAATCATTATTCCCACTGAACAATACCTTGTATGATAGGGTGTGTGTGAAAGATGCACAAAGAAAACGAGCAGCCCATCTCAACCAGAGGGTAAAGGCTGAAGGCAAAGTTAAAGAAGTAATTGTCCTTTTATCTTAAGTATTTTCCACAGCCTCTATGGAATACAAACCAGAATTCAAAACTATGCCTGAAATGGGACCAAAATGTTTGCCTTGAAGTAACAAGTGATAAGAGATGGAAGTCATTCCTGTTACTTGGGAAAAGTCTGCAGTAGGACATTATGCTTCTGTGGCACTGGGGGGATGGAGCAGATTCTTTACTTTGCATGCTGCTGATTTTTCCATCAACTCACTCTCTTTAAAACTGATTTATAGGGACCTTGAAAACCGTTTGTGCAGGAAAAGCTGAAGTGTACTACAGGGAACATTGAAAACAACGTACTGTTTGTGTTGCTTAGGAACACTCCTGCAGTTTCAATGCATTGCACTAGATTTATAGTTAGGATTTAGCAATTGTTTGATTGATTACTTTCTCTTATTCCTCACCTTTCATAGCTTCATGTGGTGACCTGTTTCTAATGAAGTCGAAAATTATTCATTTTCAGGGGAACAGTGCTAAAAATGTCTGCTGTTCTAAGGAAGTCCTTCAATAACTGAGCTGAGAATGAATAAGAAAGTAATCAGTGGCTTCATTTCCAAGACAACATGCTGTAATTTACTCAAGTCTGTGAACAGTGCTCTACAGCATCTTGGAAAAAAAATCATAGCCAATCAGTTCCTACAATTTTAAGGCATCAATATGCTGACCCAGGAACTATTTGAGAGTACTTGTGTTCTAAAAACAATTTCTTTTTTTTTTTTTTTTAAGAGACAATTTAAAAAAGAGTCTGGTTTTACAACTGGCACCGTCCTCTGCAATGAACCTGAGAGGCAGCCTGGGAATCCTTTGATGTCATGCACATGCACTGACCTAAGAGCATACTGAACATTTTTCTGGGTTGTTTTTTTGAGGAAGATAAGGGGGAGGAGGAAAAGTGGGGGAATGCTTCATAACAGACATATGTTTTTCCTTGGGGAATTACACTAACAGTAGATTTAAATCAAATCATATGGTGCTGCAGTACACCAGAGAAAACATATCTGAAGATTAAAGAAGCCAGTGTTTTAAGGCCCTCCAGTTTTACTCCCTTGCTCTTCCAAAGTGATTATATGACTTTGTTCATGCTGCAGTGCCACAGCACACCCTGAAGAGCAGCCCCTGCACCTGCACTTGTCAGGCCTTTGCAGCTGTGAAAAAATTTCCAAGGCAGCATTCACCACCCAAAGTGGAGGAAAAGGAGAGTAGCATGTGCCTGCATGTTGTTCACAATGTTTTCTTCCTGTCTAGATCCTGTGCTCGAGGTGCCCTTGCTCTCCTGTTCCTCCTTGGGGCTACCTGGATTTTCGGGGTTCTCCACGTGGTCCAGGGATCTGTGGTTACTGCTTATCTTTTTACAATCTTCAATGCATTCCAGGGGATGTTCATCTTCATATTTCTTTGTGTATTGTCTAGGAAGGTAAGTACCCCATTCCTTGTGAGAAGTCACTCAGTCTCATGTCCCCACAATGTCCAGGTGCCCAGCCCTGAGAGCTTCTGCTTTCAGTGGAGACAGAACCTCTGTCCAGTTCTTACGTTCTCACATATTTTCTCCAGTTTTAAAAATGAAGTATGAAACATGAGAAAATGGGGCTTTTTAACTGTAGAACTGGTAATGTGTCATTAACCTGATCAAATTAGACATTGTGTGCAATAAAACTTCCTTCCAGTCTTTTCAATTAGCAGCAAGATTTACCCCCACTACCCTGGGATGATACTTTCTTCAGAGCTTTGTCCTAAAGTAAAAGTCAGTCCCACCTTAAAGTATGTAGTCACAGGAGCAGTACAAAATGGGTTCAAAGACATATTGACCTATTAATAAATCTATTTCGTCATTGAATTCAATATTTTTATTTCAGATTCAGGAGGAGTATTACAGATTGTTCAAAAATGTTCCTTGCTGTTTCGGCTGCTTGAGATAAAGGGAAGGAAAACACCCAAAAACATCTCAGGTGAAGAAAGAAGCAACCTACATGGTGTTGTTATGGATATTACTGCAAAATATGGTATTGTGAAAGTACGAAATGACCCAGTGAGCATGCATATCTCAGCTGAATTAATGGTTTTGTACATACATGTGCATTCATGCAGAACATCTGTATTATTCTGTATACTAACAGTATACAAAACAAACGGGATCATTGCAAAACAAATATTAATAAAGACAAGATAAAGAAACAAATTTTAAAGAACCTCAAGACTTCATGACTGAGGTTTCGTTTCTGATATTAAAAATATCTGCAGTTCTTGAAAGCAAGATACCAAAAACCAACTGGCATAGCAGATTTTTTATGAAGTGCTTTGCTAGTGGAAACATGTTCACCATCCTTTTGTAGTAATGAACTTCATACACTAAGTTGTATGTGACCATCTGCAGGGAATGGGTTCCATTAAAGAGTCAATAGATAAAGATCTGCTTCAGCTTAGACTTTTGAAAACATTTCTTTTAATTTAAAGTAGATTAAAAAAGGAATTTGTTTGATATTATTCTCTTATCACTCTGAAATATATATTTGTATATTAATCAATCCTTTATTTTTATAACTTCTAAAGAACTGTTTATATCTAAAGAGCTGAGGTCAGATCTGATACAAGAATGGTGGGATAGTCATTTTATAACTGAAAGATTATTTTGTGAATACTTTGAAAAAGATCTGGTTCTTATTTTATTTAATTGCCAAAAAGACTGAGATCTGCTTAACTGGCACTATGATTTTGGAGGCTGTGGGAAGAAGATGCTTTCAATGTTGTTCATTTCATAGAGATACTTGGAATCCAGACTTTGTAGGATCAAATTAAAGTGGTAGAAATCACCCATGCAGAAGAACACAGATTTAAATTCAAGGTAATGTGGCTCTGTACTGTGTACAATTCCAATTACAGCAGTTTTCTCATAGCATCTTTGAGTCAAGCAGTTGTCTTCCTCTGAGGGTCCTGGGTTTGAAACAATCCTGCACTTAACCTTAGGAATGGCTCTAGAACTTCTTAAATCAAAGGGAGTACCAAGGTGCAAGTTTGGCAGATCAGAGCATAAACACAATGCATTGACAATTCCACCTATGGCATCTGACTTATTTGAAAAGTATGCTTTAATTTCATCCTTTTAGCACCCAAATTATGTGAAGTGCTGAGCAATTTCCTGTCCACATTGCCTTCTCAGGAAGTGTCCAGGATCTCAGATGAGGCCCAGTATTTTTGCCGTGAGGCACTGTAAATATGTAGTTGTTAATAAATCCCACTGTTGTGTTGTCTGTTAAAATAAAGCACTAGTCTGAATTTTATTTATATTAAAGGAAATCTTTTTTAGTAATGATCTACTTTGGTTCTTATCCTTTTTTCCTTATACACAAGGTTTTCATTGTATGCACTGCAATGATAGGCTTCATTAAGTATGTTCCATGCCTGCGTCAAGTTTTTTGAAAAAGGAGTAGTCTATTTTTCAAAAAATTACTAAAGAATTCTCCTGGTCCTTTGAATGTAAAATATGTGAATAAACTGGAGTGCTTTGCTTTCACATTTTGACATTTCCATTCATTTAAATAAATACACTGGTAAAAGTTCTCATTGTTACATATCATTTGCCCTCATTATTTGCTGTATTTCCTTTGCTGTTGTATATGTACTTCTAAAGTTGGGAAATGCAGATATATATTACTTAAAAGAGTATTTTTAGAAGGATATCTACCAGCCCATCATTTTTAATCTCCTGCAGAACTGTAACCTACAGTAAGCTGATCTGGACAAAGCATCTCTAGTAACTATATAATGACTTCAGCATGCTCAGGGAGAGTGAAAAAAGTTCCTTGGAAAGAAAATATATCATAAATGTTTAGCTTACAATAGTCTTTGTAATGAAAGAACATCTTTTATAGGAAAACTGCTCTCCTGTCTCCAGGTCAGATCTTCATTGAAAGTCTGTTTTCCTTAAATACAAGGATGAGTTTTCATCTTTTAATACAGCACATAAAGAGCAGAAATATTTTTTTAGATTCCCTGCCTCAGACCCTGAAGGATATTGCAATTGTCCTTCCTAGAGCTTGCAGATGTTCTGACAAGCAATTAAAGGGTTTGTTTGTCACAGCCCTTAGTTGCATGAACCCCAACCCAGCAGAGAGAAAAGGACTGACATTGGACATAAACTGAAAAAAGAGAGGCTTCAACAAGATATGAGGAAAAACCTTTTCACCATGAGGACAGTGGAATGTTGGAAAGGATTGCCCAGAGAGTTTGTGTACTTGTGTTAAAATCTATGGAAGATTTTATGACTGCATAAAGTTTGCAGCAACCTGATCTCAACCTGACCCTGCTCTGAGCAGGAAGGTGGATGAGATAACCCTTTGAGATCCCTTCCAGCCTGGATTGTTCTTAGTCTATGGTATCAAATCAGAAAAATAATAATCAGGCATTAGTTACAATTTTGTTATGCAAACTGTTTTTCCAAAAGTAAATTAATGTAATCTATTTATCAGATCAACTAGCTGACTGGTTTGAAAACCAAGAATTTTGTTCAACACTTTTTAAGATTACACACTTTTTAGAGGCATGTTACATATCCAGTGGGGCCAACAGGAAAAATCAAAAAGTAAAAAAAATCAGTGATTGACCAGAGAGATAAAAAGTAAAATGTTACGATTTCACTCTGAAAATAAATGCTTGATGAAGAAATTTTTTCCATTAAACCAAAGAGAAATTTCTCTTCAGTGTTGCATTTCAAGGTGTATTTCAGAATACAGTAAATAAGGTAAAGACTCATCTATTCTGAAATTAATATCCCCTCAAAGAATTAGAATTGTATTTCACAGAAACTGCAATATGATCACCATAGCCATTGGCAGGTTCAGTCTGCTGGAGCTGTGCTAATAAACAGATCTTCTGTCCTCTTTACCTATTGGAATGAAGCAGGGAGTCATTTAAAACAAGATAAATGCAGTGCAAGTTTATTTTGGACATTTCTGCAGTCTCCAGTTGTCACAGACCTTCAGCTCAGACAGAACATGGTGATGCTCCAGCCCCAGGACTTTGGAGATTTGTGCACCTTGTGGACCAGACATATAAAGCAATGCTGCACATGATGACGTGAAACACAACAAATATTTTCAGGACTGATTCCTCCAGCTGCTACACCTCCAGCATCACTTGTCTCATCAATAATATCACTTTTTATATCTTTATCATAATAGTTCTCTAAAGGCCAGTTCATAATCACAGTCTTGCCAGTTAATCCCAGGAGAAGCCCTATGTCCTTCTCTGAAATCTATATAGATGAGATTAAAAAGTCAAAAGCCATGAAGAAGGTTAAAGCTTTCTTTCCTCTGGGAAAGAGGTGGAAGGAGGAGGGCCACTGGCCAACAACTTCCTCCAACCTGTGTTCCTCTTTCCCCTTGGTTCTCATACATTCAGTGCTGTGAGATTACAGAAGCCACCTCACCAGAGTCCTCCCCCATGCAATTTTTATATAAAATTAAGCCTTTAAGATGGAAAAAAAACAGACTTGAAAACAGCTGATCATCAGTGCACTGATAGTCCATTAAAACACAACCAAATTGTCAAGTGCAAATGTGCTGAAGCATTTTCACAAGTTGCCTGGCTCCCTGCCAGCTCAGCCCTCATGGCCATCGCTGGGGGCAGCCTGTCCATGGGGATGCAGTCACAGAAGGAAAGGACTGCTGTTTTCAGACTCTGCATCTCCATGACAACCCTCCTGAACATCCAGACTTTGCCAGGAGTCAGGTCCATGGCCACACATGGAACCCGGAGGCCCTGGAACTGCTGCTTCAAAATAAGCTGCAAGATGTGACTAATGTGAAATACAATAATTCCATCAGCTTTAATGCTACACAGCAATATTGACAGCAGCAGTCCTACTGGGTCAGAAGAACAGAAGGTATGAAAAAAAATCCATACACACCACAAAGTAACAGTGAAACTGACATTTCAGAATGTACTCTTTTTTTTTTTTCCAAGTGGAACAAAAAATGCTTTAAAAGCACACTGAAATTATCATGAAACATAAATTATTACTGATTCTATTTATGATAACAATTATGTTTAGTAGAGGCCTTATTTTACATTTTCCCAATGCAGGGTTGCATTTTTCCCAGAATTCCTTTTCCAGAACTATCTCTTTAAATTTGGCAGAAGCTTTACTTCTACAGATGTTGTTTTACAGCTCCTTGGTTTTTTTCTTGCCTTGCTGGTAAGTACTCAAATTTTATTGTATTTACTCTTCTGGATTTCCAAGAAAAAAGTGTATTTTCATCAAACACAGGGGAAGCTCCTCTGTTTCCCAAAGCATTGCTGAATATTCTAATTAAAACTTGCTCCAAGACTGACCATCAGTCTTCACTGCAGTGCAATAGGCACCTCCCTCCAATGTAAGCCTTTGTATTTATTGTAACTATTTATATAAATGCTGCAGTCAGCTCTGTATGCACATAAACCTAAAACCATTTAAATTAAATTTGTAAGACTTTTGTGAGACACTGCTGAATAATTTAGTCAAATCCAAGTTGATTATAAACTGTTCTTCTTTATAATAACTAAGTTTGAAGACTATGTTTTTAAGAGACAATCCAGTTTACTTTGTTCAATCAGTTATATTTTAATCTGGGCAGGGATGTTTTCCTCCTGTGTCTGGACCACCATTATTTGGTCTAATGGATTGAGTCAAAGACAACAATCTTCAAAATCCCATTCCTCCCTCACTTTGAATGTTTCTGCACTATGCAGACTTCTGGCATCACCTTGGCTTCTGCTGGGTTTCAGAAATAATTGTTGATGATACAGTAAATTTGTTTTCTCTCCCTTGTGTTTAAATCCCAATCTTACAAACACTCATGTATTTGCTCAGTTTTATGCACGGCTAAGTCTTTGGCGTTAATGAGGCTGCTCATGTGCATAAAGTTAAGCATATGTGCAAGTGTTGTATGATCAGGGTCTTAGGATGCCAATTTGCAGTAATAACAGATTTGCATAAACTCATGATCCCAAGCACTGGGCTTCCTGCTCATTATCAGTAGTGGAATTAATTTAGCTGTTTTTCATTCCATGATCTTTATGAGCCTTTTCTTTTTTTAAGAGAACTTCAAGTTGTTTTGATTACCACTCCTTAGCCATTTTTTATTTTGTCCATATCACTTAACATATGTGGGGTTTTTCCCTCCACTTAAAAATGCCCACCTTTGCCATGTTAGCATGAGCTCATTTATGCTCAAGATGAAACATCAGGTCACACTTCTTAAGCTGAAAATATGCTCCTTGCTGTGTAAGAGAGCTGCAGAAATGCCAATTGCACATACCCAGCTAGGACTCATCAAAATCCTGTGCACAAGTCACGGCTTCTGTCGTCAAGGGGTTAGGTCCTAAATGAAGTGAGTAGCAGCTGTAACCCATTTAGTGTAGATGCCAGCTAAGGGAGAGGCAGCTTGTACTCCTCTCTGGCAGGTGGGTCGCATTGAAGCAGAAAAAAGTAAAGTATATCCTCACTGAAATTACAGTCCTTGTCCTGCTGAAGGATAATCTCCCTTCTGATGCTCAGCTCTGCTTTGTCTTCATTATGATTGACACTTAATACCTATAATACAACTCCTAAAGACTTTGGGGTTTGATTCCTCATTCTCAGGAGCAGTGCTGCATTTACTCCCTCTCCAAGTGGATGGGGCAGGACCAGGTGTCCACCCTTCCCTGGCAGCTACTGATGAGGACACCCCTACCCAGAGACCCCCCCTCTGTGGTGCACCCAGCTCCCACAGCTGACCTGCAGTTGCCTTCCAGCCCCCAGCAGAGCTGAGAAGGATGGAGTGCAACATTTGGCTCTGGAGTGAGTCAGGGATGCCAGTGCTGCAATGGGGAAACAAAGGTAAAAGCAGTGATACTTGGTGAGTAGCAAAACAAAGGCATGAATGTGTCCTAACCCTAATATGTAAAGTTTTCAAAGAGGGGAGGAAAAAGATAAAATAATAAATTCTGGTACAAAATAGATAGTTGAGAGCTATCATCTAGAGAACCTCATGGTTCCCTATCTGAATAACTGTATTTGCCAAAAGAAAAGGGTGCTGAGGAAGCTGAGTAGCACTCAAAGGAGGGTCAGGGTATAGGGGGCAACGCAAACAGATTATGGATTATTGGGAAAATGAGAGTGGCATTCAATGGTAATTTTGTAATGATGTCTTCCCTGAAGCTAAACAAAAGTGAAAAAAATCAACTGCTCCTTGAAGCAACTCCCAATTATATCCTATATGTTATCTTTTTAATGAATTATTTGTGTGCAAAATTTCTAGACTAAAAATATTATGCATTAGTGAATCAGACAGCATAATCTTGCATGAAGATCAGGAAAATGTTTACAGTAAGAGAGAAAAAGAACAGTAAAAAACCCACAGACGCTGTGGTTTCATGAAACCATGAGCCTGTGAGATCTGCTTATCCAGTTGCATGGCTTGAATGGTATTGTTTAGTTGTTTTTTCTCCTTTAATACTATTGTTTTGTTCAGAAAGACATTGTATGCATAGAATACATGTGCTGTGAGTTACAAATGAGTAGCATCCTTCTGCATCTGGCAACCTTAAGCTGCATCCATTTTAGAGATATTTTCTCTACACATGTTGTATATCTGTGCAGAACAGAAATGTGCTCTCTATGCATAGTGTACAATAGTTACATAAAACCATGGTTCAAAGTAAACTGTCATTTCAAGTGGTCAGTGTTATCTTAACTACTTGAATGACCAAAATGTTAGATTCTCTCTACTATGTACCAAGTACTTCAAGGCCATTCAGAAATGATCCCGTGTTTTGTGGCTATTTTAGGCCTCCTCCCCAGTCCCAAATCAAAGCCATACTAATGGAGGATGGTACAAGTGACAGCTGTACCAAAGCTCTTCTCTGCCCAAGAGCTGCTGGGGAAGGGCTCTGTGTGGTGACAGGGAAGCAGTCGTGAAGTGCCAGTGCAGGCTGACCTCAGAGGCTTTACCTGTCAGGTTCTGCATGGAAGTGATGCAGGCTGGGGGACAAAGCAAATGTCCTCTCCAGGAGTGCAGCCATATTTCAGGTCTCCCCTTTCTATATTAGGAAGAGAGGAAGGGAATTTGTACCTGGCATGCTCAGGTTCTCAAATATGTTGGCTGGAGGTGATGAAAAATTCTGTCCACTTTCATGACAACAGCAGTGGCTGAGATGCATTCTGGTTATTTTAGGTGCTGGTTGTAATAAATGTACTGGAATAGCAGGGCTGATTCCAGGATAGGATCAGAGCCCAGCTCTGGCTGGGGCAGGCAGCTGTGCCTGTGCTGTCAGGACAGAGGGACACATGTGGGATGCAGCTCAGGGCACTGCCAGGCCCATTCCCACTGTGCCCAGCACAGCAAGGCACCAGGCTGTGGGGCTCTGGGGCAGCAGCAAAAGCCAAGCAGGAGGCTCTCAGGGAAAGCTGCCCTGGAATTCTGTGACAAAGTGGAGGAGGAGAGGGAAAGTGATGTTCTTGGTAATAAAGCCTCGTGTTCAGCGTGTTTTCTGTGATCTGTACCACTGGCTGTACCACTTTGCTTTAGGGACCCTACATCTCAAATTGTAACTCCCACATCTGTCCCTAATGAGGGCAGCAAAACTTTGGAGATTTCTGAACGCCAGCTGGAGCCACAGAGAGCAGTATCTCTGGAGGCCAGCCCAGGAGGAAGGTATTAACCCTCTTAGTGGTGGTGCAGAAGCAGGAAAGCCAGTTAATAGTACTAAACAAATGAGACTATGTGTGTCTCAAAGCCATAACTGCAATAATTTTCAGTACAGCGTGCTTTCTTTAGCAGCCCAGAGCCCTTGAACACACAGTCGCAAGGGGAGTGCACAAAGAGGCTTTGCTGTCTCTTGGCAGATGCTGCAGAGTGGAGGGTCTGGAGCACAGGTCTGCAAGGGCAGGAGTGGCAGCGAGGAGCATCCCATTGTGTCCCTCCTTTTGCAAGGCAGGAACTCCCCTTCTTAAACAGCTCTGCTCCCCTACCAGGGGCTGCTCTCTGAGGCTGCAGCTGATTGTAGTTTCCAAGCTCTGGCTTGGCTCATGCAGACGCTATTCCTGTAACAGACAAGCCTGCTCCTCTGCCACGTATTTGTTTAAATGGGTTCAAAAGTTCTCGGCTTCCTGACAACGTTTTTCCCCCTTTGTTTTATACCAATCAGTTAATTTGCTAACATCACCCCCCATATCTTCTGATCTTAGGCAAGCTGGCTGGGTTTACTGGTGCCTTTATCGCCACATTACAGCCAGCAGTGAGGAATGCAGGTCAGAAGGGAAATAAGAAGGGACGGCTCTTTTGAAATGGGGAGGAACAAGGTCAGGATTGTGGGGCAAACAGGAGAGGGTGGAAGTGCAGAAAAGGGATGTACTTTAAAAACAAACTCATGCTGCACTAATCCAACTGCTATTCAGCTTTATCCCCCCCTGCTTATACATTGCTAGAACTCTCCTTTTATCTTCCTTTCTCTCTTTTTGTTATTCTGTCTATTATAAAGTCTTCACGAAACCACCTATTTTTTGTTATACATTTTATAAAATGCTCTGAGTATTTCACAACACACTTTTATTAACTTCTGATCAAGAAGTCTGTTTCAAATGAAAACATTAGAACCGATCAGAAATGGGAACATTTTTCACAAAAGGTGATGGGTTTTGTTTTGAGAACACTTTACTTTTTAGTCAGAATTTTTGTCCTAGCCAACAAAGAGCTTTTTTATCTCTTTCCCAGTTACTCCAGATTTACAAGAGTGAGAATGAAAACAGACTGCAATTTTTGTCCTCATTACAAAAGGGACAGAGATTTAGAAGAAAAAGATTCATTGAGCAGTTATATTAGAATAAAATTGTGCTGTTTGGCTTTGGTAGCTTTGTGCTTGTTTATATCAGTGAAATGATCAGAGACAGTCATGTTTTGTTTTTTCCACTACTCTGCATGTCCTTGGTGAACAAGACAGTCCTGCTTTATCTCTCACAATGTTCTTCCAGGTCATGGTTGAGCACAGAGGCATGACCATGAGGAAACTTGCCTTTACTTCTGCCAATCACATACCAGTCGATAAAGAGAAATCCATTTTCTTTCTACCTAGCACTAGAGTGGAAGAAGAAAGGTTCTCTCTTCTTTTTTCCATTTTGTTTTTATGTGTGTGTGTGTGTGTGTGTGTGTGTGCGCGCATGCAGCAAAGCAAACAAAAGTTTAAAGTAAACTTTTTCAAATAACTCTTTTTCCTGGCAGAACTTTCTCTGCCTTCTGTTGGCTGAAGGGCATTGCAATTCATGCAATAAAAGGAGAAAAGATCTGCTGGTAGAGATTGTTTACTTTAAACTTCTGTTTGTTTTGCCTCCACTCCAGGAAAGAATGTAATATTTCTATAAAGCTCTGTTAATTTTTTTTTCTTCCTTTGACTGACTTGAGCAGTGGAGAAAGCACCCGATCAACGAAGAGGAAACTAAAGTACTTTTTATCCCTGTAGGACAGAGGTAGCATGAACTGTTCCACTGCAAGCTGCTTTCAACTGATCCTCTTTGTGACATTACCTGGTAATAACCCATATACTCGGGTCAAAATTTTCAAGCCAGTCTCCTAAGCACAAGTACCCCACTGAAATCTGTGATGGAGTTACTAAACTACTTCAGTTGTTTGGGGTTTTTTTATATGATACATAAGCACCAAACTGTGGATGTAATCAGTAGGTCACCATTTGTGGAAATACTGCCAGTTTGAAGAGCTGGGTTTCAGATCCAGTTTCCAGGCTGACAGACCAGACATGCAGATGTAGGAGCTGGTCCTTACACAGGCACAGAGCTCCATCAGAGGTCAAAGTGCCACAGTGGCTGCAGACCACTAGCAGTGCTTTGAGGTGCCTCATCACTTTGTGGGCATCTGCTCACAAGTTGCCCACCCTAAACAACTGGAAACTGAGTTTCACTTTTCCTTCTTTTCCTTTGTTGCTTGCTGTGGACTCTGCATGTGTGTGTTTCCTCCTTACTGAAAGAGGCTGAGGCTGAGAACATGGAAAGGGTCATATGGACAAAATGCTCAGTCCAGAGTGATGTTTTTCAGGAGGTGTGGTATCTGCTATGTTGTAATTTTTTCTCGTATATATGAACTAGTTTAGAAAAAGAGGAGCACAGGAATAGTCTGTCCTTGTAACAGAGATGTGATTAGGAAGGCAATTGCTATCACTGTGTGCTAGATTCAGCATTTCTGGGAGATGTAACCTACATCCAGTTGGATAATAACAGAGCAAGGGCTATTTTTTACACTCTTGATTCACAGCAAACTGCAATGGTGACACTGAGCCACTTATCCCAAAGTGCCCGGTAACCAGGAGCAGTGGGCCCAGGTACCATGTGCTCCAGCCCCTGTAAGGGTTCAAATCTGAATCTCTGACTTCTGGGGAGTGTTTGCCAGAAACCTGCCCATGAGCTGCTGCTGAGCACAGTAGGGGTATGTTTTCCTGACAAATCTCAGCTGCTGAAGAAAGAAATCATGGGCCCAAGAGGGGCCCGAATGTCTCTCCCTTTGGAAGTGCCTGAGACAGTAGGTGGAAGCCTGTGTTCTGACAGCTCCTTCCAAAACTTCCACCACCCCACTCCCACCTCCTCATTTATCACTGTTATGGGTGAGCAGAAAAAGAGCAGGAAGAGCGACAGAACAAAACCAGCCCTGAGACTGGAGACCAGGAGTCAGGGCTCCTTCTTGCTGCTGTCTCAACTGTGCAGCTTTACTGACAGTCAGGTGCTCCAGATTTCTTACCCACAAAGATGTGCCAGAGAAGGGATAAACAATTCTCTTCCTTCCCTTTCTCTTTCTGCTAGAAGAGTGAAGTTGATATTATGGTGTTTTTGAGGCACTCTGTGCTGATGGCCATAGGTGTTCGCTGGCCAGGCAGGGGTCCTGAGTCAGTCACACATCCCCATCTACCTGCTCCACTCTGTGCAAATGCACAGGCCGAGCTGAAGGTGCCTGCACAGCTTGGATTCAGGCAGGGAGACATCTGGGGTTGCAAGAAAGATGCTGAGAGCAGATTTGAGGGTCCTGCTATTGGTAGTTGGTCTTTAAAAATCTTGATTTGCCTTAAGCTTCTATAAGATCTGACCCTAAAAATTGATCTAAAAAGTGTTAGATTTATTTCAGCAATATGGGCTCCATCCCCAGGATGTTCAGGAACATAGATCTTCAGAGCCAGAAAGGATTAAAAATTTCAACTCCTGTGTAATGAAAAACTAAGAACCTTATCAGAAAATGTCTGCCTCAAGCTCTCAGCTTGTGACAAAATATTGCAAGACTCTTAAAATTCCAGGATCTCAAGAACTCTTGCCCATTCAGCCTCTTTCTCTTTCACCAGTCTGCTGCAGTTCTTGAATAAAAAGCTCCTGAAAATATGTATGTAAATGCAGGACATTTTACAACATGCTTGCCAGGCAAGCAAATGGGTCAGACCTTTGAGGAAGCATGAATAGGTTAGGATTATAATTCATTGTAATGTCATGGCAAGCTGCAGTTTCAAAGGCTTAAGTTCTCCAATTTTAGCCAATAAAAAATTTAAAGAGACAAAAACTCAATTTGTTTTATAATCTATAAAATGTACAACTTCTTTATCTTAGAAGAGGCTGTCGGTTGCAGTCAACCATTGTCAACAGGCTGTTTGATCTATCAGTAAAACAAATCATTACAAGGAACACAGCACTGCTGCTGTGGCTTTTGTGGTGTTTTTAATGAGGACTGGCAATACTTCCATTCCAAGATTTGAAAGTGAATTTGTTGGAGGCACACCCAGGCTTAAGGTAGGAGAGGTTTAAAAATAATTAACTGTGCTGTTCCAAATAATTCAATAGATTAAGGATTCATTCACAGTAAAGAAATTCTTTGCCTCTGTGATTTGTATTTAAATCTAGGGTGGCATAAAGTGCTGGTCTGCTTCAGCCTAACCTTGGGACTGCACAGGATTAGAGGGCACGCATGGCTGCTCTCGCATGGGATAGCTGAGAGGAAAGAAGTGTCTGAGCACTGAACAAAAACAGACAGGAAGGAGGAGAAAATGACCACACGGGAGGGGCGAGGGGCTGTTTGGCACCATGGCTGTGGCCATCCCTGTACACAGTGGCTGTGGAGCTCACGCTGGCACCCAGCACTGTCACATCCCTGAGACACGTGAGCTGCACCCCCCTGGAAAGGGGACCCCTCCCTGCCACCCATGCACTGCTGCCTCAGGCCCTCCACAGCTGTCCTGTGTGTTTCTCTGTTTTCCTCTCTGTAGGGAGGGCCATATAACAAGGTGATGAAGGTAAGGTAGGGCAGGCTGAAGCCATGGACGTGGCTTCTTTAGACACGTTTCCCTATTAGGAACTCCCCCAATTCCATGGCATCCCTCCTGCAGCACCATGGCTACTCACCAAATCCAGCTGCTGACACGTGAGGGTCAGGACAGGGTTTCCTTCCTTTCAGACCAGACAGAAAATGTGCAGCCTTGAGAGAAGGGATAACTTGGGATTAAAACAGGCTGAGATGATAAATGTGGGACAAAAGCTCCTGTGAAGGGCACCTTCCTAATTCAAAGGTAATGCTAATGGAAGTCATACCCTTAGGTCACATAATTCCTGAAATAATCTACAAAGTAGCCCAGTAAGTCAAGGAGAACTGATTTGAAGCTCCTCCTCCACCTCAATCTGCTTTTTTAGGCACTTAGGTCGTAAGAAAACAATCTCATCTACCTGGTAAAATACAGGGGGCTGGGAACAGCAGCTGAGTCTCACCTGTAGTCTTTGCTTTGGGGTGGGAGTGCACACAGAACAGGACAGGTAACTCTGCTCCCGGGAAAGGGATGTCCTGGGCAGGGACTGTGGACAGTCAGCAATGCCCAGGCCATGTCTTACTGAAGAGCCAGATTTGGGATCCCCCTCTGCAGCCTTTGGAGCTGCTTCAGAAGCTGCTTGAAGTTGGACGGGACCCAGAATTGTCAACAAGCTGAGTAGCCTCTCGCAGTCCTGCTGTGAGCTGATTATCACATCTAACAAAATAATGTGCTGGAACAAATAACACTTTAGGCTCTGTTGTTTCAGGTGAAACTTAGTCGTACTAAGTATAAATTTATAATAAGAGCCACAGCATTATGAGTTTCCCAACAGTCAGGTTTAATTCAAATGCATAATTCAGACCCTTACAGGGACACTCTCATCTCTGTACGCTGGAATTTGGGGATTTACACACATAATTCCCATTAACACTAGTAGGAGTTACAGTATGCATACATATATTCCCCTCTCGATGCAGGCATTTCCCACTGGGGGTAATAACTGTGCTTTAAATTCTCCTTCCATAAGAGTTTGCCGCGCTGCTCCATGAGCCCGCACTCGCTCCGGGAAGGGCGACACGGCCGCGCTCACCCGCGACACTCAGCGCAGATGCGGCTGTCGCGATGTCAGCCCGGAAAGCGCCGCTCCGCCTCGTCCCGCATCCCCGTCCCTGCATCCCCGTCCCCACAGCCCCGTCCCCCCCATCCCCGTATCCCCGTCCCCCCATCCCCGTATCCCCGTTCCCCTCATCCCCGTCCCCGTTCCCCCCGTTCCCCGCATCCCCATCCCCTCGTCCCCGTCCCCGCAGCCCCGAGGCGCGCAGCCCGAGTGCCACCTGCCGGGGGCCGCCGCAGCTGGAAACAGCTGGCACCGCTGGGGCCCCAGACCCTGGGGCATAAGATTTAAGGCCGGAGCAAAGGAGGTGGGGAAGCCTCTGGAGGATACTTGGCTGGAGAGGAAGAAGAAAACACATAGTCCCTCTAATTCCACGCAAAATTCATGTGTGTGGGGGGAAAAAATGGGGATAGGTTTGTTGGAGGTAAAAGAAAATGAGAGCTGACCTTATTCTATTTCCTGACTTTTTTTTTTTTTTAATGCAGTCATTAAGAGCACTGCTGCAAAACCTCTATGAGATACTTCACTTTGAAAGGATTTAACCTGATGTTTAAGGAAGCTGCCCAATCAAGGCCTGAAGCATTGCAGAATATCCTCTCTGGAAGTGCACTCATTATACTTAGTTGCATTTGTAATGTTTTGAAAACGCCTGCTTGTCTAACAAGATCTACTCACATAAAATGCATCTGTAGCATATCTGTACTGGGGAAGAAAGGCCCTAAACACTGTACTGTGCCTGACCAAAATATATTCATTGTGTCCTGTTCCCTTTTTAGCAAGTTTGAAGTTGACTGTTGAATTTAATAGGCTGATGCTTTTACAAAGCATGTGTGACAGATAAATTGGATTATGTAGAGGTTGACAGGGCAGTTGCTTTTGAAAGGTTTTTTTGGGTTTTTTTTTGTGCTGGAAGCTTCAGTGATATTCAGTGCACTGGTAGCTGCAGTGCTCCTCTCACAGGCCTGCTTTGCTGTCAGAGTCAGAGTAGGCTGGTCCCAGCTTGCACAGCATAGAAAAGCTGAAGGCAGTCTCACTGATCCAGACAGCCCTGTGTTGTGCCTAAAGCTGAGATGGTGACATAACCTTTGTAGCAATCTGACTGCCAAACTATTCTTAACCACAATTCTTTCATGAACTCAGAAGTAACAATTCTGTTCTGTGTATGGATTACTAATAAGAATTTACCATCACTCTGTATGTAAAAGGCATTACCCAAATTTATCTAGCAAGAGTATGTGGAATGCCCATACCACCTTTTAGTACTTGTGTTTTAATCTAAACTAGACTGTAAATCTACAACAATTGTGTCAGTTTTTTCTGGCTTCTTTGAAGATCTGTTCTCATAGAACTACCAAGTGGTACATGGAAAAGGTGTGTTCCCATGTGCAGACACACACACACCCCCCAAAATTCACCCCTTCTTCACACACTGGGCTTCATTTCTTCATGAAAGCTAAAAATTTGGCTTTCTGTATAATTCTCTATCTGGAAACAGAAAATCTTTGTTAATAAATCTCTTCTATATGCTGTGAAATGCTAGAGGATCTCACAGCTCATTGCAATTATGTGTATTTTACATCAGAGAAGTGATGGCTTATACTTAGAGGCTCTGCAGAGAGTGTTGCACGTTATGCTAGCGACACAGCTTTGGCTACAGGCCCTGATCCAAAGCCAGCTGCAATCAAACAGTCAAAGGTCATGTCTCCACAACAGAAAAAACTTGTAATTGTAGCTTGTCCCAGGATTACCCTTGGTAGTTTAAGCCTGCCAGCATGAGAAGTAATAACACAAGCAAATGTGTAGTTGAGAGCTACCAGAATCCAAAGGTCTCTAAAGTGGGTTGGTGGTGCCTCCTGGAGCCCATGTCCCTGCACAGGCAGACACAGCCCAGGTTTGTGACCAGCACTGGGCCACCCCTGCACCCTGACACCTCCACACCCACATGGCAGCCCTGGCCACAGGAGCATCAGGACCTCCAGCCACCACCCTGCTTCCAGGACCTGCCTCCTGCCTGCCCCAGCTCCCACTGCAGTCCCCGTGAATCTCACACGGCCAGGAGTGCCAGACCAGGTGTCCCAACTGCCCTTTGTCCCCAGAGCAGGATGAGGCTGTCCGTGCACTACCAGAGTGTGCTGGAAAGTGGTGATTGGTGCTAGCTGCCATTAGGGGGAGAAAAATCTAATTTCCATAGCCTGGGGAATGGCCAAAGCTTGAGAACATGAATGAATTTTCAGGAAAAAAACACAAGAGGTCCTGAAAAAGAATGTTAAAATATATTATTTGTATAAACATATGTGTGTAATATATACCGATGTCTCTATAAATATTTTGCAGAATTTGCATGATTTTTTTAAGGTGCATAATTTAATGTTCCAAATTATTATTTCAAACCCGCCTTGTTTTAACAGGATGGGATGTCTTCTTTTAGTATGAGAAGTAGAAAGAAAAAGTTGCTGAGCTGTACCCTTCCCATTCCCATGTCTGAACTTTCCTCTTGAAAGACAGTTTCTTATTACCATACCTCTAAGTAGTTAATGTTCAGAGAGTATTTTATTGTAATAGATTGAGAAAATGGCAATGGGTCTATATCATTATGCAAAAGCAAAGGGATCTCATACTACTACTTTAAAAATGCAGAAAAGTTGACATATTTATGCAGTATCTGCCTTAGAAATGGCTTGCTGTAAACAAAGTCACTATTTTAGATCAGTATCTATGAATGCTGTTGGGTAACCCTGAAATTTAGGAGTCTGAGGGGAAGGTAGAAGAAAAGAAAGGTAGAAGAAAAGAAAGGTAGAAGAAAAGAAAGGGAAAGAAGCTTTGCATTGCTGCCCTTTCTTGAAGGCAGACTTTCAGCAGATCACTTTGACCTGTCTACCTGTCAAAATGATTATTTGTTCTTTCACAGTGCCTAGAACAATTGCGGGGTAAGGGTTTGTTTACTCTTTTGCATCATATTGAAATCATTTACTTTTATATTTGTGGACCGCTGGAAAAGGAGTTAGGGAATAAGACAGGAACAAAAATTAAAAGGACTGAAAAGAAGGTGAAGGATTTTAAGACAGGGCATCAAGCAGTTTTATTGCTTGAGATGATGTAACAAAACTCTTATTGAACACCAAAGACTAGCATATAACTTCTGTAGCTGAAAAGTAAATGACAGTTTTAATCAAATATCTTTCTCTCACTAGAACAGTAATAAACATGAGCAGATATGCTTATCTTTTACCCACACCTTTATCAGAATCAAAAACCCAGAGCAAGGAAAGTTACTATCATCTATCCCTGATGTAAAACATGTATCTATTAAGTAAACTTCTGAAAAGCTCATTTAAATGCTCTGGTCTCTGCTCTTAGCCATTATGTGTGTTCAGTCCCATGTAAACCCTTGCAAAGCAAAACAAGAGCTCTTTTGCAAAGCCTCCTCTCCATTTCCCAGAGTTGTTTTTTTTAAAGCCATTGTTTTTTTTCTCCTGAGTATAATACCATTGTTTTTATCTTGCTGCACCGTTTCTTAGCAGAATAATGTTTTAAGAACAATAACATAACATTTAGGAATAATAACCCCCCTGTCTCATGCTGGCACTGCTGATCTTACTCACAAAGCCACACTCACAAAGTACTGTCTGTAACTAAAAGACAATACCTAAGAATGAACTTCAGAAAATAACAAGTATTTCTATTTTCTCAGTGTTGCCACCAGGGGCATTGGGTCTTTTTTGGTCCAAGTGGGATAGCACTGTATGAGCCTTAGTAGCAATTTGTTTCAGAAGATTTCCAATTAGTCATGGATATTTTGCAATAGCTGGGGCATGTTGTGCTTAGAGACACACTCAGTACAGAGGAATATCCTTTTGTTCTGAAACTGCTATTTGCACTTTTGTTTGTTTTGCCCCAGGTTTTTATTAGAATACAAAGTGAGCCACTGTTTCCACTTCCTACCTAATCTCTCCATAATTACAAAATAATCGAGTTGGTTCATGGTTTTGCTTTTTACCACAAAAAAAAAAATCCCCCATAATATCCTTACAATTATCATGCCAAAAGAACTTTATTTCACAAATTTCTATGCAAGTATAGATATAGCTGGAATATGCTTATATTTGAACAGTTACCTATAATGCTTCTTTAGCTGCATCAGAATTACCTGTGCACAAGGGTCCAGCATCAGAGTTATCAATACTAACTCATGCTAAAATAATCCTTCAGGATCTTTTATAAGTGTTCATTGATATTTGGGTTGATTTTCCTTTTCCTCCACCCAGCAGAGAGGACTTTGCAGTTCCTATGCATACAATGCTGTTTGTCTGTAGTCCCCTCCTCAGAGCTCCTGACATGTTCCAATTTCTGGTCAGGCCCTTTAAAAAGATTCACAAAAGTCTGTGCAAATATTTCATTTAGTTTATTCACAGAGCAGGTATATGAGAACACTAGAGCTATGTGCCCTTATTGATTGGTTTTTAGTGAAATCAGAGTAGAAATTCATGTACCAGCTGATTTTCAGAAAGCCAGTACCACAGAGCAATGAATGTCACCAAACAGGAGGTCACAACCACAGCATATGCACTTGGTTGTGCTGTGCAGTGACTTCATTTGTATGCAGCAGGGACAGAGAAGCATGGGGCTGCCTCTGGAGGGAACAGTCAATTCTGCAAACATTTATGACACTGCAGGCTAGTCCAGGGAAGTTTACCTTGCCCTTGTCTTTGTAAAATGTTTTGTCGATCAAGGTTATCTGGTCAGGGCTTTCCTGGAGGCTCAGCACAACCAGTTCAGGGAGCAAAGGGGTGGAGGGACATTCGAGAGAGTCTTTATAGTGTGTCTTGCAGAATATTTTTCAGAAAAGCCACTGTACCACGACTTGGAATTTCTGATCCCATTTTCCAGGGAATGCTTTGGACAAACAAGAAAACTTTAGCATTTCTGTGTCTTGCCACAGCTTTAAGAACAGGATGCAGATCTTCTCTCTCCACCATGTAAGATCACCTCATTAATTCTTCCTGGTGTGCAACAAGTGTCCAACTTGGGGTGTGCAGAGCTGTGTGTGGGTACAGGTTGCTGCATAGAGACAACAATTTCGGCTGGAGAGGAGCTAAAAGAGCAAAAGACACATGCATACCCGTGGTTATGCGGGGACTCAGCCAAAATACAAGCTGGTAAAGAAGGAATATGTGCTTAAGAACAGGTGGCTTTCAAGAGAGCAGTCAGCAGAAATGAGGAGAAGGACACACCCAAGAGAAATTTTATTAGTGACTGAAGGCCAGCCAGGACAGCAGACTTCGATGAGTTTTCCTGCATGACAGCTCTGGCTTTGCAGGTCAGGCTGAAGTCCACATTCACAGCTTCCATTTTCTCTGTATGAGTTTCGTGGGCACAGAGCTACACTGAGTCTGGGCATTTGGATGTCTGCCTGACCAGCCCTGGGTGTTTATTTCTCATCTGGGAATAGAAGCACAGGGCTTGCTCATGGAAAGAAGTGAATGAACTCATTTGCAGGTGCAATCTTAATATATTCTTAAACTGCTGCCCTCTTTGCCTTTCCCAGTTCATTTTTACAGGGCTGGTTTTGGGTTATTTTTCTGTCGTTGGGTTATTTAAAAAAAAAATAAGTAGTCCAAAATGTTCCCTAACAGAAACCTCTTTAACCTCCCAGAATCTTTTAAACTGGATTGTCCCAATGCTTAACAATGTTAGAGAAAAGAGGAGGGCAGAGAAGAAAGGTGCACAGGATCATTCGACCATTGGCATTTGGTTCTGAACTTCAGAATAAATGTCTATATTCTTTCTAGTAACATAACTTTCCAATCATGTAAAGTACAGCACGCCAGAAAACTTTGTAGCAGTTAATTCATTTTTGTGGAGTTCCCTACTGCCAAAAGTCAAGGGAGCAAACGAGAACATAGTGTAAGCCACAGTTCACATGGCTGTGCTACAGACCACGGAGACAGCTGATTGATGCAGTGTGAGTTTACCCTCCAGGATACAGCTGAGGTTATTGGTGGGACAAGGAACTGAAGATTGTGTTGCAGCTATTGGCTTCATTCATGAATTGTTAATGTAGAAGAACAAAAGAATTCACTCAAGGCAATCAATTTCCTTTTAAAAATACAACAATTCACCCCAAAAGAGTGAAAGAAGGCTTAAGTGATAAATTGCAGGAATATTGCTTTCACATTTGACACCCATTAGACCTGTTTTATATTGGGAAAGTAGTATCATTAAGCAAAGCAGACAGTGCTTTACAACTATTAGCTTATGAAAAGATGCAGCTACTACTTAAAGATAACAGTTATTAAATAAGAATATTTTGCAAAGCTTTTGAGGAATAAGAAGCAGAGCTGTCTTTGGTAGTATAGGTCTTTCCTTACATGCTTTCACAAAAATGAAGGCAGAACAATTGGAGCTATTTGAGTTCAGAGGCACTTAATGGGAAGTTAGATTCCCTTAACAATAAACACAAGTGCAGGTATAAACTGAAGGAAGTTGCTGTCCCCCTCCAAAAACACCAGAGTGAAGTAATCACTGTGTGTGCTGAAATCCCCTCATGGAATGGTAGCAACTACTGTTCCTCCCCAGAAGGAGCCATGGAGCAGATGTAGGGTGGTCAGCATCCATTTCTCCAGGGTTCAGGGCCCTACACTGTGCCTCCTCCATCCTTGCCAGCCTTTCAGACATAAGCTGAAACCATTCACCAGCAACTTGCATCCCATATTCTTTTCCCAACACAGATCATAAACACTCACTCAATCTTATAATACACTATCTTGTAAGCTGTTAAACAAAAAATATGTGACCAAGTTTCAAAAACCCTGCCAAACAAACTTTCCTCCTAATGTCCAGAAACTGCTGTTCTTTCTGTCTCCATGTCTAATTTGAGGCAGATAAAACCAGCTTCTCACCATGTTTGCTCCATCTGTAACACATCTTCCCACCACATTATACCCCAAATATCCCTCAGAGAAGCAAAAATATAACACTGATAGAGAGGGGGCAGTTCATTTTCTAACCTATGCCATCTCCCTTGAGATCAAAAAGCATATAAATCTACTGAAACCATTAGCCCTCATCCCATGTGCCAGGTTATGTCCTAGAAGCAAGTCACAGTGATATTGCAGATGCAGGGATTTTTGAAAGGAAAGGATGAGAGAAGTAGGATGGTGAGGACTGCATGAGGCGTCAAACACAGGAACAAGGTGAAGAGAATTCAGAGCAAGGGTTAGTTTTGCCCTGAATGTTGGGTAGGAAAAAAAAAATAGGTTTAGAGTTCTCATCCTCACTTGCTTATGCTTTCTCCTCACTTTCTGAACTCTGGATACATGGCTACATACCCATTTTTTTTCCCCTTGATCATTAGCCCTATATTTGGGTCATTTTTGAGGTGAAAGCAACCTTTTCTAACTCTCTGAGAACTTTCTGTTCTAGCTAATGCCAGATGGTGAAGTGGAAGCACGTGGGATAAGTCCTTCACCATCTGCAGACCAGAATATCTCCACCAACATATTTTCCTCCATCAGCTCCTCCTTTTTTCTGTTTTCCCTCACAACCGTGGATCATTTTCTTCTTTGCCAGCCTTCTTAATCTTTGTCAGCAAGCAGGAACTGCCTTCCCCCGACAAAGCTAAGTGCAGGAGAAAATCTGTGTACCCAATCTCACATCTGAGATAAACTCTAGCAACCAGGGGAGGTTGGGAAAAGACAGCAATATTTGTTTTAGTTATTGATCAGTATTTCTAATATAGGAATACCTCAGCCTCTCAGTCAAGATAGATATTTCTTTGAGGTAGATACCGAGTCTTCACCTAGTGAGAGATTTTCCCTGCCTTAAAACGTTTATAGTCCAACAGGCATGATATAATATCCACATTTTGTATTAAGTGTGATTTGCTCCAAGACCAGTATGGATCCATAAATTGAAACCAGTTCTTCTCAGGCTTTATCTACTGCCTGAACCACAAAACCAAGTTTTCTGACTCCTGAAGGCCATTTAGCAATTGGAACTCAAAAATATTTCATAGTTTCTTTTTCTTAGTAGTTGTAAATTGGGTCTTACTGAAGTCAAAAGTGTTGTCTCATTCTATTGATGTTTGCAGCTTGGCTGTGTTTTGCCATGTTTGAATTAAAGCTTATATAGCACTACAGCTTTTCTGTGCTAAATAAGAATGCCATTTTTCGTTAGCACTAAACTATTAAAAATGTTTTAAAAATTAGGTCCAGAAATGCACTCCTCATTAAACTGTACTGCACCAAGTTACTCCAACATATTGTGTTTGTTTGCCTTCTCTCTTCAAATCTGCATCAGAAAAGTTTAGGCTGGATATCAAGAAAAAGTTTCTTCACCCAGAGGGTGTTTGGGCACTAGAATAGCTCCCCATTTCATGGTCACAGCACCAGCCTGACGGAGTTCAATAATTTCGGACAATGCTGTCAGGCACATGGAGATACTCTTGGGAATGGTGCTGTGCAGGGCCAGGAGCTGGGCTCAATGATCCCTGAGGGTGTCTTCCAGCTCAGCTTATTCTGTGATTCTGTGATGTTACTCTTGTATAAAGCTTTGCATTAGAGCTTCTGGATAATCAGGAAAGGTGCTGCTTGGACTTTCAGATGCCTGGCATATGCATATCTAAGTGGTCCAAACTGTATCCCTGTATATTACAATTACTCCATTCTACCCTATACATTTCATTCTGGTCTTCAGCAAATGAGCAGCACTTTGTCCTCAACCAAGCATTTGTGGTTTTGTGCTGTAAATTTGAACTCATACCTACGTCATTTTCTTCTACATCTTGCCCGAGTTTTATTCAAGTTATGCCTCATTCTTTTCTTTCCACATCAAGGGCATGTATTATACTTGCAATTGCCATATGATTGACAGCAAGGATGCTATTATGCACTAAGCAATCTGAAAAAGTAGGTCACATAAATTTGCAGAGTGTAGTTTGCTGAAAGCCCGTGGAGATTTACATATAGCATATTGTATGGATTTGTTCTGAGCATCCTTTGCCCATGTTGTGCTTTAGAATGATGTGGTGAGTGGGAATGTTCTTCTAGCCAAACACCCTTCATACTTTCTATAGGATTGTCCTGATGCCAGAGCAAGTGCACCTTGAAATTTGAACATAAGCTGAGATTTGAGTATAAATGGAATAAAGTATTTTGAGGGCCAAAAATTTAATAAAGATTTTGGAAACTGATCCTAAAAAAGTACAGGAAAAGAAGAGATTTTTGTCAAATATAATTAACCAGAAGTCGAGAGAAAACTCCCTCATCTCACCCTCTAATACTCCTGTAGCTCTCACAGTGAATCAATGTGAACAATATAGAGGGCCAAACTGAGCCTCAGCCTAAGACCACTGATGTAACTCTGAATTACCAAGTTAGACAGAGGCAACATTGTGCAGAAATCTATAAGCCTGTTTTACTGAGGCCCCCAGTTAGGCACCATAATGTTTTTTTTGGCCTGTGAACCTTTGAAATTATTCTGAGTTTTAAAGACTCTTAAGCATCTAGAGGTCATTGCATTGGGTTACAACTGCAGTTATAAAATGACCAGTAACAAACCAAACACATTTCTTTTCTCTTTTCTGAAGCATGCTTCTTATGCTGCAGACACTGCTTCTCTCACTCATTATAGTGAGATCCCTTATTGCCCAGCATTGTACTAACTCTGTCTGGTCTATTGTATTGTGATGACACTCCTTTGCCCATTGTATTAGGTTAGCACCTCCTTGGCTATAATAAGTATGAAAAAAAAAAAATTTAAGGTTTGACTTGTCAAATGGAACTTTTCAGTGACTTATTAAAAGAACCCCTGCGGTATTACAAAATGCAGGTTTTCTGTCATCTAACCAAAAGATCCCTTTAGAAACCTTCATTTTTTATATGTGTAAAGACAATTTCTTCTAGTGAAACTCTTTGATTCTTCCCTGAATGAAATCAAGTGTTTTAAAACTTTTTGAGTTGCCCCAAAGGCTCACTTCTATGCTATGGAACGTGAAAGACTGTGAACCACTCACGTAATCATCACATAGACACTTTGCAATGTGCTCCTGGCAGCAATCGTTCATTACATACTGCAGGCTTTCATTAAAAAAAAAAAAATAAAAAACACCAAAACCAAAACAAATGGAAGAACATCGGGGAAGAGAAAACTGTGAACTGTGTCTTTCTTGATCATAAGAATTGAGAGAAAACAAAGCTGGAGAGAAAGCAGTTGTCAGAGATTGCTAATGAGGTTATGATAAATTGTCGCTAGAGAGATCTTACCTAATGAAATAGAATGAGAAACAGAAATGTGAGGAGAGATGGCATTCCTGTTAACCTCCTTCAAGCAGATGCACCTCAAGCAGTGTTGTCTCTGGTACTTTACAAGCAAACAGTAATGTATTTGTAGGAGTGGAGCTCATAAGTCAGCATTCTCTCCTTATACCCCTGCTTAGAGCACCTTCCTCCCACTACAGTAAATTACCACCAGCAAATGAATCAGGTCTTTGGACTCTCTTCTGATATATTTGTTATTACTCACTTTCTGTTTATCCCTTGGGCTATAATGCTGAGGTGAAGTTGGGGCTTTTTGCCTTTTGGCACCTCTGTGGCAGCTATTAACATCCCTGGTAATGAACACAGTACACACACACAGAAGGCAACTCCACTTTGGTCTTTCTGGGGTTCTTTGGTTGAGTTTTTGGGTTTGGGTTCTTTTTTTTTTGCTTATTCATTTGTTAGCAATGCCTATGTGAGCACAAGACCAGTTCTGTGAGCAGTCTGGGAAGACAGAGCCTCCCACATCTTGTGTGAGCTCCCAAATTAGGAAGGGGAAGTGTCAAGGTCAGTGTCCAAATCTCTGTCACAGTGGAATAGTCAGAGCACCACAGGAGGAGGCAGCAGCACCTAAAGGATGGCTTCAATGGAGCTCCCATTCTCTGGACACCTAACAGGAGTACTCATCTCCCTCTGGTTTTACTCAGTCTTTCCTGAAGCCCCCACTACTGAGAGGTTCAGAGAACTGCAGGATGGGCTTTTTCAGAGAGCAAAAAGCCATCTGAGGAATATTGTTGCCCTCATTTGTCTTTGAGACAGTCACTGTGTCTATAATGTGACAAAGCAAGAGACAAGCTAAAAATGGTGGGAGATGTTAAAATAAATTTCCTAGATAAAAAAGAAAAGCTAACTGGAAAAAAACAGAATATATAAAATTCAGGGGTCTTCCAGAAGTGCAAGACTAAGAAAAAGAAAATATCTGAAGCTCTCTTATATAGTTCTGAAGGATCTGTGAAGGCATCAAAGAGAAAAATAAAAAGTTTTTCTTGGTTCCTTTTTTCTGCATTGTACACTTGCTCCTGGCTTCAGATAAGAAACTGAAGTAGACACCTTTTTCCAGCCTTCTAATCTGAAGTATGATAAATAGACTTCAAAATGGAAAAGTAGAATTTTCTATATATCTCTATCTTTTTTATTGTGTAGCTTCAAATTATTCTCATTTGTTTCCAGAGTAATTTTTACTGTGTATTTATCTAAACTGTTTAAATCCTCTTTATCGTCTTTCATATTCAAGGGCAAATCCAAACCATTTTTCCCCCAGACAGAGAGACAAAAATAAACTACTTAATACTGAGGTAATAACATGGACAAAATGTCGCTGGTGTCTTTCGGTTTAAATCCCTTTTTCCCTCATGTTATTTCGATCTGCCTATTGAGGAGACCTAAGAGTCTCTCTGTAAAAACAATAGGTTTCCAATTAAGTCTCATTAGTAGGACAAAACCACCTGTTCTGGGTTAAAGATCTCATAAGGCTCTAGAGCAAAATGAGTGACAGTGAGGGCAAAGTGCTCTGATGAGAAATCGAATAGCTCCTTCCCTGAGAAGTCCATCGTCCCTTCCCGCTCTCCAGATCAATCTGAACCTCTTGTCAGCATCTTGTGTGTCTTGTGCTTTTTACCAAAATAAAAAATACCCTGGCCCTTATCTCTGGCTGCTTTTCTGAACCTGCACTTCCATACAGTTGTCACAAATCTCCTCACACCTTGTGCCACCTTTCATGGCAGGCAGCTCAAGCCTGTTTCAGGGATATTCCTCCCACTCTTTCTGAAGAATCACACTGCCTCCTTTTGCCTTCGGTTGTGGTCTTTGCACCTGATTTCTTATAGCTGGAGGTCATCATCTCAGTCCAGGTCTATTTTAAAGAGCTGTCCACAGGTCTAACTGCTCCTGCATGAGGAATTTTACCCATTAAATGGCAATGAAATCTTATTTGCTGTAACTGAGGATGGAAAGGCAGACTGTTTCAAACCCATTGCTAAATTGCTCCTTGGAATCAGAGAAAGGTATCTAGGAACTCCTATAATGGTCTTCATTTCAATGTGCTCTGAACCTGCTGCTCCAGTAATCTTCAGTGATGAGGTTGGCACACATACCTGTGGTTCCATGTGTGCTATAGACAGCTCTATAATTTTAGAGCCTATTAACCACCAACTTACAAGTCTATGGTACTTATATTTTGTGAATGCTTTGTGAAGCTTAGGCTGATAGCCTATTTTCTTGGTTTGCCTTTTTTTCTGCCCTTTTTTCTTGTTTCCCAGGTGACTGGCCTGGCTTTTCAAACTGTACTGTGAGATTGGTTTCTTTTCCATGCTTCATTAAGGCAGAACATTTGTTACCCTCTCTTCAGACATTGCCTAAGTCTTTGTAAATGCACTTTTATCTTTTCCTATACATTTCCCAACATGTTGAGTGAGTAGAAATTTACAGATGGAGCTGCTGATGTGCTTTCATGTAGAGCATATTTTCTTCTACAGCTGTATGTCTCATATTTTAATTTTCCTTTGCTGATACCAGCAGTTACTTTTATGCCTGGAAGATGAGCTGTTCCCACACTCCTCCATAGTTTCTCCTAGCAACATTTCTTTGTAGATTGGTTGGTGAGGAGAGCTGAAAGGTTGTAGGGCTGCTACCTTCCAGAAAGCCACTGAATTATTTAGCATCACCATTTCTACCTAAAATGATAGCATCATTTAACTCCAAGTTCAGCAGTGGCACTGCCATCATCTGCTCAAGCACACTGCTGCTACAGAAAGCCCGGGAGAGGCTGTCTGGTGAGGATGAACACGGGCAGATTTGAAAAAATCTTTAATGCTTATAAATAATAGTTACACTAAGAAATATATCTGAGCTTTATAGACACGAAAATCTTGTGTTAAGAGTCTTGGCTATGTTAATAGGCTCTTCTGCTGTGACTCTGTGTGAGGTGGCAGCCACTGGCACCTGCACTGAGGAGTAGATGCCTCTGATAGCTGGACCAAGAACACAATATAAAATATTTGTATAATTAATTAGGAGTTTAAAAATATATATGCTTAAATGCACATATTTATTACACCTGATTTTGGTTATGCTGCATCTATTTAGAAGTGCACAGGTACAGCATGGTAAAGTTAACATTTACTTCAGAAAAATCACAGATATATGAAACCAAATAGTTTTATTTGCTGTAGGAAAGATCTTAAATCGATCTTTAAATCAAGAGGAAGACAAATTTCCATTCACTTGTGTCACAGCGTCCAGAAATTCTGGAAAGATGAATAAGAATGCTTGAATCATTTACTAGATTGTACTTACGGTTCTTTGTGTTTTGCAGTATAACACAATTAGAGGGTTAATGCACAAATAATCAGTTCAAGGGAACTCAGTTGCCTGCTAGAAAGTCTCTAGAAAAACAAGAAGTTAGTATCAACCAACATCTTCCTATGCTAAAAACTGTAAAATACTAAATACACAACCAATTCCATCTAATTGGAGCTATATCAGTTTATTCCAGAAGAAATTCAGCCAGTGAATTAATTACAAATAAATTTTCAGAGGGGGAAGGAAAGCCAACAAGACAAAACTGCAGAAAATATCCATGGATATCCATCACCTTCTCTGAAGAATTAAAAAATTGATAATTATATCCAATTTAAGTTTTGAAACTGACATTATTTGTTATCAGTGCAAGCATTCCTTGAAAATTAAATTTTAACATTTCTTTCCTAGTTATTTGCCTTTGAAAACCAAGAAAATAACAATCTTCCTAGTGTTCACTCCAAAGGTGAGAAAAAGGAAATTAATTTAGGTACTATTATTAAAAAACAATTAAATAGTTAAAAAATTGGATGGTTTCTGAAATAAAGTTCTCATACAGCATTTTTAATGTTCTGAGAGGTACCCATGCTGGAGCAGATTTTCAAGCCCTATTCATACTGAGAACTGTTTTACTCCTTGAGTGTTTGCACTGAAGTTACAGTGAATTCTCAAAGAGCAAATTAGTGTCAGCATACACTAGATATAGCTCCAGTGAAACTCCATGAAAAGATACTATTAACTTCAGTGCAGGGTACAGAGAGCAGAGGCCTGCCTTTAACTTTTTCCTATATTTCTATTTTAAAGTCTTGAAAATAGAATTTGAGTAGTTACACATCAAGGCTGCACGTACCACACTGGAGAGTAGAATTTTAGTGATATATGTTCTTATTGCAGGAAAAGACAGTCTTTATTATAAGTGTTAGAATTGTTCCCAGTCAAATGGTTAAGAGATTTTCTGCAAGATGAGAGGAAATGCAGCTGTGTAAGTGTGCAAGACAGGGGCCTGGATCTGCATCCAGATCCAACTTCTCCTGGATATACGAATTTGTTCAGATTTAACTCTTTGTTCTAGGGGGATTAAATTAGGTCTTCATGGTTTTAGCCAAAGGTGTGTTCAACAGTTAGTTTGCCCTCTGATTTTTATGGGCAATGTTGAGCCATAGTGCTGCAGTCCTTGATAAGCAGGTATGAATATCAGTGTTTCATGTCATATTTTATCTGGAACTGTCTTATACAGAAAATATTATGATGATTAATACAGATTGTTGTGGGAATAACCATGTAGCTACTTTCTTTTAAACTGATGAAACATGGTGTTCAATTCATTACTGAATTAACTTTCACACTAACTTAAAAACAAAATGTGTTCTTATTTGTATATGGTTAGGCCTTTCATACTTTGGAAGTCATAGTCATTCATTAAATACTGGTAGGTGATTTTGCCTTTTTTACCTATTTTGTGAGGGTAAAGTCAATGCCTTTGTTTGAACTGGCTGGGTATTATCTGCTCCTTCCTTAGGAATAATACACAGCTTATCTTATCTGACCCATGACCTAATGTCACAGTGACCCAGTGCTGTGAAACTAAGGTATCATTCACCTCATATATTCTGTATTGAGAGTAAATTCATAGTGAGCTTCCTCCTGACACCATAAACCTGCCTGCTACTCTGACACTAGAAAGGGATGATCCAGACCCATCCTGTTCTTGCAGAGTTCTGTGATAAAAAGGAATATGTTACTAAGATGAAGGTCCATGAAATTAAAAAAAAAAAAATCATTGTACCTAAGAATATTGACTTCTAAGAAAAAAATCAGTGTTTTCCCCTTCATTCATAAAAAATTTTGCACATTTTGGGTGGATCCAGAATATAAATAACAATTTTGAGAAAGCATTATGTATTTTTACTCCACATTTTGAAAATAAAAATCAATAAGCCCAATTCTTTTCTTAGGAGAATCTGAAGTTTTGCAGTGTAATACACTTGGACTGTTGTAAAGAACAAAGAAAGCCTCGAGAATTTTCTTATTTTTAAAATTATTCCACCACTGCCTTGGGCATTGTTCCTCCAGGGATAGGAAGGCATCCTCATGCAGTATGGCAGAGGGTCGTGGGCTGTTTTCTGGAGTGGCAGCTGGTTTGTGTGCTCACAGTGCCTCCTGAGAAAAGGGTTGTGATGCTGAGCAGGCCAAACCAGGTGTTCTCCCTCTTCCTGCTCTCCACCCTGAGGCACAGGGGATGGTCTGGGTTCTCCTCACTCCCTGCAGCAGTGCCCACACTTTATACAGTTAGTCACGATAAACTTTACACAAGAATTCTTCCCTTCAGGTAAGTTACCAGCCTTGACACCTGTAGCCAGGCATGCATTACAAGCAGCACCTGAGGGCACAGAGCTCTCTGTGTCCTGTCTGTGCCTCACCTTTTCATGCCCAAAGTGACTGAGCTGGGCTCCTGACACGGCTGAATTTCAGGGCTACCTGGTGTCCTGTCAGCTCCAGCCCCCCAGGAGCTAATCACTCTGTGACCGTGAAGTCTGGGGGTTAAGATAAACTCATTAGTTATCTTCTAGTGCAATGGAATTACATAGCAAACATCAGTCCTCAAATATGACGTGACTTAAACTTCAGATGCAAGTTGTCTAACATTTAACCCTACTGAATGACTTGGGAAATAATATATCCTGAAAGGGGAGGGGAAATCCTGAGGCCACTGAATCAGTATGCTGGCTGATGAGCCAATGATGATAGCCATGGAGGTGGACTGTCAGGCTTCAGAATGTGTTTTCCATATTTGAATACAAATAAAAACCTTTGAGCTTCTTAGTAAAACTAAGTTGTATCAAAACAATCTGTTTTCAGATTGAGAATGTCAGAGTTAGATTCCACACTCCTCTTCTTAATTTCATTCTTTTATCTGGAAATGACAGGCAATGCATGCTTGGCCTTAGGAACAGTCCCACCAGCTACTTCACAAAATGCACCAAAATGTGTCTTTATCTTAGAAGCATATATTAGCAAAAAGCAAATTTATCAAAATAAAATTCTACCACTATTCTATAAATCTAGACCAACAGTACCTTTCAAACCATGCATATATCAAAAGCTAGACAATACAAAAATAGCATTTTTACCTGTTTCAGTTTTCAAACTTTGTATCCAATTCCCACAGTCATCACTCTACTGGAGGTGTGCCAGCATCAAACCGGGATAACACTCCAAAAAAAAAAAAAAAAAAAACAAAGACCCCTTTTAAAGCAATCTAATGGAAAAAAATCCCTTTGTGAATGTACTAGAATCAGCATATGGCAATTTAGCCCAACCTAGAACACATTCTTATTCATTAGACAGTGTCTCTGGAGAGAATATGAAACATTATCTTGGAGGCTATGGCACACTTACAAATGCTGAATGTTTTGAGCAAAAAATTCAAGGACTGAATGTTAAATATGAAGTAGTTGTGAAGCTTCCTTTTAAAAATCTTTTGAAATGAGGAAAACTGAAGGCTAAAAATCTCTTCACCAAGTGATTATATCTATTTTCACCTGCTATGGTTGCCTGGGAGCTGTTTGGCTAATCCCTGCTTTGTCATTAGGCTATACATTAGCACGATGGAAATGGCATCACTGCACCATAATTCAGCAATGTGAATACAGAACAAGGAGAGTGCAGAGCTATCCGTGGCAGTACAACTGCAGATAATAAGACTCAAGCAGAATGTGTTATGTAAAGACAATTGCTGTGTAGAAGCAATAGCTCTAATCAGGTTAATTAGGCTGTATTCATGTTTCATTTATGGTGCAAGTGCCCTGTAAAATCAAAGCAGTCTGCCTCCTCTTACTGCACTCCTTATACAGCCATCACATTCTCTGTAACACTCAACACCATATATTTTCTTCTTTAAAAGAAAAACATCCCAAGATATTTCCCATTGCTTTTTAACAATTCCTTGTCTTCATTGTTTATGCCTAAAAGAAGAAAAAAAGGAAAATATACAAGTTTTGTATAAGCCTTTGTCCACATTAAATTTTCTTCCTCTGCAACCAAATTAGGCATTTGGAATTCGTTTGTGGAGGGCCTGTTTGATTGTGGATTATTTATTTTTCATATGTTTTCTTGCTCACTAACATGACCTGTTGAATGTTTAAGAAAAACCATATTGCCTTTAAAAAGTGTGGCTCTTACCTTTCCTCCTTTTATCTATTTCCTTAAAACGATAGTTTTCCTGTTTATTCCCTCAGAACTAGCTGGAATGATGTGTCTGCTTTGAAGAAAGGATTTAGAGCTCAGTGCTGTGACCCTCAAACTCTAGCTGTGTCTCCTCTCTACTTACTGCATTTATTTGGTAGTTCCTTTAAAGTCATAACGGGTACAACAATTCTGAGATCACTTTTCTCCCCCAAGAAAACAAGCCTGGGTAGAGAGGAGTTATTAAAAAGAGAGAGTACATGTTGTAAATGAAGAGAAAATGGCAGCCTGCACCATCTTAATTATTATAGTTGTTATTTTAGCAATCAGGTATCCACATGCTGATTGTAAGCTTAGATTTTGTGCTTCGTTAGAAAAAAGAAATGCAGTATTTTCACCACCCATTTAGAACAAATTTATTCATGTTACACCTTAATTATAAAACATTTTATTCAACTTGAAAAATGCTATAGTTTTGTTTTAATATGTATATGTCCCTCACACAGTATTTCATTGAGCTATTAATAACAATGTTTAAATAAATATTCTTTCTCATACAGTTCTGTATATATCTAACTTTATCTTATACATTCTGCCCTGTGGAATGGAGGTAGTTGAGCTCAATATAATAGCCCAATATTACTGCAGAGGTCAAGCTGTGGCATTGATGAGCAGTGTCAGAAAAGCAGGGTGATCATAGCAGGAGTTTTGTATGTTATCACTTACGGTATTAATTTGCTGCTGTGCATTTACTTCCATTCTGGCTGCAGAAAATGTAACTGCAAGGAATTTCTGACTACATCTCAAAGCACCAAGGTGTGCTGCTGAATTTCACAGGGCTCATGGTGTATCTTGTCCTAGCTCACAGGACTTAGCCTAGGAGAAAACATCAAGGAAAATCTGTGTGCACTTAATTTTTCACCTGAGCTTACACTGGACCAAAGCTACAATTATTAATCTCTTTTAATGATTCTTTTGTCTACTGTATATTTAAATATTTTACTAAACAGATTTCATTTCAGGGAAGGTCTGACTACCCATACAATTCTGTATCTCTCTCTTCATGAAGGAAAGCTCTCATGTTACAATCCTGATGGGATTTCAGGAAGTCTCAGCAGTGAAGGAGCTCTTGGTGGAGATTTGGCTCTTGGTGGAGCAGTGATGGAGCAGAGGGACCATGCAACTGCATCCCTGACTCCAGCTCAGGTGCCCTGGCACCACAATAATGAGCTTCATTATTCCTCAGTCAGGTGGCATCACTCCAAGTAAATGAAGCAATAATGTAAAGAACTTTGATGGGGCCTGCAGCAAATGTGTCTTTAGGCCTGAAGGTGAAGAACTCAGGACCTGGGTTTAGGTTTCACCCCTCTCCTCCCTGATGGATAGCACCAGCAGAGAAATCCTTGTTCCCCTCCTGGAGGATAAGGTCTGGCTGCCTGACTCAGTGCAGTATTTGCTGTGTTGCAGCTTCCACAGCCTCCCAGAAATACCAGGTAGGCATTCCTGAGCTCTCCTTCCTGCCCCCTCAGTGACCTTTGTATGCAGGTGGTTTTTTACATGATATTTAATTTATCATTTGAGCAAAAGACATGCTTAAATTCAAAGTAAATGTTAAACACTTGCAAAAAAGTACGTATAATTGAAGTTAGGGAGCAAACTCTCTCCTGACATAATTTTACTAAGGATTGATCTAAATGTTATTGCTACAAGTGAGAAATTCTGGGTATATTTCCCCAAGAGTGACAGCAGCAAAAGCCCCATGAGAACCCACTGAGAAGCTCCCAATGCTCCCAACTCACTGAGGTCCTGCTGGAAATGTAACTCACTTCTTATTAGATTCTTCTTATAAACAAAGAGATTAATTTCCCTCCTGTTTTCATAGTATAAACTTTCACTATTAGCCACAGGCTAATGTGATGGTCATACTGACAAGTTTTGTCTTTCCAGGTGTGGGTAACAAGATCTCCTTGCAAAGACAGATGTGGCAGATACCACAGAAAGGCAGTCTTTCATTGCATGCCTATGAGCTGGAAGGTGTCTCAAGCCTAAATCTGTAAAATCAACCACAAATTCTCCTCTAAAAGTAAAGTTTCAAGGTTTGTCTCCAAAGCAGTGACCCTTATGAAGAGTAAAATATCAGGAGATTGAAGATACGATGGAAAGAAAGGTAAATTATTTCTGTTATGATGGAGGAACTATATTTGTATAATTTAAATTTTAGGGTTTTTTTACTGTATAAATAGAATGTAGAGAAATGGGGGGAAATTGCAAGCAGGATATTTTGAAAATTAAGTCTCTTTTCAAGCATATACCTGCCAAGGTGTCCTGCTAAATTTCACAGGGTTCACAAACGTAGTGAACTACACAGAAAGTAAGGTAGCTGAATTCAGGAGGTGATTTGAAGTTGTCAGCATTTGTGACCTCAGAAATGTTTATTTTTTGATTGATCAATATGCATTCTAGAATACACCTATTTGTCAAACTAATGTGCCAAAAGAAACATGTGATATCACATGCCTTTATAAAAGAGGAACCCATCACGTTCACCTTTACTTTATCCCCATCATGAGGGGCTTGATATTAGCCCTGGTTGTAACCCTGGTGGGTAAGTATCTAACTTATCTGCTTTGATGAATTTAAAACTGTATATTCAGGAAAAGGGTTCACAATCTAAATATAGTTCACTCACAGACATGAACTTTAACACGTTATAGAAAAAAATATTTTATTACTTCTTTTGTTTTTTAAAGAAAAAAAAAGGATTTGGCTCGTGCTGAAATAGAAGTGAAGTTAATTAGAAAGGGTTATGTTATATAAGCAAGATGAGATATAGCCTTCTATACTACAATACATTAACATTTTGGGGTTTTTTTAATTTTGTTTTTTCATTCCTCTATTTTTTCTTCTCTTTCAGAGAGCCAGCATCTTAATTACCGTAAGTAATTTTCCTATCAACTAATAAAATTATAATGAGTGAAATTAAAAATAGAATCTGAAAAGCATATCAAGGTTTAATATAGCTTTACAACGGCTAATTTTGTTCAGCTGCAATGCAAAAATGAAAAAATTCGTCTTTTTTGTTCCATACATTCTAATGCAAGTACTTTAATATATTCTGTACATTATGTATAATATTTTATGGGAACCATTTCTTTGCAGAACCCGATTTCAGTGAAAACAAGGTTTATACGTTTGATTATGAAACCACGCTTCTCAGTGGACTTCCAGAGAAAGGACTTGCAAGAGCTGGAATAAAAATAAAAAGTAAAGTGGAAATAAGTGGTATTGGGCCAAAACTTTGTCTTATTAGGGTAAGAAAATGTATTCAATTTGAAAGGTAAAATTCTCATCATACTTCGCTTCTTTTTTAAGCTTTTGTGAAGTAATTAGGTTTCATCATGTGTTGTGCTTACTCAGGGATAATGTAACTAACACTGTTATTTTTTATCCAGTGCCCTAAATTCTATTTGCACTTTGCAAGGTAATTCTCAGCTCAAGCCAACCTTGGGCTTGAAGGATTTCTTCTGCTTTGTGGTCAGGGAGACAATGGAATGTAATTTGAAATGCACAATAATTTATTACTGGATCAATCCAATTGTTTCAAACTGTACAACATAGGATTATTTAATCAACTGATTTCATAACCAGCAGACAAAAGGCAATAAAACATGCGACAGTAGTTGCACGTGATTCAATATTTAGCATAATTAATGTCATCCTTCTTTTTTCTGAAGGGTCCTGAGTGACATTCTTTGTCATCCTCAATTGTATAATTTTACTGCTTGCTGAGTTATTACTGAGGATTTTGATTATGTGAAATACACTTTTGTCTTTAACAGCAGACTATACCCACTTATAATGAGTGTATAGAAATGCACACCTCAATTGCTTTACACAAACTCCACTTAGTCTTGTGTATATGGGGAAGAAAAATGATATTTTTAAAAGCTTTAATTTGGCATATGGAAAGCTTTAGATTAAAAAGGCTGGTGACTGTCTGATAAATGCTTGTGAATGCTGTAGCCTTTCAGCCTGAATTAGCCTGCTGTTACTAGGTGTTTTTGTAAGTTCAAATTATAACAGATCTAGATGGGAAATATTGCTTTTCCATGACATTTGTAAGGGGATGAATTTCAGAGCAAAAAACGCCAAGGAAATAAGAGTCACACATCTGCAGTGGTGAGTAGAAAGCTTCCCTGCCAGAAAAGAGGCAGAAGCAGTCTTGTCCTTATCCCAGATCCTCCTTCATTCCTGCCTAAATGGCTCTTGGTGTGCCAGGGTGGGTCTTCACCAAAAATTGACTTCTCTTCTCTAAAACCTTCTAGCACAATTTTACTGGTGTTACTGCATTTGTGAAAAGTTTCCATTTCAGAAATAATTTCAGGCAAGAAAAGGAGAAAAGGAAAAAAAACATAACTTTTTGGGCAAGTTCTAAGATAAAGGTAATAGTACATTTCTTCCCTTCTTCTCTGGGAAAAGTTTATTTTGCTGCTGTTATATTTAAATTAGACAGTTTGGAGGGATGGTTCAGGGAATTAAACTTTCATCTGCAGCCTACTAGTTCACATTCAGCCCAAACAAAAAGCTGTGTTCCCTGGGCAGTTTCCAGCTGACAATTTTTTCATCACAAACCTACAAGTAAGAATTGCCAGCTGTGTTCAAAACCAAGCAGACAGCCTAAGTCCTGCCTGGGCCCCAAGGGCTGGGGAAAACTACCTCGCCCTGACCCTGCAGAGCAGTCCCAAACCTGCCTGTATGCAATATGCCAGAAGCATGTCCAAGAGGCAGCATGAGGGATTTACTCTCTAACAGCCTTCCCTGTAAGCTTCAGTTACTGGGGTTGGCAGTGATCTCCACCAACAATAACAAAAATAAATATGAAAGTGCACTCTCCAGCGATTTGCTGTATGAGGATTTAGTTTGTGTGGCTTTTTGAGAAATTAATCCGTGTCTTGCACCACATCACCAGCCTGAGGTGTCAGAGAAAAGTCTCTTTAAATTGTCAAAATATATAGAAAGGAAGGGTCCTCTGAGAAACTAAGCTAAACTTGCCCTTTCCCATGGGGTAGGAATTATTCAAGTTATGCATAGTTTAGCACAACTTTTCACATGTTTGGAGGTTGAGGCTGGAGCATGAAGCGCAGAGTGGGGTTGGAGCCAGTGCCTCAGCCTTTGGTTGCACAGCAAAACATGTAGGGAAGGACAATTTCTGTAATCTGCTGTCCACTGCTCAAACTAATTCTGCATGTCTGGCTGGCCTAGAGGCCATGTGTTTATTAGTTTCAGATTTCTGCGTGTGCTCTGTGACCCCAGTGAGGGAAATGACAGAGTTCACAACAGGAGTTAATGATGCTTTATGCAACATTAACTTTCTCCTGCAATTTCCTGCAGATCTTCCATACTACTTTTGGGTAGCAACCTGCTTCATGTGGCTCTTCTCTGGCTCATTTCTTTGCACAAGTCAACCTTTGGCAATATGGATTGTCTATGAAACAGAACAGAGTGCAGTGGCTGTGGAATTATCAGCCCTTTGCAGTGCTCTCCTTTTATATACAGAAATATGTGTATCGACACTAGTTATGCTAAATTACAACTTCTAAGTTTCCCCTTTGAAGAGGCTTTGTGTTATTTGAAAGTGTGTTTTTGATGTGATTAAAGCTCTAGAGGTCCTGTGTGTTGAAAAGAAGTTAACTGGAATTAAAAAAGGGGGCATTGTATTCCCCCCTTGTTGCAGGTTCACTCGATCGAAGCCGCAGAGTACAACGGTGCGTGGCCCACCAGCTCCTTCTCCCGCTCACTGAAACTGAGCCAGGCCCTCACTGGGCAGCTCAGCAACCCCATCAAGTTCGAGTACAGCAATGGCCACGTTGGCAGCATTATGGCTCCTGATTCTGTCTCAGATGATGGTCTGAACATCTACAGAGGGATTGTGAACGTGCTGGAGCTGAGCATAAAGAAGGCGCAGAATTCGTACAGTTTACAGGAGGTGAGTTTGGGGTTTGTGTAAATAAATGAACTTTCACTTCAGAGTCTGCTACTGCATTTTCTGAATTCATCCTTGACATAAACTTCACTTATAAGAAAGACCTAATCTTAGGAAATCATTATTAGTTTCATATGGGACATTTGGTGGAGATATACTTTTAAACAGGACAACAGAAGAGCATATTTTTAAATTGGTTGATGAAAGTATTTCAGAAAATACATTTGCAGAATTAAACCCTTAGAAAATCTGGCTTGTGATTCCAGAGAAAGTAAACTGTGAAAGATGAAGCCCACATAAAATGTGAATGCTGTATAAAACAAGCTTTAAAATATAGTTTAATATTAGAGTCAAAATAACAGTAATTTGACTTTTTCTACCAATCATATATACTTTAATCTCTTCTAGCTCCTCTTTTAGGAAGAAAATAGTATATATGTCATAACATTACTGTAACAGCTTTGACAGTTGCAGTTGATGCTCTGGAATTTTCCCACTGTTTTTCAAGTTTTAATATATTAGTCAAGGTCAATCACCTGATATTACTATTCACCACAGATATTGCAATGTGCTTAGTTTTTGTGAAAACCTTATTTACATTGATTAGACTACATACAATTCAGAGATCAGCAAAAACCTTGAAATTATTGTACTTTCATTTTATTTTTATTGAAACTATAGACTAGAGTAACTCTAATTTTTTTAGAATTTATTTTCATGTAAGTGGAATTGTTTCTGGGAAAGGAACTAGATTATTTATTTTTTTCACACTGTTTGCTGCACATAAAATCCGGGTGTTGTTGGATATTCTGCAATACTATTTTCTCATATCTAGTTTCACATCTTAATTCTTTCTAATTCAGTTAGCAATATGTTCTACTCTCACTGCTAGGCAATAGATATGACTTCACGTCCTAGAAAAATTTCCACGTTTTCTTTGCTTTTCTCAGACAGCAACTGATTAACGAGCTTTTGCACCCTTGCTTGACAATCTCGAGTCACTCTGCAAAAGAAGATAAACACTATTAGTCCCAAAATATGAGCTGCAGAGAGTTTTAAAGGACTAACTTGGGAAAGTGTACATCCCATCCTGTGGGTTCAGGGCATCTGAGCTAGCCATAAACTGCACACAGCCATGAAGTTCAGCCAGGCAGGAGTCTGCTTCATCCCACTGAACAATCTGGGCTGGACATTCCCATTTAAAGTCTGGATGTGTCTCCCATACCCTGCAGTGTGCAGAGACCCACACCTGTATTTGCAGAGTACAAGACTTCCAGAAAGCTTGGGCAATTCCTATTTCTGGCCTTTCCCAAAGACACAGTGTCTCAGGGAATTCTGTTAAGCTGAAGATGAAGTGGGTGCATCTTGCTTCCCAAACAGAACGTGACCATTTGTCTATGTGCTCTCACATAGCCCAGAGCTGATCTCTGCACTAGCTATGCTATAAATAACAATAATAAAAAAATCAGGAAAATAACTCTTCCTCCTAAAATGCAATCAAGCATTTTTCTTCTACAAAAATCTTACTGACTGTGGAGACTTAAAAGCTCTTATAAATGCATATGCTCAAAATATTATTGAAGAGCTCAGCTAAAACTGTGAACTCAAGAAGACCCACAATCAAAACTCTGTTATCCTGAAATTCTTTTTAATTATTGGCGGTCATATTGTGACAGATCACTTGATATTGCAAGGCCTATTGCATAGGCATTTGTAAGCTGTCTGTAAAAGCAAGTTTTGAGGGCAGAATGTCATCTCCAACCTTGAAACACTTTGCTGTTAAGATTTCATTCTGACTGATCAAATTATTTTGACACTTTTTTATTAATATTCTTCAAATCATTTTTCATAATCAAAAGCTCTAACTGAAAATTATTACTCCACTTTCCTGGGGCTCCAAGTGAGACTTTGAGGAGGTTTAGTTCTCTCTATGTAACTTGATTTGGCTTACTAAAGACCTGTACACATGAAAAAGAGATGAAAGTAATGATCATCACGATTTTGCTTCTGATAAGTAAAAGGAAAAATTCATTTCCATTAGTAATTTTGAAAATGCAGAATTAAACAGGAAATTTCATGTGGTGAAGTGAAGCTTTGCATAATAGTGAATTTCTCTGATCCTGTTCTCATTTTTGCCAGGCTGGGATTGGAGGTATTTGTAACACAACTTATGCAATTCAAGAAAACAGGAGAGCAAACGTAGTCTATGTGACCAAATCCAAAGACCTGAACAGCTGTGAAGAGAAAGTTCAGATTGTCACAGGTTCAGCTTACACTCATCCATGCAAGCCCTGCCAGCAGGTAAACCAGAGTGGTGTTATGTATATGTATTCTATATTCTTATGCAGAACACCATTTGATAGCCACACAATCTCTTCATTTGAAATACTAAAAACGAGGGAAGAATCAGATCTGCTATATCCAGTTGTCAATATTTTCTTTCTGTATGAAAATGATCCCACAGAGAAGCAGATGTCTGGGCTGCACACTGTCAAGTACTGCAAGCACACTTGAGCTAGCTCAAACTAGCTGGCTTGGAAACCATTAATTATCAGCATGAGTTAATTCACCTACTCTGTTGAGTAAAAAAAATAGTCATGATATCCATTCTCTGCCATTCGAGACAGGTACTGCTGCATTTTATTATAATCCTGTCTTTGAAATAAAAAATTGTGTGGTTTATGCAGCTGCTCTCCTCAGAAAATTTGCCTACTTCTCGAGGGAATGACCAATTACTTAGATTTGAGAAAAGGAAAAAGCAGCTAACACTTCTTAGCAGTAAAAGTAATGGAGACAGGCAGCGTGCCTGACCTCTCCCATGGAAGTGAGCACACAGAATTCACATTGATTGCTCTTGTGGCCAATGAACAAAACAGCCTGGAAAATAAATGGGTTGAAGTGGGTGATGTAATAGCCTCTAGTCACAGAATTTCAAAGTTCAATGACTTTTTATTTTCTTTGTTTCACTGCTTTTTTATATTATAAA
Source organism: Sturnus vulgaris (assembly GCF_052056855.1). NCBI lineage: Eukaryota > Metazoa > Chordata > Aves > Passeriformes > Sturnidae > Sturnus > Sturnus vulgaris. The sequence continues at coordinate 12,560,644 of NC_142251.1, read as the reverse complement.
GAGGAACAAGAATTCCCGTGCAACTGCTACTTACAACTACAAAATTAAATATACACGCAGTGAAGCTGTAATTACACAAGCTGATGTCGAGGAAATCCACCAGTTTTCACCCTTCAACGAGATAACAGGAGGAAATGCTATCGTAGAAGCAAGGTACAATACATATTCCTTTAATTCAGCAACTCAGAAATCTGAGTGAAGGTCCGTAAGTGAAATAAATCCTTTACTTCCACAGCCTATTGTTTGCCAGTATTTAATTACATAAAATCCCAAACAGCTCATAAAAACAACCTTCACTGTTAGTTGTAAATCTGAAACGTGCACATCACTATCCAAATTTTGTTAGCTAAACTTGGCAGGACTTGACTATTTTATTTCTCAGGGATATTTGATTTATGTCATAAAAGCCAAAACAAATGTAATTCCATCTGAGAAATTGTGAACTAATATATTTGAAGTAAAATACTTTGAAAGACAGTTACTCAGGAAAAAGAGTTCCCTGGAAAATAATAATGCAGTAAGAGATCCATGGAGACTAGTTCACAAGAAACCTAGATAGGACTTTGGATTCCTAAATACCATGGGCAACTTGCAAATCTCTCATCAAAACTGTTTTGTGATAGGAAATTGAATTTTATTGCAAAACAATTGGGCATAAGGCATGTTAAATGCATTTGTTTTTTCACAGCAAATATTGCATATTTCTTAAAGAAATTTAGAGAAAAACAAGAATATGGTTGTCTATGAAATTGTGCCCCTAGCTCAAGGACTCAAAGTTTCAGTATTTGAAAATTTGTTCATCTATCAAATTCATTTATTGAGAAAATTTTCAGTTACCTATTTAATTGTGGACCCTCCTTACTGAAGGGAGAGGCTTTTTGCATAAATGTCACAGTGCAGAAGGTGTTCTTAATCCCACTCTCCAGCTGTTGTAATCTTCATTGCTCCACTAGCTTCTGCAAGAATCTATTGGTATAATATACAGTTTTGGAAATAGCAACATCAGAAAGTTTGTGTCAGTAACTCACTGATTCACTTCATTTTTATAATGAACTTGTGCAATTTGGAACTAAACAAAACTAATCTAAAAGCCAAAGCAAACAAACAAAAAAACGAATGTGGCTTTACTATCTTATGCAATCAAGGTGTAGATAGACACAACTGCAGTGCTTCTATGAAATTATAGGTTTTTGTGAGTCAGCATTAGTCTGGAGACAATGGACTTATGATGCTTTACACTCTCCTCCTACAGTCTGTAGAGATTGTTTTCAGTAAAGTCTTTCTCAGCTCTCAGAAGGATAGTACCTTTACTTTTCCCATTTTTCTCTGCATTTTTATCATTACCCAGCTGAAGGGGACAAATATAAGATAGTTGGGAAAATGTGACTATCTCACTCAAGTCTCAGAAGTTATTTCCACAATGCATTCTCTGTTAAAAATAATAATCTATCAAGGTCTTAAAGCACTTGGAGCTGAGTTTTCAGACCTGCTCAGCATAAGACTCTTGCAGCACCTTTCAAGGCCAAGAGAGGTTTTACTACTGCTTCACCATTATAATCCTATCTTTAGCATTCATTTGCTCTTCTCTTCAGAATACAGTATTTTCCCATCTATTCTAGGCAGATATATCTCTTCCCAAAACAATGAAAATGAAGACATAATAGATTCATCATGCTTTGAAAGGGGGTGCTAAAATCTGTTATACTTACTAACCCAAATACCCTTCAATAATATTGTATAAAATTTCAAGAGAGAAAAAATCTCTACTGATTCTGTAGCAGTATTTATTCAAATTCCAGTGGCTTGTCTGTAAAGCAGTTATATGCTATTTTTCTGCAGCAGTTCTCTGCAATCCATATGGAAAGAGTGAATAGAAATGATACAGAAGATCATAGAGATTCCAAAATAAGCACACCAATTTTCTACAGAGATTTTGAGAGACTCTATAGTACAGCAATATTGCTTTTGGAATGTTTTCAGTTGTTCAGTACAAATACCTAAATTTATTATAGTGTCCTAAATGACCCATTTTAAACATAACTGGTAGGATAGGCTGCATCTCTTTAGCTGAAAATGTAGAAAGATAGCAAATATTTACAAAGACAGTCTCTCATTGGAATTATTCTTAACAACAAATGATGAAGGTTTGTTGCTTCTTAAAAAGTTTTCAAAAGGTTGAGCACTTTTCCAAAGACTAATCCTGAGTTTATGTGGCCCTTTTTGTTTGGTAAATCCAATTTAAAGCTCATGAGAACCTTATTTTGTAGTCCCCAGGATATTCAGCTTACCAAAGAAAGTGAGGAGGGAATTGTAATAGTTCAAGTAAAAAGATTGTAGCATTTCTTATTGTATCTAAAAATTTTCAATTCCATTTGAAACTTCCAGGAGAGACACAGACACATAACAGCCTTTATGAACTTCTTAAAATGTTTAAATTAAATTATAATTTCTGAGTAAGATTCCCATCTGTGTTTTTCTGTGGTCCATAGTTTACTCCTTAAGACACAACATGTACTTCCTCTGATATTCTTCAGGCCACAGCTTCTCACCTCCCTCTTCTGTAAATTCTCAAGCCAAGTTATTCCCAAAGGAAGGCAAAGCCTGGCTCTGATCTGAGCCCTGCTGTGCAAGTGCACACCTTCTCAGAGAATGGTTCTGAGCAGTATGTCCAAATGCATCTATCTGTAAATATCTTTGCCCTCAATAACAAAACCTTTTGTAATTACATTGCAATATGGAGAAGCAGAATCATTGGGGTTTTTTTTCAGTTTGCACCCTGCATCTTGTGATGTTTTCTTCCTGGGTTCTCCATTCCAGGCAGAAACTTGTTTTGACTGATGTGCAGAAGCAGAGGGCAGAGGTTCCACCAAAAGAGTACCAGAATCGTGGGTCTCTTCAGTATGAGTTTGGTAGTGAATTGCTTCAGCTTCCTGTCCACTTGTTCAAAATAAAAGATGTGGAAAGCCAGGTAAAGCCCAGCCACTGGACAGATTCTTTGTTGGAGATTTAAACCCCTGCATGTGGGAAACAATGCATGTGAGCTTGCTGCATTTTCATCTCCCTGCAGATAGAGGAAAGCCTGCAAGAATTAGTCGAGGCCGCCTCTGACCAGCTGCCCAGCGATGCACCAGCAAAAGCTCTCAAGCTTCTGCACCTCTTCCGTGCAGCAAGCGAGGAGAATTACGAGTCGGTGTGGAAGCAGTTCTCCAGTCGGCCAGCCTACAGGTACAGGCAATAAAAAGGTGCTGCTGATTCTGCTGGAGACCCTCTGGAGTGCCTGTGCTCAGAGGCAGACTGGGAAAATGCTGCTTGCCTTTCCCATTACAGGCGCCACATTTTGGATATAATTCCTGCAGTGGCCAGTCACCGTGCACTGAGGTTCCTGCGGCATAAAATGGAAAGGCAGGAGCTCAGCAGCTGGGAAGTGACTCAAACAGTGCTGGTGGCTCTGCACTCCAGCTCTCCAACTCGGGATGTGATGGAGGAAGCAACGGTAGGATTCTCTAAACACTCTCAAATCTTCGCTGATTCTAGCATCTGCTGTATTTATTGCTTTGACAAGGTAGCAAAAGCTTTGAAAAGATAAAGGTTTTATATCCTCTAGCGAGGTTGAAAGGGCTTTGTTTCCTGAGTGTCTTAAGGAGAGGAGAATGCAACCCAAAAGGGCAAAAATCAGTCCGGAATGAAACAGGAAATAAAGACTAAAATACCCCTCAGGGACAGAGGTTATTGCTGGAAGCAGTGGCTTCTAGTCTCTCTTTTTCCAAATGTTCTTTATAGTTATATCAGATTAGATCTCTGACTGTCTACAAAGACAAAGGAGCAAGAAATACATATTTGTTACATCCACGTATTTGTCCTAATTGACCTAGAAGGATGGGTATGAATTTGAGAAGATCTGTCAAAAACAAGGGAATTATTTCAATGTGAAGGCCGTGTAGGAGAAAGTCGAATTTTTGCCATTTTTTCTGAATATGCAGAGTTTAATCCCAGTCTCAGATGCAAGAACTTATTTCTGCCTAGCCTAGGTAGAGACAATAAACCACAGACTAGAATTTAGCCTGAGTTAAAGCCATGAAAGCCCAGCTGTTACTGTGTGCTGGTGTTCTGCTTCCCACACAAGAAACCAGTGAGTTGGTGCCTCCTGTCAGCTCCTACATTTATAAAATTTATTCCTGTCTGTCCAAGTACTGAAGTCCATTCACAACAAATCTCAAATTCATTGTACCTATAGCTGAGACAATCATAAAATGTGATGAATGTTTCTTCAATAATGTGCATTTTTCCATTCCATAACTAGGGCATCTCTTTGCTTTGGATTATAGGCTATGCCAAATTTAAATCTGAAACACAGTAAAAGAAACAGATCTGCCTTCCAGATGTTACTTGGAATTATTTTACAATTACACTGTCAAATACAATACTATCCACAGATTAACTGAAAATCCATCAACAAAATAAATATCAAAAAGCCTGGTTTTGTCTTTCGTTGGGCAGAAACATATTTTTCAATAATGTTTCTCTTCATTAATGATAGTAATGAACAACTGCCTTCTCCCCAGCTCATTGTAAAGAAGCACTGCCCTCGCTCAAGCTCTGTGCTTGGGAAGGTTTGCCACCTCAGCTACGCATCACTGTGCCACAAACAGTGCTCCTCATCTGACTCCTGCTCCGAATGTCTCCAGGTAACCACATTGCTATTCACCATTTAAAAGAAAAATTAGGCCTTGAGTTCTTTTTTCATTATTCAGAAAGCTGTATTCCACTTCACTACAGTGTTTCCTTTGGGGAAAGGACCCCAGTTGGTTAAATACAGCATTTTAATCCTTAGATTAGCACACGAAAGAGAGTGAGAGGAAGAAGCAAACAATTCATAACACTTTCTATCTGAATATCTCTGAATGCTTTATTGCCAATTATTAATGAAGTCCCATGACATTGCTCAAAAATACTTTAAATACAGGTATTATGCATATTTATAAACTAACAAAGTGACACAAAAGCCCAGGTTTTTGTCAGAATTAATGTATCCCAGCCAGAAGCGGAGCCCAGTCATTAACACAGGCTATAAGGTGGTTATAACAGCAGTGACACCCTCCCTGTTCTACACTGCTTTTAATCAGCAGGCCTCAAAACAATTTGAGTAGTCATTAAATAGCATTTCCCAGTTCTAAAAATGCATGTCTTGTTTTACAAGGGCCAACCACTCAGCCAGGGAGGGAAAGAGAAATGTATGCATAGTCTTTGGCACCCGTCAATCCACCGTCCCCAGTGAGAGCAGGGTGTTCCAAATACTCTGAGTGCCTGACATGATGTTTTCCCTGCAGTACACAGGCAGGGAACAACATTCCTACAAACATCTCCTGTGTTACAATTGCCACCAATGCTCTTGAGTTAATTAAATCTGAGAAGCCTTGTGCCAGAAAATGAAAATTCTTTCCCAAAGCAAGTGATTGTTTAGGCTTATTCAATGCATTTCAGATGTCCCTTCATTTGATTAGCAATATCAAGCACAGTTCCTGCATCATCAAGGCATCTCAAATGTGTTATTTTAAAGTACAGAATTTGTATTGAAATTATTCTCTAATATCTCCATTTCCTTTTTAGAGCCATTTGTTATCATTTAAAACTGGTATCTATTAGGATTTAGCTCATTGCTCTTATTCAGCCTTCAGACAGCTACCTCTAATCTTGCCATACTAATGGGAGTGTGATCCAGTTGCTTACAATGAAGGCTGTAAAATGACCTGATTTTTTGGCAGTGATCTCATTTTCCATCTATTAATCCACACTGAAAAGAGGCTGTCATAGCTGCTTAAGGGACTGCCATCAGCCATATCATCAGGAATCTTTTCTAAGGGTCTGAAGGTTTAACTGTATCTGTATTTTTGCACCTGTCTTCAAGCATGAGAGAGAGATGTTCAAGCAGCATTATTTCAGGGTTCCCAACTTACCCTGAAAGGCAGTGAGCACTAGGTCCTAACCGTTACTTTTTTCCTTTAAAAATCTTACTTGATAACTTTAAGGTATAGTGATGAAGAAGCTGCTCATTGCAGCTTCCTTGGCTATACTTGTTCTATGAATAGAATGTTCTATTCATGAGGGAAAAAAAGAATTGGAAAATATTTAAAATAAATGAATTGAACAAAGTGAAATTATGGAAGTCAAACCTCAGAACAGGCTGGTGGATGGAATTTAGATAAGAGCTGGAATTGAACTCAACAGATTTGTTTCCATTTTCCAGCTTCTTCATGGCTTTGCAGGAGAGGCATTGAGCAAGTCTAGCACAGAAGACATTTCCCTGGCTTTGAAAGCCCTTGGGAATGTAGGACATCCAGCCAGCATCAAGCACATCAAGAAGTGTTTGCCAGGATATGCAGCTGGTGCTTCGGATTTGCCACTCAGGGTCCATGCAACTGCTGTGATGGCCCTGAAAAACATAGGCCTGAAAGACCCCAAAATGGTAAGAGAACAAAGCTGCCTCCTTTGCCCTTGTGACTTCCACTTACCAGGCTGCTGATAGATAATGGGCAGTGAGGGAAAAACATCTGTTTTTTTTAAAAGATTGCATTATTTAAAAAAAAAAATACTTAGCCATTCCTTGGTAGGCATGTCTTATTTCTTTTGACATTAACCTCCAGTATTTCAGACTGCAACAAAAAATCCCATTAAATGGGTACATTCATTGTTGTTGAAGACAAATCAGTATTTCCATTGCAAACATTTAGTTTCCAAGGACATTAGACAGAAAACTAAATTATTGACCCAAATGTGTTTAGTGCTACTTCACCTTCTGTATGTGAGAGAACCACAAAACAAGGTTTTCAGAGAATTGACATTTAATACTGAGTGTCACATCTTATCGTAATTCAAGACTAGATTTTATTGTAAATAGATACCAGGGGTTTGCATCCTAATTACAAATTTACAGACATTGTGCGGGCTTAAGTCATAAACAGAACATTTACTAAATGTGACTTTTGTCCCTGAGATAATTGTTAGAACTCACATACAATGCCTACACCACCTTACTCTCATCTACCACAGACATCACTTTGCAATCATTTTCACTTCGAAGCAATCTGCTTTTAAAAGGAAACCTTTTCAAGGTTCACAAGATTTTTTTTCCTGGAGTTGAAATTTTTTTATTTATATAAGTAAATTCTTAATATAAAAAGTAAAATAAAAGCTTTCATTAACTGTTGACCTACTAATCAGTGTTTCCATTATACTCATTTTTTGCATGTGCCTTCCAGTTTGAGTGCACATATTGATCCATAGACAATAGCGTGCCAGGGTATGCTTTTAACCAGAAGAATAAAGAAACAATTTAGTGGTGTGCAGGACCTGGATAGGGAAATACAGGGAAGGGAAGGGAGAGAATTGCAAGGGTAGAAGCTAAAGTCTTTGCTGGGGAAGAAAAAAGCCAATTTGGTATTTGAGAGCAGCACTGCATCTCTGACTGCTCTTTGGCCTGGCTTTCCACAGGTGCTCCAGGCCACTCAGTTTTGTTTTCTATGCATTTTCTTTGGAGAAGATTGATCTGGAACAACTTAATGATTGTGACACTTTCTTTATTGTCCAAAAAACAGTTTCATACCTGGTTTGCAGCTAGGTACACACCCATATTTGGATTAAACATACTTAATTCATGACCTTTTTTACTGTTTAATTTGAAAAGCCTCAATTAGACCTACTGCAAACCTCTTCTACATTGGCACTTGATAATCAACATATCCAAACAAATAAAACCAGTCAGGCGTTTTCCAAAGTTTGCTGAAGTTTCCTGGGTCATTCTTCATTACAGCTCATGGATGTGCACTCTCCCAGGCAGGGCAGGGCTGTGCAGAAAGTTTGCCAGAACAGTGGGCACATCATCCAAATTCATTTTAATGTTAGAGTCAAAGGCTCCTGTGCCTCCCTGGAAAGTGCGAAGGTTCCAGTACAAAATTGATCTTGGTAGTGAATATTGCTGAGGGTAAACATATCAACCACAAGCACTACTAAGGAAATTACATTTATTGCATTAAATTTTGGTTTAAGCTGCCTATATGACATAGACATTTCTGGTAATATGTTAGGTTTTATTTGTTTAATTTTTATTCTATTATTTAGCAGAAAGTACCCCAGAAGAATACATAATTAGAAATAAGTTGTACCTTTATGCACAGGGATAAGTGATCACTGAAATCACTTCTCAGGTATGTAATGGATTAATGAAATCTCTTTTACCTAGAGTGGGATAGCTCAAAAAGGGATAAAATATTTGATGTTATCCAGTGAAGTTCCTTGGCTTTGATTGTGTAGGCAGAGAGACTGCATTACCATAATGCCCCTTCCAGCCCTCAGACTATGAAACCAGAAACAGTGTTGCCATAATAATTAAATAATCCAAATTTTTACTGTGCTAGTGATGAAATTCACTGGTGAATGATCCAAGATCATTCACTGGCATTGGGTGGTTATTAGCAAAATGTTCAAAACTATAGTAAAACTGGATGTATCTATTATTTTCAGGTCCAGGCTATTACTCTTGAGATTTTCCTGAATCAAAAAATTCATCCTAGAATCCGAATGTTGGCAGCAGCGGTTTTGCTTGAGACCAAGCCAGGTGTTCCAATCGTGATGACATTGGCTGATGCTGTGCTGAAGGAACCCAGCATGCAAGTGGCAAGTTTCATCTACTCTCACCTGAGGGCCCTGGGGAGAAGCACAGCTCCAGATCTTCAAGTGATGTAAGGGAAATTCCTTTCCTAGAAGAAACACTTGTTGCAAGCTAATTGAAACGTTAATGAGCTCACCAAACTTTTTCAGGGCTTCTGCCTGCAGAATGGCTATCAGAGCACTAAGTCCCAAATTTGACAGATCTGGATATCAGTTCAGCAAGGTTTTCCGCTTCAGTGTCTTTAAAGGTAAAATCCAGAAGATTTTGTAGAGAATTTAGAGAAATATATACTGGTGAGAATGTGGGAAAAAAGTTGTACAGTATGAGAGCCCAATTCTCCTAGCCAGCTGTTGGATTGCATGTTGTTCCTCCGTATTTTCCTATCTTCAGTGAAAAAAAATATAAGAATCTCAGGGTCTCCATTTGAAGAGTGTTTAGGTCCCTGTGTGTTTTGCATTGTACACTGCCAGCATGAAATTACCAGAGGGCTTGTGGGGCTCTAACCCTCCGTTTTCATTAGTCAGGGAGGCACATGCTCCTGTATCAAATGTCGTATTCTCAGTGGTGCTTAACAATTTCATACCATTGTTCAGCACCAAACAAACAGAAGGGACCTAAATTACTGCTGAAGTGGATTAATTTCTACCCATGTTGAACACTACAACTCCTGCTGCATTCAAATGTGATGCTGAATACTCTTCACCCCAACAGTTGTGCCTAGCGAAACAGAAAACTCTGCAAACGTTCAGATGTGACAATTCATTGCATCCATGAGCAGCTACGTCAGGCTTATTGTCTAAAGATTTTTCTTGCATCTTCTTACCAAGATTCTTTACTAGAATGAGCAGATCCATGTAGGGTATCTGGAGACTGGCCAGTTATATCAGAGTTGCACATAAAAATGTAGTTAAAGCAGGGAAGGACCAGATTAGAAGACAGGTTCTTGCTCAGTCACATGGTAGCCTTTGCTATTTTCCATGTATGTTATTTTTCTCAGTAGATTTTTAAAAGCAACTTCCCTATGTAAATGGCCATGACAGCCTCAGTGATTTGGCATATGTAGCTGGCAGACTAGGGAGATTATAGTTCCAAACACAGTCTCCTTACACATGCTGTTTATCTATCAGGAGTTATATGTTTCTAGCACTTGTGTTTTTCACTGGTATGTGTTACGATTCTTTTCAAAGTAATCAATAATAAGAGACTCTGAAACATCTGAAATCCACAGTGATGAACGTACAAGTACTTTTACCTCCTTTTTGGAGACAGGGGTGTGGTTTGTAAATATTATTATTGTCTTTCTCCAATTTCGTGGGTTTTACATGACCATTTAATGTGCTCTATAATAGAAATAAATTAGTACATACTGCAAGGATCACAGTAATATACTATACATGTGCTTTCTGCCTCGATGATGGAGACAGGGAGTGCCCAAAGAAACACAGTCACTAATATATATCACGTGAACTTTTGTACTACTTAAGACACAGAGATAGATAGCTTCTGTTAACATGAAGATATGCATTTCTTGGTTTAGGCACCCATTTTGTCTTCTAATTTTTACTTTTAAAATTAAGCCATCTAAATTTTCACACAGTGAGGGGTGCTGGTAAGGGGCTATGTGAAATGGAATACTTTATTTTGGCTTTAGCCTGGAAATGCAGAACATCAGGGAATTGTTGTTACTTCCTGGTGAAGACTATTGTCAGTAGTTTGGCTACCATGGATAGATAGGTCCTCATCCTGAAGAATAAAAAAAAACAAGATCTTTTTCTTACACATGTTAATCTTAGACTTGTATAACTCAGCTAAATTAAGTCAATCTCCTAGTACACTAGTATAGGAAGAGGATCCATCCTCCAGCTTTCTAATTTGATTTGTCTCTACTAGCCACAGGTAAAATGTGTTTCTGTGAGTCCATTCTGGAGGAGTTACCATAGTGACGGCTGTAATGCAGCACCTATTTCCTTGATAAAAACAAAAATCTGCCCTCAGCATCACAGATCTTTCTGGCGCTCAATGCTGAATTTTTAATGACAGGCAATAATGTCAGCTGAATCTGTCTCTAATCTGGAGTCTGTCACACATGGCCACCACAAATAGTGTTTCATGCTCTACACATTGCTAGTGAAATCAAAGGGGTGACTCAAGTTCTGCTCAGTGTCAGGACTATGAGAATCTGACTCTCAATATGCACAGATTCATATAATTGTCTACTAGTGTTTATGCGTACCAAAGACTGCTTTCTTTGCTCTCTAAGTTTTCTCTCATCTTTGGGGCAAGATATTTAATCAGATACATGCAGGTGTCACCAAACTCTCACAGTGAAATGGCAAATATATTCTTGGAGCATTAGCACTATGTCAGGCCTGAGGTATGGAAAATGTTCCTGCTCTCTTCAGTTCAATGAATTCTATATAATAATTTAATCATTTATAAGCAATACTTCTTATTAAGTATCAGGAAACACCATGAACATTTTAACTAATGGGTTTTGTGGTAAAAACATAAAAGATAGGTTTAACAAATTCACTTAAAATACTGTGCCTCAGTTTTAGTGTCCTGTCCATGGAATGCATTGCTTTGGCTAAGCTCATGCAGAGAAAAACTAGTCTTCACATTTCCAAGTTTCCTGTCAACTTACTAGTAATGTCCCAATGTGGCACCACTTTGTTGTTGTTTTTTGGGGGTTTTTTATAGGATCACCATTGCTATCTACTGAATGTTCTCCCCTTATTCCTCTGGCAAAAGTGGGACACATAAATACCTGTGTCTTGATTGCAGGAGCTGTTTCTGAATCTCATATGTTGTAGGTAGATAGTGCCCAGCACTTTGGATAGCACAGTAGATTCATACAGCAAAAGCAATGAAGTCAGTGTGGTAAAATTACAGTTCATACATATTTCTTATCCTCCAAATAGTGTAGGAACAGGAGAGGAAGGGCTACAAGGAAGCACAACAGGGATGCCTACATATTCTGTCAGCCTTGTTCCTCTTGAAACCTAAGGAAACTTAGGAAAGCAGTGGGATTACTTTAACTCATAAAACAGGACAAGATATAACTGTGCCAAGACCAGGAAGAATTCCTGACTCTGTTCTGCACTGATGATCTCTACCTAAGAACATTATAGATGATGAATCTAAGTAGAAAAATAAATAGAAACAGACTGTTTGTTCAAAGTTCACTCAATAGTTAACAATAATTTAATAATTGATGCATTTAATGTAAGGGTTACAGCATTTGGCACTAGAAGTATTAAATAGTCTTTGCCTCATTTGAGGACAAAGCTATAGCTCACCATCTGTCCTTACAGGACATCTGTGTCACTTTCCCTGAACTACTAGCAAAGGATGGCAACTCTCTTATCATTTCTCATCTCCTTTGTTAAGCTGCCCTAAATGATGTCTCATAAAAGCATTTCATAAGCTGATTTTACAGAGTGTGACTGGATGTAAATGATATGGACATATTTTCCATACTTGGAGAAGCTCAAGAGGTGGGACCTTTGGAATCTCAGGAGGTTTAACAAGACCAAGTGCAAGATGCTGCATGTCAGTCAGGGTAAGCCTGCATATCAGTCCAGGCTGGGGAATGAACAGATCAAAGGAAGCCCTGCCAAGAAGGACTCAGGGTTCTGGAGAAAGAGAGCCTGGACATGAGCCAGCCATGTGCACTTGCAGCCCAGAAGCCAGTCGTGCCCTGGGCTGCAGCAAAAGCCTGACCAGCAGGACAAGGGGGAAATTCTGCACTCCCTGTCCTCTGTTCTTGTGAGACCTTAACTGCAGTGCTGCATCCAGCTCTGGGGCCCTTGGCACAGGAAAGACATGGACCTGCTGGAGCAAGTCTTGAGGAGGACAAGCAAGATCATCAGATGGGTTAAACACCTCTCCTATGAGGAAAGGCTAAGAGAATTGGGACTGTTCCATCTGGAGAAGAGGCGGCTCTGGGTGGCCAAATTGTGGCCTTCCAGCACCTGAAGGGAGTGTGCAAGAGAGCTGGAGAGGGGCTTCACACAAAGACATGGAGTGACAGGATAAGGGGCAATGTTTTCAAACTGAAAGGGAGTCAGTTTTTATTAGATATTAAGAAATGCTTTACCATGAGGGTGATGAGACACTGACACAGCTTGCCCAGAGAAATTGTGGATGCCCCAATTCTGGTAGTATTCAAGGTAGGATTGTATGAGGATTTGAGCAAACTGGTTTACTTGAAGGGTGCCCGTGCCCATGGCAGGAGGTTGGAGCTGGATGATCCTTGAGGTCTCTTTCAACCCAAACTATACTATGATTCTATGATATAGCAGAAGCAACTGGAAAGATGACATAACCACCATGCAATGATCAGTGAGCCTGTAGCTTTGGCCATTATTAGTTTGAAAATTCAGAATATTTTGTTTATAACTGTTTTAGAACACCAGTTTTACAGGTGAGTTTGCTAGCCTTGCTCATATGATGCTGATTATTAAATTAGTAAATAGACACAACCTGCATGCTCTGACCTAAAAACGAATTGTGCTGTGTCTTACTGCCTATTTCTCTGCAGAGTTCCTTATGAGTGGGCTGGCAGCTAAATATTTGGTATTGAATAATGCGGGTAGCTTAATTCCAGCTATGGCAATGTCCCAGCTACGGACACATTTCCTTGGAAGAGTGGCTGATCCCTTGGAGGTAATTTGGTCTACCCACAGTCTGCCCTCTAATCCCTTCTTACAACTGTCCTCCACTGGCATCCACACTTTGCTTTTTCCCACAGATAGGAATAATAGTTGAAGGACTACAGGAGATGTTTGCTAAAGGTTACTCTCCTGACAGGGACTGGGAGACTGACTATGACTTCAAGAAAATCCTGAAAACGGTAAATTCTGGGGGAGAAAAAAACCTCTAATATTGCTTTCTTAAATGTTATGAAGAATCAGGCTTTTTTCATCTTCTCACACAGCTGTCTGACTGGAAGGCATTCTCCAGTGACAAACCTTTTGTGTCAGGCTACTTGAAGATGTTTGGCCAAGAGCTGTTTTTTGGTGGACTTGATAAAAACGCCATCCAAAATGCACTGCAGGTATCATTTTTCAAGCACCACTACCCAAGCATCAAAAGCTCTAAAATACTGTTACTTTCGTTCATTCTCTCCCTTTTATAAATTCATGGTTGGGTTTTTGTCTCTAGTATTAATCAAGGCAAATAAGGTCAAGCTTTGATCAGGATTATTTATAATCATTGTTGGCAGAATTTCCCCTGAGGCATAGTTAATGACACGGATCATGATATTCAAGTTCTGCTTATTTAGACATGTTGAACTCTGTAATTGCAGGCATGGTATGGATCTGATGAAAAAATCCCTTCACTAAGGAGAATAATCAGTAGCCTTCAAAGTGGTGTAGGGAGGCAGTGGACCAAAGCTCTCCTGTCCTCTGAGATCCGCCGCATTGTGCCCACCTGCACTGGCTTCCCAACAGAGACCAGTTTCTATTACTCCTCTATCACAAAAGTGGCAGGAAATGGTAATATATCTCATTGCTTTAGCAATACAAACATTCTTGCTAGGAGTGGAGGGCTTTTTTAACCCTTTCTTTGCTTTCTTTGTAATAGTTCAAGCACAGATTACGCCTTCTCCAAAGTCTGATTTCAGATTGACTGAGTTACTAAATGCCAACATTAGGCTGAGATCCAAAGCGAGTCTAAGGTAAGTATTTAGTATAAAATAAGAGAATCATATTTTCAAGTGATGGAAGCCATAAATATTCAATAGCTGTTTGCTGCATGAACATAATTATACCCTCATCCTACCTTTTCAGCATGGCCAAGGAGATGACCTTTGTAATGGGAATCAACACACACACAGTCCAGGCAGGGCTGGAAGCACGCACCAAAATGAATGCTCATGTACCTGTGAATGTTGTTGCCACTATCCAGATGAGGGAAAAAAGTATCAAAATTGAAATTCCGCCATGTAAAGATGAGACTAACATAATTAGCATAAGGTAAGGCATAGCATTTAATATCTTTCTATGTAGCAAAGCAGAGTCTCTTAAATAACCCCAAATACATTTAGGAATCTTGCCTTTGACTTGCAGCTTGGATAAGTGGTGGTGATTGGTATACTCTATGTTTATTTTAAATGAAGTGACATGCACGAAAGCTTTGCTTGAAAATATGTGTTACTTTCTGTGGTCTTCACCTGAAAATCCTCCTTAGGACTATATCTCAGTTGTTGAGCTCCATAAACTATCTGAAACACAAATGATATAAAATTTCTATCTTGATACAAATATTTGAACTCAAAATACTAGGTAAAATACAAGCCAGATGAATCCTATCGGAACAGTTAACCTATCTATATTTGCATTAGATGCCTTGAAGCATGGAGGGTTTGGTGTTTCTCATGTTTTTACCTTGTTCCCCTGTGGCTGCCATTTGGTTTTCTTACCCGTTAGGTCTCCTTGATTTATTATCAGTGCATGCAATTACAATTCACTCTGGAAAACTGTTGTAGCCAGATGCCAAACAAATGAAAACAGATGGAAATACAAACGGAAAGAGCGGGAGGAAGCAGAAAGGGTATGTCCAAGGAATCAAAGCAGTAGACCAAACTTAGAAAACCTTCACACACACACACATAAAAAAAAAAAAAAACTGAGAAAGAGAAGCTGAAAATTCATCACAAAGGAAAAAGCTTCACTGACAACAGAAATCAGCGATTATACAAACCACTGAAATGTTAACAAGTTTCTGCTCTAGGAGTACAGCCGTAACAAAAGAGCTCAGTTTCCTGATCCAGCTGCAATTAGCATTCATGGCTGCTGGCCCAGAGACGCTCTGCAGGTCTCCTCAATTTAGCCACCAGTTAGGCTAATCACTATTTTCCTTTGTCCTTCAATAGTCACAGACCATTTGACATGCATTTGACATCTCATCCACCTCCCTAACACAATTCCTCCACTCCATCAAGTGTGGCTGTAATAAGGTTCTCTCCATGCAGTGGTAGGGAGGGTCTCAGCATTTCAGAGATGAAAAGTTAGCTGCATGTTTTTTTGGTTGTTTCTTATGGAGGCCAGGACAGGTTGCTCCTAAGGTCATCAGGGACATCAGGCAATAACTCTGACTAGTTCCCACTGTTAGAGAGGGTGAGGCAGGTATTAATGAACTCAATAAGCACACTGAACTGAAATGAGAATATTGAATACTGATAGAGAGTTTAAAGCCTCAAGCAGAAAGAAATATTAGCAGAAGGGTCCTCCCTGCAAATAAATAAAAAATATTCTCCTCCTTTGACTTAAGGGGAGATCAAATGAGACACAAAAAGGGTTAATGCACTGCCATAAAGCAGAAAGCAAGTCAGTAACAGAAACAAGGTATTACAGCAGAGGAGCCCATGAGTTCCAGCACAAGCCCTGCTCTAGACCCTCCAGCATTACCATTTATAAAGTGAAGTAGTCACTTGGAAATAGCTCCATAATGTCAAGTATATGAGAAAGCTAATACTCACTAGATGACTTCTAGCACCATCAATTTCTCTCCAAAAAGCATTCCTATTCACTGTTACAAAACAAATGGCCAGTGGAAACCACACAGAGCAATGAAACAGCAATGAGTGCAAGTGAAGGCAAAGCAATAACTAGAGAATGTAACATTGAACCACATCACTGAGGAGGTCAAAGACCAAGCAAAGTAAAATCTTAGAGGTATGAAGAGAAACAAGCAGGCATGGTGGAGAAAAGGGAGATAGACATATAGATACAGATACATAGATATATCTCTATATAGGTATGAAGACTGAGTTAAAAATTTTAGTTCAACATAGTCTTTTTCTTCCTTTTGCATATATCTACCAAATAATAAAGATTCAATTGAAGTCAATATTTTAGAGATATTGTGACACCTTCCCTTGTTAGATTTAAATTCCCCATTTAAATAAATAGTTTTAGAAAGCTATTGATTTTTCATGTGTTTGTAAGCTCTGTTCAAAATATTTTAGTATTGGACACTGTCTTGATGGTCAGCAGGTTACCTTCCACAGTCCCATGTCATTAAAGCTAGACAGAATGTGCTATTATTTTCCCCATCATATCTCACATTCAGGCACAGGAAGCAAACAGTTTTCAATAGCATTAAGTTCATTTATATCCTGCACATCATAAAGGATCGTAAAGGTTATAACCTGTCACAGCAGTGGGATTTATATAAATTTTCAAGAGCCAAAGAGAAATTCGAGTAAGTAATCACAGCTCAAAAAAAAAATAAAAAAAAGAGAAACCTTTGGTGATAGAGAGGTTGCATTCCCAAGACAAATCAACACAATATGGGCTCAACTCTCTCTATAGCAAAAATCAGAGTATAGTAATTAATTCTACTGTGGAGAGAATATATAGCATGTGTTTCAATTCAATCCTATCAAAATTTAATTAAAAATAATGGTTATTTTTAAGGCTCTTTTAACATAATTATTTAGTATACTACAGATGGCTACTTCAACATACTTTTAAACAAAATTTACAAGAAGTAAAAATCAAATAAATTTCAGGGGAAATTAGAGCTCTGTGATTAAAGTATAAACATGGAGAGCTGCCAGAGAATGCACTTTGCTAATATACCACATATTCATAATGACAGCCTACTGAAGTATATACATAATCATGAATAGAGCTTGTATCATAAGGTTTTTAGCTTATTTTAGCTGTAAGATAAACAGAAATTGCTTCAAATAGGCATCTTATTTATAAGATGAACCAGGTAATTAGAAAACTCTTTGTCCAACATGACTACACCATATATAGCAGAAAATGCAGAAGAGGCAGCATATGCTGTGATCTTGTTGAGGCAGCAGAGTGAGTTTGGGTGGCAGGAAAGGGAAACAGGTGGGGCTCCAAGTCCCTGTTTTTAAACCACCTTTGTGCCAAAGTTGGAAGGAAGATGTGTAGGAAAGGCAGAAGATTTTGTTTCACCACATCAGAAAGAGAGCTAAAGATCTGGCTGGCTGATTGTATCTTGTTTCTCATATATTTACATGTGATGTCACACTGTATTTTAAAACCTGGGAAAATAGGGGGTTTTTGATTGTTTTTTTGTTTTAAGCAGACATTTGAGCTCTTCTGTCCCCATGTTAGAGATGTGTGTAAGGCCACATTTTCTGAAACATCAGTGGGTCCAACATAGTGGAGTTGCTTGTCCCTTACCCCTGCAGTGAGTTTGGCTTATAGCACAGCTTCTCTCATCCAAAAAAATGCACTAATACATATTGGAAAATCTCCTTTTTATTTTTTCTCCCTTGTGTGGGATCAGAGAGAACAGATTCTTTCATACCATAGCTTTAGGCCTTCTTTGTGACTGTTTTTTCTTGTTAAAGCACCAGAGCTGGCTCTTGTAGCCTATTTTTACTGTGCCGTGTGATTCTGCAGACATTGACATGTGTCACCTGTGATGCAGCTACATTTGTCGGCTCTCTGTGCTCAACAGGGAGGAATCGATCCTTCGCTTTCATTAGGTGGCAGGAGTAGACTATTGGCATAAAAATACTAAAAAAATTGGAAAAGAAACCCCAGGGCTTTCTGCTTGGAGATCCAGCCTGCAGTTCAGTGGTCATTTGAATTATTGAATGGGATTAAAATAAAACTATTTCCCTTTTTGTCTCTTTACCCAGATGAGCCATCTGAAATGCAAGTTGATTTGTATTTTCTTTTATCCCTTCAGCTTGTTAGGGAGAATATTTTATTTCAGATTCCATTCTTCAAGGTTCTCCTATCACCCAGCGTGGAGCGTTGCTGTCATGTCCTTATCTAAAAAAAGAGAGAGATGGAAAAGAAAACAAAGCCCACAGGTGACACACGTTTTATTGAGGTGTTCCACATGAAGAGCAATTGTGTGCTTTACATTGCACACAGCACGGTGGGAGCCTTCAAGAGGAAGAGAGGGCTATCAAATGAATACAAATTCATCTTTCAAATAGGTTAGATTGGAATTGCTCAGGCTAGTACAGTGTGGACCGTATTAAAATAGAGACCATTTTGAGACCATCTTTCCATTCATTGTCACAGCAGCCACCTCCACTGGCAGACCACAAAAGCCCTGGGGCAAAGAGATCAGCTTCATCCTTGAGAAAGAGCACATGGGGAATTTTGAGACGCATGTTAGCTGATAAACTGCTAATAAGGTAGAGCTAGCACAGTGTTAATAGCTGAGGGAAATAGGTCTTGTCTCTCAAAACCGTTTCAGCGTTCAAGATGTTTCTCTGACCCAAAACAAAACTCACAGTTCACAGCACTGTAACAAGCTCCCTGAAGAATGTGGGGTATGAAGCCAGGGGTTCAGAATATTTTGCCATGAGAGCCTCAGTCTTATGCTGCACCTTCTATCACTTACCTGGGATCTTGCCTAATACACTTAGAGTTCACAACACTGGAAATGATGTACTGAACACATTTACATAAATAGGCTCTTAACATTCCTGCACAACTCTCTCAACCTCTTGCCAAGTCATGGCCAAGCCATTAGTACCACTGAATTTAAATCAAGCTGGAGACACTTACTTTCATGATTTCATGCTCCTTTCTCCAATTCTACTTTAATACAAATTGAACAGGAAACAGCATTCAGTAGACACCTGTCCCCAGGTTGATTTTTATGGCAGTATTTTTCCAAATATAATGTCAAAAGAAATTAGAACTAAGGCTAGTGTAGTGAATACACAGAAGATGAGTTTAAAAATATAAAATTCCAGGAGATCAAAATAGGAAACTCAAAAATTTAATCATGTAATCCACAGCCAGGCTTCTAAGTAAGTGTGCTCTTTTTCATGGAATTAGGGTAAGAAGATCCAACCAACCATAATGTTTTTAACCTATACACATGATTCTAAAAGCCTAACTGAACTATCTGCCCCTGAGATTGGTCTATGTATTTATTGACTCTTAGCAGTCCTTGAAAACACATCTAACAGGAAGGATGCTGTAAATATCTATAAAGCAATTTGTAAGGTATGATACTTGTTGTTGAGTGCAGGCTGCAAAGCATTATTCAGGTCTTTTCCTCAGTAGTGCTTTATCAATTTCCTCTAATGTTTATTCTGCAGGTCTAAGACATGTGCTGTTACACGAAATATTGGGGATTTGGCTACTAGTAAGACGACTCCAGTTCTTTCACCTGAAGCAGTGCCCAACATAATGAAGACGTCCTTCAATTCAGATTCTGCATCAGGCGAGACTCAAAACATTGGGGTAAATGATGTAGTGTCTGACTATTCTTTTTTGGGCTTCTAAACAGTAGGGAACCATTTCTTTTCTCTATGGGAAAGGGTACAATTCATCTCTGACCAATGCTGCTTCATTCAAAATAAGTCAGGTTCAATCTAATAACACAAATAGCTTTATAGTAACATTATTTTAAAATCTGGATTATAATACATCAAACTTGCAACACTTTTTCTAAAGCAAAAGCATTTTCTTTGGTAATTAATTTTGCACTGCCATCTACAGGCCCACAATCTTTAAAATTTTTTGCAACCATTATGCAAGCATCACATTCCTGGGGCAGTCACAAATGTTCCACAAGATGCTCCACTGCTCAACTTATAGAGCTGAATTTAATGCTTATAATCATCCTGATGGAGCAAAGTTTGTGTCATGACTCCCTGAGCCAGGTTTCCGTAAAATCAGGATAGGCTTTCTAAGATGGGCAGTGAAGGCATCACTGTGAGAATTCATTCAGTGAAAGACTGACAGAGGCAAGGAATACACTGTCCTGTTCTGGTTTCATTGTTATCCTGCAACTCTGAAGGGTTTTCAGATAAAATAAGAGATGAACAGAGGACAGGAACAGCACTTTCCTATGGAGAAGTCAATAGACAAACGTGCTATCAGTGAGAGCAGTTTCCAATATCCTGGAACATGCTTTCTTCTGCTTTGTGCCTCTGTGCTGCCCTTCCTGAAAACTTGGCACTCCATAGTTATTCTTAAATGAACAGCAACTGAAAAGTGGCAGTGGGTGGAGCATTTCCCAGTATCACTAGAAATTCCAGGTTTTTTTGGTAGGGTTCATGCAAGGCTGGAATCTTGTGAGACATGATAAACTACATAAAAAAAACTAATTGCAAATTATATGAATTATATGTGAAACGAAAGCTTGTGATTATTGTGTCTTTAGGTATTTGCTTCATTGCTTCAGGAAATCATAGTTTTCATTTCATGGATTTGATTCCAATTTTAATTAATTTTTTCTTCTGCAAGCATTGCTTATTACATGTAAATTACATAGTTTTTAGTGGAAATTTCCAATACTTGGTATGTTTTGAACATTTAATTGATATAGTGTCACATTCATTTCAGACCTCATCTGAGTCAGAATTTTTGTGGACATAGTTGAAAGTTCTGCTGTCTGACACATCAAAAATCAAAGGAAAAAACTCCAGTCAGTTAAAGGCACACTCTGTTTTATCAAGAATCTGTTAACACTCTAAAATTCCAAGAAAACAAAATTAAATATTCAGAATTAATTTGTGATATAATTTCCCATTCTTATAACCTGAAGCTCTTTTTACAGTAGGTAGTCTAATCAACACACTCAGATGTTAATTTTGTCCAGTTTAAAACCAAGTTGTCCTATGTTGCAGTCTTGCTATCTCAAAAAAACTGGTTAATTCTCCCTGCAGAGTACAGGTAACTGTTACCATAGCATGATGCATAGCATGCAGGTATTCCTCTCACTGTTGTCTGAGGTAACTTGAGGTGTGTTCTATCCAATAGGATAGACAGTCTGCAGAGGATGTTTCATCTGGAAATCCCTTTTCTTCTGGACACTCTTCTTCCCAAAAAGAGCCATTTGTGCAGTCCATATGCTTCAATGCAAGTACGTTTGGAGCTCAAGTATGCATTGAGAAGAAAAGCGTGCATGCAGCATTTATCAAAAACCTGCCTCTTTATTACCTAGTTGGAGAGCATGCCCTGAGAATGAGCTTCAAGCCAGGTAAATACAAGTGGACACAAAAAAGAAAATAGTGGGTGAAGGTATATACACACACATATAGATAAATAGATACAGATGTCTATGTACATATATATTTTTTGCATCCTAAGTACCACTAAATCTATAATTAGACGTACCAGGCCTGCCAGTACTGGCAACAGACTATGCTCACAGCAGGAATCCATTTCCACCCCACTCGCCTGAGCAGCAATTTCCCAGCTCTCACAGCAATGTCACTCAGCATGGCCAGCGTCAAGCAGAGCTGATCTGTGCCTGCTGAGTGTGTCTGATGCATCCTGAATCATTGGATTTGGGATGCAAGCACGAAGCAATTGGACATGGGCAACAGATCTGATGCAGTGTCCTGTAGCTACATTCTAAAACCCAGACTCTAAAAGGGAATTATGGATTAACCCTGCCAGGATCTAGTCCTTAATGTCTTAATCCATGATCATAAGAAATAAAAGCACAGCAGGCCACTGAATCTAGGTCTCCTAAGTATCAAACTAATGGCCTAACCATTGGGCCATTCTTTAGTGTTCAAGAGTTGAGCCTCAATTCCTGCCTGACGTTTAATTCACTAACCCGTGGTTTATGTCTTTAAGCAATCCAATTCACTTGACTTAAATCTGCTGATCATTTTGTTTATTGACTTGAAAAGAATCCAGTATCCTGATAATATTTTAAAATTTGGTTGCCATTATGTGCTTTAGCTATTAGAGAAAATTTTTAACCAAGTTGCTAGATACCAATAATAATCATTGAATCATTTTATATTTGAGAAAAAATGGCTAAATAAATTATGGTAAAATTGGCTAATTCTCTCATTCAGTTGCTAATAGTAACAGTAATACTAATTGTCATGCAATTTCAGTTTACACCGAGGCACCTATTGAAAAAATACAAGTCACAATTCAAGCAGGAGACCAAGCTCCTACAAAAATGGTACGTCTAGTAACATTTGAAGATCCAGAGGCACAAGCATCTTCTAGAAAAGAAGCAATTAAAAAAGTGAAGAAAATCCTCTCTGACACTGATGACCAGGTACTGCTGCAAAATTCCACTTCTAGATTTGTGGAAGACATTACACAAAGCTTATTTTTATTCCTTCTACTAAGTATCTTCTTTTGTTTAGATATTATGCCAAAGTGGAAAATAAAGACAGACTTTTGGGTACACAAGTCTTTTGGCAGGTCTTTTGTTTGCACTTATCCTTCTGCAAGGGAAAGACATTAGAAAGAGCAGGTTGGTTTCGTATGCTTTTCTGAAAATCTCTTGTAAGAGATAAAATAGCTGTTGTGTTGCCAAAAAGTAGTCTGTTATTTACAGCTATTGCAACTGCAGCAAAATGCTCTGACACCAACTACACAACCTGCCCTGAGACAGTGACAGCTACAGCATTGTCATTACTGATACCAGTTACATGTCACTGTGTGGTCAACAGCTGCTGCACACGCTCCTTATCACCAAAGTGTTTGGGTTATTGTTCTGCTTATGTGGAGGTTTAACACATTATTATGAAATTGCCTTTGAGTGATTGTGATGTGTTGCAAGAATGTTATCAAGCACACACCTTGTCTTCTCAGGCAGCAGAGATTCAGAGGTTACTTATGTTTTTACTTGTGTCGTTCTGATTTTATTTATGTTGTTCTGCAGAAACACAGAAAAATAATTTTTTTCCAATGTTACCCTTGACTAGGGGACAAGAAAACATAGGAGCTCATCGTCCAGTGCCAGCAGCTCTGAGAGTACAACGAGCAGCCCCTCCAGCAGCGACTCTGATGGCAGAGCATCACAGGAAGGCACCCAGATAAATCTGAAAACAAGGCAGTCCAAAGCCAAAGAAAAGAAGTTCTACCCCTTTGGGGACAGTGGTGGTAGCAGCAGCAGCAAAAGCAGTAGTAGCAGCAGTGGCAGTAGTAGTGGTAGTAGTAGTAGCAGCAGCAGTGGCAGTAGTAGTAGTAGCAGCAGTAGTAGCAGCAAAAGCAGCAGTAGTAGCAGCGAGAGCAGCAGTAGTAGCAGCGAGAGCAGCAGTAGTAGCAGCGAGAGCAGCAGTAGTAGCAGTAAGAGCAGCAGTAGTAGCAGCAAAAGCAGCAGTAGTAGCAGCAAAAGCAGCAGTAGTAGCAGCGAGAGCAGCAGTAGTAGCAGTAAGAACAGCAGTAGTAGCAGCAAGAGCAGCAGTAGCAGCAGCAAGAGCAGCAGTAGTGGCAGTAAGAGCAGCAGCAGTAG
Organism: Sturnus vulgaris; assembly: GCF_052056855.1. Taxonomy (NCBI): domain Eukaryota; kingdom Metazoa; phylum Chordata; class Aves; order Passeriformes; family Sturnidae; genus Sturnus; species Sturnus vulgaris. The sequence goes on along the minus strand of NC_142251.1, from coordinate 12,536,796 downwards.
TAGTAAGAGCAATAGTAGCAGTAGCAAAAGCAGTAGTAGTAAGAGTAGCAGCAGCAAGGACAGCAGCAGCAGCAGCAGTGGGAGCAGCAGAAGCAGGAGTAGCAGCAGCAAAGACAGTACCAGAAGCAGCACAGGTAGCAGCAGCAGTAGCAAAGCATCTGGTATAAAACATAAGGCAAAGAAGCAGTCCAAGACCACATCATTTGCACTTGCCAGTGCTGCTGAAGGAGAGAGAAGTGTGGGTGAGCAGAAGCCCAAAACACAGAGTAGCAGCAGCAGTGAAAGCAGAGGCGCTTCCCATTGGCACAGCAAATCTGACAGACGAGCTGAGACCAGCCACGGCAAGTCCCAAGTGAACAGTGGCAGTAGTCACGACATTTCCACAGAATGGGTAAAATGTCTAACACTTTGACTTCTGCTGGGAGGTGGTCTTGACTGAACTGTAGGTAATAACTTCTTTTGGAATTTTACAGGAATCTCACCTTCCAAAATTATACAGTTTCCGCTTCAAGTCTGCTCACGTCCATTGGGTAGGTGCCTAATTCAAGTGCACATTGCCATGGTAGCTGCAGCTGATGTGATCTAGCCTGTTACTGAAGGGCTTTGTTTGGGCCATTTCCCTTGACTATTCCACAATGCCCAATATTAATATTGATGATGAAAAAAAAGCAGATTTGTTACTAATATGTTATTACACTGCATCTTTTTGGTGTTGCAGCACTTGTAATTCTCAAATTTGGGTCAAGACACATAAATGCAATCAAATCTAGGTTAACAGACACCATGGAGGAATGACAAAACAGTGGAACCTTCCAATGGGATCGGTTCTGTTCACAGTTCTTAGGCAACCATGGCAAAATCATTACACTGATTTTTTCAGAAACCTGTTTCAGTACACATTATGGCACAAAGGTATTTTTAGCATATATTAGAAGGGTGATAATGGAGTGGCTTTTGTAGGTGTTACCTGTACAGCTATTAGATATATCCTGCATGTGTAAAAGGAAGATGATTTATACTGTTATTCAGAAAATTGTATTATCTTTATTTTCCTGGATATGGATGTATTTGACTACTTATGAAATGCCACTTTTCATTTTCCTTAGCATTAGACCCAAACAGTGTGATGTTGTCATTTGCAATCAGTGTCTACGCAGTCTATCTTTCAGCAGAGGATAAAACTAAAGGTTATCTCATAGATTGTTTTAACCTATTTTTATTTCATAGCATCCAGATCATAAAGGATCAAGCAGCTCATCATCATCTTCCTCTGAGTCGGGAAGCAGCCACAGAAACAGCAGCAGCAGCAGCAGCAGCAGCAGCCACGACCATGGAGAAAATCCTGCCCACAACTCAAGGAGGAGCAAAAAAGTCAGCATCCACCACCAGCAGCACAGCCATGGCTCCAGCCTGACACGTGAGGTACAGCCCTGTGTGTGTGCCCAGATAGCCAGGCTTGGCTGGCTGCTGAGCAGCAGCTGCAGATGTGGTGGCATTAACCAGCTCAGGGGCTAGGCTCGGAGGGGCACTAAAAGTCAAGTCCGTAAATTGAAAGTCAAAGTTCATTGAAATATTTCCCCCCACCAAAAAAAACTCAACTTTTTTTTTTTCAAATCCCTTTGTGTTCAGGCTTTTGTTTGCCTGTTTCCTTTCCTTCATTTCTGAAGGTATTTGCAGTATGTGGAAGCCTGGATTTGGAAATTATACACATTGAAGGGAATGCAACTGTGAGTTAAAGAGGAAAGAATTTTCTTTTCCCTGTGAAAGCCCAGAATACAAAATCAGTTGCTTTAGGTAAAAATGAGGAAGAAATAAATAAGTCTGCTTAATTATTTTTAAATGTGGACTGGAGGTCACGAGCGCATGCAGAGTATAACTAAAATCAGACTTTCCATGGACATTACTGATTGGTAAATGTGAAGGCCCATTAAGCACAGATTGTCTTTACCTTTATTATGCACTTAGTATTCTATAATTGTACTGCATAAAGGTATCTACATAATAATAGGACAAATAGCTCTGCAAATGCAGACAATGTCTAGGGGAATTCTATTACTAAGCAGGATTTCAAAACATTTGATTGGCTTGAATGAACTGTAGTATAGTAAAATAAGCTGTGAATGTGTATACTACTCTGAATGTCTCTAGTACACATTGTAGGCAGCTATTTGAAACATTAAAATAATGAAAAAATTCTTGCTGTATGCATAAAGATAGCTTGGAAGCGCCTTGGATCCCTCATCAAAATGATCACGTTTTTGACTAATTAAGCTTCCAACTAAATCCACCCTTAACTACTGTGGCTATAGAAATATGTACTGCAAACTAAACCGGTGAAGGACGAGGGCTGCTGCCTGCTATCAGCACACATTACCTGGACTGCAGGATCTCAGAGAATACACAGAAATACTTAAGCACAGATGGTTGGGGGCTCTTTTTCAGCGCAACTTCCTGGGAGACGTAATTCCACCTGGCATTACGGTTGTGGCACAGGCAGTAAGGAGTGACAACAGAAATCAAGGTTATCAAGCTACAGCATATGTTCGTTCTGATGCTGCCAAAGTTGATGTGCAACTGGTTGTGGTTCAGCTGGCTGAAACCAATTGGAAAGCGTGTGCTGATGCTGTGATACTGCCTCTGAAAGCACAGGTAAGTGCACAGAGACACACCAACAAAGCCCAGAGTAGGCACAGAGAACCTGCTGATTAGAAGAATTCAACAGGAAAGGAATACTTATTTTTAAATGTTTCATAAAGTTGGGGAAATTTCAGGAAATGTTTCACCATTCTTATGAATTAAAAATAGATAATAGTAAAAAAACCAAAGACCCACACACTTCAAAATCTGGCAAAAAAAATTTATTTTCAAGATAAAATATAACCAGTAGAAGCATAAAAATATTTGGAAAATTGATTGCTTCATCACCATTTATTATTTTAATATTATTTTTATATTTTAATATTTTTAATAATTTTTTCTACTATGAGTTTTCTTGTCTGGGAATCTGCCTGTTTTTCTGTATATAATTTATTGACCCCAAGATTAGCTCAGTTGGTTTGTAGCATGGTGTTGGTAGCACTAAGGATGTGGATTTGATCCCAGTATGGGCCATTCACTTCTGAGTTTGAACTCTTTCTGGATGGAATTGGATGATCCTTCTTAGCCCCTTCCAAGTCAGACTGTTCTGTGATTTCAAAAGACTCATCACTCAAATATAATTACATTGTTGTACTTCTTAGATTTTATATTAAAAGATGGAAAATTGGGTAACAGGTGGATGCCAAAGAGAGCATCCTAAATGAAGGAACAGGTCCTTTCTTCTTTTGCAAATCCCTGTGCTATGCTTCCTATGAGCTTTTTAGAGCAAGAGATGTTTGTGCAACAATTTATAAACCTCAGCTTTTTGCAGCATGATATTCAGTATTGAAGAAAGGGAGGGGTGGGTTCAAATCAGGAGGTCTTGGGGAAGGAAAAGAGAAATTACAGTGCAGTCCTCTTCTAGGAAAAAAATACATATTGATTAAGAAGTTACCACATCTAAGGAAATCTCACCACTTTTTAGTGGCTGCTTTGAGAAAGGATATGTAGCTCTGCATAGACCAGAAAACTTTTCCAACTATGCCTCGGATTTTGCATGAAGAAGCCAAAATTTCTCTGTTTAAAGTTTGGAAATATGAAGAATCAATGCACAACTTGGTGAAAGAAAATGTTTTATTTTGAAACGGTCAAGGTTCATTCTGAGATTCTTTTCTGAATTTTGGGTGACTGTTTCCCTGTTTACAAAGGCCAGGCTGAGATGGGGCAAGGAGTGCCAGGATTACAAGATAGCAGCAGTGGCTACCACAGGACAACTGGCAAGGAAGCCAGCTGCACAGCTGAAGGTGCAATGGGGAAAGCTTCCATCCTGGATAAAAAAGACAAGCACAGAGTATGTAATTCATTATTTCCAAAGTTTTTATTTGACTTTTTTACCCTACTTGGCTTTTGAAAAAAATAGAATTGGAAGAATTGGGTGAAATTTTTCAACCCAAACTGTCCAGGCAGTGCTTGGTTGGAAACCACAAGTTCAGTGGTACACAAGTATTTTATGAATGTGTTCTATATTTTCCACGTTTCATATTAAATGATAGCCTCGAAATATTTAAAAAGTATGCTTGATTTCATTTTCAATATTAAATTATTTGCTATTTCAGTTCAAAATTCCTTTTGGTTTTAAACTTTTCTTCTTTTCAGTCTCAAAATATAACCATTTTAAATAGGCAAAATAAAACCAGTGTGTTTCTTCTGATAAAATCAACCATTTAATTTGACCGAAATTATTATTTCCTTGACTTTTTAGTTCTTTCATTTCTTCCTGATTTTTTTTTGATCTGCCACTATTCCTCACTGTCCCATGTGTGCTTCTGTTCATGCACCTGACTTTGTCACACTTTGTTTATCTCTAGATTCATGCAATACATTCCTGGTGCAGCACTCGTGTTGGGCTTCTCAGAAGTACATCAGAGAAATCCATCTCATGAATTTATAGTAAGAGCAGCTGCAACATCTCCACGAACAATTGATACAGTAATTAAAGCTCCTGAGGTACAGTTAAATTTGTATTTTGCTTTTCCTTACCTTGAATGATTTTCAGCTTGAAATTTTTTGACACTCAGTGTTAAAAAGACAAAAAGCAAAACATTGCCTTTTAGAGAAGCTGCTATATACCTGACTATGTTATATATATATATATATATAAATAACAGTTCTCTTGATTTTGTGCTGCTTTGGCCCAGCACAGTAGTAAGCTGAAGATCAGACTCTGTAGTCAAATAATTTATTTGCATTCTGAGAACAGTGATGAGGCCAAATTGTCTAAAGTATGACTGCTCTGCACTCACACCTTTATGCATTTTTACCCAGTGTGACTAGTTCTTGCATGAGAGTCTCAGAGCAGAAAGGGGGGCCTTGGGGACACTTTGCACTCTACTCCAGCCCCACATCTGCAGTATGCTTGATGTGGCAGCTCTGAGCAAGCCACAAATACAAACTGGGCCAAACTGGAGCATTCAGCCACCCTCTCAGAGCAACCTGCACAGGCACTAATTAATTGGTCCCTGTCCACCAAATCCCTATACACCTCTTTGAAAAAATTCTCCTTTGGATCTCTGGTAAATTAGTAGCACCTAGCTATTCTTACACAGAAATCTGTGTGTCTTTAACCCTCCATAGTGCTTCAGTACTGCAGGATCTTTAACACGTGACAATGAAGAAGTTGGCACATTAGGCATTCTTTTGATTCTCTTGGCAAATATAATTTGTAGCTACATATATAATTAGTGAAAGATCTTACCCCAACGCTGAACATGCTGGTTTTCAGCCCTTAATGGATGATATTCATTTTTCCAAACACATCCATCATCTCAGTTACTGAACTCTTATTTTTTAAGAAGTCACTCAATTATCTCTTAAACTCATCTTTATCAGTTATTTTTCAATGTTCTTACAATTTCTCAAAAAGCCAAGTATGACTAGAAGAGATGATAATGACTCCTCACAAAAGCTGAAGGTTAGGGTGCATTCTGCAGAGACTAACACAACTTCAATTGTAGAAATGCATCTTCAAGGGATTTTTTCTCCAAGATAAGAGTGGGGTTTTTTGCAGTCATATCTTGAGCATATGGTTCAATTTATCTTAATGTATTTTCATTTCTGCTTTTTCAGGTAACACTTTATTGTCAGGGATTCCGATTGCCATTCACTCTGCCCTCAGGCCCATCTCCAGCTTACGAGACTCGAGATATCACTGCCTGGAATTTATTTCCTGAAATAGCTTCACAAATAGCACAAGAAGATCAATGTAAATGTTACTTATATGTTTGTCTCATGAATAAGCAATGTGTGTAGATCCATACTCTGCCATGACTGGACCTTGCCTTTCCTTCTAATGGTCTTAAAGGGAAGCATAGCATCTGCAGCCCTGCTTCCAGCAGTTCGTGTTCGGCAGGGGAATGAAAAGGCTTCAAACTGCTGTAAACATTCAGAGTTCGGGAATCACTCCTATCTTTAAGGAATAGAGATTGTATTTTGCCCCTCCTGAGAAGGTGCCAACTCTGCATTGAGTGGCATCAGGTGATGGGCACAAGACAGTCCATGTATTTTCTGTCAAATTTATTTTATTCAAAAAGGAGCCACGTGAGTCTCTACCTGGTTGGTGCCTAGCACTCCTGTGGGAAATGGGGAGTTTTTATCACAGTTTGTTATGGCGTCCAGTTTCTCAAGAATTTTGTATATTTTAGACCCTGTTAGCTTGAGTTTTGTGTTTGTCATGTAATCAAAATCAATACTAGTATAGTGTAGAGCAGGTAGTTATTTTGTAGTGTTCTCATGTTCTTACAGACTCTGGCTTCTGCCAAGGAGGTGAAGGTTTCTTGCTATTTGCTGGGTAGTTCAGTCTCATAGAGGTGTCTTTCAGTACTTCACAGGAACACATGCAGTGGTCATATCTTTTATGGTTTTATTTTGCAGCCACGTGTGAAATCAGGGAGAGAGATTTCAAAACATTTGATCGTGTGAGCCATTCGTATTCTTTCAATAAAAGCTGCAGCCTGGTGGTGGTTCAAGACTGTACTGAACACCCAAAATTCATCATTTCTACACGAAAGGTTGATTCTCAATCTTTCTCAAGAGTGGTTCACATAAATACAACATCAGTGTAAGTGTGGTTTATACTGAGGCTTAGAAATTTGGTATAAAGTTTCTCAGGGAGTTAGTCTGGGAGTGGGAGATAACTACTTGATATCTAGCTGGAACTGGTTTTCAATGAGACATATGGGGAAAGACAGAAATTCCAGAAGGGGTCCTCATCTGACACTCTATGGTGTAGGTACTCTTGTCTTGGATTCCTCAGCCACCAATATGTGATAATTTGCTAAGTTCCCATGCTGTCTTTTCTTTAAAGGTTGAATAATAAAGCCCACAGCCTCAATGAATTTTGCACTTTGGAAAGAAACTGCTCATTCATTCATTCAAATTCAGATAGTCACAAATATCTATATTTTTCACATTTGAAATTACCCACTAATTTATTCTCTTTTATTTTTGCTTTTTGTGAAGGAACATCACAATCTGTCCTGCCTCAAATTCGTCTCTCCTTGTGGCATACAATGAAGAGAGAGTTCTATCACACAGTGGAGGTTCTGAGTATGTAAAAGGTAAACTGTGATACCCAGTTTTCCAGGACTGACCTGGGAACCAAATATCAAGATTTTATAAATTTCACAGAAAAATCTCAGTGTAAAGAAAACACAATTAGAATTAATTCAAGGAGAAACTCTTTCTTAAGATTTGTATTGACTTATGTTCATGTTTCCTGTAGTATATACACTCTTACTTTTCTCCAGCATAACTGACAGGTGAATAAAGCCTTTTCTTATAATATACCCAGGTTGGTGATTGTTCTGAATAAAAGTTCATGTTATAGTCACAGAGAGATGCTTTAGTTCTGACATTTAGCTGGAGCACCACCACTGTCATTATCATTTCAAAATTTAGCACACTGGATACAGAAGTCAGTTCCAACTATAGGCAACAGCAGTAGAATATTTTTTAAAATATATTATTTCTTCTATTTTTGTTTTTCTTCTCCACTTAAACATATATATTTAACTGTAGCAGCAAAATTATCATTGTGAAGGAAAATGCATTGTGGGGGGTTTTGTGTTGCAGTTTCTCCATTAATTTAAGATGATCACTGTATGATTCACCATCTCTTTACAGGCAATGTTAAAATTTATAAAAATGGAAAAACAGTTTCCGTGGAAGTTGCAGAACTTGGACTGAAGAAGGTGACTTTTGATGGTGTAAATCTTAAGGTACTGCACTTACTTTCAAGGTTACTGCTTGCTTTCTGCCTCATGCCTTGCCAGTGTGACAGACCAACACTTCAGCACTCACTACAAAGATGTGCTATTTTGCAGGTTACAGTTGCTTCGTGGATGAGAGGAAAGACCTGCGGAGTTTGTGGTAATAATGACAGAGAGAAGGAAAATGAACTCCTCATGCCAAACCATAGGCTGGCACACAGCTGTTCTGCCTTTATTCATTCATGGGTACTGCTAGAAGAAACCTGCTCTGGTGGTGAGTGGATCTGGAAAAGCTTTATGCTTGGATAGATTATGATTTCACTTTTCCTCTGCCAACAGCTAGAAAATATTTTTTTAAAATCAGTAGCTATTTTCTATTTAGAAATTTCAATAGCAACGTGTACCCATTTTAACTTTATTAACCACTGACTGTTTAAAACAGCTTGTGAATATAGAGAATATATACTCCAGCAAAAGTCTTGGTCTCATGAGCAATTCAATGTTAAATAATTGATTTTTATTTCTTACACTGAGTAGCCTTTTTCTTGCATAGCAAAATCAGCCCTAATCTTGCTCCCACTGAAAAAAGTGTGATTTTCAGCATCGTATCAGTTTCAGCTGTTGTCTGCAGACTTAATTTCACCACACAAGTTGCAGACTATGAATGCAGTGTCAGATCCTACACATGTAAATTTCCAAAGCACAAAAAAATTTCATTTTTGTTCTGCATCGTGTGAGCGTGCAATCTCAGGAAAATATTTAGAACTACTCCTACACTAAAGAGCTTCATCTTACATGTAGTTGGAAAAAGAATATTAGACTCCCATAATATCAATACAATTTTGTTTGGTAGGTCTCCATTTACCTTGGACCTGAAATAATTTTATTGAAGTTAATGGTTGCTTTCTCCTTGACTTCAGTGGCAGCAGAATTGTACTTATCTGTGTGTCAGGAAACAGAGTCATAGCTGGGATCCTGTTAAGTTACATTATACCTTTCTAGTGAGATAATTGCAGCATTATAAAAATCATCCAATACAAAAATTATCCTTGTTGTTATTATATAAATGCTGCCTTTTTTTTTATCCATTCACTACGGTTGACATTTTTCCTAATGCAATGAAGTAGCCATTGTGCTTGCAGTATCTATTCTTAATAGCTTTCAGACATGAGAGGTTATTTTCTGTGTATTATGTAGTTCTAAAAAACTGAGTATACATGATTCCATTTGGGTTATACTGTGCAATTAGATTTTAAAAATAGCTCCCCTTTCAGACTCTTTCCTCAACTTGTTATTGTCCTATCTTGATAACCTCGCTACTGTGAAAATGGTTTGTCAGATACCTGTGTTTTAATAAAAGCTGAAGAGAAAATATGGACCTTTATTATTGCAAGGATCGATTGGGATTTATTTCTACAGTTTTAACTACCTTTCCTTTTCCTCTTAGGGTGCAAGCTGCAGCGCAGTTATGTGAAGCTGAATCGAAATCCTACTATTGATGGTGAGGAATCTACGTGCTACTCTGTTGACCCAGTACTGAAATGTATGAAAGACTGTACTCCAATTGAAAAGGCTTCAGTAAAGGTTGGCTTCCACTGCTTCCCAAAAGGTACAGTATTTTTCTCCCTCCATGTGTCATGTACTGCAGGAGCTGTCAGAGCCCTTGAAAGAACAAAAAACAGCACAGCCATGCACAGACCTGTATTGCTCCAGCTCCTCTCTGAGCTGCTGTTTTTAATCCCGTTAGTATTTGCTATAACTGCTGACAGTGCTGGCCAGCTAAAAGCTAGGTTAGGTGACGGCAGGTAGCATCATCTGAGAAAAACATTTGAGGAGGTAAAAGGGGCAGCAGTGATCAATAAAATCACAAAATAAAATTTGTCATGTCTTCAGGATCTCCATAAAGTTGAGATAAGCAACAGTGAGTCCTTTTATGTACATTACAGCCTGCAATTTCGTGTAGACCAGGGCAGGCAAGGCAATTGAAAGTCAGTCAAGTAGTGTGACATGAGTGCTGTAATTAGACTGCCATGCTATGCCACTGTGCAATACATCAGCAAAAACACATTGCTGGAAGTTTCTCTAGATTGTTCCAGAAAATGGTTTGGTTTTTAAGGTTTTTTATACACACACTCATGCCCTAGATTAAAAAAAAAAAAATAAAAAAAAGAAAAAAGAAAAAAAGAAACAACCATGAGCCTTTTTCTCATTTCATTTATATCAGGATATGAGCCACTGTCTAACACAGTTTCACACTGAAGTTATATAATCATGAAAGGAGAATCCAACCTGAAAGCTACAGATATTTCTGGTTCATTCTTTCCTAAGTCTTTTAATTAATTACCTATATAGCTTACAGGGAAACCTACCATTAGGAAGTATCTATTGAAGTGTTTTGTTCTCTGTTAACCATTGTTGGCCAAATCCATTGTTAGCTGGGATAATCCAGTGTAGTTTCACGGGAGCCAATGCACCCCTGTGTTGAGTAGTACTGGAAAGAACAGGGTATTTTATGTCTGAATTTAAACATCTGTGTAGAACTTTGCACTTTGCTTGTGTTATTAATATCTGCAATGTGCTGAATCAGCCCAGAAAAGTGGAGAGGATCTCTCTGTAATAGTCAAATATCTGCAACAGCCTATCCAACAAGTAGCACAGAGAAAGTGTTAATAGTTTTCTGATGGCTCCCTGAGATGACAATGGATGCGTTCTTTCATAAATAGAAAAACCCACCCTCTACAAAAAAATCCTTCCAAAATCTTGTTATATCCATGTTTCACAGATTTCTATTGTGTATCCAAGTCTGTATCTCTGAAGTGTCATAACCCCAGACCACTCACTGCCTCAGAATATTAGGCTATAATAAAGCTGTCTCATTCTCTCACAAAACTGTTTGAGAAAAGAGGAAAATCAGAAAAAAAGATATGTTAGTTGTTGCAGCCAGTGCTGCTTTCAGAGCACCTGCAGGCTTCTCTTGTTCATTTACTGAAGCAGAGACTGGGAAGTCTGCTTGCAATACTTCTAATCAAGGCCTTATTTATTTATTTATTCATCTATTTGTCCCGAAGAGGAAGCAAAAAAAGAGGAGGTGTGAGAGAAGAAAGAAAAAAGATGCCATTTATTGTTCTTTAGCTTGCTAAATTGATTACTTTTCCTTAGGCTAAGGATCAATAGGAATACAAGGCCAGCACTTAGAAACTACTCTTTTTCTTTCTTTGTCTGACGACTTGGAGAAGTAATAGAAACAGCAGAAATCTTCACCTTTCTCAGTCTAAGAACATGCATGCAAAGGAAAAAGAACTTTTCTCAACTCTTTATATGAGAATTTAGACATGACAGTTTTCTGTTCCAAAACTGAAGGACCCCATCACTGTCACCAGTGGAACAAGGATAAAATTAAGTACAAGAATGCACAATTTCTCCTGTTGTCCCCAAATCAGCAAGACTGTGGCCTTAGGAACTTGACTGAGGCAGGCATCACTCCATGTTTAAGTCCATATATTGGTTTATATTTCAAACATGCCACAAGGGCTACGCATGGGGATCAGTTATTCAGCCATGATCTAGTTGGCAAGGAAACTATTTCCTACCTGGATATGAATGTTCTCAGACCCACAGTGTGCAAAGAGTAAGAGACACAATGTCTATGAAAAACAGAATTCAGACATTTTATAGCATTTCTCATTTCACAACCTGAAAACATAATACATATTTTTAAAAGCATCTCCAGCATCTTTCTGGGAAATATTTATTATCCAGTTTATTATGTAAAACCTGTGCTTAATGTTGGACAGTAATTTAGCCATGGAGAGTGTTAACCTTTCAGAAGATAAGTGATTGATGCAACCTGAACTCATACAGCAGTGTCCATATTTCCCTGTGATGAGGGATGGCATGTTATAAATGTACTGTCCAACTAAGGAATAAAACAAATGGAAGTAAAATTATGAAAGCTTTATGCATTCTCATTATACAAACTTAATCTAAATGGATGTCCTAATATTCTTCCAGATGCAATGATAAACCTCCAACTAGCTAGGAATATTTATTGGGAGAATGAATATCATTATTCCATTTAGATTATTTCAGCATTAAGGAATATGGCTTATTCAAGCTGCTGTTGATAAAGCAGTGTGGTAAGGTTAATACTGCAACTGACAATGCTCTGCCAGATTTCACAATATATGGGAAACTTTAATTAGAAGTTTATGAACCTCTGAAAATTCTCCAAAGGGCTTACCCTTCAGAAATTAACTTCGACAAACAGTCAGCTGAAATACCCAGTGATATGCAGTTCTGACTAACAGAAGCGATTGCTGATGTGGATTGGTGGTGGTCTTACACTGACAGGGGCTACCTCCAGCACTTTCACAGCCTCCTTTTGTCTTTGTGCTGCATGAAATGTAATTCAGTTTGGTTTTAGGGAAGTATTACAGTAATTACTATCATGGATGAAAATCCTGTTCCAAGTCAATGAGTCAGATGTCAGTCGTGAGGGCAAGATTTCACTCTCTACTTGATGAGGGAGTTGACAGCCATCAAAACAGTATTTCTTTGAAATGTGTTAATTTGCTTGATGTTAGTTAACAATGGCTTCACTCTTCTGACAGGAACTGCTGTAAGCCTGTTGGAATGGCAGAAAAGCAGCGATAAGAAATCTGCCTTTGAGAATGTTGTGGAGTCTGTGGATGCTGACATTGATTGTACCTGCACTGGCAGCTGTAGTTAAGCTAAACGCTTTGGCGTTGTGCTATAGACATACTACACAAATAATTGAATAGCTGGACAGATAAGAAGGGAACATAATAGCTGTAGTAAAATATTAAGAAAGGTGCTTGAAGAAAATAAGCCTACTGCAAAGTCAAATGCATTATGTACAGTCTGCACTGCTTAATAAATATGTTCATTAAATAAGTATTCATGTGGTCTCTCTTTATTTTTCCCTATCAACAAAACAATCAGGCCAACTATAATATTATACAGAAATTCTGCTCTCTTTTATCTGCGATATAATTACAGCAGTCTGCTCTTAAAATTATGTTCACTAGGTGATGAAAGGAAAACATGATTACGGCTACTGCTAACATTCCATTGTGCAAAGAATTTCATATTTAGCATACTAAAGACACAGTAAGCATTTGTTTTCTTTTATGTTTTCTGGTAAAGAGCAACGTCTGTTCCTGGAATCGTTCTGCAAAAAAATATATTTTACTCCCAGCAAGACCATTAGCCTTAGTACATTCTACAAAGGAATGAATTGGACTGCTAGACTCCCACTGTAGCTTTCCAGAGAGCTATAGTGTGTGACACAGTCCCCATTTTCATTTAAATTTCAATGGATGTGCTGTTGCTTCATGAACTAACTAAAAGTGTGAATAGGAACTTTTTTTTTGCTTTACCATCTCCTATTGTATATTTATGAAAATGATGGCTTCAAAAACTTCAGGGAACAATAATACATCAAGTAGCATTCCAAATACTCCAAAAAGCAATATATAGAAAGATATGTAAGATCAATAGCATCATAAAGCTAAAATAAAATACAAGCAGGACAGTCAGACTGTGTTTAACCAGTGAAGAGTCAATCTGCAAGCTTTCACTGTGCAGAAAGGTAATTCCCTCCCACCCCAGGGGACCAGGAATAGGTGGCACCTTCAAACCCCCAAGCAATGGCACAATATCTCTTCAGCCAGTGTCACAAATCAGCCGTGCACTGAACCATGGCATGTTTTCCACAACAGTCAATAGCAGCCAGCATGCTCTTCCAAGAGAAGCCTTAGTGTGGGCAAGGTACAGCTGAACCCAACCCTAGCAGGAAACTGTCATTAAAGAAAACACTTTTCTTTCTAACTAAAAACTAATCTATCAGAAAGATGATTGAAGACTAAATAGTTGAACAATTACAGCATAACACTTCCCAGTGCTTGTCTTTCAAGAGCAGAAGCATGAGTAATGTAAGGAGGTATTCTTTTTACTCTCTCTCAAGTTGCAGCTTGACACCCACTTTCAGAAAAGGCCCAGCTTTTCTCCATGTACAGCCATAACATCATTACTTCCAGAAGTAAGCCATTACAAGTTTGTTCAAACCAGTTGCCTGGTGCATACTCTGGGGCAAGGGTATTTGCCTCTGCCCCAAGCCTCTCTCCTAGGGATAACCTACAAAGGCAAAGGCTAAAAGGCAGTTACCTGCCTCTTTCTCTTCCCCCAACCTTAATTTAGTCTATGTATTGTATTTGAGAATATATGCAAATATCCAGTGCCCTATTCCACAGCTTTTTTTCATACATGTATCTTCAAACTAAGACCAGGAACATGAATTCTTGCCCTGTGTTTTTATTTGTAATAAAGCATTCACAAAAGCTCGTACAAAAGCTGTGTTTTACCAACTCATCAAAAGTGCTAGACTGCAAAACAGATAGACTCAAACAAGAGGGGAGATGAAGAATATTGCATTCCACTTTCCCTTAAAATCACACTAATCTTACACCTGGAGAGTTCTTTTCTTGCTGGTATTGTTTTCACTGTGGCTTATGGGAGATTTGACATTGACTTTCATAGGATCAGACTGTCATCTTTAATCCAATACCTCTCTCTTTAATCCCCTTGTTTACAAAAGAGAAACTTTTGCCAGTCAACCACTTCAGATAAAACAAAGGTGGTAGGGAGAAAAGAAAAATGAAGTTTCATGCTCAACTACTAAAACAGGGATTTAGAAACAGCAAAGAGCCATTAGTAAGAGCAGAAATTCTGCTCCCAGGGCAAGGAATTCGTTCACTGTCAGCCCACCAGTACTACAGCCTGGTCTGGGGTGCAGCTCAACCAGGGGGAAAGCAGACACAAGTAAAGCCCAGGCACAGACCTTCCTCTGGTCTGCACAGGGCACGGGCAGGACACAGCCCTCATTATTTCCATTTGCAAGGGGCAGCTTTCCTTTCTGTCCAGCTCCTGTTCGTTAGTGCCCTCTTGCTGAGACAGCTGAATGCCTTTGACTGCCTGAAAGGCTTCACTGCAGCTGTAAAATCACAATGTAATGAATGTTAGAAAAGCCTGAGGTTGGTAGTGTGCACAGCAAAGCAAAAGACAGAACCAGCTCATTTTGCCAAAGGAATTAAGAACATTAGCAGTACAAGTGTGAAAAAGCCCTTCTGGAATTTCTAATGCACCACACAGACATTTCCAACCCATCTGGGAGAATATCTGCAGTCCAGATTTAAACCTCATTTGGAAATCATGCCTGTCCTATCTTATGAAGCAAGCCAAAGCTATGTACCCAACTGAGTATTAAAATGTGTGCTACGCAGGCTGAGCTTTTATGCACTCTACTTTTCATTCCTAGTGCTTCTCAGTTGTATGTATTAATGAATTCTGGACTTTACTGCAGTAACCAAGTAATATTATCTTGCAATTATGGTACTCTAGTATTGTTTTTTTAAAAAGTATCAGAAAAAATATGCAGACCTAAGCATAAACCAGGCCTGAGTCCTAATCCTGCCCTTACAGCTCTGTAATGTGGTTTTGCATGAAGCTGGGGACTTCTGTGTCTCATTTTCTGCATCAGAAAGATATGACTACTTACCTACTTGATGGAGTCAGAAATGCTTATGAATTTATAGTCCCATATGTCTTTTGCAAGTTCTTCAGTGATTCTAAAAATGAAAAGTAAATTTTTCCACTAGATCTCCTAACCACATGAGTATATTTTATTGCTAAGTTGAAGGTTTTCATTTTCAGATTCATCCAACTGTAAAATAACTATACATTTGGAAAAAATCAAAACAATATACTTAATTTGTTCATGGTCAGCTTTGGTTAAACCTTAGTGGATTATTCCTAAAAGCCTAGAATTGGATGGTGCTATTACAGACAGATAGGTAAAAAGGCTTTCAGAGACACAGCCTTTTGTGTCCTCGGCAAAGACAACAAACCTTTTGTCCATCAGACCTGGCTCTTTTGATTCACTAATTTTAAATGACACAGTGGCTCTCAGGAAAGCACGATCATTCTGCTCCAGAGAAAAAGAGCTGCAGTGTGATAGGAAAGGACAAAACTACTAACACCAGACCCCTCCTGGAAATGAAATGCCAGCTCCGCAGTGTGAGCATTAAAAAAAATAGCATCTACAATTCTAACCCCACTGAAGCCAACGGTTAAACTCAACAAAGCTAGGCTTTTACTCAGCATGTTTGAATGAGTTATTAAATGAACTTTAGTTGTCCCTAAAAATAAATGTACTGTGCGGATCTAAGTGCAGCTGATGAATAAGAAACCTCAGGAATCTAGCAAATACTGTAGTTAGGGCTAAAACCAGAGACAGCTCAGAAGGTTGCAGAAGTGAGTAGCTATTAGTGGCCATCTGAGTTTTATGTCAAATCTCAAGGTCTCTCATGCCATCTACTGGCTTTTTTATTTAGTTACAACGGTTTAAATTTTTTTCCTTTAGGTTTTTTATAGGTCTGGTATATTCCAGGTAGTTTTACATAAATTCTAATCAAGGTTTGGGGTGAGGTGTTTTTCCCCTCTTATCTCCACACTTGATTATTATGTATATTATGTATATTTTTTTTCCTGTAAATACATTACAGTTTGCTACCATTCTGAACACCATTTCATGTTGTCCCAGAGGAAAAAGACACTGCTTAAGACATTCTTATTTCTGGTATTGCTGGATAGGCAATAATTATACTGCAAGTACTGGAAGAACAGTTTACTAAGAAAATCCAAAACTGTTCAAAAATACTACTTACAGTTCATCCTGAATCAGTGAAAGATGTTGTTTTGGTACCTGAAAATACTTAATGTACAGAAAAAAATCTGGTTATCCCTCTTTTTTCACTTGCAGTTCACTTAGCGGTAATTCACAGCAAACATTTCTATGTCCTAATATTATTAAGTTGCCTTTCAGATGGGGTTTGGGAAGCAGGAATTATCTATATTGACAGATCTAATCACAGGGCTTTCCCTTCCTTATCTGTAGCCTGTCTCTCCGTGCTGTCCCAGTTTCCATTCCCTATTTATGCATGCACTGCTCTGCTCAGGACAAATGCAGGCAGCTCAGCACATCCTCACCCTGTTCCTGGGAGAGCAGGCAGTGCTACAGCTGTGCACTGTGCCCCATCTATTCAGGCATCTTCAGAATTCACATTGTACCCCGGCCTGAAATATCAGCGAGCTGAAGATTTTGGAGCTTTACAAACTTGCTCCCTCTCCTCTCTGGACTTTCCTTCTGCCGTGCCTTTCACTCATCCGTGATCAGGCTGAGTCAGGGGCATGTGTGGCACCGTAGTTGTGGTAAAGGTGATGTTGATTTTAGGCAAGGTTGGAGTTCAGGCCCCGGAACATCCAAGTTTGAACATCCAAAACCTCTATAGATTATTTTGGATGACTCCAATTGCCATCTGAATACTATAGGCAAAATTAAGTCAAAATCTTTACAGTAGCAGCTGACCCAAGTATACTTGGGTCCTCTTACTGAAAAGCCATATTCTCCACCATCTCTGATGTATTTGATCTTTAGGGAAACTGAGAGTACTTTGGAGATAAATACTGATTGGAGACTTGCACCGTCAAACCCCAAGTCCTGCATAAAATCTGCAAGGGCCACTTCAACAAGTATGGTGCTAAACTAAGGTGCTGAAATAATAATCCTCAGGCTTTTGCCACATCTCTGTTTTGTTTCACTAGGAAAAATGATCATAGTTTCTTCTCATAATGAAGCTTCAGGACATTTACATGACTCTTAAATTTTTTTGGGGAATGAAATTAATTTCAAAGCAGAGTAAATGGTGAAAAATACATTAAATGCTGTGACTAGCTCCCTCAAATTAATCTCCTTTTTTTTTTACCTTATTTCCTCCATGTATCTTCTAAACCTCCACAAGAAAAAGTAACTCAACATTCCTTATAAACATTATGTGAAACAATATTTAAATGCCTAGTGTAACTGTGGCCATATCTGTTTCTTATGTGATTGAGTATTTACTCTAATTAGAGCTGCTTTGATGCTTTGTTTTTTGCCAGCTGATAAAAAAGATATTTACAGCAAAAAAAACAGAGCCAAGAATTTGGGCTGAATAAGCTAACATGCTACAATTCTACTCAGATTCCTGCTTCTGTGGTCAAAACAAAACTATTAATATTCAAGATCTGTTCATGATTTGGGGGGTGAAATACAGATTAGATTCACTCTGGGCATAAGAGATTAACACAGGCTCAGGCTGGGGCTAGAACTGGCAGACAAGTGCTCGTCTCACCATGGCATTAACCTGCCTACATTGCTGCAGACTCAATGCAGGTACACCAGTCTCTCTGAATGTTTCACCTTTGAGAAATAACACCACTTCCTTTTGAACTACATCATGAGTCATGGTGCCCCCGTTGTCTCTGGCATTCCAAGTCTCTGTATTACAAGGTCTGACTTTCCTGTGTCTGAAGCCAGAGCCCAGTGTCCATCCCAGGACGATGTACTGAATTCCATTAAGGAGAGTGGGATCTAAGGCATCCTTCCCTCCAGCCCAATACCTACCAAGACTTCAATAGGAAATGCTGAAGATGTCATCATACACACCCCATTTCATAGGGCCCTGGGCTCCCTGGGAACAGGTTTCCATGCCTGAAATCACCTTCAAGGTCTTGGCACATACAGTGCCCATTCTGAAACATAGCCGGAGATGGTGGGCCAGGGAAGGAGGCTCATCTCCCGTGACTGCTCAACCTGTTAAATCAGTGTATGAAAATAGGTATAAGCATAATCACAGGTGGAGTATAGAGGGAAGAGCACGTTTTGTGATGCTTTTCATATCATACATGTGAGAACGGCCTGAGCCCTGCAGATTTTCCACCATTTCTAAGCAAAGGCAAGACTGCTTTTTAGGATGCTGGAGAGCTCTCAAGCTAGTGAAAATTAGGCAGTGAAAGGCTTCTCTATTTTAAAGTATTTAAAAGGGAGTATTAAGGATTTCAGTCTTGAGTGTAAGTACCTGCATTGTATCTAAAGTCTTTCTTTCCTCTGTGAAGCCAGTCATCAGTCTCTACAACACTACAGCTTCACATTGGAAAATCCTAATGCAACCAAACTGAAATGCTCCAGAGGAATTAATTGGTGACCTTGCCTGACAGACCAAAATAAATCTGGCAGGCAGGTTGCCCCCTTTGCCAAGTGCTCAGCTCCCCAGCTGCAGCCATACGGATTACACTGCTTCCTGGGCTGGCTAAGGTTGCCAACTCCCAGTCCAGCAGCAGCCAACTCCCTGTGCTGCCTCCTGCCTTCAGCTTGGCTCTGCAGGCTCCTAAGCATGCCCAGGGCCAGCTGGTTAGCACCAGGCAGACAGGGAACCTGGCACTGCCCCCACCTTTTGGCCAGCTGGTAGATAGACAAAATGGATTGCTCCACTCATGAGAAATTCTGGGATGCTGACATCCCCCTCCTGCGCAGAGCAAGGCATGATGTGACAGCCCCAAACTGCCCTGGGAAGTGGATTTTTTCTGCAGCTCCTGCAGCCTGCCTCTGCCTCACCTTCTTCTCTGGGGCAGGGGACAGAGGAGCTTTTCAGGGGTGCTGTGATGGAGTTATTTCATTTATATTTCTCAAAGGATCTGAAGCTCAAAGCACAAAATTTTTGCACATCGTTTGGTATCCCATTTCAGCTTTCTCCTAATGAGTAGGCACAGACTGGCTGGACTAAAGGTCATGGTTTAGGTTATAGGCACAGACAAAATTCTGTGCTCTGTGTTCTACCAAGTCTGCAGCTTTATATGAAGAAACACCTACAGAGTAGATCCTGTCCTGGCCAAGAAGAATCATAACTCAGAGTATAGGATGGCTCTATATCATGTAAATATAAATATAAAAATAATAAAGAAGGATTTCTCATTTCTTTCACAGCTTCTATTATTAATTCTAAGGGTAACTCCTTTAAGGTACAAACATTTAAATGTCACCTTCACTCACCTGCTGCATGTTTTCAGCATGGTACTGAAGAGTAGTTGAAATGTATAAGTTTTTGCTCCTCCTGAGCTTGTTTCTCCCTAAAATTTTCATTTTAAAGGAGGTTTTTAAATTATTTATATATGCATCTGATTTTTTTCTGAAATCAGTGATCAGGGCTCTATGACTGAATGGCCCCCTAAGAGCAATAGAAATATTTCCTGTAATTGTGTCCATCCCTTCACCATTGTTCCAGTCATCAAGTCCCCTTTTAACTGCAGCTCCATATGGAGCAGAAGAGACAAGCAGGGCCACAACAGCTTACATTTGCATAACCTCTGGGTTGGAGACAGAGTGAGATTTTCACAACTGCTAGCTGGAAATGTATTTGTTTAGTCAAGCTGCCAAAACTCATATTTTAGCTTGGGAAGTCTCTCATTCAATAAGACTCTCATTACACTTCCACTCTTCTACAAGCACTTCATCCTAAGGCAATCAAGACAGTAATAAATAGTGCTTTTTAAAAAACAATGGCCCTGAGTCATAGGTGTTTGGAGTACAGATGGAGTAGGATCACCCAGAGTCAGGCCCTCAGGAAGATACCTGGTAATTTCCTCTTTACATCATCCTTAAATGTCAACCATTTCCTCTATAGTTGCACTAACACTGAAAACATGAACCTTGTTGTTTTCCTCCACGTCAATATGCACTTAAGGAAAAAAGTAAAAAAGTTTCTTCTGCTGAAAAAATATTGATAGATCTTTTGAAAGAGTATATGAGAAATAAAATGTGTGGCAGAGTCTGTCTTACTATTCTAATGTCTCAGGACTGAAAACTGCAATAATTTTTCTGAATGACAAACCAAGCGCTTTTCTTGCTTGGTGATCACACAGCAATTTCACAGCTACTGGGTTTCATTACCCTCTTCCCTCCCCAGAAGATTTCCTTCCTGTGAAAAGACCTTTCCTACTTTAAGTTCTTCTCTTTGCCTGAGTTCTGCATTATGCTATTTGTAGGGTTTATTTTTCCCTTGTTAGTCAGTAAGCAGGGCTGTCAGGAAAGCACTACATAATCAAGTGTGTCTCAACAAGCTGAACAGATTCCTACAGCAAACCCTCAGGAAACCAAACTGCAGCCCCCTCTGCTCCTACCAGCTGCTGCTGCATTAACCTTCTAGATAAGAGACTTGGTGATCTCCTCCATGGTTTCACCCTTGAGGGAATGGAGCAGCAGGAAATGGGTTTACTCACACTTCACCCTGACCTCTAGGTGAGAGGAAGCCTCCCCTGTGCAGTGATATGCTCACAGTGGAGGCTGATAAATAAGACAGAACCATGAAACAAGCAACAGAGTTAAATAAAATCCCTTCGTGATGTTCTCTGCTCCTCTTGGTCACCTCCAGGGGTCCATCAGCTGCAAATTCACTGCCGCTAGAGGGCAAACACGACCAAGCCGTTTAACAAAATAAATCACAGTACATTAATAAATAATCAGTTTTCATTATGGCTAATTTTGTGAGAAGAAGCCTCTTTGCCTACTTGTACCTTCAGAAAGAATACTGCGACACTATCTTCTACCAGAGACATGGATGTCAGACACACTAAAAATATTCATGGTTGGAACTCTACAAAACACAAGGACACTTTATTACAGGTGTCCCTAAACTATTATATAACTGCAAGCAAGCGAAACACTCTCCTCAGATATTCAAGTAAAAATATGGTATATTCATTGATGTTCTTCAAACCATTGCAAAGGAAAACAAACTAGATATTTTTCACCCTATGGAAAAGAATTATTTTGAAAAAATATATTCACAGTAACCAGTCAGAAGGCTTCCAGAAAACTGTTGAGATCCCACTCTAGGTGTTTCCTATTAATGCAGGAGGTGATACAATGAGACATCCAGACTGACTCCCTCTACAAGGCTCTTGTCTGGCTTTCATCTCATTCTGAATGAGCACATAGACAGCTCAAGTCTTGTTCAATAACTCTTCATAATGGCTTCAGGATCTGTATGTGGAGTTAGTCATTATCACATAATATGGGTGTTTAGCTATTCAACTATTCGAGATACAGAAGGCAGTTCCTAGTGCAGCAAAGTGAAAGGAGAAAGTAAAAAAACTCTATAGGGAATCATTCAAGATGTAATTTAAACTATGAAGAGGAAACAGTATTCGTTTGATAATTTCTTGAAAGATTTGCACAGGTGATTTTTCTGATGGAAAGAAATGATAGGTTTAGAAAGATCCTGCAGAATTGGTATCAAAGCTCAGAAGCTGGTGAGTCTGTTTTCCCTTTAATGTAAGCAAGGCAATATTTTTTGTTAACAGGAGGTCCAGCTCCCTAACTGCAATGAAATGCAGTCTCTGGAGTTGCATTTGCCCCTGGTATCAGTAAGTGACCTCCCAACATCAGGATTTTACAAAGATTAGGCCAGCAAGCACATAAAATGTCAAAAGCTATAGGAAATTTTCAGCATTTTCCTCCAGCTTCTCAGAAGGAAAGTTGTCAAAGTAGCTGTCTGCTAAACATATCATCTGACTTACTATAGAAAGAAGGATGTCAACACTGCATGTCAAATCCAACACTGAGATATATTTTTTAATGGGCAGGATCTGACTTAGACAGATCCCAAATCTCTCTGCAATTACCTGCATCTGTAGGAAAGGCACAAAAGGATTTATCTTAAAGAGCTCTCAAACTATCTTCTAGCCTTGCTTTTTGTGACAAAAGCAAAGTAAAAATTTTAGGAAAATATTTTCAAAGGCATTTTTTGAGGAGACTGTAAGTGTTAGCTGCTCCCCTGCCTTCACACCAGCAGTGGTGCCATGTGGGTGCAGTTTGGCTGATGATATTTGCTTTCAAACACCTTTTCCTGGGGGTCTGGTGACCCTTCCAGCCCTCTGTCAGCAGCCAGACACCAGGACACCCAGTAGCTTTCAGGAAACAGTTCACAGTGGACTAATGCCACCAGAACTATTCATCTATTACTGCAGCCTATTGCCTTCAGAGAAAGTGACAACACAATGAGAATTGAAATTACACTCTTTGCACCATCCCTTAGCCAGAGACCCTCCAAACATAGGGAGAGAGAGAACAGAAATGCAAGAACATTAAAAAAAAATCTGGGCAATTTCAAGCTGTTTCAGCTTGATGAGCTTAACCTATTATGTCAGTGCTCCCCTGACATGGCCACCAAGGACATGCCATGGCAGTGGGAACAGAGCCTGCTTCCTGAAGCCAATGCTCACACAAGTGTAAGAAGCAAATTAATTCATTCCTGCCAACATGGACTATCATCTGTTCCCTACTAGGTTTTCTTCCTGTTAAAAGCATACTTTAAAAACAACCAGTAATGTGACCAGAAGTTTAAATTTTGCTACAAGAGCTTCAGCTTCCAGGAGCCCTTCCCACAGGTTAAGGGAAGTCACATCAGTCAGGTGTGAGAATCACAATGTTTCATAGCTGGTTTCTCAGCTATCCCCCTGTAGATGGTCACTGCATCTAATTAATCATTCAGTATTAGCCCAAGAGCAGATCTACAGATTAAAATCACAAACAATGGCACTTTATGATATGTGATCCTTTACATCCTTCTTTGTGTGTGTCATTTTTACACCCACACAAGGTATGTACAGAGCCCTACTTTCTCTTTTTACAAAAAATTCATGAATGTCCACAGAAAGGGAAGAAAAGGAGACTCAAACCCTTAAGGTTAAAGCAAAATTTTTGCCTTTGTAACTAAACCTTATTCCCTCCTGGATTAGATTCAACAAGGATACAAAGATGTGCTTTTGTGTCCCAAGAAAGAAAAGCTCTGAACAGGTTTTGCAAGTGCCCCCATGGAATGTTAAGTGGAACATAAGGAACTGCTTACATTTAAGCCAGCAGTGTGCAGGTGTTAGGGAATGAGACAGCACATCACCTAACCACCAGAATACCTCACTCCCTTTCTCCTTCTTTCCCTAATTATGTATGAGAATTAAAAAATAAAATTAAAAAATAGGGGGAGTTTTGTAGGTGGTTGTCCAAAAAATATATGAACAAGATTTTTTTTCCTTCAAGGGAACTCTTCAGCTGGATGAGTAAACTCCTGCTGTTTTGGATTGGGCTGGATGCAGCAATTCATGCTAGCCCTCACTTTTCCTAAGCTCATATTTTTCTCTGCTATCAGAAGATAATTTATTTTTTAAGGAATATGTATAATTTCAGCACACCTTAATTTTTTAGAAGGTGGAAAAAGATTTTGAATTGTACCATGACATGTATTCAGAGTATGGTGATCCCTAATGGGACAAAAGTATGGCAGAAATGGAGTAGAGCTGTGCTCTCCTCAGCTGAAGTGCTTGATACAAGGCCTGAGCAGCTTCCTCCAAAGAAGGAAATGTTTTCCTCATTCTAAAGAGACAAGTGTGCTCTGGCACCAAACAAATGGGCAACTGTCTAGGAACTGCTCCCCAGGAAGCCTCTCTCAATTGCTTCTGGTTGAAGCTCACACAAGAATTCAGTTTTTCACAAAGGCATTAGGTAGAAAAGCTTTAATTATTAAAAGACTGTGAATTAAGCAGTGTGCTGCACCTACAGTGCCTTGGTGAGAAGGCGCTCTGTAAACAGAATTATTATTTCATCAACACAGTAGACTCCTCACTTAATGGCTCACTAACTGGGCCAGAGATGAGATTCGATGTGAAGAAATCAATGACTCAAAGCAAGAGATTCAGCAAATATGAAACACCTAGTGCTGAGCTCTTAGGATTGCATATTGTCTCCTGTGGAAGTGACTCGTATCATGCAGGGAGAAAATAACACTCCTGCTGCTGCCTCCAACTGTATCCATAGGAGATAAGACTGAACTGGTGCTTGCTAGCACTAGAGTCCCATACTTTAGGGAGGGTTGTTTGCTTTTTGGTGTTCTCCTTCTGTGCTATATCTGCTAAATTAGTAAGCATTGCTACTTCATATTTTCAAAATGGTCTTACTGCCTTCTTTCTCCTTTTTGTAATTCATGACTTCAAAGTCAGTATTTCTTAGTAATGGTAGCCTTATTTTGGTGTCCACCAGATGTATACATCAATCAGAATGACTCTGCTGTAGCGCAGAGCAGAAGCACCAAAGGGCATCCTGCAAAATTAAATGGGGAGAATAATGAAGTCCTTCACAATTCTTCTCTGTTCTAACCATTATAACAACTCGAGAGAGCAGAGAAGATATTTTCAAGATGTGGCTATAGGTGCATGACTCTTCTTCAGACAGCTGGCTAGAGGGTAAATGGCAAGAGCAATAAGTATCTATCTCTCCTCCCCGGGAGTGAGCATGATTCATGGATGAATACTTTATTTTCCTACTCACCAGCACACTGAGGCTTTTCTGTGAAATTACTTCTTAAGTTTTCCCTTTCTCTTCAGTGTTAATTTAGGGATATAAAACTCACCATGCTGGATCACTTTTCACTGAAGTGATTTCAGCTTCACTTCCAGATTCTCAGGGAAAATCTTGGCTTTTGCATTCATCAGCTCCTAATGAAAAACAGCAAATCTGACTCTGAAAAGAAAGGTTCCTGGTGTAGTGAGGATTGTGTGTGCAAAGAGGGAAAGATGAGTTAAATTGCAGAGGAAATCCTTCATTAATAGTACCAAAGGACTGCACAAAACCCAACTAATTCTCTGAATGAAAGAAGGATTAATATCCCATTTTATAGGAAGGAAAGTGAGATAACAGAGCAAACACCCAGGAAAATTACCAGACAGGATCACTGTGGCTTAAGTTCCACATCCATTCCTGTGGGTGGAGAGCCAAATTTGGGCAGAATCTCATCTATTGGTATGGCAGTTTCTTTATTTGTTGCAATAGAAGGAGCAGCCCAGAAAATTTCTCACAAGCAATTTTCTTTAGAAAATCCTGCCATTTCCTGCCAATCCATTTCTCATTTGAATTTTTTTTTCTACCAGCATGCATCCTTACCAAACAGGACAGTTAACAGTTAATGTGACAGAAAACAAATATAAATTGCACAAATCTGTGTTAAAATCAGACTGACACCTTTCATGTGTTTTTGAAGATAATGTCTTTCTGACACACCTTTCTGGCTGGTTCTTGTAGAGAGGAATAATACAGCACAGAAATACAGTGCTGAAAAATGACAGTTTACAGTGCCTTCCTCAAAAACAGTAATAACCTTTTTCTACACATAATTGCACTAAATTCACCAAGAGCACATAATGGACAGGAATACAAAATGAATCACAGCATTTCTATACGAAACAGCTGTTCCATGAACTGGCCAAGATGATTTTTGACTATGTGATTGCATCTGTAGTTTGGAAACAATTAGCCAGGAGCAATTATTTATCTTGAGTTGTCACAGTTGTTTTATCAGCTCTTTAGGGGGTACTTCTGTAATCATAGAACTTGGAGAGCTGAAAAAGCAGGATTTTCCTACTCCAGTTGGACCAAGAAATAAAATGCAAATCAATGACAGCATGTTTAAATAAAATTTGTGACATCCAATTTCATCCATCATTTTCTTCCTTTCCTTGTTAAGACAAAAAAAAATTACATTCTCACTAAGACTCAGGGGATCTCAAAATGTATTTCGTAGTCACAACAGCATACAGGAATCAGGAGAATGCAAATAAATCCCATCCTTCATTGCCTCATACTTTCCACTCCTCTAATTTGCAGTGGTAAATTTGAAATCTGAATAGTGTCATTTTTCAGCAAGCACTGAGCACTCCCGGGTGCCTTTAGCTGCCACTGGGACATGCAGCTGTGACATCCAACACCTATGTAAATCTGGGCCGAGTTATCTGCAGTGAGACAACTAATGCAGCTGAGAAAAAGAGTTGCTTTACCAACTCACAAGGGAATGAAATATCAGTAGTGAGTTGCTGGCTCTGTTAGAGGTAACTCAACAACTTCACAATAATGTAAGCAGCCTTAGGAATAGGCTAAAAGTCATTAGGAGGTTGGTTTTCAGAGCATATCAGGAGACAATAAAGGGCACTGTCACGCACTCAGGAAATCATATTCAGGTTTTATAAACCACAAATGCAAATAAGCCCTGGCAATCCTTATAGTATGAACACATAAATAGATTTAGTTTGTATAAACCATTGTGTAACTCAGTTGGAGAATTAATGCTGTCTGGGAAAAGATGCCAGAGAAGAAGTTTCTGAATACCCAGGACAGACATACCAGGCTTTCTGATCTCACATGTCTGAGACAAGAACCACGACACAAATGTTGTGGATATTAGGCATCATTTTCCAGGACATCCTGACCAGTTAGGCAAGTGCAGCATAGCTGCACAGAAGAACTTGCTGTCACTGTTATAAAGTCATCTGGCTGCCTAGGTATGGGCCACAGCCTCTGGACAGCTGCCCTGAGTGCTCAGTTTGTGAGCAATAAGCATCCCCTTTTGGGAAGCTAACAAGGGTGAGACATTAACTGCTCCAGTGTGCATTAAAAGACTGTTTCCTTTCAAAACTGAATTAAAATTTGGGCTTATACAATTCTTTTGATATTAACCTCTTTGCACTAGCTATAACCTTTTTTCTCTTTTTTTTTAAAGAAGCAGCTTTTAAACATGTAAGCAGACTGGGGATCTGTTTGTGCTTTCCCTCTTGACACATTCACCAGTCTCCTGTTCTGAATTTTGATTCACTGGGTGCTGTCCCCTGCCAGGCTTGTGCCCTCAAATAGTCCAGCACTGCTCCTGCTCTCACTGTGCTATTGCTCTTTGGCCACAAATCCTTTTACAGGAAAGGGACTCTGGGTGCAGCTGCTATAGGTGCACAGGACAGGCAAAGCACCTCATCCTGAATGCCAAACACGAATACTCCACCTCACAGCTCAGGGGGTAATGAAAACTGAAGACACAAAGGGATTTTGCACTAGATTTCTGAAAAATCCAAGCTGAGCTGACAATCTAAGCACTTCTCTGTCAACAAAGGCTGCTTGGGATTTACAAACTAGTTGTCCCTCCTGAAGTGCCTGATTTATTTGGTATGCTTTGAGCAATCTTAATGTATGCCAAGTTTTTATTCACAGACATGGCCTCTTGCATAATACCCGAATAGAGTATTTGCTCAGGAAGTGGTAGACCTGAATTCCAGGCTTTTCCCTGCTGAGAAGGGCTGAAACGATGGCTTCTACTTCCTGGGGGAAAATGCAGAGTCTGCAAAGAAGGACAAACCTGGATTTGAGTAGAAGAGACTTGGGACTCAGTTTCTGCTCCCTGGGATGTTCAAATACCTGACATCAGATGGCATCTGGATTATAAAACAAATACAGGCCAAAAATAATCAAGAACAGTGAGACTGGGACCAGGAATACATCACTCTTGGCCAAGCTCCATAATCACTAGGTTAGATAATGATGCCAGTCCTCTTGGCAAGCCTTATTTGCAATGTGTTAGTGCAATTATATTATTTCAGTTCTGCAGCAGCTTGAATGTCTCTGCACTGCCCCTCCATGGTACAGTGCAGATATTCTTTCTTCTCTCTCACCGGAGTACAAGCTATTGTATTCCCTGGGTCAGAGAGAAGTTATGTGGAATAGTAACATTAATGTAACTACTGCAGCTTCACTATCCTTATGCATTCATCTTTGGAACAGTACACATACTTGGTATCCATGGTACTGCCTGCACCTGGAACAGGAAACCTTTCCATTTCATTTCAAAAATGTTCTATGATTACAGCAGTCATCCATTTAATTGGGGCATCATACTCCCTGTTTCAAGTAATATTTAATTAGGTTGCAGTAAAAAGAAAGCTATATTGAAAATCCCCTATCCAGGAATTAATAACCTAAAGGATTTTAGAATAAATATCCTCGAGGATTTTAGAGTAAAGATGATTTGAAAAGGAGTAATATGTTATAATTTATCTGCCCTTGTCTTTTTCTAACACATCTTACCCTCTTTACAATAGGGATGAGATTTTTTGGACAGTTGCATTTCCAGGTCAGCACTACAAGATCAGGGAGGATGCAAGAGGCGCTGTTTTCATTTCTTGTGGTGTACAAAGATTTCTGCCTCCCACCCAAAGTGCCTGTCTGGGGTAAAGGACATTTCCCCCCAGCCTACTGAAGTAGTTCTGAGCACACCAGCTTCCAAGAATCCCACCCTTGAGCCCTACTGATCCTCTGGGATATCAGGACAACCAAGAGTTCCATGCCTGGACTGGAAGCATAAAACACATTATATGTCCTTAGAGAAGTAGCCTCCAGTTTCAGGAGGGCACTTGGACTTCTTAGGAATGGGGAAAAACCTAAAATTCAAGTATCAAAGACAACTAAATGACCTCCTAAGAGAACATGGATCTCCTTTAGCTAGTTTCCAAGAGAAGCCACTTCCCAACCACAGTCAGGAGCAGCTGCTGCAAGGACTACCTGCCGTGCAATTTGTGTCCATGTCAGACACTGGCCACGAGACAGGGCACTGCAACATTCGAAGTGGGTAAACAGAGGATTTTAAGACTAACCTACCTTTGACTCACATTCCACAAGATTTAGATAATTTCCAAGGAGGTCTGGCACACTGAACGTGCCGTTTTTAAAACCTGATGTTATGGTTGTGATATTATTGTGCAGCATGTGTTGCTTGCACAGCAAGATTAGAGACTTGTTTCCAAAATGAGGGCCAGATTTATAAACCTGCATACAGTGCATTGTCTCTAATAGGATATTTTTACTTTGCACTCTTTCCTGCTTAATGTAAAATGAAAATCCATTTCATCTTTAGCAAACCTTTCAGCTGGAATATAATTTTGACTAATAAAACATCTATAAACACCATCAGTTT
The DNA here is from genome assembly GCF_052056855.1 of Sturnus vulgaris. NCBI lineage: Eukaryota > Metazoa > Chordata > Aves > Passeriformes > Sturnidae > Sturnus > Sturnus vulgaris. Next base: position 12,507,221 of record NC_142251.1, on the reverse strand, counting down.
TATTATGTATGACTGCTAACTGTCGGACCTTGATAAAAACACTTGGCTTGACTGGCAGCAGTGAGGTAACCATGGACACTGTTCTTATTAAGAAGAGATAAAAAATTACATTCCAGTAATTCAGAAATACTTCTTTTCTCTTGAACGGGAAAGTGAAAAAAAAATATTTACAGACCTATTCCCAAATGAGATGCCTATTACTGGTAACATTAATATTGTTATAGTTTTAGCTACAGTGCTTGGAAACACCAGACCGAGGTCAGGGCTACTGAGGTCAGAGAGATGCCTGAACAGAAATTATGGTTCTTGAAATTCAAGGCCCAGACTGGGAACAAACAAGGCAAGTGAGTAAAAGAAACTGGTTTTATCTCCATTTTTAAGATAAAGGACAAGAAACACAAGACAAATCTTTAAATAGTCTCAAGGACTTTATAATCTTTGGAATTACTTTTTCTGTATATATTAAGCATAAAAAAAGCATCAAAAACTGCTAGACTAGTCAGTCCTGAATGAGTAAAATCATATCTATGTCCTCACTAATATTTTGCATTATTTATAAACTTTTTATAGACATATTTTAAGCAGTTTCTATAAAGACTGATCATACAGCAGACTGTTGTACTGACATTCTTATGGACTGCAAAAACCTCTTGAATTCTGGAATTTCAGCAAACTGCATCCCTTAGGGAGCACATCAATTTTACCTGCGCATTTTTCTAGCCAATTTGCATTTTCCTCTTTGTGCATGGGTGTCAAAAACTAGAATATGGGTTGACCCAACTCAAACCAGCTGTTGGTTTTCTTGTTTGAATTATTTTTCTATCACACATTGCTTTTGCCCTTTGCCCTCTTTTTCATACTGGCAGCTTTGCCAGAATAAATCTTTGCTGTTCAGCCAGACGAGAAAACATCCCACAAACAAGGTTATTGTCCTTTTTTGGCCAGGTATGCATAGCCCAGATTGCTAAATCCTGACTGATGGGTCAGGCTGTTTTCACATCTCTTATTCTGTATTATCAAAAAGTCTCTTTGAGTGCATCTACCTGTATGCTAAAAAATAAAACTTCATGTGGCAGGATGCTTAAATTTTGTATCAAATACATACAACATTATCTCCTCTCATTCCCAGATAATTTAAAAGAATATTTCCAAGATTCTCTAAATAACCTAAATCCAGGCAAAATAAAAATGATACAAAAGATATAAAAAGCAATAAACCTGTAGCTCATCATAGCCCACGGAGTGCTCCCTAACACTTGTTGTTCTGAAATTATTTTTGTCACTGTGGCAAGCAAGTGTCTGTGTTTTCATCTGTAAAAAAACCACTGAATTATTGTCTCTGATGTCAAGGGAATGTTTTAATTTCTTGTGTTACTGTCACTTGCATGTCCCCTAGCCTACAGATGGAGAGACAGGGTTGGGGTTACACAGCCACTGGTGTTCCCCATGGAGTTTTGTGCCTGCTCTCTGCCTGAAACTCATCACTGTGGTTCTCACAAATAAAGCATGATTTCATAAATACAAGCACTGGGTTCAGCTATTCACTGATAGGCTTTATTGTGGGTTTCTTGAAAATGTTTCTTATAAGGGCTATTTCTTTGGAAAAACCATATTTCTCCATGCAATATTTGCTTCTAAAGAAGTGACTTCATCCACCCTGTACAAACTGGGAGATGTCGGTTTCATTATGTCCCAACACTTCTTAAAACTATCACTGGAGAAAGGATGGGATTTTCACTAAGGTTTTAGCTGATCAGACAATGGGATGTAGAAAAGCTGAGATGGCTGAAAATGTCTAGCAGTAATGTTAAGGACTCAATCACCAATTCTATGCATATATACACACTAAAACATGCAAGCAGATTCTGAACTAATGGAAGTCAAGGGTGCATAGCCCCTTCTTGTGTATTTATAATAGCACTTAACCAGTATGAAATTTAAATGCAACCCTTTCCACATCTATATAATATCTATATAGATTGGCTCACCCATTTTGTTTTTAAAGACATCAGGTTTGCTGAGACTCCCTTGCCTCTCCTCTCACACATATCTTGCAGTCTCCATTAAAAAGAGGGTTGTGGAGTTCCTCTGGATACCACTTGCTTTCTTTCTTCTTTGTGTTGAAAAAAATGTACACATCTAAGGGTGAACATTCTCAATCTGCAGCTTTGGACTCTGAAACAATTTGGGGTTAATACTTTTGTTACAGGGTACTTTTTCCATTGTGGAGGCTTAGATTTCCTTAAACCTCAAATCCACAGCTCTATAGCATTTATCCATACCTTTTGATAAGCAGGAGTGAGTCAGCAAGGGCTGGGCTCTATCCTGGACTTCTCTGTGGTCTGTAAGTTTCAATACAGAAATGGAAACACCAGCAGTTCAAAGGGGCCGAAAATAACAGAATGAATAGCTGGATGCCAAAATGAGATGGCTTTCACTGTTACCAGTTGCAAACAAAGGTTCATTAACCTGGCTCACCAGTTGGGTATCTGGCTGGCAATGTATTTACATACAGCCCAGTCCAGCCTAATGCAATTGCATAGCTTTTAAATAGAGATCAGTATTGTCTGCACAGTCATTTTATAATAAAACTTGCACCATAGCAAATGTTCTCAGGTCGTATAAGAAAACCTTTCAAAAGAACACCTGATACTAAGAAATATCTTCTTATTCAATATGTACAGAACAGAGAGTCCCTTAACTTGTTCATTGACACCCCACAAGTCAAGTAGCTGGGTAAACACAGGTAGCAAAGTACTAACACCAAGTCGAGAGACCCTCAGGAGAATGGAGATCCCCATCCACTGAGACCTCATCTCTCCCAGCAAAGAGGACAGCACACGGATAACAGATCAACAATGGGGTAAATTCAAAGTGCTCACAGCCTCTGGTGTTTTGCTACAGTTTTGTGCTCACCAACAAATACATTCTTGGCCTTGTCCTCTGCAGGTGCTCTGTTCCATAAAACAACAATTGCTGCAGCAGTGCTCAGAAAACAGAGATCACACTCCTTTTTCTTCCCAAACTAATGCTCAAAGTGAGAAATAACAGGAAAGTTAGAAGCCAAAAATTCATGCAAACGCAGTCTGTGGAATTCAAGGAATCAATGCCACAGGACATCACCAGACTGAAACATTGCAGATAGTTCCACTGCTTACACAACATACAGGCAAAAGCTCATCAGAATCTGTGCCACACAATGTAAAATCTAAGGGATGAGAAATCAGCTTCCTTTCTCTCCTTTCTCTTCTGTGGTGTGGTGGTGGGTGCAGTGCTGGGCACACAAATGCTGCTTGCCCTGAAGCACTGCAGTGGTCACCTTCCAAGTGTTCCCAGGTCTGTAGTTTGAGCAGACAAAGAAGTTCCTGCTGCTGCGACCCACAGCCCTCCAGAGACATATCATTGATATAAATTGTGAAGTTCAAATTCTTGTTCCTAAAAATTTGCTTTTGCTTCCACTGTGCCCATTCATGTATTTTGCCAGTACACTGAGGATTGTACTGCACATCTCTAATGCTTTTTTTCTGCTTTGGAACGTCTTTTAACCAAAGTACATGAAAGTTACATTCTTATTAATAGATTATGAGCCATTAATACAACTATCAGTTTAAGCAAAAAATAAAATCTTTTTTTAAGTTACTAATCTACACATATGTACCATTAGAAAGAGCAATAGCATTTCCCGCATATTAAAAAAAATTAATTAGAATTTCACTTTTCCAATTCGTACTAATTAAAAAAAAATCTCACAGATTAAAAATGGGGGGAAAAGATATTAAAATATGCTTATTGCCTTCAAGGCACTGTAATTTTAGATAATGCTATTCTCTTAAACTTTAAGTTGTACTAATTTTTTTCTCTCTACTTCCATATTATTCTATTCATGCACAGATCATGCATTTCCCCCATCTTATGCTTCTACTTCATTTTTCCTAGGGACTGGTTTGTTCAGCAGCAAGCAGGCAGTCATTTTATCTTCTTTATTCCCTTTATCCCCCATTCTCTTTTGTGGATCTAAAGGATACACCTAAGGTGAGTTGAGACAATGTTCGTAAGATCTTTCTGTCCACCCCCACCCCAATAACAATAATCACAGACAAGGTGTCCTTGTTCTTTCCTTGCTACCCGAACATTCGAGATTGACAACTCTATACCGAGTTGCTCGTTTAATCATACATGTTCTGGTAGAAATTATTACCTTTATTGCAAAGCTGTGTATAGAGAGAATTAAATGCTCATCTTTGCAATAAAGAATTGTAAAATAATTACTCCATTATCAGGTCTGCTGTAAGTATTGTGCAGTTGCTAGTAATTTTTCTCATTCTGTGAGGATTATAAAGAGAACCTGAATTTCCAAAGTACAGGATTTAAGACTATCAATTATTTCCTTCATGGCTCCCTCCCTTTCCAAAAGAAAATAATCTCCTCTGAAGAAGGTGTCATTCTTATGACAACAGAAGGATTGCAATATCACACTTTCAATGAGAATGTTAGACCTGATTCAAAGTCCAAAAACTCGAACTACATGAAAAGTGTCCTATTAGCATCAGTGAGCTGTTCATCAGCTCTACTGAACAAAAGCTTCCCCTCACTTAAGTTCCTGCTGATAGCTGTCAGGCCCTTGAAAGTTTTGACATCCTGGTTCCAGTTACCTCAGCTCCCCCAGTAAGATTTTTGTAGTTTTTCTGCCCATCTTCACTGGTTAGGTAAATTCAAGTCCTCTTTCCTTGCTTCAGAAGCATGTTCTATACAGCTTAATTTTTAAAATCTTATTAAAATGACAAGCATTATAGAGTCTGTGCCAGTAGTAATAACCAAAGTCACAGCCCTTTTAAGATACATACATTTTTGAAACCAAAGGGTTTCCTCCATGCCTTGCAAGACATGTGATAGTAAAACGTGAAAGAAATTACTGTTGTATAATTACCATTTCCTAAAAAAAAAAAAAACACTAAAATAACTTACAATTGTGAATGTTAGGTGTGGCTGAACACATTTACGCCTTCAGAAACATCAGGAAGTTCTTTTTATTCTATAAACACTATTGAGAACTGATGGGCTGAACAAGGCTTCCCTGCCAGGTGTACTTTTTTACGAAATAAAGCATCACAGGACATGTCAAGAAAAAACAAAATTAAGACACTTGCAAGTACTGGTGCAGACAAAAGAGAAATAAATACGTTGGCACAAGAACATAAAACAGGAAATCCAGCCAGGAAAATAACAGTTAGGTAACAGGCCTTACAAGTAAATCAGATAAAGGAAAGAAAATAACATATGTATATTGTCATGATATCCAATCTCCCACAATTCACCTACTGCCATTCTTTTGCATCCCGAACCATTTAGTGCAAAATTTTGTGATTTAGAAATGGAAGCTAAAATGGAAACCATGCTGAAAACAGAACTGCACTGGAAAACATCCCTGTCCAACTGAGCACTAAATATTTATACCCCAGAGGAGAAAAAAGGCCTTAATCAAGGCTAGTCCCAAGCCCACAAACTTTCAACCCTCTCTGCTCGAAGGCAGCAAACAGCAATAATTCAACCCCCATGAACCTAAAAAAAAGCTGAAACAATTTTTCTGCCTGTGCCCAAAACAACGAACCACAGTAGGAGAAAGGGCTGGCTTTCACAAAGGACTGGTTTTTGGTTCACCACAACCTGTAACACTGCCACAGGTTTCCCCCAGCCACCCTCACAGCCACCACAGCACCTGGGAAATGCCAGAATAGGTGATTCCAGCTGAGCCCAGAGCAGCCAAGCTGTGAAAGCAGCAGCAGCTGCAGCATCCAGCCCAGCCAGGCTGGCTGACCCAGCCAGGGCAGCCCTGCGGTCACAGCTCAGCCACCCCAGCCCCCTGCGAGCTCCCCAGGGGGACAAATGGGTGTTGTCACCTCGGGGTGACCCCGCAGACAGCAGGAAACCCTCCCGCGGTTGCAGCACAGGGTCCTTCTGCAGTGTTTTCTGGATAGCCACCATTCCCTTGAAGGACATGCCGGTGTTTTGATCCCAGATGGAAGCGTTCTGCACCTCCAGCTCATTAATGCCAATCTTTCCTACAATAAATAAGCTCAGAAGCTGGTCTTCTCTGGCCTCTCCTGGATGATTTATGTCATGGGCTTGCAATAAGTCATGCTGAAGTTTCTCTGACCTAGATTCACTCCAACGTTGTAACTAGTTTGGTGACTTCTTTCCAGTCTTTCAAATCCATTATTCAGCAAGTTGGTGCTGATGATGCACTTTCAGCCAGGTTGCTTTCATCTTTCATTTTATTAAATGCAAATTGGATTTGAGAATGAAGGCGGACACTGCTGTAATCATACTGGCAGGTAACAGTGTTACTCAGCTGTCAACAGAATTCAGCCTAAATAGATCACGGCACAAGAAAGAAATTGTATCAATAACTTTACTTTGCTTGTATTTAAATATTACATCAAGCCTATACTGTCACAGGGGACAAAAAAGTGAACACAAGTTGCAAACATAGCACTCATTCTCTATCCTTTCTCTTTTCCTTTCCTTCTGCTCCTTAGCTAATCCAAGGGGAGTTATTACAGCATGAAATTTGTGCATTGTTTGCCAAAAAGGTAGCAGGATAATAATAAACCAAACAGCACCAAAGCTGTGGGTTCCACTTTCCATTACTGGTTTAGATAAGCTAATTAATTAAAATATCAAGAGCATGTTTTACACATGAATACTCTTGAGTTCCTGAGAAGTAAAAGTAAATCAATATAAAATACTAGGTACAGATATACACTGCTAACACTGATTTGCATGCCTGTATGTTATTTGTAATAAATAACATTATGGTCTGCTTTTGTAAAAGTAACTATTAATAATAATCAGTTGCACTAACCCTTTCTGGAAAATATCCTTATGTAAAATATGAGCCAGCTGTGGCACAATCAAAAATATCAATGAGTATTAACCAGATTTCAGCAATTAATTTGAAGACGCCCCATTCATGAGTCAGACTGTGCTAATTTTTCCTCTCTTTGCTAACATTGTAATACTAAGGAACAAGCCCATGCTCATTGTTCATTACTATTGATATGAAAATATTCTGAGGCTTTCATTAGGGGTGTAGTATATAGTAGTAGAGAGATGTTTGACTGTATTTTTTTGCAAAGAGGCAATTATTCCCTACAAGGAGGAAGGAAATGCAATTACAGTGTCTCCAAAGAACAGACCAAACACACTGAAATGTCTCAGCACAGTCCCAGATGGGACTTTACAGATTTTCTTTATATGGGGACATTTTCTTAACAAGTGACAATGTCATAAGAAGATGGGAAGGTTAAACATCTGGTCTGAGGTCTGGCAAGATTCACCCAAAGCTTTGGGCATGCTGTCAGAATAATTCCTGACATTTCTCATTTATTCTGTTCTTCTGTGCAAGCACCAAAGTCTGCTGTCAAGAGTCTGTCTCACTTTGATTGCAGCGAGCAGCTTTCTCACCCACCACCGAGCTGTAATTCTGTGTGCTCACCACTTACTACAAATGCTCTCAGAAATGAGCACGTGGGAGAAGCACTTGCATTCTGCCACCCTTCCAGTGCAATGAAAAAGCAGAAGGGAATTAATAATCCTGTTGCTGTGATCAGAAAGGGGACTCAGACTCTTGCCTTGACTCTCCTGACCAAGACACACAGAACCCAGCAGCACAGTCCATTCATAAGAAGCACCCCCTATTCCCAAAGAATGTCAGATGTGGCTGCTGCCCTAAGCAGGGTCATTGATTCCTCATTCCTCTGCATAGGTTCCCTCAGAAAATGGATATCAGGTTTCTCCATCTTCTGAGGAAAACTTAACTAGATGTAAAAGAGTCCTGAAATCAAGTTGTGCAAATTTGCCTTGGAGTCAAGTACCTTTACCCCTCCAAAAGCTGCAGAAATGTGTCAAAATGCCCCCTCATGTCCTCACATATGCCTGTGCTGACAGAGTCCCAAACAAGCTTGGATCCAGGTGTCTTGCAATTGAAGGATCTTGGTTGTTACAGGAGTAAAGAAAGAAATCAATCAACTTTGCATATATGCATATCTATCTCAATATTTGTGCTTTCATCTGAAGAAAAATCTCATTTATTTGAACCAATTCTAATCTGAATTTCTTAAGGATTCCTTTTCTTTATTATTTTTATTCCTTACCAGACCATTCAAGAACATAAGAAAGTGTGCTTTGCACACAAATTAAATGCATGCATCCCGTCAGTTCATTTTCTAGGTGGCTCTGTTTGTTCTCCATCTCTGAGACCCTCAGCGATTCAGCATCACAAGAAAAATCACAATATCGCTAATAAGTATTCTATACTTGTGTAATCTGACAGGTAAATGCAAGAAATCTGCTTTCCTAAAAAATAAAAATCCCTAAATACATTTAAATACCACACTCACTCAGCTCACAACCCCTCTGCTGTGTCAGGGATTTCTTTGCCCATGAGCACACTCGGCTGCTGGGGTCTGTTCCTCCTTTCCCAGCTGATGCAGAGCACACCCAGGGCTCTGCTGTGATTCCAACCAAGAGCCTGCAGCAGAGGGAACTGCCAAAGCACCAGAGCTGCACCCTGCACAGAAAGAGCTGGAAAGGGAGAAGGGACATCCATCCCCCCAGGGGACACTGTGCCATTCTTAGCCGTACTGCTCTCATTTCCCTGCTGGAAAGGTGATGGTTGTTCCTCTGAGCAGGTGTCCAGGAGCCAGGCTGTGTTATCACACCATGCTCAGAACATCAAGGCCAGCTGAGCCTTTACTGAAAAGCTGCTGTTGATGGAAGCTCCTCCCAGGTGAGGTCTCTCCTGGGCTGGCTCCTGGTGTCTCCAGGGCAGGCAGTGGGAGCACTGCTGAGGGGATGGGCAGAGAGCTGTGAAACCTGAGCTGGGACTCTGGGAACTGGTACACAGTGAGGGACACGTGCCTCTACAACCCACGGATGTGCCTGATCCATAAAATCTGTTTGGGACTTTGCTGGATTAACTTTCAAATGTTCCTGGGAGAGACAATGCCATTAAAATACGGGTTTTATAATCAGTCGTTTTCATTTGGAAGCTGAAGGCAGCTCTCCACTGTTCTGCTTTTATACTCTGTACTGTCAGATATTCCCAAACACCCTACAAAGAGGCTAAGCCTGCAGAGCTGAGATAGTGAATATTTACAGCAGTGCTCAGCAGCCAGCATCTCTGAATCCATCAACAGCTCCTTGCAGGAAGAATCAACCTTGTCTATCCCCATCTGCACAAGCACTTTAAAGAATAATTTTAGAAAGTAAATGAACCATTGCAGAGCCATTAAAAGAATTAAATAATCCATAAGTAGCAGTAAAACAGTACAATAAGGAACACTTAATGGTATTAGAAAAGTCAGTTGTGTGTGGACAAAGGCTGACTGACAAATGAGAAAAATATTTGTTCACTGTGAGTGATCTACAGCAGACCTACAGCCAATGGTACCAGATGGTGGGGCTGGCTTTTTGTAAACACACCTCTTCTAGAACCAAAAAGCCTGGTTAATCGACCATGGATCATGATCCCATAAACTAAGCAAAGCTGTGCCTGCCCAGCACCATTGGCAGACGGTTCCCATTAGGAAAGCAGTAAAGAAAAGTTCCGGGGTTCTTTGGGAGGCATCTGGATTCACTGGGAAGCACACAAAAAAAAAAAGGAAGTTGAGTACTTCTGAGTAGATCAGTTAATACAGAGAAGATCTTATTCAACTTTCCATGTCTGTGTTGGATAATACATTTAATTTCAATGCCCAGTCTTCCTTCAATTCAGCATTTTTAGTCTGTGATCAAGAGCACAGGGATAGAGAAGCAAAGAGGGTGCAGCTGAGAACTCTGTCTCACACAGAGTGGGTTCATCACATGCTAATCATGAAAAGAATGTTGATTCTTTTTTTGAACTATTATTTGACAATAAATAACAGCATTCTTAACTCTAGCACTATGATGGTATTTAATCCAAGGATTTCAAAAAGCTTTTATACAATATAGAGGATGAAAGAAATTTCCAAAGCAAATAGGCATAAAATATTCATCAAGGAAAAACCCTTGTGAGACCTCACCCAGAGCACTGCACAGCTCTGGGGCCAGCACAAGGACAGGGACCTGCTGGAGTGAGCCCAGAGGAGCCCACAGAGATGCTCAGAGGGCTGGAACACCTCTCCTAGGAACTCAGAGAGTTGGGGTTCAGTATGGAGAAAAGAAGGCACTGAAGAGACCTTAACATCAGTTTCCAGTTCACAAAGGGGACACGAGAGAGCTGGAAAGGGACTTTCCACAAGGGCTTGTAGTGATGGAACAAAGGGGATGACTTTGAACTGAAAGAGTAGGTTTAGAGATTAGAAAGAAATTCATTACTGTGAGGGTGATGGGGCACTGAAATTATTTGCCCAGAGAAGCTCTGGATGCCCTATCCCTGTTTGAGGCCAGGTTGGATGGGGCTTTGAGGAATCTGATCTAGTGGAAGGTGTCCCTTTCCATGGCAGGGAGGTTGGAGCCAGGTGACCTTTAAGGTCCCTTCCAACCCAAACCATTCCGTGGTTCTAAGAATTACAGTGTTGCTGACAGTATCTTCAGGTACATAAATTTCTGGGAGCATTTTTTTTCCCCTGTGCTCACAGAGAATAAACTTTCTCTGACCACAAGATGGCTCTCATGGTATATTGTCTGTGCTCTGGTATACAATATCCTTGCCTTATTCATGATGCATAGCTTGCAATATTCTAGTTTCACTTTATTTATGTATACATATAATCTATTTCTCCCTGCTACCTTCTGTTAGCAGAAAACAAAGCAAAATTCCTGAATGTGTCAGATTAATTCACAGGCTCTGGGGCCAAGTTTGTGGCTGTGCTGTCCCAACAGCCCAGTCCCAGCACAGGCACAAGCTCAGGCTGTGGCTCCTCACAGCTCTCAGTGCAGCTACTGCACACCCCTGAGCTGGGAGACAGGAGTCCTCTCCCCAGCACAAGGGCTGGCTGCCACCAGCTCAGATGCTGGGTAAGCAGGGCTCCTCCTTGCTCTCCCATCGTGAGGTTTTGCATCTCTTGCTTGTCATTGTTTTCCCGAGGATTCTTGGTATTGCTTCTGCAGGCATATTTGACCTGGCATTGTTTCATTTCCTGTGTTCTGTCCCCAAAAGCCACATGATCAGGCACAGTGATGTCAAACAAGGAAACGAAATTGTTTCTTTCAGTCTCTGGCTTCGATGGGACCCTCTGCAGCCTCCAGCTGTATTGATAGGGCTCAGGGATAGCTCTTTTTAAGGTTTCTGCTGGCCTAGAATTGGGGAATTTCCATAAGAGAACTTCCTGAAAAGTTAGATCAAGATGATTCAAAGCAGGCCAAGGAATTAAATATATAGCCTCCTGCCTAGAAACCTACTAGTTTCCTGACTGAAAGTGTTCAAAATTGTAAAATGCTACAACAAGGAGTGCCAGCAGGATGAAGGACAGCCCTGTCTCAGCCCAGGTGAACTGGCATTATTTCAGGATGATGTGATGCTGATTTGGTAAAGCACAGGGACATCCCAGAATAGGACAGAGTACCAATCACACTTCAAACGTGTCTCTTGAACAAAAGAGCAGCAACAATTTATGCTCCACATATTAGCCAGGTGTGTCTATTTCCCGTGGGTAACCAGTGCTCCAAAATGCTGACAGCAAGGACATTTGAAAAAAAAAAAAAAAAAAAAAAGAAAGAAACCATTATAAATTTCACTAGAGAATTTTTTTTTTTCTAATTCTACACAGGGGACAATCTTTAGGACTTCTCTGTTTCACATGGCAAGAAAAGAAACTGCAGGTTGTTCCATCCTTTCTAGAAATGGACTTGAGTGGTAACATTTTGGGGATGCCAAACCTACCAGGTTCACCCTCTCCAATTTCAGTCTGTAACTTATCTCTGATCTGTACCTGCAGCTAAAACATAGATAATTCAGCCAGTAATGGTTATCTTTACCAGTATATTTGTTATAAACATCTGCATGGCTGATTGCTTATCATAAATCATTCAGTACAGTGAAAAGCTTATGTGAGATATAAGAAAACAGCAGTTGTTTAAAAGATGAGAAATGCATCCTTCAGCAATTCCAGAAAACTTAGCAGAAGTATTGAAGACACACTGAAACTATTATTTCTTGATAATCACCCCAACATGTAACTTGCATACCAAAGGAAAACACTGTATTCCATTAAAGAGTAATAATTTTTAGATCTGTAAAACCAGAAATAATTCTTTGTACATAGATAACCTGCCAAAACCAGCTATAGCTAAACAGCACAGTTATCATTTAATGCAATCAGTGTACTTTTACATCCCTTTCAGACTGCTGAGGATGTTGACTGATGCCAGTAATGCAAATAAGGAGTTCTCTATAAGGAATGAAATCTAATTCCCTCTTTCCCTAAGGAAAAAAATTACTCATACAGCTTTGAGGAACCAAGTTATGATGTTTTCATGGCATATCAGCTCTTAAATTTCTGACCTGTAGAAGAGTTTGTAATACCAAGAAAAGCACCAGCATTAAACGTGCATATATTAGACCAGAGTAAATTGTCTCTTGAGTTATTCTCTTGAGTTAGTGACTATCCAGCAAAGGATGGAAGAAAGAGGGAAGCATCCTCCCCTGTAGTGCTCTCCTGGCTCTGTTGATCTGCTACTGGGCCTGCTGAACTCTGCCAGTACTAAATTCAAACTTAAAGTTGCCTATTTCTCTCAGCATTATTAGTTCACACCCACATCAGTAGGAGGCTTCTACAGTCCTAAGCACAGGATGATCTATAAAATTATCTATAAAGAGCAAGTCTCCTAGGAAATCTAGGTCTAAAAGAAATTTTCCTTGATTTCATGGCAAATCTGAAAATCAGCCTTGGTTTTTGCATTTTCTTTCTTTCTTTTCTTTTTAAAGAGTTCTTGAAGCTCTTCCATGGATTTGTAAGTCACAATGAATCAAGCTGTGTGTTTACATGAACTTAGAGCACACTCAGCATCCTCATATGCTTACAATCAGTAACCTGGCTTCATGTCTTCCTGTCAGAGGCTGAGTTTGAGCTTTTAGGTCACCCTGAATGTAAACCTTGGAGGGGAAGAGATCCAAAGCAAAAAAAATCAACAAATCCCCACAAAAGCTGTGCTTCATTGGTTCATTACAATGTCAGCAAAATATGTCTGGACCCAGATCTGAACTGGGATCATTCACTAATGCAAAGAAAATTTATTAATGACACATTCTCACTTTCCCCTGAAATCCTCCTTTTTCTGTACACCATGCACCATTCTATTTCTCCTCTCTAAATTCCTTTTTCTTTAAAGTTGTCTCCCCACTTTCTCTTCCTGCACCCTCTTGAGGGTGGTCCACTTGAGAAAGTTGAAATTTTCATTGCTGTGAGTTCTCTGGGCTTTATGCCATTTGCAGATATGGATATGTAAAACAATACTTTTAATACTGCTCTCCATCTGATTTCTCTAGAACTAACTGCTAAGCAAACTCTTTGGTGATAGAATTTATGTAACCTTGAAAACAGATATCACAGGGGAAAAAAAAAAGCTTTAGGTGTGAGCAGCAAGAGGAGCCCTTGCACAGTAACACATGAAGGACCAAGAGGCTGTGAAGCAGCTGGGCAGAAATGGCCACACTGAGTCTGGTAACCCACATGGGACAGGTGGAGAAAGAGGTGAAGCAGCTTTAAGAGCCGTTAATTCTTTCTTCCTCCCGAAAGAAATTGATGTGTAGAAGATTTTCCATTCCCAGGAACCCTAATTTGAAAAAAAAATCCAGAAATTTCCAAGACAGCCTCTGCCTGTCATGGCTAACAGTTTTCAGCATCCCAGCTCCCACAGCTCTCTTTTGCTCCCGAGACAAGGCCATGAGTTATCCAAAATTATTGTCTAATACTGACAGAAGACTTCATTGAAACTGCTGAAACTAATTCCTTTTCCTGATGCCTTGAATGATACAAGACATTGTATCATATTGCAGATGCCAAATTTTGCAGACCATTTCCCTTAATGGTGATGTTTTCATCACAGTTCTTCTATTGAGAGAATAATATCTGTCAACAGAGACTCACTCTCCACACCACAGCACAAAGCTGAATCTGAGAGGAAAGAGGCTGGAGAACACCCTGAGTGCACACCTTGCACCAGAGTACCACGCTACAGTGTAGTACAATCTCATCTTTGATCAACACTAAATGAAAAGACTTTTTGACTAATCAACTATTCTTAATGCACTATCTCTCCTTAGTACTAATCAAGAGTAATGCCCCAAAAATTGATATAATTGATATAAGAAATCAGCATAAGTTGGTGAAAATCAGAATGAAAACTGAACAGCTCGACTGAGTCTTCAGTGAAGATCAGCCTGTCAAAATATTATATAATATCAATTACTATTACTTTGTTCTGCTGTGATCATTCTGCTTTCTTGCAAAAAAGTATCACAGCTTTTCAAAAACACTGGAACATGTTAAAACTACAGTCTGCCTTTTAAAAATCCACATCCTCAAAATTTTACTTGTTCAACCAGCCAGTTGGAAATAATACTTATTTGTGAACAATTTAAGGTCAGATCATGTAGAATAACTGGCTATTTGGGGATTGTCCTTAAAAATTATTTGCACTGTTATTCCCATATTCACTTCTCTGAATAAAATCCATACTCACATACATGTGTGTGCATATTTATATAAACATCCTCATAGTCTGGTGCTGTATTATGGTCTTTTGTAGCTTGTGTCCACGGAAATGAACAATTACATTTGTTCCAGCAACATCCATCACAGAAATCCTTCTTGATGCTGGGAACAAATAAGCCAGCAGCAGCTCCCTGCTGTGCCCCTGCAGCTGGCACAGCTGTGGGAAGCAGCTGGCTGTAATAGTTACACAATTTACACTCTGTGCAAGGGCCATGAGAGCCTCTTCAGCACCTGGAGTACAGGCAAGCAGAGCTTAGGCACTGCTGGGGCACTTAGATCTGAGGGTTTTGAACAAAACTGGGGACAGATTTGGGTACTTGTTGAAACAACTTGCTCCACTAAGCCCCAGAAAAGGGTTCTCAGGGGAGGGCAGAGGGAAACGTGTCATGGTAGAAAGGGAAGGGTACAGAGCACCCTATGGAAGAAATATCCTTTTGAGACTGCCATCCTTTTGAGCTGCAGCCAGGAGCCTTTGACTATCACATATTAACATTAAAAGTGTGCAGGAACATGCACCAAGTGTTCCCTCATGACATGTGAAGGGCAAAAAGTAAAATCTTGGAGATACATACATCTCTCTATGAGAAAATAGTGATTTTTTTTTTCCATATTCCTGCAGTATCATACTTATCAGTTATTTCCCTAATCTTTTCTTTAAAAAATATAGCCCTACAACTTCACTGTAGCCCTAAGACCATTTCCTCTTCCACTGAGTACCAGCTTTTTGCTCCTGCAGTGTATCTATTATTCTGCAGTGCTATCAGAGGTGCTGCCTGGTAACAGCCCAGTTTTGCTCTTACTTTGATGCTACCTGAACATCAGAAAAGGTTACACACTTTTGTGGGGGCATAATTTGACCTGCTAACCACTTACAACTGGTAATGAAATAGAAATAAAGAACATTATTTGGCTTCCAGGGCCAAAAATTAATTTGCTAGGCTGGCAGTTACAGGAAAAAAAAAACAACTCTCCATTTATATGCTGAAGATTTTGTCTTCAGTTCCTGGAACATCATTTTAATAGATCTCTGAAACACATTTGAGATTGAAATAGGCCTCTAATGTAGATCAAATATGGGAGACAGGGAACTCTGGTTTCAATATTTCAAAGTTATCCTTCCTAAATTGCAATAAATGTCCTTACTCTCTATCCAGACTCTCTTCTCCCAGCGTTCTCACATTAACCTATTTAGCTGCCTGTCTAACAGTGATTAGAGAAAAGGCATCATTTTTTGTGAATGTTGGATTGAACCAAATCTTGGGCAATCTCCTTTGACAAGAACTTCAAGAAAAACAAGAGTAAAACTTTGTAGAGCTCAGAGTCCAAGGACAACACACTCTACTCCATCACATCATAGCACTTTAGGACATGCTAAAGTATTTCCTCATTGCAATTGAGGGAACCACCCCTGCACATCACCATGAAATTCGGTTTCCGGTACTGAGAAGTAAAGACAAACCAGTCCCATTTCAGACATGAAGAAAAGTGGGCTCACATTGTCTCCTTGGGTACTCTGAATTGGTGTGGCTAAGAGTGAGGCTGAGCCATGATGAAAGTCATTTCTAGTGTTATCTGTTTGATCTAGCTGTGGGAGGTGCCTGAGACCTATCTGTATCTGCATATTATTCCCCTTGCCAAACATGAGGGTCAGTCTCAGACTGCTTTTTGTTCTGTCCAATAGATTTATAGTCAAGAAGACTGAAAGAAACTGAACTTCAACAAGGTATCAGAAAGTCACAGCATACTACTACTAGCAATAATAATAATTATTATAATAATAAAGGATATAATATTGTGAGTTGTATTTGGAAAGCTTAGTGGAAACCCCAGTACTGCCATGATTTACTTTGCTGTGTACAGCACTGTACTGTATGACTTCTCTACAAAAAGGAATCTTCTTGCTTGTTCAGAAATATTACATAATTGTGCCAGAGAAACAAAAAAGTACTTTGAAAATCCAATAGTTTGAAATACACAGATGCTATTTCCACTTCTAGACTCCTTATAGCTTAAGACCAGAGCTTAAAGTGAAATGTTTTGGGGTCAATATTTGGAGAAGTGCATGCCTCTGTTCCTGGCTCACTTTTTGAGTTATGCTGTAGCATTCCTCACATCTAAACAGCTGCTGAAGAAGGATCATCATTACATCTGTTTAATCACTGCTTTCAAAAACATGCTTTCAAGATATCTCATGGAATAAAGAACTTCAGAACACTGTTAAGTTCTGAAAGTATCTTCTCAGTCCTTCCATTTATATCACTAAATGCTAATTCCATAGATTCCTTCCTTGGCTTCCCAAACTTCAATAGCAATCCTTTTTATAAAGGCTAGTCTAGCTAGACTGTAGCTTTGTGATGCCTTGAGAGGCTACCTGGAACAGAGGCCAGACAGTGTTAAAGGAACACAGTAGGTATTTATTAAAATGCCTTCAAAGGACACACCTTGGGCAGTACAAGAGCCGAGGTTACACCAAGATGGGCAGTGTGTCACACGTTTTCACCCTTTTATAAGTTTTGGTCCATTTTCATATTGGGGTTAATTGTCCAATTACAGCTTCGGGTTATGAAGTCCCATCCTCCCAGACTGCTCTCCTCAATTTGCTGTTTATACTTTTTGGGCCTGAAGCTGTAACAGTGCCCTTGGTTCTCAGGCTGGAAAAGGATTGTTTTGTCTAACCAAACTGTGAAGAAAACTTGCTAACACTATATGAAGTTCAGAGTCACACACCCATGCAGTACAGAATCTGAAAAATATAAAAGCTAGAACTTCAGGCATCACTGGATCCAGTTCCTCCTCACCTCCTCAAGGATATGTGGATTCTCTAGTGAAAGTAGCACATCAACACTTCTAATGTGTTCTCATTCACCTTAGTTCTCTTATAAAAGATATATCATCACATCTTTGTTTAGGAGAACTGCGTGCATTAGTGGAAATATATAGTAACTTAAAAATAGAATTATTAAACCCAAATATTCTATATGTGTCTTTCATCTGGCTACATGGGCAATTCACAGGTTTAATCTATAGAATAAAGTCTTATTTTCTCTACAATGAAACTTTGTCTAATTCTGGGTGGATGGTATTAGTTTTATTCCCTTCTTTAATTATTTTTACATAAAACAGTAAGTTGAAATTTTGTCAAAGCCATTTATTTTGCCCTAACATAAGCCATCTTTTGGAAGACTGTTCAAGAAGAGCTTCAATTCCTCACTTGCATAGGACGTTTTAGGCAATACTTTTCCTTTGTGCATTACCAGTGAGTGTTACAATGCCAGTCCCAGAAAGCTCATTTTCCTTTTTAACTTCATTTTTCTAGTTGTACTTTTTGTGACAAGTTCCCTGATGTTAACCAACGTGTCTCACATCACACGTGGTAGAAAAATCATCCCTCCTCCCTGCTCAGTATACATTTTACCACTTTATTAAATATTATTGGATTCTCACTCAGAGATAACACAAAGAGCCCATTCACCCTTTCTCCTCAAGGTGCAGAGGGAAAGGACTTCGTGAGTACATCTCAGTTCTAAACATTTTCCAAGATGACAGAGAGGTTCATGGTTTCTTTTTTCTCATTTAAACACTTTAAGAAGGGCCATAGGTCAGATTCGCATTCAGGTCCTTTTCTTTGGAAATGCTTTGGTTCCTACAAGAAGCACAATGGCTCAAATGACTTAATTCTACCTCAAAAACTAACAAGTAAATGAACAGAGAATACCTGAATAGCTTTTCAGTGATCAAATTGAGTCTTTCACCAGATAGGGTCTAACTTATGCAGCTTTCTTTTGTGTGTGAAAAATCCATTTTTCTTCTCTCATTTAACAGTGAAAGTCACCAGTCCTGGGCTGTTACTGAGGCAGTTATTACAGGCTCTGGGTTTTAAAGCAGAGCTCTTAACAGCACTATGAAACTCAGTTACCTCCAGGAAGCTTTCCAATTTTCCTAGGAAGGCTCAAAAAATTATGGGGGAAGAAGAAGAGAAAAATAAGCTCATGAGTGACAAGAGTATCATTCACTATGGATGTTGAGGGTTTGACACTTATTAATGTCAAATCCCTTCTCCTAAAAGACAGATTCCTAATAAGACAAATTTATACATTCCATATGGTAGTTTGTTCATATGGAGTGGAAGACATCTACAATGAAAGGCCTGCTCTGCTCTTCAGGACTGGAATCTCATTCTTGCATAAACTCCATAGCTGTCCCATTAGAGGAGCTTTGGCATCTCCCTCTGTTCTCTAAAAATTATGAACTATTCCTATCAAGCCTTTACATGGAAAATATTCTCAAATATTTATATGCATGCATAAAGTGAGGCTATATAAGTACAAAAATATTGCAAATAGCAAAAACATCATAAATATTAAGAAAAAGAGGGGGGAGTGGAAAAGGGAGGCAGGTTTCTTGGCTTGCTGAACACTTTTAATTGAAAATTTGGCAAAAACAAGAACGTGAAAAAGTACATTTCCAGATGAGTCTGCTCTTCCTAAATCTGGTTTGGGAGGGAGCCAACAGGACAGAGATATTGGGAAAGCAACATGACTACGCATTTCCCACACTACAGGTCACAGTAGAATTGAATGTGTTTTCTGATATTAGATGCTCAGTCCCACCTCTCACTGGTACCCTGATGATGCAAAGCTCTCCCAGGAGGAAAAATGTTAAGAAATAAGTTTGTTTCCATAGAACCCTGTCCACTGCTAAAAAGAGCATCTGAAAACAACAAATTCCAAAACAGACATGAGAAAGTAATTTTTCTGTTTTACCTTTGAAACATTATCTCAGATATATGCTGTGATTTTGAAAGAATAAAGATATCACCAAACATATATTATTAACTTTTTTAAATTAGATTCTGTGTCTGAAGTAGTTTTGCCATCTCTTGCTTTATGACAGCATAGAAGAACGAAAACAACATTTCCAATGTCTTATCATTTGCCTTAGTTTTTCTATAAAATATATATTATCATAGTTTAGGAGAACTCTATATATTAATGGAAATTTACAGTATCTTAGCAGAAATAGATTTAATAAATCAAACCTCCTATATACATCTAGTACACTAGTATTTATAGAGCTAAAATGGGTGTTTAAAAAATTTCAGATGTGTAAACGTAGCAAGTAGGAATAAGCCCTGAGTAGATAACTGCATTGAGATCTTTCCAGATGTGCACAACCAGTATACATTCTACCAAAAATAAAGATTAAAAGCACATCCTAGTGCTTTAATCTTACAGTATTATAGGGCAGTGTCCTACTATTTCATCCACTTAACCTTATTTTTGAGGTTCATTTCTATAAGTAAAGACAGACATATTAAAATGTTCTTCAAAATTACAGTGATATCCCATTGAAACCAAAGTCCCCAAAAGGCAAACATGAAATAAAACACAGTTTTACTGAGATGTACACCAAAACTGGCTTTTCAGAATAATCTGGTGTTAGTGGACTACACAGCAGCAATACTGATGAGATAGTTATTAGTGATTAAATTATTTAGTACTTTTTGTTTCCTTATGGGAAAACATCACTTGATGGATTCATCACAGAAACCCCAGCTTTGGTAACCACCTGAATGTTGAGTGTTAAACTGTTTTTTCTCCTAAAGTACATTCAGCCCAAGCTCTGCACCACACAAATCAAAGAGCATTTTACAGTGACGTTACAATTTCTGTCCTTGAGGATAATCAGAAATTGACTGTGCAAGGCTCTAAGCAACAGGATCTAAAGTTAGACCTACTTAGACTGATGGTTTGGATTAAGCAACTTCCTGAGGTCTCTTCCTACCTACATTATTTTCTGATTCCCTAGAAAAAGCAAAAATGGTAAAATGAAAAGTTGCAGAAGCAGAACATGAGAGGTTTTCACAGCATACAACAGAATTGTTGAATAATATTGCTAGAAATAACATTTTGAAGAGACAGAAATAACAGCTGGAAAATATTTTCTTGACTAGTTACTCAAGTGTTACTTAAAATGGTCAAGTGAGCTTTTCAAGACACATGATAGCACACGCTTTATATACATAAATTCCTCGCCTCCTCCAGCATTTTCAAGCAGACATTTGGATGTTCTACTTTTTCCCCTTTCCACATACATGGAAAAAAGGTCTGCCCAGGTTATTTGACTGAGTTAACTTCTTTTTCTTTTTTCTTTGTTTTTTTGTTTGTTTTATTTTAATAAGATAGCAAAATATCTAAATGGTACGTCACAAATTCTTTGGACTTGAGTGGGGTTGAAAACACTAGAACACACTAAATACCCTTCTTTCTTAGCTTAGCACTAGGATGTGTGCAACAATTCCAAGACTTGCTTAAGAATTCAAAATTTACAGGGGAACGCTAAGGAAAGTGCCTGGACACTTCTGGTTCAGCTATTTCAGTCTTGATACTTTCACTGACGAGCACAATAAAGAAATAACATGAAATTCACTTCTTCACAGGGCAATCTCTACAAGTCTCAAAGCGGAAAACATTAGAATATTTCTCAGCAAGAAATACTGAGCTTTAAAGCAGATAGCTAAGGATAATTTACATGTCAGTATAAGAGAACCATTTCTTCAGGAATTGCCAGTGAGAATTTTTGCTTATGGAGAAAAAAAAAAAATCTGTTAAAGACTTTGATGTGAACTGAAAGAAAGAAAAATCATCAGCAACTGGGAAATTAGATTGTGTTGTGACATTCTGATTAAAGAAGGGCTGAAAATTGGATTTTTCTACAGAAATGCAGCTCATCTGCAACAAAAAAAAAAAGCCTGCACAGAGACTATAGGATGGAAAAGAAAACTCTACTTTCACTTTTCATTTTCGGCAAACTGCTTCTGTTCTTTTGTGTCACAGTTTCCCGGCTCATTAGAAGTTTTTAGCTGGTTGATTTTTCCACGCTCCATTCTGTGTCACTGGGGTGTGGCGTGCAGGTGCTCACACCCATGGTTAGGAGCCCATCACACATCCCAGCTCAGGCTCCAGCAAAACAGCCCTGAAAGCACCTGAGCAGCACAAGCAGGCACAGTAAAAGCCTCAGCTGCACCCAAGATGAAGCAGAAACAATCACAGCCAAAATGGAGAAAGAGCAACTCCACGACTCTTGACTTCTGTGACCAGAATGGAAAATGAGACACACAGAAACAAGGACAGGATATGTGGCTGAGGCAGGACAGAGCCTCCCGGCAGATCCAGACTCACCTGTGGGAAGGGGTGGGTGCTCCCCTCTGCAGCCCCCTTGCATGCACCTCTCACTTCAGCCAGACAAAAGATCCCCCCTCCCACCCATCACCCCATCAGCTGAAACTGCTGATGAACTCGCATGCCAGGTTTCAGCCCAGAGCTCGTGCTCTC
This sequence comes from Sturnus vulgaris, assembly GCF_052056855.1. Lineage (NCBI taxonomy): Eukaryota > Metazoa > Chordata > Aves > Passeriformes > Sturnidae > Sturnus > Sturnus vulgaris. Next base: position 12,485,188 of record NC_142251.1, on the reverse strand, counting down.
TTAGAGAGCAGCAGCATCTCAATCATGCCAACTATTTGCCCACTGAATATACAGAAGTCCTGCTCAATTATAGCAAATTACAGTAATTTGTTATGGCTTTGATGTGACTCTAGAGCCCTTCAGAATGAAAAGAAAACCACAGAGTACTGGAGGAAATCCAAAGGGCCTTTCCTCAACCAAGGATAAAACATCACTGTGAAATAAAATTATCATTTGATAATACACTGCCACTGCTTTTAATCATGCATTTCAAGTAGATTTCTAAAAATATTTTCAGGTTAAATGGAAATTCCCTACCCAAGTAACACTGGCTTTATTAGACATTCATACATCTAGCAGGAAAATGACATATGCTTTTTCTAAAGACCAAGTTTGGCAATATCACCCAGAAGAGAGAATATTCCCACATAAAATTCTGATTAAAGCCATTCCATCAGGATCCTAAGGTCAGAGCTCATGGCAACATGTTTGTTTATTCTTGGTCCCTCGCACCCCTTGCCACATCTTTACATGTCATAAATAGCAGATTCCCACTCGAATTATTGAGGGAAATATCACATACCTGGTTGCAATATGGAGCCTGTCCTCCAAGGAAGTTTTCTGCTTCAGATCCCAAGTGGACCATTACACAAGCTACCAGCAAAGCTGAAGGTTTAGTGCTCTCCTCCACACTTGTGTCAAAATCCCAGAATGTTGTTTGCTGAGCATGGCATCCAAGTATGTCACAGCACAGTGTGGGGTAAAAAAAAAATTAAAAATACATCTTTGCAGAAATTAAAATTAGCATTTCTTGACTATTGTGTTCATTTTTGAGATGGTAGGTTTTATTTGTAGTTCCTCTTATATCTTTCATAAGAAAGGTTATGAAGAATATAAATTATCTGATTTGCTCTGAGAGGTCTGATAGAGGATTTAATAGTTGATAATGATGCAAGAGTTTTGGAGATTATTTGTTTTCCTCTGATCTCTTCAAGATCTTTCTAAAGCTCTGCACAGATGCCCCAAAACTGTTTCCGTTCATATTTTTATATAAATGACAGCCTGGCAGAGAACTGGGGAATGTTCTGCTATCCTTCTTCCTGAGGATGCACACCAAACAAGATAACTTTCCTGTTCAAAATCTATTTCTCAATTTTCAGAATTAAAAACATCTGGGTTTTCCACATCAACTTATGACATCTTGAAACTCCTCTGAAATAAAGGAAAGATCATTTTTCTACTGCTGAATATTCTGACCAAGGCTGAAGAGTAATTTCACAGTAATTAGAAACCAAATATTATTGATTGTAAAAAAAGAATTTTAAATGGAATTGGCTTATGAAGTCAATGTTTTTCAGCAGCAACCCATAATACTAGGTTTAGTAATGTTCCCGGAAAAGGTCAGTCAGTGTAATTGGGCTGTTTCTGCCCAGGGCACAGGACTGGGCCCCAGAGCCATGCTCTATTTCCCATTTAACTCACTGACCTTGGGCACATCACTGCCTCCCTGAGGAAAAAAGATGCCGACTTACAAAGGGCTTTGTGATAAGCAGGTGAAAAACACTTTATCACCTCTCAGTCTAATCCTTACTAATTAATGACATAATAATTGGTTTGGTCTTGTTGCTCATTAAGTCTTGATGTGCTAATTGGTTTATCCTGATGGCTTTATTGAATAGAGCACTTCCATGAGATGAATTTCCCCGTCAATGAATAATACACAAACTGTTTTCTTACAGCTGTGTAAAGCATGTGTGTAAGGCTGTATAACACAGGCTTTATGAATAGCGTCTGAAGTATTAGAAAGTCAAATTTAATCTGCATCCAGTTCTTTCAGAGACAAGATGTGTGAACCTTGTTATCTTAATTCACTGACAGAGTGGAGGTTTCTCCTCCCATGGCAAATCCTATCTTCCATTTCTCAAACCAGTCCTAAGGTGTAAAATTCGGTAAAGGAGCCTTGTTTCTTTACTGTGAGTCCTCTGAATCCTTCCTGAAACTTTACTGTCCTAAATTTTTCCTCCTGCGTACGTAATCCTAAATCAATGTTATGCAAAGATGTAGGAATTTCCTTTATATATGTAATAGAAAACACCTCTAAGGTGCAGAAACTGTTATTTTACTAATAAATTAATAGCCTTTCTCCAAAAAGGTTATTTTAAACTACTGCTCTGATCCTTAGAAAGAGAATATAAAACATGAAAAATTGTATCCTTCAGCTGAACTTCCTTTCTGAAATTATTCTGTTTTTAAGTGGATATCAGATATGACTCAGAGTATTAAGATATACAGTTTGTCTGAGACATTGAAGAACAAGTAATATCATTAATTTCTGTTCAGACTGAGATAATTCATACAGGGATTTGTGTATAACAAATAGAAACTGCTTCTTCAGCCCCAAGCAGGCAGGACATATTCAAATGAATGTACTGTAGCCAGGGCTGAGAAGAGAAAATAGATTTGAATTCCAAATAAATACTGGGTCCTCCTGATATTCTTCCTTTGCCCAAGTCCCCATGTCAGTCAGCACAGAGCCACGCCAGGGCAGAGCTCTCAGTCCTTGCCCTCCCACACAGCCCTGACACAGCTTTCTTCTCTCCCCTGGGCCTTTCCCTGCCTCAGTCATCTCTGGTAAGGACAGAATTTGCAAGGAGCCAGGCAAAAGCACACAATTATATTTGTGCTGGGTCCTTTGATGCTCCCTAATTCTCAGCAGTTTATAGGTTTTTCCTCATATTTTACTCCACTTTTTCTTACTACAACAGTTAGACATCCAAATGCACTGGACTGGTTTTTTGTGTTTGCTCCCTTCTTAGATTTTTGGCAGTTCAAGAAGATTGCAGAGGGTCCTAGAAATTTTCTCCAAACTTTTTTTTATCTGTGTAATCTTGAATTTGTCCCAATTCTTTATAATTCCTAGAAAAGATAACTTGGAGATGTTTTGAAGCAATTTTCAATCATTTTGGAAGTATCTACTCTAATACACTCAACCACTGCCAGGCCAGAGCATTGAAATCAAAGATTAAAAGTAAAATAACTCATGCTTTTTTCATAATTAGTAGGAAGCAGGTGTTTGCATTGTTTCAGGACATTATTTCAACACAGCACCATATTGCCTCATATTCTCTATTACAGCATTACCATGTAACTATCCATCATGTCCACTAGAAATAAAATATACACCAACAATTAATTAATTATGGTCAATATATTATTAACTCTTAGACTGAATACATAGGAATTGTGCCAAATTAGCATGAAGAAATGAATGCCAAAACCCAGAGTGCACTAACACCAGGGGAAACATGGATCTGAATCAGGGCAGAGCAAAAGTGAGAACTGGCCATGAAGCTGCTTCCTTTATCATGAGGAAGACACTATCCCAGCAGTCACTGTGTGCATCAAACACAGGCATGGTATCAAAATACTGAAAACCCACTCTATCTTCTGTAGCTATGTAATACATATGTTACTTTTTTTTTCTGCTACTCAGGAAAAGGAATAGTGAAAAATTAAATATTTTTGTACATATATATATGTTATACATATACACATATACATGTATATCATATAGCATGCAAAAGTTATACCATCTTTTTTCTCCTTTTTTGTATCTGTTCATTGGTTCTGAAGGATAATACAGCCATATCTTCTACTGTAACATCTAGGAACAAGAAATTAAAATGAAGCAAGGAAGAGTTGACAGAGAGTATGAAACAGAAGAAAAGACAGAGAAGAAAGTTAAACAGAAGGAAAAAATAGTTTGTCTTGATGTTTTTCTCACTGCAGTTTCATTTCATTCTGGTCCCTACACAGAAGAGAGAGATGCTAGCTGGGGATAGTATTTTCACTGATTGGAAGGAACAGACTGTTTTGGTCTACAAAAAGGAGCAAATATGCTTACTGAACCAGCCACACCAAACACACGAAATGTGCTATTGTGAAAAGGCACTCAGTGCAACTGCTGGCATAGAGAAGCTCTCAAGAGAGATCTACGGAAGTTCTTGCACAAAATGTAAATCACATCACCCAAGCAAAGCAAGCAAAGGGCAATTGTTCCAAACACCTGCGTTCCGCTCATCAGCTCGCTGATCACGCCCTCGTGATTCAGTTTTGTTAGAAACCTGATGATCTCCATGACAGCCTCTCATTAAGCAGTAAAACCTCCACACCCAAATTTGCGAGTGTTATATTCAAGCATTACAAAACATACGGCACAAATTTGTAATTTGAGTTTCGTGCCTTTGCTGTAGCAGTTAGAGGCCACCTTCCTCCTCTAACGCCAGACAGAGACAAGAAGTAAATAAAGGGAATCTCTGATTCCCTGCTGGGCCTGCCTTGTTATGGTTTTTCTAATTTATTTTGTCACGTAAACACTTTCACATGTGTCTGGCCACCTCCTCTAGTTCCATTATATTCCTTTTGTCAGCAGCAGATTATTTCTGCAGGGAATTGCTTACTTGGGGTGAATGTTTGCTCCTTTTTGCATGGAGCACTCACAGATGGTGAGGTTGGTGTAGATTTGTGTCATAAAGACAAAGTTGTCTCCCCATATGTTAACCCATGTCACCCCATCTCCTGTGCATGGTGAGCAAAAACAAAATCGCAGGCACAAAACAAAACAAAAGAAAGCAGCAGAAGACTGAAAGAGCAAGTGTCAAGTGACATAGCAACTTAGAAATCCTTTGAAACAAGTCTACATCAGTGTCAAACTGTGGGAAAACATATCACAGTAGGCAAAAGCAAGCTTTTAAAAAATGTCCTAACAGCATTAAAGTAACATGAAATGTGGGAACAGAAGAAGCAGAAACTTTCAGCAAGCAATGAGTGAGCGAGAAAAAAGACAAACAGAAGGTACTTTGATATCTGGATATTTCTATTTCTGAAACTGTTTTCTGTAAGCCTTGGTCTGGCTAGACAGAAAACTAACTGCAATACTGTGTACTGACATTAGACACCTACCACACTCAGACTTACAAGATATCTTTTTACAAAGTATAAAATGGAAATAAACTGTGACTATTTTAAACGTAAAGACTTTGATCTCTTTCAGACTGTATTACACTTTGGGTCTACCATAGGACATTCAGAAGGACTAGAAATCTTAGGAATTATTTGCTGGCAAGCAAAAGTTAGTCAAGTTTGAAGGCTGAATAGAATCTTGACACCAAGTACAAGAAAGAATTCAAAATAATGTGGGAGATAAAGAGAGAAATTTGAACATCAATCTTCAAGACTGTAAAACAAAACAGAAGGGTGAAGTATCACTAAACAAATTTCTGTATTTGGGGGAAGATGCAAAATCTTCAAAGGATTCTATCGCTTTGCAAGAATTTGGGAATATCAACAGAGTTTTCACAGCATAAACAGAAGGGATAACCAAGTAACAGTAACTCCAAGGATTTTTTCAGTAAGTGGTGAATAATATTACAGCAGAAGACAAATGGACTACAATTTGAAGGGCAGTACAACATTTAAATTTAAAGGCATACAGTCTTGACTTCAGAATAAGCAGACTCAGATGCCAAGCCAAAGGAATACTCCAAAGTGCCAAAAAGTTTCCGGATCATAACTGATCTTTGCATATTTCTACTTCTTCTCATTACCTGGAATTTACCATGTTGCTCCTGCACAATAAAAATAAACAATTAAGTTCTCCACCAACTCATTCTAGCAGATGCTTTTCTCAGGCACCTTAAAGCCTCAGTTAAAAATAGATTCAAATCTGGAAGACACTATAATGAAGTACTTGCCAGATCTGATAGCACACTGTCATGCAGTGGCATGAATTTAAGCAGCTCTCAGCACAGTGTCATGCTCCAGTTCTCTGACAGAAGTAGATTAATTATCTTTATTAATGTTTTATAAACTGCAAAAACTACAAAGCTCTATCTCAAAGCTAACTAAGTAACTAAGTTTTATTTAATTAAAACTTAAAAACAGAAATATACTGTTTGAAACATCTGGTCAGATTACTGAGAAAATGCAAATACAGACGAAAAGGAATGCAAAGAAAATCCACGATAGGCGTCTGCACTAAAAGCTGATACTACTGTCGTGGATATACAACAGCAAATAGTATTTTCAAATATACTCACTAATATACTCCTTGGTCTTTAAATTCCCCCTTAAAAATGTAAGCTATCTAATTTGTGAAAAAAATCGAGCAGGTATCTCCCAGATGATAAAAGTTCCATGTGCCATTGCATGTGCAACAATTAGGGGATACTTAAATATGCTACAAAAAGGAACCTTTCATAGTTCATTTCAGAAATGATTACAGATATAAAATTCAGCTGCAGAGCATTTCCAAATGCCTACCAACAAACTCATATTTCATATACCACAGCAAACATAGACATTCAAGGAATCAGAGAGGTAAAAATGTGACATAGAGAGAAAACAAGTGACATCTCCCAGTCAGATTTGCTTGATAATCTTTGTGAGTAGAGTTATCCTCTAAAATGTGGAACTTGAAGACATACACAGTCAGTAAAGTTTTAGGTCTGACATGACTATCCAGGCCCTACCTGCATTTGTCAGGAATGTTTTTATACAGACGCTATACAAAGACAGCATTATATTGCATACATCGTTTCCAGGCAATGCAAAAGAAAACCAAAATATAATTAGGTTAAAGTAACTTCACACTGGATTTTCCCATTCTCTTTCAAAAAGGATGAAGAAAGTTTTTCCTTACCATCTGCACTGGTACAGCTCTGTTTACATATCATGTCAAATTTCCAAACCTCCCTTCATTTGATTTGTTGACACAGGGTCCAGTAAAATATTCTGGATCATTAACAAGACCTAAATATTTTTTTCTGTTTTGTTTTACATAAACATGTGGGTGGTTAGTTGGTTGGTTGGTTTTAATTCAGAATTTTTCAGTCATCCTAAAAATGATACAATATGCTTAAGGCACGCTTGAGAATAATTTTACAAAGAGGGATTTTCCTGTTTTACACATTAAACCTGCAGATCAGATGGAAATTATGACCAACAGCTTGTTTTCTTGTTCAGTTCTAGACCTTTTCAGGGCTTTGGAAAAAGAAGCTGATTTTCTCTTTTAAAATATCTGAGACACAGAGCACATCTCCAGCTGTTCCTGCCATCACCCAGACACACTTCAGCTGCTCCTCTCCACGTGAGGAATTTTATCACTGATGCAAAATGAACAGGATGAACTGATGGTCCCACAAGAGCAGCAATTCATTACTCCATCTTTCTTCATGGGTAACAAGTTTCCACTGCCTCCACTTTTTAATAAATACCTACTTTACTCCTTTAACACTGTCTAGCCTCTGTTCTAGGTATCCTCTCAAGGCATCACTACAGTTACCCTTTGGGTCCTGGATTCATGAGTGCTTGTTTCTTTCTTGCTGACAGCTGGGCTTTAACCACCCTGTCATAATTTCAAAATCTATCATATATAGTGATAGTTTCTAGTGACTCCATCTGTTCAGCTCTGAACTTCATCCTGCTGGGATTGTAAATGCAGATGGGAAAGAATATTACACTCAATTGTTTTGGGTTTGGGATGAGGATTTTTATCTGTACAGTCTCCTGAGTGCAAGTGCCCTCCCTTTGAGGGCATTTGGAATATCACAATGGAGAGCTGGACACACCAGCACTTTGCTAATTTGTCCTATTGTTGAAGCATTAAAAGGCAAACCAATGCCATCTGGTTAGAGGTAGCTAGAGATTTATCATGTTTAAAAATATTGATTCAGAAAGAAGAAAAAACCCAATATTTTTAATAAAATGTTTTTCAGAAAAAGAAAACCAGCTGAAATCATCATCCCTCTTATCTCAAAAAGAGGTAAAACACATTCAAATTTATTGCTCCTGGTCCAAGATTTTTGTGTATGGCCTTACCTGAAAAACATCATTTAGCAGAAGGAATTACAGAATTACACACAATGATTCAAAATACATCAAAATTTCTATAATATAAAGGCTTTGGGCTTTCAGATGCAGCATTTTCATGTTCAGTGTTTTTGTTTCTTTTTTCTCTGATAGCAACCAGTAAAATGGAAAACAAATGACTTCATTTAGAAATAACAGTAGCAAAATTAATAGAGATCAGACTGCAGGAAAGAATAAATACGTCATCATCTTTCCCTGTATTTAAAACTGACTTAGAGCAATGTCATGCCTTGCACCGCTACAGGCAAAGTTTCACATTTCCCGTGTGGTTTCCTAATTATAACTGAGTAAAAAGATGGTCAAAATTGCATACAACGAAATTATTTATTAGGTAAATTGAAATCAGTGCATAATCAAAATAAAATAATAAAGTAATCTAAGTATTTCAGATAAAGATAATAATATGTCAGGGTAAAATTATGCAAATAGGAATCCTTTTTACAGGGGACAGAAATGTTTTGTTCTTCCCTCTGCAGCAATAAAAGTACCAGCTGACTTTTCTATTGATATATTTTATTTACATAGATTGTTTTCACATAATTAATTGTTCCACATAGAATGTGTTCCTTCTCTTGACATAAAAGCAATTTTAATAATTATAAAGGGAAGGCTTGGAGCTTTCTTCAATTCTTTTAAATTAAAACTTTTATGTTGTCATACATATCTCTCTGTGTGTGTGCACATCTGTTTATATACAGACACACTCCATTCAAGAGAAAAAAATTGTTTCAATAATTTGTCTTTTACTACTTCAACATTGCTATTAATTTTTAATCTTTCATGTTCATTATCATTTGATGTATGATCCCAAGAAAGTATATATTCTTGCGATAAAGATATGAACATTTACAAATAATTGGATGTGATTAGTTTACTGCTAGCAATTATGGGAATAGCAGTATCTTATGTGAAAGATAAGATACATAAAATCTGGGAGTGGGGAGGTTAGGTTTGATTTTTCTAAAATCAAAGTTTTCCATATATTCCTAAATTTTTCTCAATATATAATTGGATGAACTTTATTCTGCAGAACTAGGAAACAGAGGGAGCAGGAAGGTGTATTTTTAAGAACTAAAAAATATTTCCTCTCCAACAAAAACTGCTAGAAGTTTTTTATGCTCAAAAGTAAGATTTATTTCCAAAAAACAACCTGTACTTTTGACTTAAAAATTTTATCTCAATATAGAAACCAATTTATCTTTTCATCATAACTACATCAGTGGAGAACTCAGTGATGGAGGCTCTCCTGTTAAAGCTGCTATTATTCAGTGTTGAAAGAAAAGGTGTTTTTACACCACTCCTGAAGTTCAGGCTTCCAGCAAGCAGCACTCCAAGGACCAGGACCTGAGTGCTGCTCTTTAACCTGTGCTCAAACCTCCTCATTTCCCACACAGCACGTTGTGCTTTCTATTACAACTTGTACCCATCACAGGATCTTCAGATATTGTTCCCTTCATGAAAGACACAAACGTGGCAATTCCAGAGAAATTCAGAATGCATACAGCCCAAAGAAAGTCTATTTTCTGCCTAGGGAGCACCTCTATTAATTTTTGATGGGGTTTTATATTGCTCAAGTTTTTTTATGAAGGCAAGCTTTTTTTATCACATTAACAAGTAATTAAAAATTTGTTAAAGACATGAAGGTTTTAAAATTAAATGCTCAGAAGTTCGAAAATTCCTAATAATTTAGACAGCCTATGTAGCAAATTTTTATGGTTCATGTACATGTGCACCACAAAACAATCCTTAGCTTTTCCCACCGGCTATGAGCCAAATAACATATCATTCCTCAGTCCTGTCTTCACAGACAGCTGAACCACTTTAACTGATTTTTTCCCAAAAAACTCCCTTCAGGAAGCCATCCAACACAACTATTTCAAGCAAAAGGTTAACGTTTCAAACTTCAGCAAGTGCAACTGGTTGTGTTTGGAGTTCTCAGGGAGTATCACAGAGGGGCTCCCTGCCACCTCCTTGCACACGTAGACAATGAGCATCCTTTGGGAGGATTAGGGATTAGAGATTAGGATTAGAGAATTCAGCAGACCAAGGGGCCCAGCCATTGCCCAGCTCAGGCACCCCCTCTGCCATAGAGGAGAGGAAAGGGTGGCACAGGTGATTAGGGACATCACACTGTTTTCTCAGGACTGAGATCCCATTGCCTGAGCCTGATCCATGCAGCTGCTCCTGACAACACCTGGAATGACTGAGAGCCACCTGCCCATCCTGAGATGTGCCTCAGCTGCTAGGAATCCTCTCTCAGTTGTGCTAACCTGTCCCAGTGCTCTGTTTCCTGCTTGCTCTCCATACAGACACATCAATGATCTCAGCAAGCCTGGCTGCCACTGCTTATAAACTATATTTCTGCTCCTTCAAGCAGAATGATAATGTTATTCAAGTCAACATTATACTGCTATTTCATATTTGTAGCAAAGAAATAACCAAGGACAGGCAGGTTTCTTCTGCCATTGGAGCTAGAAACAGGATCAGAATTCCTGTCCCATATAATCCAAACTAACAAGAGGTCTGTATTAAATTACATGAAAAGGATTTGCAAGAAAATCTTATCTCTCTTGTAATTATTAAATCTACTACTAAGTAATACAATTGTGTACTATTTGTAGGATATTACTTAGATTACCTATAAGCTCTATTATTTTAATTCAGCTTTGGTTCGGAACATAGAACCAAATTAGTCAGTTTTATAGTATATTAATTTCTTTCATTTGAACGATGTACATTGATTATAAGCCAATTTCCTGAATGAATTCAAGGCCATCTCTTGGATTCCATTACAAAATGCCTGCCTGCCTTGCAAAGCTTCATATTGCATGAGCACTGTTCCTGATACTCCTGCTACATTATTTGAACTTAGATAAGGTATTACTCCACTGCATGCTAGAGCTTGAAGTGTTGGCATATCCTTAAATTGCAAGGTGTGGTTTTCTTTTTCCATTAAATACTTTTTATTTCTATCACTGGAAGAACAGAATCAAATCCAAGACTGAATCTTTCTGCAGATTTAATCATGCCTCCCTCATTTTAATAGCCATTTAAAAGCATATTAATACCTATTTACATACCTATCTTTATTGTACCAGCTCAAATAAGTAATTTGTTGAAGGCAAGAAATTACTCCAAGGCAGATAAAAAATACAAGTCAATGCTTTAGAAAGTGGAGCTGCGGCTGAGGTGTCCACACACTGCTGGCAGCAGTCAGCATTTCCTAATGGCATCCAGATAAGGCATTCACTTCTAGCTCCTTATTGTTCTCACAGTTTGGACTCTGGACTTTTATAATCTGCTCTTACACAAATAGGGCTGTCCCTCCCAGGCAAACACAACTTAAGCAATGGAGACAAGCTCTCCCTTAGGTTACTTGCAGGGTTGTTTTGGATTTTTTTATTTCAAGCTGTTTTTCTTTCAAGACATGAGAGATTTATCTACTCTGTTCACCACACACACACTTACTGTATAGCTCACAGTCCACAGCTTGTGATGGTAACAAAGAGATCAGCTAACTTTGATTGAGAGGGAGGTGAAACGAGTTCTCTGGCCCTTGGAGACTTAAAAAGACAGCCCTCCATTTCCTGAGGAGTTCTGCTTTCCAAATATAAAAGCTAATAGGGATTTTCGTGGCTGAGTTTGAAGAATATTTTAAAAATTAAAATCATGTGAGCCTTTTTGCCTATTTTGACTGCTGTATTATTAAGCATCTGTAGATTTACTGACATATAACTGAAAGGCAATCCCTTTATCTCCTCACTGAGAATAATGACATCAACATAAGGTGATCACCATTTAAAAAGATCTCCGTGGCTTCAGTCCCCAAATATATTCCTAAATGTTCAAGAGAATCAAAAGCCACATCTCTTGGCACATTAAAAATAAAAAAGTAAAAGAAAAGGAAAGGGGAAAAAAAGTGGCATCAACACAGAGAGCAGCACTTGAATTTCCACATCAAATTATAAGTGAAAAAGTAAAATAAATTGTGTTTCAGCCATTTTTGAATTCTGAAGTGTAATGGGAAGTTGCACTTCACATAAATCTGCATCACACCGTTCAGGTTATTTCAAGACACGTTTTTTTTCTATTAAAATGGAACAATCAAAAAAAAAAAAAAGAGAGAACTAGGTATTAGTAAAAGGAATTCTCACTTGTGCCTTCAGAACACTGTGTCTCATTCTACATTTACTGGGAATCCCAAGATCCCACAAGTAAAAAACAATGTGGATAGTTAGAGAACATCTTACACTTGGCATTTTACCCTGAGTGCTGCAGTGATAGAACAAACAGGTTATATGGCCATTAAAAATAGTAATACATGACATTTTTCAACTTCTAGTGAACTTTTTCATTATATACTATTCAGTTGGGACTGAATAGCAATTTGTGCCCATTACTAATATTTTGAAAATAGACAAAGTTGGATTTTTAATAAAAATGTTAGTTTTCATTATTTTTCAAAATCTCTTAAAGCTGCCTAAAGAAAACATTCATTCTGTCTTGTTTTTCTGCCCATTCCACAATCCCAGCTTTTTCCTTCTACTTAGAGTCCCATAACACATCTCACTAGAAAGATGCAAGTTAGATACAACTATCATGCAAAGAGTTTTGAATAAATTAGGAAAATATGTGATCTGGAGGAATGAAGCTGGCTGAAGATTTGGATGTTGGCATAACAACATCCAGTCTGGACACTGAAAAGGCATCTGTGTTTTGTTGTTGGATGAAAGACAATAAAGTCTTCTAATTGGCTCATTTAGAGCCTTGGGATACTTTTAAAGAACCAAGGACCTATTTTTATGGTTTGTCACCTTGTGTCAAGAGGATACCTGTCAGATTAGTCTTTTTATGCATATGGAATTTTGTTCTGAGATTATTAATTTTAGAGCAATTGCAAAGATCTTGACAAATATTTGTCAGTTCTCTGACACTGTAGGGAATTTTTAATTAAAAATTATTTTAACTATAAATAAATAGTACTCTATCGAATCAAAAAACTGAGAAAAGTTTAAAAAGGGGCAGAAAAGTACGTTTTTAATGGTGCACAAACAGCCAGAAACCTGTGGAAGTCTGTGTTCTGTGACTGCATTTTTTCCTGCAACCCCCAAATTCTTTTGATGAAGAGTAAAATAGTGGCATGTTGCCTCATATAAACATAGCTATTAGCAAGTATTGAACAAGTTTAGCATAAATTAATCCATCTCGGGGGAATGGGGTGTCTGCTCACTCATGTTCCCCAGATAAGGAGAAACTTCCCTCATAACCATAATTGAAGAACTCACCCAGACCCTCCTTTCCTCTGGATGACAAAACTCGAACATACTGTCTTGAGCACTAGAGACATGACTGAGCATCATTGTTTTAACCCTACTCACACATTTATTTTTATCTTAGGCAGGCTGTGCAGTTGTGGGCTGTTGTGTTTACTTGAGGCATTAAAGAGAGGCGAGCAGACACGAGGCACTCATGAAAGACTGTGATGTGAATCATCCTGGGTTAGTGGCAGTGGAATCCACCACAGTAAACAGAACTCATCCCCAGATCTGAACAAGCCACTCTAAACTGGTAGCAGAGTTTATGGTCATTTGAAAAGACATTGGAGAATCCATTTTTAGAGCACGGACACTATGATTTCTCATTTTGTCTGCAAGCAGTAATAAATGTTTGTTAATACTGGGAGGGAAGAAAAAAAAAAAAAGAATTAGCAAGCATAGCTCATAAAAGTCCTTTAATTAGTGGCACAGTCCTCATTCCCCTTCATGTTTTCACTGCTGTTCCCTATGGAAAATGCAGGGGAAATGCAGCAAAGCTGTTGGGATTTCCCCAGCCAAGCAGACCCTCCTAGAGAGGAGATGGGAATACAGGCACTTCTCATGCTCCCCCAGGTGAGACTTAGTTCTGTGCAGCATGTGTCCCCCAAGCAGAAATATTCCCGAAAAGGTGACAGTCACAACAGCTGTCTTTGCAGTCCTTGATGTGCACAGCAGGCAGGCTGAGAGGACAGCAGCTGGGGATGTGCAGTGCAAGGAGCCCTGTGCATCGTGTCCCTGCCATGGGCACTGACTGAGAGTGCTTCTCAATTTGTTTATTCTGCTGTAACTCCGTGTTTTTACAGCACTTCTCATTCTGAAAGACAGTGTATATTGATCTTGCTGCTGTTTATGAACAAAACAGTGAAGATGAGCATTTCATCATCCCAAAGATAAGCAGTAGAGAAGGACTAGGACACAAAAGAGTACCAGAAGGGTAATAGGGTCAGTTCTCATTACTCCTGCCATAAATCCCCACCAGTGACAATAAAAATACAAAGCAATTGAAATGGAGAAGAGCCATAAAAATAGAGGAAAGATGAAAAATAGAAAATATAAGACAGTTTGGCAATAAGAGTGCTGAACGAAGTGATTGGGCTAGCTTTTCTTTCCTCTTTCTAATGGATTGCTTTTGCGGTAGGTTCTTCTGTAGAAGGCTATGATTACCAGTACATTTTTTTCATGAGAATAAAAATAATTCAGCCCCAATTGGGCAGCATTTGCATTCAATAAATCTTAATTTGAAGGAGCATTGTTACTACATATGGTTTTATAGAACCTGAGGTCTCTTCGGAAATAAGTCCCACTTTCATAACAAATGAAATGAAAAAGAATATTTCTTCCCTATCAAGTAGAACACAACAGAAGAAATACCATCACAAAGTCACCCAGACTTTCTTTAATTTCTCTTCAAATTCACAAAAATAGCAGTAGTACTTTTCACAGAAAATGCTAATGTCCCTTGAATTTATGTAGACTTTTTACTCGTGACCTACCTCTCTCTGACACTGTTACACTCTAGGTGAACTCCTGACAAGAAATTACTGGCCACATTGCAGGATGATTTTATTAAGGCATCTGAGGCAGGAAAACCAAGTGCCGCAAGTAAAAAAGGAATTCCTGATCTGCTCCCAAGAGCTGTCCCTGCCTTCCACAGAGGCTTGTTTGAGAAATTTCTTCCTTCTGACTGCACATAGTCAGTAAGACTTGAGGTAAGTAGGAACATTTATAATTAGTTATTACTCTCAAGTGGCCTCAGTCTCCCTGAGGAATGAGTACATTACTAGTGCTGCACTCTGGGTAGCAGGTTCTTACAGAACTGTATTTCAAATTAAATGTTTTACTATTTTTTAAAAATCAACTACAGAACTGCGGCATTTTTCCCCTCCTTTTTCACCATCATCTCACCATCCCGGCTTTAGGGCAAGGTTTCTCCTGCTGGCAGGAGACTTGACCCCGAGTGGAAGTGCAGCTGCTGGAGGCTGGCAGGGCTCTGTGCTCCCCACCAGCCTCCCCAGGATGCTCACAGGGCACAGCAGCCCAGCTCCCAAAGCACTTCCTCAGCCTCCTGCCCTGCTGCAGCATCCCTGGGAATCCCGAGGGGAGTGCTGACGGGTGGGATCGGTCTGGGCTCTGTCTGCAGTGTCACACAGGGAAGTGCTTCCCATGGCCTTGGCTCCAGGCAGGGGCACAGTCACACACAGGGACTCCTCTGCTGGGGCTCAGCTCCTGTGTGTGACACGGGACACTCCTATCGTTTAACCTGCTTTAGATCATTTTCCTTGTCCCCAGCCAAGTTTTCTCCTTGTTTAGAGATATAGGTTAAGATATGAAGACGCAGACTAAGCTCATCCATTCAGGTCAGGGCACTGGACTCTGTCAAAAGCTGCTTTGAAATCCAAGACGGCCACAGATGTAACTTTCTCCATCTGTTCGTTGCATAATTTTTCTGAAAACAAGTATACCAGGCAACACCACATTTTTTTTTTACCTTTAATGAAGTCTTATTGGCTTGGTTTTGTCATCCAGGATTTTTCCAGATGTTCTGTGATCTCACTTACAATTAACATATCCAGGATCCAAGTCTCACACTAGCACTGAGATCTGACTAAGACATGTATTTTCAATAGTATGATATGATTCTTCATTTGATTTCCATTTCCTAAGCATTTTCTATGTACAAAAATAAGAAAGGTATGCCAATAATAACTTCGAATATTACTGGTAACTCGAATCTATTTCATTGCTAAACCTTTACACGATATATTTATTGTAATTCTGTATTTCTTTGGAAAACATGTGGTGCACAGACACATAAGTCCTGGGTTGAGTCTCCTGTTATTCACAGCTCTAAAATTAAAATGGCATTTCTAATTTTTATATCTGACAAAGAAAAATTAACTAAGCAAAACATGGCATGCATGACCTTACAACACTAATTACTCACTGGAAGGAGCCACCAGCACTCACATATAACCTTAACCAGGCTTTGACTCAGGATGTTATTTTTCTGCAGATTACCACCCTAAACTCAGACCATTTACCATGAACTGCTGGCATTTCAGCACAATACCCAGCACAAACTGCTGACCACAAATGAGTACAGCTTTTTGACACAGTAGATGATGGTTCATTATTGGGATATCCCTGCAATAATAATGCATTTTCCCTTGATAAAAATATCATCTCCTAAATTAGTTACACTGAGTTGGATAATCTTAATAAAGAAGAGGCGTGCAAGTTGGAAGAACCACCCCTGCTCAATTACAGCAAAAAGCAGAGTTCGTGCTTGGTGACCTGAAGTGTTTTAAGAACAAAAGTAACTTTTAAAATATGAATGATACTAACTTTCACTTGGCAATTTTTTTTACTTTCTTTGAAATCAGAACTTTTTGAAATAACTTGCAAAGGCTCTGGGGAGAAACCTGGTTGTTCTCTATGCATTTGCAAATCTTATCTTGCATTTCCTTCAGATCACTGAAAGCAGATAAACTATTTCTTGGGAAATAAACTATTTTCCAAGATGACATTTATGGAAGCAGAAACCCACCAACCAAACACAGTGAAATGTGAACATTTATTTGGGAGTGAAATGAAGCAGTGAGTGATATTTTGTAGAATTATCTTGTGTCAAGGTGTAAGTTATCTGGTAGAAGTAAGTAATTGCAAAATATATCAGTATTTCTTCAAGCAGTGAATGTTTTGCAACAGCAAAACAGAAGATTTGACAGAGCTGTAGCAAAACTGAAAACCATTCCATCAAAGTCAATGTGAACTTTGACAGTGGTTACAAGAGGAATAGGCTTGCAGTAAGAATACATAAATACATAAATAAATAAATAAATAAACTAAGCTTTGCAAATACTTAAAAATCACTTTATTGCTTCCATGGTACTGAACCAGTAAAACACTACAGCAAGCATTAGTCTCCCCCTCAAGTGGATTAATGATTCCTTGGAAGAGATGATTAATGTACAAAGACTGATATTTCTGTACAGAAATATAAGCAATTCTTAGACATATGAGAATTGTTTATCCAGCTTTGTCGGTTAAATCATCCAGACACTTTCTTTCATTCTGGCCATTAGTTCCTCCTCACACCCACTGGATGGGTTCCCTAAAGGGCAGGTGCCAGGGACCTGTGGCCCTGGCACACCAAGCACACCCCAGAGCTGTTTTGACTTGGCACTCATCAAACAGACAGAAATAGAGAACAATGAGCTGTGATCGACCTTATGCAGTTCATAATTATTTTTTTAACAAAATAATTTTATTTTAAAATTATACCATTTCTTTCTTGGAGATTTTGCTACATTTCTCCAGAATCCTCACTGTTAGCACAGCACAAGTCCTTGCATGATGGTTGTAAAGGAGGGAGGCAGAGGACCAGTAAGGTGTTGTATGTAAGATTCAGACACCTTAGACTATCTTCTAAATTACTCAGAAAGAAAATGTAGGGTTTTTCATTTCAGCTTTTCCCCAAAAAAACTTTTACCATTGTTCTTCCATATACTATTAGTCTGCAAGTTTCTGATTCTGTGGACTGCAGTACAGCCATAAAAGGTATCTCCAGGTTAAAAGTAATTGCAAAGAATCCTGTAACACATTGGTGCCTTTGGAGGAGATAGGTCTGAAGAAGATACTTTATTTTACATTGTGTAAAATTTTATACTGCCCTCACATCCTCCTAAAAGTGACCATTCTATTCTAGGAGATGTAAAACAATGAAGGAGCAACATTAATGTGCTCTGTTAAATGTTTCAGGTTGTGCAAAGAGGTTATTTGGTTTGGACTGCTCAAAGTTGAAACTAAAGAGGATTACTGCTGAAGTGCCAGGGTTGTGGGCAACACAGCTGCAAGAAGAGTAGCCACAAAAAACTTATCAGAAATAGAGAGTGCACCAAAGATTTTGTCAGAAGGCACAAGGGTGTCGAAAAGTAAGCACAGCAACAATAAATCCTGTTATATCAACCACAAAAAGAATCTGCCCTGATGTCAAATCTGGTTTGGGGCACATGGCTGAGGATTTGTGCAAGAAACAAGAAATAACCTTCCACTACACCAGGTTGCTCAGAGCCCTATTCAATCTGATCATGAACACTCCCAGGGATGGGGCATCCACATTTTCGCTGGGCAGCCTGTGCAAGTGCCTCACCACCCTCACAGAAAAGAATTTCTTCTTCTCTAATCTAAATCTACCCTCTTTCACTTTAAAGACAAAACAGAGTATCTTCAACAGAGATGGAAAATGTCAAATCACCATTTTAGAAAGCAGGGGTTGAATTGCTTTGGGCAATCATGGATTAAAATTCTGTCTTCCTCATCTTCCTCCTGTGCCTGTGTTACACAGACCAGGAGCAGCAGATAGCACAAGGTGTTTCAAGCACATGGGGAACTTCATGCATAAAAATTAAGGTATCCTAGAAATTATTGGAAGTCACTGCTTGTCAGGAATTATAAAAATAAATTTGAATCCTGGAATTAAACTTAGACTTTCTCACTTGTCCAAGTGTCATTGCAAAAGTTCCACTCTAGGCTGCTTTGGCATGGACTGCTCTACATTCCCCTGCAGGAGCCCTCACCTCACACAGCTCTGCCTTCAGCATGTCTGAACTGAAAATAGGACTGAAAGATGCAATCCAACGAAGAAATTGTTTCAGATTACAAATATCTTCTGCTTAATTCACAACAGAATTCAAAGTATTTTTCTGCTGCTGCCTTCAGAAGAAAGTAGATACACAAAAAATTTTTCTGGGAAGGGTAGCTGCTTCCTAGAGATGTTTTACTGTAACAATTTTTTTTGCCTCAAGTATTTTAACTTGTCAGCCTCCTACTGAAAGTAAGATTGGTGGGTTTTTTTAAAAAAACTGAAATGGATATATTTTTTGTAAACTTCTGTAGAAAGTATTTATTTTGCAACCATGGTATGAAACAGCTAGATAGATACATGTTTATATTCCTGCAGCTACATGACTTTTTTTGAAAGACTCCATGAATGTGTTGCTAAGAAACCAAGCCTTTGGTATATCTATGTCACTCTTTAACTTATCCTAATTATAAACTATTTTTGAATTGCATTTGAAATGATATTCTTAATATTTAAGTATTGTCCAGTTGCTTCAGACGTCATTTTGTTTACAAGAGGCAGTAGAAAGGGACAAGTGAAGTCAATGGGTCTGTTCTTAAAGCATCATCACTTGGAGTTCCTCAAGTGTTTACAGGAAGCCTTTTACCCCACACGAGGAGGGTCAGATCTATTACAGCAAGCAGTTGTGATTGACTCGACCTTTGGCATTTTGGTGTTATTAATTCTTCCTGTAATTTGCTGCAAATAGTGTTTGTTTGCTTTCTGTTTCTTATGAATAAATTGTACTGAGTAAGACCCAATAGTTTAGGACTTGCACAATTTTCAGACTCTGTCCAAATCCCTGTTTCCACCAGCAGATCTATTCCTCGATTGCACTGCCTACCTCTTCTAAACATAAATTCCTTCTATATTTCTCCAGAGCCAGATGGAACATTTTCCTATGGCATCCTTCAAGAGAACAAAATCAAAAATCAAAACAAAAAAAATAAAATAAAAAATAAAAAATAAAAATAAAAATAATAATAAAAAAAACTTTGTACTCAGAGACAGCATTCAAGATACTTGAGCCAGAAGTAGGCTGTGGACCACATGTTTATTGCATCCATCTGCACAAAAGCAGAGCACCAGCTACAAAAGGGTCAGACTACAAATCTGTTTCGATTTCCCAGACACTATTAAAGTGAACTGAAATCCAGAAAAAGTATGGATTACTACTTACCAAGGACAAACCAATAACAGACAATAAAGACCTGCAACTGTCCTTGCCTTTCAACCTTCACCAAAATTAAATAACCTAATTAAAGAACCAGGAAAGCTTGCAAAAGCCTGAAGAAAGTATGAGTTAAAGAATCTGTGATTTACATTCAAGGATCTCTAATGATATGCAAGTGTAGGTGCTGCTCACTAGCTCCTCCCACCAAGGGCATGGGCTCCCAAAATAACTAAGTAAAATCAACAACAAATATTTTGGTGTAGAAAGAGCAGTTTACTTGATAGTCTGAATTGTTCTGTTTAGGACATAAGAAGGTCTCCCTCCAAATTACCCAACTGGATGTATTAATGGTCACCACAAAGTAGCTGTGATAGTGGCTGTTCCAGGCAGAGAATCAAATATAATATTTTACCCATTGTTTGCCCAGCTCCAGTGTCCAAGACAACAACCTGTGAGACACACAATACCTGTCACCACCACTCCCCACATTGCTGCAGCCATTGCTAAGGAGAAACACACCTATAAAAAGTCATTTTTATGAGAATACAAAAGATGTTGTTACTGAACCAATCAGCATAGCTTTAATGGGCAATATTTTCCACCTGAGATACACCTCAATACAAGCTGATGGCCAAGGGGTAGTGGAACTCATGATTGGTTTTTTTCCTTGCAGCTACTCCTCACCATAGTAGTAAACTTGGGATAATCTCAAGAACACAAAATGCATTTTAAACAGCCTCTCTTTTATTTCACTTTTGAAACAGTATTTTAAAATTCCTAGTAAGTATCAAAATTAACTGACATTCAGAAGGAAAGCATTGTCTGTTCAAAGGGTACTGTCCTCAATATAATGCAGCGACCCTTAATAGAAAGTCATTTGCTGAAATGAAAGACCAGTTTTGCCATTTTTAATGGTGGCAGATTGCAGAAGTTAAAACTGAGAAGCATCTGGGTTTTTTTAAGGAAGCAATAAAAGTCACCACAGGCATTGTAAATTCTCTTGGCATTTGGGCACTTTTCCCAAGAAAATCAAATCTCATTCCAATCTGTGCTGTTATTCAGTGAAGTGCTGAGCTACCTGTAACATCCTGGAGCAGGGCATTGGCAGGTAAGGCACATCTGAAAGTCCCAACATCTTGTCCTAAAGGATCACCATGGCCACAGAACTGGTACATATTGTTATTCCTGAAATTGCTGCTAACATATCAGACTAAACTAATAAAAACATTTAATATACAGGAACCTGAAAATAAACAAACAAGGTGTACCCTTTTTCTCAAGAATCAGGTCTAAAAGACCTTAAACTTTGGTCTCCATCTTTGTATCCAGGTAACAAACTACAGGTATTTGCATAATCCCAGTGATGAGCAACTGGCTATTGATGGTTTCTTTCCTCAGCACTTGATTCAGCCCAGCTTCATTTTAGGATAATGTGCTTCCTTATATGGCCTGCCGTTGCTTAAAACCCCAATTAGATTAAAATATTCTCCCACCCTGAGGATTTCCTCAGTCATTAGTCAGAAATGAGATTCACTTTCTTCCCACCAGAGCACTTATTGCCCCTGCCTGCTCTGGAGGCACTAATTACTGCCAGCAGTAAATAGCAGCTCATGACTGCTCACATCGTTAGCCAGCCTCTAAAGGGATCATCAGCACTGAGCACACTGTCCTTTGCTCCCTGCCTGGGCAATACTCACATCCTAATGTGAAGCCATCCCACTGTTTTTTTAATAATCTCATATTCCATAAAACATATAACTTGCTAATCATACAACACAGCACGTTGCTGGCTTTTCTGTGAGATGAAATGAATGCAATGATAATCCAATCACTTTCAGTGGTAACAGGTCCTTGGGTGACTGTATCCTGAGCTGCCTCTGCAGGCTGTCACATCACTGAGCAAGGCCAAATATCAACAGCAAAACTCACTTCTTTTCAGGATTCATAGTGTATGTGAAACATGGGCAGATACTTGGTTAAAAATACTTTCATGCCAAGCACCAAACTGCCTCAGTTCCACTGTTTTTTGCATTTTTTAAGAACATGACTTTGTCTTCCTCAGACCACCAAGTGCCCTGGGCTGCTCGTGTGACAGCCTTGTACAAACACTGGTACCTCTCACCTGAATTCCCTCTGGCCTCCTCTCTGCCTTCACACACCCGGGAATGGCAGTGGCTGGCTTGAATCCAGTGTGATGTTTTTTTGTCATAACGATTATTTTTAACAACTTAGGAACTTTTTGTTACACAAAAACACCTTAACTCTCAGGATACAGTTTGGTAACTTTTAATGAGGCTTCACAATTTACATTCAATGTGTATCAGTACACAAAATATAAGAAATCACATATACATATAAACTTTGCTTTGTTGTTTAACAAGCCAACCAGAATGAACAACATAAGCTACATTTATTCACAAAACAAAATGGAAAATTTTCAAGCTTCATTCACCGATCAAATACCTCAACAATTTATGGACCAACACTGTTTTGCAGCTGCTAAAACAACAATCTTCCATAAGGAACAAATAATTTATGTCAACAGGTACACTGACATCACATTCTACAAAATGAAAAAGCCAAGTTGAGCACTGACTGAATGCTTCCAGACTTCAGCAGAACTCAAGTGAAGCAATTGTGCAGAACTTCTACCAGCATCAAATCTGTCCACCATTTATCAGCCTTATGACTGAGAAAAAAAATCACATACAGAAATTCTTTAGGGTAAATAAAGCCATTTCATTACAGGGTTATTTAACCCACCTAATTTTCAACCTTTTTAAAACAAAAAGAAAATAGCTTTAGAAAATTTAAAAAAAAAAAAGATTAAAACTTTTTGGATTTTCATTTTCTGGCTTACTAACTATTCTCATATACAGCATGAATTTGTACTTTGTGAATAGTTTTGGTCCCTCAGACTGTCTTCTTAGTCAATCTGTTTTTAACTATTTTGTTCAAATATACCAACACTTTGCTAATGTAGTTATTTTAAGCTGAGTAGGTAAAAATAACATAGACCTATCTTAAAACAATATCTCTCATTTTTGGCTTCTGAATAGCATACAGTCACAAAAACCAAAGCTCTTTTTAGCAGCATTAAGGGTGAAGGGCCTTCTGTACGAAACTGTCCTGAAAATTTTCTGGTACCTTCAAGTTATTGAATGCTGTCAGCTCTTCAGACACAGACCCTGCAAAAACTGAGCATTCAGTTTGTTTTCACAAACAAAACCCTACTCCCAAAGCAGTTCCGTGCAGAGGTGCCCGTTTGGTCACAGACATTTTCACGACACACTTGTGACCCTTTACAAATGAAGCAGATGTACCACATGAGTATTTCAGTTCATGCACTAGGGGAACGCTTCCAGAATCATCCTTAAGTTTGGGAGGGAGGGGAAAGCTACTGTTTTCACAGACTAACCACTGCTTTATGCCTGTTAGTTTCAACAAATTTGTTGAAAGGACTAAAAGCTCACCAGTACACCTCAAAACATAACTACAAGGAAGCTGAGCTCATCTGCTTCTGTGCTCCCACAGGGAACCTCAGGTTTTGCCAGTGATTTGAAATGAATGCTAACACTGATGCAGAGTTTCAGCTCTTCCAAAAATTCATGGAACAGTAAATAATTAAGAGGTCAAGTCAATGAACCAACTACAGTGGATCATTTAATAAACTGGACATAAGCAAAATGTCTTTTATATATACAATTGGGAAATCCAGTGCCTGGAAGCACAGAAAACCCTTATGGAAAGGATGCTTGAGTTTAGTCCAGAAAACAGTGACTCTGTAAAGGATTTGAGGGTCCCTCTGGCAGAAAAAAATCAACCCCTTTTAAAAATCACCCCGGAGATCACTTCTGCACTTGTAAGAATCCTATTAAGGTGAAAGGTTTGGTGGGGAGTGTTATAAGGAGCCCTCTTCACTTTAGTACACAGAAGGGAAAAATATAGATCCTTTAACATTCCACTACCAGTTTTGGAAGGGATGTATTCTAAAGTGAATTAAAACATTCAAGGGCATCTTTAGGAGTAGTAATATCAAACTGGTAAGCAACAATAGCAAACCACTCACAATTTAAAACAAATGCCAAACCACTGAGCCTTGGAACTCATTTTAAGGTACTGCCCATGTAGGAGCATTGCCTCCATCATCTCTTCATAAATTGAGTTAAACTTTACTGTCCCATAGAGCTGAGAGGCTGGAGGTTTATCTGTTTGGAACTTCCTGGTGACTCTGATATTGCTGCAACCTTCAGAGAATTCTTGATGGAGCTGAGCTCCCACATGTGTAAGTTTATGACATGCACACCACAACATCCACTTGTGATCTTGTACAGGTTTTTCAGAACAGCTTTCCGGAGCAGAATGTACACCCAGGGGTCTAAAATCTGGTTCCACGTGGCCATTCGGAGAGCGAAAAGTATCGTTTCACAGGTCTCCTTTGAGCGACCTTCATTAATCCCAATCCTGGCCATTGTCACCTGAAAAGGGGAATATTTAAGGATTATGCATTATACACCAAGAGAGCATCTAAATTACCTAAAAAAATGAGTATTTTAAAACTGTACATTAAAAACATACAAAGAGAGCATGTAAATGAGTAAAATCGTTTCAACGTTGTCTCTAATCTTCACACCTACCCAGCATCAGTGCATCCCAAATTGCAATGTAAATACTTTCAGGCATACAACATTTATCATCCTAGAAATCCACTAATGTTTTACAAAGGACATACACGTGCATCTGCTGAATTACTGCTGCTGAACTTTAAGCAGAGGATGGCAACCAGCTAGGGAATACCCTCCAAAACAAGGGATTGATTTGAGCAACAAGTAAAAATTTAATCCAGAATTTGATCTAACAAAGCATGCCAAGACTGTTCCAGAAATGGATTTTCTCAAGAACAGAATCCACTTGTCGGTCAGCACATTTTTTATAACAGCTATTTATTTTTTCACATTTTGCTAATTAAAGGCTGCATGAGGAACACAGTACCTTGATTTCAACAAGATGATTCACATTTTTCTCGCTGCAGCAGAATACAATTTATTGACACCAGAGGATTTAGAGGTCTGTAGGAAAATTTAAGCCATGATCACAAAAGCCACTTGTCAGTGGGGACACAGAGAGTTCCATTCACCTCTGGAAGGGGGCTACACATGGACAGACCTCCACCAGCAACAACACTACCAGAGCCAGTAACTCTACATGGTGGAGTTCCAGACCAGCTGAGCAGGGCTGAGGATACCCAAGGGCCACACCAGCTGTGTGTGGCTCTGTGCCCCTGCTCTGCAGAGACACGAGCTGGGCTGTGACAGCCCCAGGGAAACTCAGGGCACTGGGACTCCTGCCCTGCAGATACCTCCTTTACAGGCTGGCTGCCACTGCAACCTGAGTTCTGTGCGAGGAAAGCCTGATCTGCCAAGCCAGGAATCTGCCAGAAGATGGTAAATTATGTCTCCCTGTTATTAATGTTAAAACCACATGAAGACTTTTTTGGTAGAAAGATGAAACACTGTAAGGCTTTTAGTTCCAAAGCCTTTAAAGCACTGCAGCTATTTAACTAAGAAACAGGATATTTTACAACTGATGCTGTGAGTACACTGATTTATTGGGCAATGAGAGGTAGGGTCAGGCTGTCCAAGTGCAGGGTTGTAGTTTCAAGAAAATGCATTGAAAAGAAACTTAACAGAAAAACTAAAAAATAATAATGAATGAAGAGAGAAAACTAAATCTCAATATTCCAGAAAACTTATTCTACTTATTTTTGAATGCTTCTCTGTATTTCCAGACCCTACCTATAGCTTGCAGGTCAGCACATCTGAGTATAAACTTGAATGGCACAAAGTGAATGCACAGAAGGACATTGAAGTTGTTTGATGAAGCATTTGATGGAGTGTTTCTGTATGGCTTCTACAGGAGCAGCAAAGGAAGCCCCCAGGAACATTGCTAAGGAAGCTGGTAGGACTGGCAGGAACACAGCTGGGAACTGGTGTGGGGAGGAGGAGGAATGTCTGAGCACCAAGCCAACACAAACACAAGCCAGTTCCCTGAATCTGCTTTTCACCCCACAACCACTGGGCACATTCCTCCCTGACATCAGCATCCCACTCAAACTTGAACAACTCCTTTGGCTTCACAGGGGATGTTTCTTCAGGACAGTCTACATTTCATTTATTAGAGGTCCAATACCACAAGGCAAATTCAGACAGAATACTCCTTACTCTGCAAACAGGACTGGGCAGCAAATGACAGCTCAACAGAGCTCACAGACCAATGTCCTTATCCCATACAGCATATTTGACTTAATACAGACATACAGGTTACCAGTTTGACTCTTGATGTACTTAAAAATTCATTTGTTGCTCCTCTCTCACATTCTCTGGAGTTAATAAATGCCAAATCCAATGCAATTCCATGTCCAGAAAAACACACAGTTGCTAAGAAGGAAAACTAGCTCCATCCAGACTTTGTAAAACTTATTTTCTCACGTTACCTAGAACACTTGTGAGAATTGTTTGCATTTACAAGTAATTTGCATTTAGAAGTAATCACCTCTAAGTGAATCTATTCATTTGCTGCTCAACATAAATGACTTCTGTTTTGATTATGGATTTGCATGAAGTAAACCAGGACAAAAAGGAAAACTGATACATAATTTATGGATTTTGACATTTGGAGAAGCTTCATCCAGAACGTTTCAGTTGCCTCTTCTGAACATCGGACATACAAAAAAATAATACCTCGAACTCACACACAGCAAGTAGAGCTTATGTACACATGTTTAAGCAACTCAGCTATAGGTCTCTGGATTTGAAATAATAAGATAAAATCTAATTGTCTACAAATTTTGTTTTATAAAACACAATTTTCCTAACCATATTGCTAACGTTATTTGGAAGTGTTATGCAGAAATTTAGAAATATTTTCTTTCTTACATCTTTAAAACGAATAAAATGCTTTTTGCAGTTCATAGGCCAAGATTTCCATATAGAAATGGAATAAGACAGAGAATCTCATTGCAGCCCTGAGCATGAGCATTTTTACACTAAAACACTTGTGGCAGAGCAGCAGGACATGTTGCCATCACTTGGAGTATGAAGTGAGAGAGTTTCTCACTCCCCCAAAGAGACTGTCCTGTACTGGGGGCTCTTCACATCTTCTGAAAAATCACGACAGAAAACTGCAAGCAAGTGTGCAAAGAGGAGACTATATTCTGGAGCCTTTCTAAAATCATCTGCTGATTTCTAGAACGAGACTTAAACTTCAGCAGAAGAGGGGTGGAATGGAATGAAGTTAATATAAATTACTATTTCTATCACATTTTCATAGTAGATTTATTTAAATTTAAATTCTTAAAATACTGTTCCAAAGTCAGTTTGAAACCATAAGTTATAAAAAGGACTAATACACGACCAGCTGTTTAATAAAGGATCTCACTGAAGCAAAACAAGCAGACAGTCTGAGTTTTCTCCCTGGGTGTGAGAAATTTGTGTCACTGAAATGGTTCAAATCATCAGCTCAGAAACTGCCACCAGAGCTTGGTGCAGTACCAAGTGGACTTTTGAGAGTGGGACCTCCATGGGCAAAAAAGAAACATTTCATTTATTTTTATTTGAGTATTAGAGGTCAATAATTGGTTCAAAGTCAGGGAAACAATTCAAACCCTTTTTTCCTTTCCCTGAAGGTCCACCAGGTCGGTATGACAAAGGAATTCTGTTCTCTGTAGGCAGTAGTACACAAATGGGGAAGAGGCAACACTATTGCATCATTTCTAATCACCTTTGATCTCCAAACTAAAGTTAATATTCATGCAGATTCAGCAGCATGACTCAAAAAATTAATCCACAGCTGGTAAATAATAAATGTAACTCATGACATTTTCTAACATATTTAGAAATGTAAGAATCCAAGTAGCACTCTGCTGATTTATACACTGTTTATATGAAGACAGCTGTAATATGTCTCCTTGGTTTGCAAAAAAAAGTAAAAAGTATCATATGATGTAACTATGACAATTCAAACTTTCTTTAGAAAAGGTACCATAAAAGCATAAACTGTAAAAGCAATTTTTTAATTGCTTTTTACTTTTTTTTTTAAATCAAGGGTACCTGCTCGAAAGATATAAAGTTACTCTGACTCACAGTAGTCCTTGCTGGTTTAAGAAAGGACCTGAGAATTCACTGTCCCTAAAAATACAGCGAGAGAAATCAGATTTGTGTCAAGGAACGACTTGACACAATACATTAAACTTCTACATACTTTTTTTCCAATTTTAAGTTTCATTAAAACCAAAACTCACTTTGCAAGATCCAGAAAGTCTGATGGAAAAATTTTTTAAACATTTTGAAATTGTTGACTTCTTCAGGTCTGCACCTAGCAGACAGAATTACCATTTCCCTTAGGGACAAAGCTCAGGGCAATAAACAAAAAAATTGCTCCAAGGCTTCAGACCGCTCTCCAAACATAAACAGCACTAATTTAATTTTCTTTCCAATTGGATCTACACAAGAACAACCAATAGGCTCAAAGGCTGTGCTGCTTACTCACATTCCTGTTAGTACTCAAGGACAGCTAGTCAAAACAAGCAGCTGACTTCAGAGCTAGTTAAGAAATAAGACAAAAATGAGACTTTGCTGCGTTTCACCTCACAGGCTCTAAATCCAGGTTCTATCCTTGACTTCAGGAAACTGGAGAAAACCCAGTCACCAAAAGACTGACATGGAGAGCAGAATAGACAAATATCGGAAATTCTTGTCTTCGGCAGCTCAGCCTTCGGACTCCACTTCCCTGGGGGAACCTTGCAGACCCTCCCAAGCCTCTTCCTCTTCCTTTGGATGTCTTTACAAGCAGTTCTGAGGATTTCCATTAATGGAAGGAAGGCCATGGATTTTTCAGTATTTGCAGAACACTCGTATTTTGTCACTATTGCCTATGTCAAACCCTGAGCTGCAAATCTCCTTCTTCTAAACCACAGAGGTTTCAAGGCAGAACTTTACTGATTATGTCCCAATCCACTGCAACAAAAAAGATACACTTATTTCAAATGTCTTGTTTTTGGAACTTCCACTTTTCATTTTACAAAAGTAGCTTCAGTGTAAGAGGCAAAGAATCATACAAGATCCATTTTGTACCACTTTATAACCACAGACCTTAAGAAAATAAATTTACAAAATAGCATGAGAAAGAAATAAAAATGCATAAATCTTCACATTTCATGTACCATTTTATATCTCCAAAGTAGAGCTGTTAAAAAAGAAACGCTGACAGCAAATTGCCTGTACCATTGCTACTCTGCTCTTGCAGTATACAAGCCAAGCATTTGTTGCAACAAAGCTGAGTATGCTTCATTTTAGTTTTTATGTGATTCTGCAAGTCAGTTTAAAAACAAGAGCTTCCAAGAACAATATGCAGTGCAGCACTTCTACCATCAAAATATTAGTACACACACTGTTCTACTTATGCCACATAATGCCTTTTATGTTCTAGATCTGCAACATGCTTTTCCCCTAATGCTTTCCTTTCCCTTTCTAAAAGAAAAACATTGACTGTATCTTCAACTTTTATATACCAGATGATCACTTAGCTTAGCAATTAAATTTTAACTGATCATAATGATTTTATTAAAAAATGCCAATTTAAAAAGGGATTGTAGACAACAAAACATATGAGCTAGCTTTCCCACATCAGAGTCCACAGGGTACTTTTAAGAGTCTATGTAGTAATTCCTTATGTACAGTTTGGCAGGATCAGCTCTTGAGAAGTAGCAGCAGAATAAGGGAGTCTCCTTTTCTCTCATGTATATTTCTGTGATAAAATAATAATGCCACTAACAATTAAGAGTGGATCCACTGGCTCACTATCTTTTCCCCCCTTAAAAATGAACGACATAAATATTTTGAAGGTATTGCTAAACTACAGAAGTGTGAAAGAGGTGTGAAAAGTCCAAAAAGTATAGAGAAAACAAGAAAACACAAAATTTTTCATGAAGCAAATAAAAATATTTTCTCATATTCCTTCCTCAGACACAGATTAGTCTGTGACCAGACAATTTCTCACTGAAGTTGACAGGAAAGAAATTATCAAGTAAGCCTCATACCAGAGGGCAGGGGCAGGTCTGTGTGCATGAACTTGCAAACATTAAGTCAAAGTGACGTTTTTATTTTCTGTCAACTTTCCCCTTGGACACCACCTATTTTGCATGAGTTTTGCTGTAGGATAAATTCATGCTGGCTTGAATAAAGCATTTGAGGTGACCTCTTTGTTTCTCCTAAATAATCCAAAAATTTCTATCTTGGATTGACAGTCTTCCATCTTTATTTCCTTTCTTTGCCATCAAAATAAGAAATACTTCAGTTCAACTAGTTAGGAATGTAATTATTCTCACAGCTTAATTGATAACTCATTTGAAAGGAAAGCATTGTGGATATGGATAAAAAATATTCTAGCATTGGAAACAGCAGATGACTCACTTCATAATGAAAAGACATAGCGTCCATACCAAAGTCAAATAAACAACCTGTTTCCTGAGCTACATTTTTAAAGTTACAAAAAAGCCTGTTTCCCCAGCATGAGGAATGTATTCCTGCCTAAGAACAAGGCCTATAACAAAAAACCTCTTGCACAAAAAAGTTTATTTTATGGATAGAATTAAAATATTCTTTGCCCAGCAATGCCAGAGAAGCTTTACAGGACAATTTTAAGGACCAGGAAACAACAGAGTTGTCTAATATCTATAATAAGGACCATCTTCAAGTATTTAGGAAGGCAAGGACTATACGTATTTGGGATTCTTTTATTCTTCCATTAGTGTCAGTTGGATAAATCTTCAAGCCCCAGAAATTACCTATTACTTCTCTATTGTCGCTTTGCTTTTCCAGCATTTGAAAAAAAATTAGATTTTTAATGTTTAAATAAATATTCTAATTTATTTAGGAGCAGCAGAACTTCTCCCACTAATGCCCTACAAATATCCAAAGAACAAATCACAAATAAATCACGATACTGGGGAGGAAGAGAACTGTCTGAATGAAGAAAAAAGTGACAATATACAGACAGCCTGGGGGAAGAGGAGCTGCAGAGGTCCATAACTATAGAACAGCTGAAAAAGTTGGAAGAGATCTCTACAATCATCAAGTCCAACCATTAACCCAGCACCACCACGCTCACCACGAAACATTTTCCATATGCCCAAGTTCCACATCCCTTTGAACACTTCCAGGGATGGTGATTCCAGCACTTCCCTAGGCAGCCTATTCCAATCCCTCATCACCCTTTCAATGAAGATATGTTTTCCTAATTTCTATTTAAACCTCCACTGGTGATCTTATCCTTGCTGAAGATGGACTGGAGTCGTATTCAGCTAATCACTGATTAGGTACTATCTGATTTGCAGTGTTTGAAAAAATCTGACTGGAGGCAAAAGAAGACATGATGGTTGTTCTTTTTAGATCATCTTTGTTAAAGTGACTTATTCTATGTATCATTCTGAAGGAGTAAACTAAGCAACTACGATCAGAAATATCAAGACTAATGAATTAGCAATATATCTACCAAGCTGGAATATATAATTTGCTACTGCCTTTTTCTTTTACATTGGAAAATAAATTGCAAGGGCCTGCTGTGCAGCTCAACCACCTTTCAGGAGGAGGATGGAAGAGAAAAATCAAGTCTCCATTCAGAAGTGATTTATTTCTCATTACTTCTACAAATGCACGCCTCTGGTAAAAGGTGGATTCAATTTTATTTCCAATTCACTAATGAACTGCAAATCCTAAAACAAACTGCTACCACTTCTTTCTGCTTCACTTTCTTTCCATGCAGCAAAGCAGATGGGAATATAGGTGGTCAGCACAAGAGTCTTCCTCCCCACACACTCATGTCCTGATGTCAGTCCTCACATGGGTCTCGAGGTTACCTTGAGCAGATTCACTACATCCTTTCCATCCGACTCCACTCCTGTAACTTTGGGGGCCCAAACCTCCTGAGGGGCAGCACACAGATCCAGGACAGCAGCAGATGGTGCAGTACCTACAAAGCAGCTCCAGCTCATTCCACCGTTCATCTATTTCATACCTCACCCAGTGTGAAGACTGAGTCACAAGTACTAAAACTTCACTGTCACCCCTGGTGCAAACCCTTTCTGCAGTGTTCTGTTCCCTGAGCACTGCTGTTTGTAAAAGCTGTGATGGGACAGCGTTCTGCACTGCTGGGTACTGGGCACACAGGGAACCTCCATCCTCACAGGGCAGCCTGCAACCCAAACTGCAACTCAGCAATTCCTCTCAGACATCAACCAATTCCACAGCACTAGAGACACAAGAAACTTCTACTAGAAAGCACCATGCCACACTTCAGATTGTGAATTATCACCACAATAATTATAACAATAAATATTCTCTCACAGAACATATGAATGTGTATTACTCCCTGATGCCTGTCATTAAAACTGGTAAGGATGAATGACTTTCTGGAGTTTTTCCATGTGAGTGTATTACTCCCTGAGATTTTTCAGCAACAACTTTACCATTTAAAGTGTTTAGATAGTCAGGAAAGACAGCTTTCCTAAAATAACTATCCAAAAATGGTTGTGCCATGTATGACATTTTCCAAAGATAGTTATGCAGTGTATGACATTTTCAAGTAAGAAATGCCTGAATAAGTGTCATATCTAGGAAATAGGAAGAATTCTCTTATATCAAACAATGGAATGAATGTCAAAATTATTTACTTTTTAATATCAGACACAGAATCCAAAATCTTAACCAA
Source organism: Sturnus vulgaris (assembly GCF_052056855.1). Taxonomy (NCBI): domain Eukaryota; kingdom Metazoa; phylum Chordata; class Aves; order Passeriformes; family Sturnidae; genus Sturnus; species Sturnus vulgaris. The sequence goes on along the minus strand of NC_142251.1, from coordinate 12,452,403 downwards.
GTGAAATAAGAAAGGAAAGGTTATGAATGGCAAATTTATTTTGGTGAAGGTTTCAGAATTTGATTTCTCGTGATAGCAACTTTAAAATTGAAAAAAAAACCCCACATTTTCTGTGAAAGTTTCTGACGTCTACTTGAAACAAAATATTGTGTTTCATAGTTTAATTCTGTATATAACATCTAAATTTAAAAATCAAGAAGGAAACAATTATGAAAGAAAACCAGAAGCACGTTATTCTGAAAATGCCATGTTCTCACATGACTGGAAACCTGCCTTCCTCACTTTTTCTCTCCAAAACAAAAGATCTTATTGTATTCTGATGGCACTGCATTAATAGAAAAGGCTTTACGCAGATTTTTCCAAACAGCACAAGTAAACATAGATAACAAAAACTATATTTATGCTTCCCCAGAAGACTCTGGTAAAGGGCAATATGTCAATCTCAGCCCTCCTTCCTTCCCTAGTTCATATCTTTACCACTGCCCCTTTCTTCTCCAGCACTTTCCTGTTGAGAGTATCTCAGCTCCCTGACTTCTGTGAGGGGGAGGTAAACACTTGAATTACAAATATAGCCACAATTACTATAGAGTTTCTAAGAACTCTATGATAACTACACCCTGCCCATGCTTATAAATATTTTTGTTAAAATGATTCATGTTTCTCAGAAAGAATGAGGCCTGTAAGATCTCTATGTACTGTAAAAGATGAAAATAGGAAGACCAATTCTGAATACCAAAACAGTACCTTTAAAATTCAGTATCATTTTAGGGAGGTATGGTCTAAAATTAATGTCATTCCAGGTCTCATCTAACCTGGTGGAATTAGGCAGCTGTGCCACTTAAGAGTACAAAATTAAAGTTCTCTACAACTAATACCGAGAAAGGTATGGACATCTTATCCAAAGGTTTCTGGTATCATAGAAGCACATCTGAGTATCTGGTGAATTGGACTTTAAACATATTGTATTAAACTTTGTTGCTCTCTCTGCCAACACATGCAAATTATTTCCAGTAGTATTTTCATGAGGACAAGAAAAAGCACACTCAAATTGTCTGAGCTGATGAATAAACTTATTCCATGGGAAACTAAGCTGGAAAGAAACTTCTGTCTTGAGACTAACAAAAAACTTCAATCAAAATGAGTGTTCTCTTTCCTCTTAACGCATAAAATGAGTTATGTATTTCAAAATACCTTTTGGACCATAATATTAGCAAAGACAGTAATCTTCCAGCAATTTAACCTCGAGTTACCAGACACTAGGAGAAACTAAAGCAAGAGCAGTAACTGAATTTGCACAAAGTTAATGGATGTATTGAGAAACTCAGCAAGCAATCAAAGGACCATGATAGGAGTGAGAGCCCTTTCTCTAATGTAGCTCAAAAAGAAAATCAAACTCAAGATTTTTTTTTTTTCAGAGGAACTTAGGGAGCATTTTATTCATTCAAACAGGCACTCCTGATCTCCTCTGACACAGCTAGGTCTGGAAGAGAAATAACTACCTACAGCCAACAATAACTATCACTGTATTGATGCTGCTGACTAGAGATAAAGAGGTGTATCTAGCAGGTCTGCTGCTGGCAAAAAGCTTTTTTTTCCTTTCTCCATGAAACTGGTTGATTTATTAAAACCATTGTGACAGCAGTGGGCTCCTAACTGGGCTTGCACCCAGTCCCAGAGATGCAGGGACAGTGTCCAACGAGTCCCCCATGGACACCTGCCCGCAGGTCACCTCCCCTAGCACAGGCAGGGTGCGAGGTGTTCCCACACCAACACAAACCACTTCTGCTGACATACATCCTGCCTTTCTGCAGGGTCAGCAGCCAAATGTTCTAGCAAGAACTCAATGACAAAAGCCAGCACAAGCAGAGTAATTATCATTGATTATCTTCTTTAAAATATGAGCCCTGAAAAGGACAGGTAAGTGTCGTTTTCCCCTCTGAAAGTTTACAACAGCATTCAAAGATGCAGGGTTAGCTGAACATATTTAAGAATGTCTCCATCTTCACTCTTCAGATATACACCTGTGGAAATTGAAAGCCTAATTTATTCTTTTTCAGAAGAAAAGATCACTCTCCCTGTTGACAGTGCCTGTGGAGGCACAACAAGCTCAGGGTGGCTGCAGCTTAGACTAATAAATTGTAAGATAATAACACACTTCTGCAGAGCAGCCCCACATGAGATCTGAGGCCTCACTGGTAGAGCATGGACCTGCATCCTGGGACATCTCCCTGCTTCTCCTTAGCTGCACTTTCTGATTGTGAGAAATCACCAGCAGCAAGTGCACAAGGGATAAATGTTTTAGTAACTCTTTAGTTGTAGGGGCAATACAACCAGCAGTGAAGGCATACAAACAGCATTAACAAAGCAACAAGTTCATATATATGATGCCCATTGCACATATAAGGCAGTGCAACAGAATTGTAAACTTCCACCTTAATAAAGAAGACAGAAAACAAGAATGGAGGGAGAGACTTCAAGAGCAGCACAGGTATGAACACCTGAGAAGTGTATCTATGGCACACATGTAAAAACACTCAAACAAGATGCAGAGGATTGCCTTGTACATCCAGCTACCTTACACTGCACACAAGGATGTGGCCCAAAAGTTAATTAGTGTAAAACCTGCAACAAACTGAGCTCCTCCAGCACATACCGACCCTGAGCCTGGCTCTGCACCCAACACAGCTGGTGGAGCACCCAGGGTGGGATGGGGTAAGGGCATTCCAGTGAAAGCCTCCCTGTCAGCACATCAGCTTCCAACCAGCTCCAGAGCTCATTCTCTGAGAGGAGCACTCAGACCAGCACCAGCAGCTTCTGAGCTAAGTGATTCAGTAAATCAGAATCTGAACACAGCCCTAGGTGCACAGAAAGCAGCCATCAAGCCTCAGTGCATGAGACACTCTGAGGACAAGAAAAGGTCAGAGTTCAGGGAGACACAATTAGCATAACAAATTGGAACGAGATTATGTGAGAAGGGACTGATAAAAATGAATCTAAGCAGTAAAAAAAGCAACTGAATAACAGTTGATCTATTAATATGAATTAAACAGAGCTCTTCCCAAAATAAATCCAGGAATGGCTATTTTCTGCAGTAGAAGGGAGGTAAAACTGGAATGAAATTAATCAGTTAACTGCATGGGAAAAGATCTTAACAAGAATAATTTGAATGTAAAAGTATTTTTCCCAGGCTGTGTTTCACACATGAAAAAAATTAGAAATTTCTCCGTATCATAATTTGTTCCTGTAAATAAATTCACTCTGAAATAAATCTCCCCTGCCCATAGTTACTGGCAGTTCACTTTGCTACTCCAAAAAAACAAATTTTATAATATGTTTATCCCTTGAGCCCTACAGAATACGACATACCGATGTCAGAATTTGCTCACACAAGCACAGCTCCAAACCGAGCTGTTTCATGACAGGCCAGATGTCAAGTCACAGCCAAAAAACAGCTTTATATAACAATGTATTTCATCAGAGGTGCTTGTCACAAAATGCTTCTGCCCAACTCTCTGCTTTGATAATCCAGCCTCTAGGGACCAAATTCATCCAGCAAAATTGGCATGCCCTTAGCAAAGGGCTACGGCTCTCACAAGGATGAGGAAAGCTGACACTATACAGACAAGTTGAAGTTATTATCTTCAGAACATATTTACCTGGAATTATCCATCACAAAGCAAAATAATTTAGACTGTCAGAACAAATGTGCCTCTGCAAATCATTGACTATATATATTATTATAAAAACATATTAATTTCACTTGTTTGGGTCTTTTTGTGAATTTTCTCCTGCTCTCAACTCCTCAAAAGGCATCAGTGCTCCCCCATAAGCAAAGAAGCAGGGAGCACCTCTCATTCTCACACTTCATTAAGGGAAGATTCTATCACAGTGGCAGAAAATTTGAAAAAGCTGCTGATTTTTGAAAAACAGATGAGATGGAGAAAGAAATCAAAAGGGAAAAAAATATGTATCAGAAGGAAGTCCCCGTCCAAGAGCCACAGGGAGAGCTCCATGCCATGGGCTCTGCATTCGAAAAACCCTCCATCCAAATCTTCAGGAATTTTAAGACAGAGGTGGTGACTGATTGCAATACTATATATTACTGTTTATAATATTAAGTGTTAGCTACATATACATTTACACACATCTATAAATAGGCATCAAAACAACTTCATTATCACTGAGCAGATGCAAAAGTCAAGATCAGTTCCACACCAGACACTGCAAAGGACAATCCAGGGTCTTGTGACTCTAGTGACATCTGAAAATTATTTTATCACAAGACAGTGACAATGTCTGAATATTGACTCCACTTGGAAAAAACCAAAATTAATTTAAAATCTAATAATGAAGCAAATCTGCAGATGGATTACAGCATTGGACAGGCTTGATTATGGTAGCCATACACATGTCAATGGACATACCAGACTGGATTGAAAACAGAAGAGAAATAAATAAATTAAACACACACACCCCCACACACACATCAGATGGAGAATAACACCAATGAATCCAAACTCCTGTATCTGCAAACCACATGTGGTACAAAACAGATTTCCTTCCTCCACTTTCTCTTCCAGCAGTTTATTTGGTTTCTAGTAACTTTGGTTTACTTTGAGGCAATTGACTCTCATGAAACATTTTGTTCTGTATACTCTTTGGGACAGAGAACATAGGTAGAATTCACAATTCAAAGTCTAGACTTCAAATTCTGACTTTTAGACTTAGCTTGAGAAAAAAAAAAAAAAAGCAAATGATCACAGAACAAGCATGTGTTTACATGCTTTTCCAGATAATTTCACCTATGAACATCTGCCCATATTTATGTCAAGAAATACTTATTTTGGTATATGCTGATTATATTATACAATGTAAACCATTCTTTTCACAAAATCAAAGCCCTGAGACCTTTCAGATGTATCAGACAAGTAGGTCTGAATCAGCAATTAGTCATAAAGCATTCAATCTGATAAACCCTGGATCACTTTAATGTAGCACTTGAGCAGTACATTCCTGACAAAGCTTTATTCAACTGCAGGCCAAAAAATCTCGCTAAATTAACACCACACTTGCAATTCTGTTTGTATTCTGTTGCTAGCAAAACAAGGGATGGGTAAATAAATCAGCAAATTAACTGATATAAACTCTATGATCCTAACAGCTAAGAAAGGTAATACTCACAAAAGACCCTGTCCCCTCGCATTTCCCACTAAAACTCTGGCTAAAACACGAATTGTTCACTTCCTTGAAACTTTGTTTCAAGAATCTAATCCCACACTACACCTATTTTTTCTTCTTTTTTTAAACTCTTCCTTTCTAACCTAAATTTGTCCACATTGCAGAACTATATTCCATAATGCCAGGCTGATTTTGGCATAAGTTTGGCTCATCTCAGTTCAAAAGAGATCCAGAGGCAAAGCACCACAAGCCCAGCAGGCACAGAAAGCATCAGTAGGTTTGCCACCCAACGAACCAGAGTTCCTTGGGTACCAACTCCCCTCTGCAACAGCCCTGAAAAACATCAAGTCCAAAATTAAGCAAGAAGTCGTTCACTGGCCTGCATCATAAACTGATGCAAACACCAGCTCCGAAAAGGGTCTGAAAAAAAATTCCTGCTAGACCAATAATTCATCTTCAACTACAACTCAGATAAAGTTAAATATTTTAATGAAAGCAGCGCTGTGATTTCATTAGATTGCCACAATTTCTAAAATTATAATTTTATATATGTAATATATATCATAATTAAAATTGAATGGCATAATAAAATCAACCATAGCAGTTGCAATTTAGTGTTCCTTGATGTGTTGAATAAGTGAAGTATCACTTTTGAACCAAAAAAAACTTACAGCTCTTCTGACATCCAAGGATTTTTCAAAACCAAATTAATCCCTGCTTTTAACAATTATTTTCAATGAAAATAAATGTCACCAAAGGATAATAATGCTGCTCTTTCATGGAAAGTAAGGTCATCATATGAGATGCTTTTTTTGAAAACCATTTTGTGGCTTGCCCCAAACTTCAGATGTCTGAAGAAACTGTAAAGAAGTTCCCTTCAAAACTTACTCTGCTGCTCTGACAACTTTGTTCATGCTTCACACACTACAGCCACGACACTGACAGAAGCCAACATGAATTTAAACTATGCTGCAGAGCAAGACTAGAAAAATTCTCTGTGAGTTGAACAAAAGTGAAAGAGTTTTTGTGCATTTCAGTGATTGCAAACATTCATACCCTGACTTCCTCCTTGAAGCCTGAGATACTGGATTAATTAAATGCTACCTGCCAGATATACCAAACTGCTGCAGCTAGGTTAGAGTCAGTATCTAATTTTTAACTAACTCAGGTAACTTCAGACTCTACCATAGGCAGTGAGCAGATGAAATATAGCTGGATCTGATACAAATCTCAGACTTAAATGTCAGTATTTGTTAGTTCAAATCAAAATTGCTCCTCATTTATATCACTGGAAAACTACAGAACCCTGTTTCTAGAGAAGAAATTAAGATTCCATATGACTTGTGATTCAAACCCTCTGGCCCTAGTAAAAAAATTAAATTTTTTCAGACAAGTTTGCGACACCAAAAGGAGACAAAGCTAACACCAGCTTTATAATGCCATACAAATGGATACAAACTGGATCTATCAAATTCTTTCCCGTGTCACTTCCTTTGCCCCTGCTGCCTGACAGGGCAGGTGCTACCAGCACTGGCACTGACCTTCTGGGAGTCACAGCAGGGACAGTCCCACACCCCTGCCCACAGCAGCTCTGCTGCTCATCTGTCCACATTACAAACCCAGATTGCTTATGTTGATTTCAACCCACTGCAAATACAACCCTAAAGCAAAGCCCTTAACACCCTGATAATGGAGGGGAGGATTTTAGGTTCTTAACTGTTATCTGCCCTAACAAAGCTCACAAGTAGCAGTAAACTGTTGAAACAACAGTAAGAAGACTGCCATAAATAAAAAAAATTACTTACATTGTACAGAATAAAAAGACTTCCCAATCCTAGATTCCACTGAATTTTTGGAAGAGCTCAATATTTGTTCTGAATGATTCTAGCCATGATTCTTCTACCACTGTCTGCTTCAAAGCACTGGAAATACAGTCCTCACAATCACTATATATTTAGCTTAGTGTATTATTGATCAGAAGTAGAGAATAACTACTAGCTTTTTATGGATGCATAGGTACACACATTATGGGCAATATGCTATAAAATTAGCATCACTGAGTGGGTGGAGTTGTTATCACAACTTAAGTGCTTTAAAACCTGGAGACAAAAAAGTATAACTTTTATACAGTGATGTGCATTAAACATTGGCAAATACATTAGGCTCTTACCAGGAATGGGCTCCAGCAAATGCAAGAAACACACATTATAGCCAAGAGCTGAATGATCATTTCAAAATGATGAGATCTGCCTTGTCTTTGTTGACTTTTAAATTTGACTCTTAAGAGGGTAATTCCTGTGACAGCATTGCACAGGAATGAAATAGCAAGGGCCAGGAACCCAAGGCAAGAAAAAAGTAAGAGATAAAATCTGTCTTCCCAGTCCTCAACATGTTCTGTTTTATAGAAGCACCAGGTCCTCGATGCTTGAATTTGGTAGGGTCTAAACCTAAGAATAGGCAGCAAAGCTATAAGAACAGCAAACAGACATACCATAGTCAACATCATTTTCACATGTCTAGAAGTCATTTTTGTAGAGTGAAATATTGGCTTAGTGACTCCAATGCACCGTTCAACAGCCATCACACTGCCCAGGAAGAGTGGGCACAAACCAAAGAAAACCATGCAGATGCCAAAAACACTGCACAGAATGTTGGACTGATTAAATCGAATCCAGTCTTTATCTGATGCATACACAAACACTGCGATGGCTCCATTGATGAGGTGACCGAAGAGATCTGTGACAACCAAGCCACTGGCAAGAAGCAAAAAGGAGGCTTTTGATTTCTGTCTGAATCTCTGGTATGCCTTCATGAGAATTACTATTGCAAGACTGTTGGACAAAATTCCCGCCGTCATGAAGATTATTGAAAAGAAAACGGAAATCTTTTTCTCCGTGTGGCACGTTGAGTTTTTCAAGACCCCAAATCCAGCCAGCCCTGGTGATTTTGAACTGTTCATGGTTAGGAAAGGAGATGCAGCCCTCAAAGCATTTCAGCAGTCTTGCAATCAAAAGGCATCTGCAATATTAAAAACAAATATACACAACTCTGTAAAAGGCATACCACTGTTCAAATGGCATTTGAAGCAGAAATACCCTAGTATTAGTCTGTGGTACAAATCTAATTTTCGAGTTTTCTGAGTGATATGATATGGCATCACATTTTAAGCTCACCACTCACAGGGTAAAACAATTATCTGCATGCATTACACAATTATACATGCATTATACACGCATCACACAATTATAGCCTACAGAAAATTTAGAGTCTGCAGCATAATATATATAAAATATATCATGTTTATGTACATATAGCAAGATAAACAGTACAAACAATTCTGGTGGTTAAACTACGCTAAACAAATGTTTTTGCAACAAACTCCAAGAATGACAGTATTTAATCAGCCCAGCCACAGTCAAAAGTGAAATACTGAAACTGGAGCATTTTTGAGATCATAATCACACTCCATTTTTAAACATTTATTTTCAAAACAATGTCTTAGCATCTTCTAAACAATTCTGCTCCCACAAATTCATGTTTCAAAGCTTCAACCTAACCAGCACTGAAGCCTTCAAGTTCCCAGTACCCTCACTGAAGCACAAACTTGGTTTTTAGACGCACCGTAATTCAGAAACCAATTCTGCAAGTTACTCTACGCTTTATCTCCCATCTCTACTCCAAGGACATTCCTAACAGCAAAACCTTCCCAGGCAGGGGGGAAAGTAGAGAAAAAAAAAAAAGAAGCAGGCGTTAACAGCCCGTATTACAAACTGCCGCAGAAGCCTCTCGGTTACCGAGCTACATCGGGAACGGGGCACGCCGGACCGAGTCACCGCTGCCGTCCGGGAGCGCTCAATGGAGCGCGGCCGGGGAACTCCTCAGACGGAGCGGAGCGGAGCGGAGCATCGCAGCATCCCTGCTCAGCATCCCTGCACACCTTCCCTGCACACCTTCCCTGCACGGCTCCCTGTGCCCAGCTCCCTGTGCTCAGCTCGCTGCACAGCCCCGCTGGTGCCGGAGGAGCTGCGCCCCCTCCGCCGCCTCCTTCTCCCTTAAGCGCTGCCACCGCCGGGGGCGGGGCGAGCCCGGCTCGCCGGGCACAAGTGCCGCTGTCCCCGCCGGCCCGGCCAGCCCCGCCGCGCCGCCGCTCCTTCCCTACCCCGATCTCGGTGTCCGTCCCGGCCCCGCCGCCGCTCACGTCCCGCGGGGCCGGAGAGAAGCGCAGCGCGGAGCTCCGCCGGCCGCCGCCGAGCCCCGCTCCCGCCGGCGCCGCCCTCTCTCCCTCCGCCTCCCCAGCAGCCGCCCGTGCGCCCTCCCCGCCCGCCGCCCCCGGCACTCGGTCCCGCTCCGGGCCGGGGCTGTCCGCCCGTGTCCCCGCCGGGCACTCGCACCTCGCCCCGCTGTCCCGGGAGCGCGGAGCCGGCAGTGCCGGGCTGCGGAGGTGTCTCGGGCAAGGAGAGCCAGGCTACCGTGTCACATCACAGCCACGGGCGACAGGGCCACCCCTGCCAGGCAGGGCGAGCTCCTGCCCCCCAGGCTGCCGTGCCACAGCAGCGGCAGCTCACGGGGCAAGCCAGAGCCGCATCTGTCCTCAGCCACAGCTTCACCCCTTCTTCACTTCCCACGTGCTGCTTCCCAACTCCGCACCTCAGCAGCGCGCAGGGAGCTCGGGGAGGGGCAGCCCCAGGGATGCTGGCAGGGATGCGGCTGGGTACATCCCTGGGCACATCCCTGGGTACATCCCTGGATACATCCCTGGGCACAGCCCTGGGCACAGCCCTGGGTACATCCCTGGGCACATCCCTGGGCACATCCTTTGGACGCATCCCTGGGCACAGCCCTGGGCATACAGCCCCCTCGCACCTCCCCATCAAATAGAGCTAACAGTTCTCCTTGGACCATTTCTCCACTGGAGAAATACGATGAGAACACATCCAGACCAGGCGTTAATGATACAATCGATAAGGCTGGAAATTCAAGGGTTATTTCCCATTATGCACTCAAGCTGTTACAACCTGAAGTTACAGATGACTTTCAAGTTCTTTCATCCATCGATGTCCTACCATGTACTACCAAACAGGCCTGAATGGGAACTTTTATTAAGAACTCTTTCTATAGAAATAAGCCAAAATATATAATCAATGTCAAATTATGAAACAAAACTGTAAAATATTACAGAATTTATCATGGGCTACAATAATGAAGAGTCACTTCTATAAACAGTTAAAAGCAACATATGATGGCCTTCCTCTTCAAAATGCTTGTCAGATTTTGGTATTTTATCTTACAATGAGCAAAAATACTCAATTTGGTCTGATTGGGACCTAAAAATTCCCCTAAGTTCTTTTTTAAGACAATAGTAAAACAAAAATATCTTGAAATACATTGTTGCCTATTAAAGTTCAGAGAAGAAGAGTTTATTTTATGTTCCCCTTCCCAGGGATAAAGGGAGATGGAGACCTCAAACTACAAACAGCTTGCTCCATGCCCTTATTCCCTAGCCAGATTTCTTCACCCAAAGATCCTGAAAAGAGGGAAAATTTTGCTTGAAAAGAAGCAATGAAGTTGATACTTCGAGACTGCAGTCTGGGTGGTAGAAGCTGAAACAGCGTTATCAGCTAGATCAAGACAAAGGGAGGAACAGAAAAACCTCAAGACAGCTGTATCAGTGTGCTTGTAAAAATGTAGTAAGGGAAAGGCAAGCTTGTAGAGTGCATCCCGAGTAAAGGAGTAGCCTGCCAAAAGGAGGGAGAGTGACATTTCAGTTGCTGCAGAGATGGAGAAAGAAGGCAAGAAATTGTGTTAGGAAAGTAAATATAAGCTTCCATCTGGCTTTTCAGACAAGAGGCATTGAAGAGTGCTCCTGCACCTGTAGAGCTGTAAGAGCACAAAGTGCCACATCCCAATTTTGTGCTCTGAGCAGGACAGCAGCTTGTAAAGCATTGGCATAAGCAGGATGGATACGTCTGGGGCTCAGCCCTCTACACATTTAGGTGCTCCTGACACAAGAATAACTTAAACAATGACTTCTCTGGAACGGGGAAGGTTTGTAGGATTATGGCTAAGTAGGATGGAGATTTCAGAAGGTGTTGGAGGGGTGAAAACTGGCAGTGGCACCAGCAGAACTAAGTTTTTCATACTGACCCATGGTCAGCTCCTTTAATCTGCTATTACTAATGAATACAGGAGTGACCAAAACTGCTCCATCCCTGCCTCTGCTGTGGGTTCTGAATGGGCAGACACTGCTTGCCTAGGGGGCAGCAGTCTTTTCATGGGTCAAAACCTGGGTGAGAGCTGCGGGACAGGAGAGGAAGGATTAATGTCATTTTCATTAGGGCAGGGGCTCTTCCTCTCAACAGTTTGGCAATCAACCATTATTGATCTGGGTTTGACTGAGCTCCTTTTTATGTCTGAGAACTAAAGCTGTAGTTGCAGGAGCCACAGTGGAGTGTTTCCTGAGGCTTTCTCATTCTATCTATTCAAAGACTGCAAAAAACTGAAGAACTGAGGTGGTGCCTTGGCTTAGCTCACTGACTTCAGCACTTCTTAATGTGTTGTGCTGCTTGTGTTTGTTGCAAAACCCTTGACTCCTGGATACTCCAAGAATCAGGAAGACAAATACTCTTTTTGCCATGAGTTTCAACTTGAAGGAACCGGAATTCCCTGCTTACATTCAATGAGTTTAAATTCAAGAGCAATATTTTAACTTATAGAGGGAGAAAGAGATAGAGAGATAAAGACATCTCTTGTCCTGTGACAATTCCAGTCCACCTACTGGTTACCAAAGAGTGGAAGGAAAATGTGACAAAACACTTCTGGATGGAGAAGCATGTTGCTGGTTTACAAATGAAGTGTACAGTAATCAAATCCTCAAAGCCTCCTGCTACAAATCCAGGAGCATACTCAAGTGTTGCACTAATTTTTCACTAAATACCTGCTTCAAACAACCTAGCTGTAAATGAGCAGGTAGGCATTTCAGTAGCAACAACAAAGTTGGTAGAATGCAAAACAATATCTCTTCCTCCTTTTTCATCCACTCATAAATTTCTCATGCAGTCTTCAATGATAGTTATCATATACATTTATTATATTCACAGTTCTTGCTGCAAAACACTGGAAACCTTTTCCTTTTTGTATATAACAATAGTAAGCGTCATCTTTCCATTTAGTGAAATAGCAGTGATATAAAAGCCTTTATATTTCGGAGACAAAAGTAGTAAATCAAAATAACTATACAGGGAAATTGTGAATATAGGATCAGATTTGGGGCACCTCAGTCAAATAAAGCTGTCAGTGAAAATCCTTCAGTTAAATGCCACCTTGTTCAGCCCATAATTGTTTGCGACAAAAAAGATTTCTGAGGCCAGAGACACTGACAATGAGTTCTACAGTGTTGATCCCCATAGAGGGTTAGAGCTACTGCCTTCCATTTCTTCAAAATCAGCAATCCTTCAGAACTTCCTTGTCCCCTGGAATTAATGCCCTGTCACCCCCAGAAAACAACTTCTACCAAAGATCTAACTATACATAATGAATGAGCTATTCAAATGAAAAAGCTGATATCCAGATGAAGGCACAAAAGGAGGTTTAGACTAGGTGGGATTTACATAGAACGATGGTACATATTTTGATGCATACGTACCATTCTAAGTATTATATGACTGAGAAAAAAATTAAATTAATGCAAATGATGAGTTTCAAAAGGTCAATAACCAATGCAGAGAAGTTGGGCAGGGGTTTGGTCTGTTCTGAAGTTAGCAATAGTCAGACAGCAGAAACATGGAGATAAAAAATTATAGTCACGGAAAATCTGAGTCACTTGTTAAGAACACCAGCATTACTAATTCTTCTTGGATTTTTAGTGGTGTTTTTTAGTATTCTCATTATGAAATGAGGAATTATTTCCATGTCTTTTTTAAGGTTGTTAACTTGATTTTACAGCAGATTTTCAGAGAGACTAGTTTTAAATGGTATAGTAGTGAAGGACAATTTGCAATCTCATTTCATTAAACAGTTGACTGATAAGGGCTAATTTTTCTTGAGAAATTAATTACACCTCCTGTCTGGAAAATGCAATCAGAAAATTAGGTCAGTAATGTGGTAGGTGATCATGTACTTATTAAAATGGCAGTAAGTGCACAATAAAGGATGTCACAAATTCGTAGGCTTTTAAAGACTCATATAAATTTAGCAAATACAGTTTCCTTAAAAAACGCATTGTGACTGTTGTGTATCCTGAAGATCCTGGCTTGATAGTGTTAAGACAAAACAGTAGGTTTCTGCCCAAGCTAGGAACCAGATTTTGTAAGAACTCATGCATGGTCATACTGGTGTGCAGTTAGACCATGTAGGTATCTGAAGCAAATAATGGAAGTTGGAATCTGTCTCCTTAAAGATGTGTCTCAGGATCCTGGGTTTGCTTAATTCTTGAGAAGGGTGGATAAAATACTTGCTGTATCCTGTCATATTCAAAATATGCATTTTAAAATATGTTAAGACAGTTCACTAAGTTAAAAAAAAAGTGTGGTTCATCAGAATGCAGACAACTCAGCCATGGCTTTGTCGGTCCTATAACCACCACTCTGACCTTCATACCTCACCATGAAGCAGTAAAACAGTCACAAATTGTGGCTTAAGTACTGCCTGAATTGGGACCCTGGCCAGTGCAGCTAAAGGAGGAAATTCTAGGTAGTTGAATATAAATTAATGGTGTTTTGCAACAAGCCCCAGATCAGTTCAGGAGGTTAAAAACACCAACGTGCCAGTAAGCATTCACTATCAGAGTGAAATAAACCAAGAAAGGTCATCAGGAATCATAGCAACAAACATACATCTTTCTGCTGAGATTTCCACCTGCTGATATCTGAAAAGGGACTGTTTGCTCTTACTGGAAGTGCAGCTATGGATAACGGTGATTTGTTTTCTAAACATCCCTATCAGCAAGGAAGTTAAATTCTTTGCTTCTTGATAACAAGACACAGCTCCTGGCAAATGAGGTAAGAGTTGCTGTAGACAGGAAAAAAAAAAGGAACTATTCTCAATTTCCCTGGTGAGGTTTGGAGGCAGGAGACGGGACACAGAGGTTTGCTATAATTTGTGACATTCATATTTGTATTGCAAATAGAAAGAGCAACGATAGATTTTCTGTTTTAATGTGATCTCACAAGAAGTCCATTCAGAGGCAATCCTTTAACCAAGGAACTGATCATCAAATGGCAGATGTACTATTGATACCAAGCGGATTGCTTCTAATACCAACAGACCTGCAAAGTAATTCCTTGATAGGCAAACCCAAAACTAAAGTGTGAAACTGCTGAAACTGCTGAGTTTGACTGAGTGATCATTGCCAAACTGTGTTAGCAGAGGAAGAGAGAGTTCAAGTATCCATCATCCCACTATCAAAGATACAGACAAAACTTCCAAATGGAAAAAAGTTACTAAACCCAGAAGTTTCCAGCCTAAGAATATTTGCAATCTGCCAGGATATTCAATACAACAACAAATGATTCTATACTGCTTTATTCACATTTGTTCTGAACAATGTTTACATAAGCATAAAAACTAAGATGTCTCATATTGGTCAAATGATTCCCTAATGGATCATGACAACCAATGCTGAATATTAGAAGTGGCTACTGAAACCTTTCATTGCGTCAGTTTATTGATTTGCATTTATTCCTGCTTAGAGATACACTTTCATCTTAATCACATACTGTTGCTCTAAAATTATCTGATTGCTACAAATAGTGACTAATTTGGCTGTATCAGAAAGAACTGCAGGACAATAATTCCCTTTCCTTCGTCCTCATTTGCAAACCTTGTGTCTGGTACTTTGTTGAACCCTATTTTTTCTGGTATGATGCTACAAGGCATACATGGGAGATGATTAGGATCCTTCTAAGTGTGGTTTGATTCTTTTTTATGTGCAGTTTTATGCATTACTTTGTACAAGTACAGCCCTTAGAAATGAGGGAAGAGGAATAGAATAATAGAAGTGTGATTATAGAGCAGGTATATCACTGAGGATGTTCTTCCTATAAACCTATGAATTTGAAAGCATTCCCTTCAAGAATTTATAGGAAGCTTCATGTAGCAGTTCTGTACCCATTTATCTGACTAATTAATAGCAGATTAAACATTTTTTAGCATATTTTTTAAAGTTACAGTTCACATTTCAGAACTAAGGGTTGCCTCCTTTATGATTATGTAAAGAATCTATATTTTGTACTACCATAGACTCAAGTTTTTAAAAGACTAGAGGAAACACATATTGCCATTACTGACTGAATATTGCCTATTCAGGCTGGGGTAATTCGTAGTAAGTGGGCTTAATCAGGAGTGGAAATATAGTTCTACTCATAAAAATAACAATGTAATTTTCTTTAAATATATGGGACAAAATGTTCTCTTTTATGACTCACCTCTTTAGTATTTGGAGACATAAGAACAAACATTCTACAAAATGATACAAAATTTACTCCTTTTAACTGGATAGTAGCTCCTTTTCTCCCATTCTCCAGGATGGACATAATGCAAAAATAAGCCAGAAGTCTTTCATTGAGTGTTCTTTTCCATCAGTCTTCTAGAGTCAAATAAAATAAAGAAATAATTTCCTTCAAATTATCCTAACCTATTATATCCATTTATTCCTCAAGTGATGCTTGATACCCCAAGCTTATCTATAATTAAGTCATTTGGAAACATCCTTAAAAAGATGCTTGAACTTGGTCAGTCCTGAAATGATCAGGCAGTTGGACTAGATGAAAACTTTATGCCCTTTCCACCTTCAGGTCCATTCTGTTCTATTCTACTGAAATATTCTATTCTATCCTATTCTGATATATCCTCCTAAGTAGGAAGGTTCATTTGGCTTTCTGGTGTTTTTTTTCCTCTGATTCTCCTCTTATAATTTTTCATGTTTCAAAGTTATGTTCAATGTTATTCTTCAATGTTATTCTTTAAGTGTATCTTAAATGTTATTCTTTGAGTGTATCTTAAAATACAAATCCAAAGTCCATTAAAAAGCAGTAGGAAGATTTCAGTAACATCATGAGATGCTGGGCTACAAACAAAGTAAATACCATCTGGTCAGTAGAAAATGTAGAATAGCAAATGATTACATTTCAAATAAACAGTTCTCTCCCTGAGCCATGCCACCACAGCTAGAGGTTGATAGGGATACAAAAATATGTGATTGCTCCAGATAAATAATAAAAAGTTATCTGAATGTCTTATCATCTAAAAGTGAAGAGAAATAAATTTTCTTGATAGACCAAAGTCAACTAAATGAAATTAGAGCAAGACAGCAGCTTAGGCAAACAAATCTAATTTTAGAAAAAGCTTCATGTTTTTACAACATTATTTTTTCCCTAGAATCATACTTATCTTGAAGTATAGTAGGAGCTTTAGACTCAACAACAAACCACAACCAGAAGCAGGAACTCAGCCTCAAGGTTTTCAACTAAGTGAAATTGTTCAAATTTCCTGGCTGAAGATAATTTTTTGATGAAGAAATAAAATCACATTAATGAAAAGAAAAAGGACTCATTTGTGATGAGGAGAGGTATCTCTGTGGAAAGATATAATTAAGAATGATCTAATTTTTTATAAGTAGTTCTTACTTAATGTTGACTTACTTCAAGGAATATCTGTGCTAAAGAAAGCTGGTAAACAAGTTTATATCCTTAATTAGAATATATTAATATGATAGGCAGCCATGTTACCATTCAGCTCTTACTGAATTAATACAGTCTGTATAGATACAGCCTTAAGCCAAGCAGAAAAATTACCTATGAAATCTCAGTAAGCCAGTTACTCCTGATAAACAGTAGGATTTGATAAGCAGAGAGCTAATGAAAGATAATGATATTTTCAGTAATTGCATTAGTGGAGTTTCACTGGAGAGAAGAGAGAAGAACAAGAAGGTGTTTGGAGAGGAACCAGAGTGTCAAAGCCTGAGAGCTCACTGTGAAGGAAGAGAGGCAAGGGGAATTCACATGCAGTACATGTCAACACACTGATTTTCTCTGGCTTTGTGTTCTGAAGGGCAGAAGCTGAATTCCTAGGTCAGAGGAAGTGTTCAGGTTCAGTGAGGAACCTCTACAGGACCGGATTGACCAAGCAAATTCCAGATGCAAGGATTTAGTAATCAGGAGGGCCCCTGTGCCTCTGAAGGTGCAAGGGCAGAGACAAAACATCTGTGAGTCACAGATTTGCAACCACACTCTCCAGGTACAGGTGCTTGATGAGAAAGTTTGGCTTTGTGTACTCAGAACAAAAAGCGTCCTAAAGGTCCTTGGAGGCCAGCAACGTATCTGTACACAGATATAAGTGAGAGTGAGCACAGAAAGAGTGATTCTGACTTCTGACTCTTAAAGAATTAGTAACTGGGCTTTCTTCAGCAAACTGTGAGTCCATGAGTAACACTACAGGTTGTAAAAACATGAGAAGGGCTTATTTTCTTTTCTTAATCTCGAATTAGTAACAAAACAATTAACAGCATTTTAACATTCTGATTGCCTGGGGTCATAACTAGTTAATAGTAAACCAAGAAATTATGCATCAGACTTCTACTTCTTAGCTTGGGAAACTGCACTAGGCAGGGCTGTTTACTTAGTAGAAGTAAAACAGTAAAAAACATTTTCCTTCCAGAAGTAAAATGAAAAAAGGTACAAAACTAATTCATAGTACTGGCACAGTGTAGCCCTGCAGTGGGAACAAGGCAGCCATTGAGCAGCCTGGTGTGGGTTGGGAAATCACTAAATGGGTGAGTCTGTAAGGCTGCTGGACAAGTAACATTTCTGCTGAATTTTGCCTAAGTAATCAACTATCAAGACATTTATAAGAGGACATTTCATCCCATCTTGAGTAACAGCTTTTAGAACAAACTTCTACTTTGCTTTTTAACTTTCATTTGCCAGTATAAGATCAGAGTTATTTCCTCCTGACAGTTAGTCAACCCTTAGGATGAAGGGTAAACATTGAGACTGCTTTGGGTCTTGGTGCACCTGAGCCGGACTCAAGGAGTAAAAACTGACAGTGAATCTCCATGTTTCATTTTGAATGGCTCCCAGACTTTATTTTTCAAGAAGATCAGTCATTCCTATATTTTTTCTTAGCTTTCACAGCTAATTATGTGCTCTCTTTTGAGGTCATCTAAAAATCTTCCATTACCTCTGATAAAAGCTGATAAAAAAGGAATTATTTAGGAAAATATATTACTGTTTCCTCACATCTAGAAAAATTTAGATAGCTCTGCCTTGCTACCACAGATGACCAAGAGTTTGGAAAGAATTAAATAAGGGTAATAATTAAGGGCTTGGAATGAAAAATGTGAGTTTTGAGGGAATACTGTAAATGAATCAAACCTGGCTAAGCAGAAATTAAGTGGGAGATGAAATTACATTCTACATGAGCACAAATACCAAAAACAAGAAAGAAAATGTTAAGGGTGAAGCCCAAGGAGACAAAACTAGTGGACTAGACTAACTGGACTAGATTGAGCAATAGAAAATATCAGAAGAATGTAGTAAATGAGAGGTGGGCGGCTGTGATGTGTTCTGGTAGGATACTGATGCAACACTGAACAGGAGAGCCAAACCTGACAGCCCAGTTCAACCACACAGATTCAGTTCAGTGTTTTTTCAGTTTATTTAATGAATTCATTTTTACATTGGAAGAGATGGTTTGTTGTTTGGTTGGGGTGTTCTTTTAATTTTGCCCTTTTTTTGCGTTTATATTTTTATTTTCACCGTAAAGGCTGGGGGTGGGGAAGACACAGTGAATCATGGCAGACAAGATTTGCATGAGTAGATTTGGTTTTCATATAAGAATGGAAAGGTAACATTTATAGAAAGAAATCGTGGTTCATAGTGGTGACACAGGCCACTGGAGGTTTTGGGAAGGTACTAACAAGTTATGAAAGATAAGAAAAGAAATTTCAATGCTTGAAAAAAGAAAATATTTTTACTTAATGTTTCCCACTTTCTGAAAATAAACACTATCAGTTTTTTTTAATCGACTTGTTAAATAACAGCTACATCTTAAATTAGGAATATAAAATCACCCATAACAATATAGCACTTCTAGATCAATTACAGAACTTCTATTTTTTCTAAGAGCATATCATTTTAAAATTGGCTATTTGTTCTTCATTGAATATATTATGTGAAATATATTTCCTTAGCAGCTCCATTTTTCAGATGTATTGATTGATTGATCATAATGAGTGAAATCATGGGGTTTTAATTTCACTAGACTATTAAGTCTTGAGTTAATCTGGGACTGAACATCCCATGAAAACATCATACTTTATACAGATCAATGAATAATAATTCTTTTTAAAATTCCCTAATTGAATGAAATAAATACAAATGGAGAATTTGTAGCTGCATGAGACCACTGACTCTTTCATATACCTTCAATGGTCAAAGGCCAGGAAAAGTTACTGTTTTCAAATCTCACATTTCCATGTTTTACTTTGAAAAAAATTTTTTCACAATTTGAATGTGGAAACAGAATATCCCAGCAAGGCCAGTAGGGCTAATGTCACAGGAAGAGGACCAAATATCTTAAGCAATTAAAGAAGAATAGGCCAAAGTGACTCAGAGGTTTGTAAGATCCCTGAGCAGTGTCCTTTGTTTGCCAGAACCTACTCTTGGTGAAATTCACTGTGATCTCTTTGTCAGCTGTTTACAGCAAGTAATATTTAATGTTTTGCTTAAGTTCTCTGTCCTTACTTTTGGTGAGGCATATTGACAACAATATAAAATCTGGAGGTAAGTTGCTGAGGACCTAATTAGTTGTGTAGCAGTTTAGCTATATTCAGAGTGACATGTGAATGGAATATGTCAATATCTGTGAGTGTTAATACCTTCATAAGATTTATGTTATCTTTTTGGGGAGCAGATCAATAGTTGAATACATGAAGACAGAGAAGTTTTTCTAACTAAGCCAACATTTAAAAAAATAAGTCAAACAAAACCTAACTACAACCAAACCCTACAACAACAAAAACTCTAATAGTAACAGGTTGTGGGACAATCTTCTCTTCAAAAATTCGGTAATGACCCAAAACATAAGGATCCAAACAAATGATCCTGCTACTGCCTCATCATCTTGAGCAAACAACAAATTAGTCTGCACTCCATAAAGAGAACCCCTAACTGCACACAGGACTTGTGCCAGGACTGAGTGGTGACAATCTGTTGTGCGTGGCACAGCCCTCTTGTCACAGACTGTCACACTGTCACACAGCTGAGTCAGGGTTTCAGGTTAACCACTGCAGTTTTAGACATCTAATAGAAAAAAAAAAATCTATTAAAAATACTAAATTCTGTTAGAGAACTATTTTCCTTAGAATTGGTGGTTTTCTGAGTCAGAGGGAAAATGAGTTACAGACTGGAACACAGAATATAACCATGCAGCAGCATCACCATTGATTTAGGCTTTGCTAAATGAGCAATTAAGTTATTTGCCATTGCACAATTAAGCCCTCACTAAAACAGAGGAAAATCATGTTACATTTCCCTAGAACGTTTCTGGGGACAGGCTGTACCCAAGAGCCTTGCTGGTGCAGAAGGCAAAAGAGAGAAGCTGTAATTAAAACTTGCTTCCTTGAAATACTAGCAAAGAAGTCAGCCATGCTGCTGAATTTCAGGTGTGGATACAGACAATAAAATGGGGCCTACAGAAAAAATTTATTTAACAATACAGGACATCAATGACTACTTTCTAGCAGCAGATGATTTAGGCAATGAATCACTAATAAAAATATTAAAGCTTATGGGTCATATTCATTTAAATGAGAAATTATGGGCATGGAGAATCTCTATTTCGCTTTATTTTTGAAAGAAAACAATTGCTTGACATATTTCTGTACAAGGTTTGAGAACTTAATTAGCTATTCTCTAGAAAAATCCTATTCCATCCTAATGGATATGGGCTAATGAGAACAATTCTGTAGCAGAGTATTTTGTTACATTTTTTCATGCTTTCATCATAATCACAATGAGGTGACTATAAACTAGTGACCTGATAAACTACAGGATTGAAGTACATAATTTTTTGGCTGGATTTGGGAGCAGGGTTTTCCCAAGACAAGTGTTCCAGCTGTGCAGTTCCATTGCCCCTTCCCTGGGCTGACTCCCAGCATTGGGTGGGTTCCACTCACCAATTCCAATGGTGCTCATTCAACACCACCATTTCCAACACCAGTCCTGACTCTCATTTATTAATGAAAGTATTTTTTTAAATGTAATCTTCTAGGATCAGAAAAAAAAAAAGTGTGGGGTCTGCACCTTGCTGCTTGATTTGAATGCCTGCAGAGCAGCAGGGTTCTGTGCAGACTCAGCTTATAGATCAGCTAGGTTACATTCAGCTTTAAACCAGAACTACATCCCTTTCTCTGCATGGTAAAGCTGAGCACTTTTAAGCACTTAGGACAGTGCTCAAGTTCTCTTGGTGACCAGTTAGACATAGCAGAAAGAAAAGTTACCAAAATTGGCAAAACTGTAATACTAAGAAACAATTTGGGTTTTGTTTTGTAGGAAATTCAGGCTTGAACATCAGGGGAACAAAAAAAAAAACAAAACTGCAAATCACTTATACCAAGTAATACTCCAAAATCCCTCCCCTGTTGAGAAAAATGATCTAAAAATAGACATAGAAAATGTATACTTGCTTTAGTAAACTTTAAAGGGCATTTCTTCATGAAAAAATATACCTAAATCAGGTCATATTTGCAATTATGCTGAAATATAGTTAATTAAAGCTCAGATTCATGCTACTACATATTTTTCCCATGTGTATGATGTTGACAGGAGCGTATCTGCATCATAAATTTAATTTCTGCCTTTTTTTTTTTCCAGTGGGCCTGAATTTGAGTAATTCACTCAGGAAGGAATTAAAATTCTAACACAGCATGAATTTTTCTACAACCAGACACTCTTACAGCTGACATTTATATTTCATGCTCCTCGTTTTCTTGTACTTCACACAAAACCTTATCCTTAGAATGCAAGGGTCCTGAACACTTGAATCACATTGAGGATGTTGTGAATCAGACTCTCAGCAGAGAGCCTGATTGCATTTGGAAAAGAGTAATTCCAACAGGTTCGAGCAGCTGTAGTCTACATCTCATCCTTTCCCCGGAAATTTTGATTAAATGTCATAGAGTGCATTATCATTGGTGTTCTGTATTGACCACAGAATTAACCTCCATGAGGGTTCACAGCTCGGCAAGATGAGGTTTTGCTGTCTCCACCACTTTACCATGACACAAGAAAACCAGGATCAGGACCCTCCATCAATAAATGTAAACAGTGCTCACCTCCTGCTTCTGAACCTCCTGCCAAAGGGAACTGCAGGTCACCTGGATCAGACACTTGTCTGCTTTCGTCCTTTCTGCAGGGAAAAAGTTACATCCAATGCTTTTCCTTGGCCACAGAATAATAAGAGAGCACACAGCTCCCATGGATCATCTGACTCAGTAATTTTATTTTGTTTAAATGTCCAGATTGCCTCCTTGTGATCACTTCAGACATAGTCATTGAGACAGCCTCAGAATAAATACTGTCCTTCTTACTTGACAAATTCCTTTACTTGACTATTTCTTTGTTACAGTTCAGTACTAGACTCACTATCCATCTTTACCTGATTTTTTCTTAAAAATTTTCTCCCCTGGATAGCAGTAACAATCAGTGTTGAGTCATGAAAGCATTCCTGATTCTATCTCAATATTTATTTCAATGGATATTAAATGGTTCTGATCATCACCTGCCTACTGAAGTAATCAATGTCACCACTGGCTCTAAAATAGCTGGTTGAATCTTATGGAAACTAAATTATTGCTTTAAAATAATGTGTGCCTCTTATTGTTTGCCTACCCGAAGTTAAAAATGTTCTTTCTAATGAAATCTACATAATTTCTTGGATGAGCTGAGAAATGGTACATGCAAGAGCTACAGCAGCCTATCTTGGAATGTCGTCTATTCTTCCATTAACTATTCTGCTTTTATAAGTGGTACTTAATTCTGCTAAGAGCTAATGAGAAGTTTCTCTTCTGTGAAATTATTTCTGACCAAGAAAAAAAAATATTTTTTGGAAGGAGGAGAGAATAAAATCCTTAGTAACAGCCTCGGTGAAGCCTCTTTATCCGTGAAGATTCTTTAGGGTCCAAAAGAATACACAGCTACTGAGACATCATCCTCAAACTGCCTGTATTATGGTGTGGATTTCTTGTGACTTTCTGTGGCAATCACTTATAGATTCCTAATTTATTGGTGTAGTTCTTTGAGGAGGAAATAATCCAAACTGACTAGTCACTATCTACCTGAAAACTGTGCACCACAAAATTCTGAAAGATTAGGCATGACCTCAGCCCTACTTTTACTATACCTGAGCAGAATCTCCAATTTTCCATCAGCAGCACAGGACCAAGCAAAAGACACAAAAATCTCCAAAGCAGTCTTACCAGAAAAATTGAAAGTAGTCTCATTTTCAGAAGGGGTCAATTAAATCAAGGACCTGGCTTTCATCATAGGATAGGAATAAAGCAGTAAAATCACTGAAACACTTGAATAAAAAGCTAGTAATTTGCCAACCCCATTCTAGGGAGAAAAATCCTATCTATTTATCAAAACAGAGTTTGCAATGTGTGCCCTCATTACCCTCATTATTGTCAATTCTGAGAAGTCAGATTGCAGTACCTTGTGCAGGAACTCACTGAGCTGAAGAGCACAAGGGAGTTCACTGGTGGGAAGATTTTGTTAGCCAACAAAAATTACAGCTTTCAGATTCCAGCCCAACCTGTTTGGAGCCAGAGCTGCTTTACAGGTTCCATAGAGCAGAGCCCTTGTATGAGCTGAGATTTCCTGCCACAACTGAAAACAGACTATGCATTACAAGATCAGCATCTTGGTTGATAATTAATCTTTGCAGTGAGCTCCTGTTTTGACCTTGCCAACAATATAGAGAAAAATCTGGTCAAAGAAAAGGTATTGAGACTGGACATAGTTTTGGGGTTTATCTTATTCCAACAAAAAAATGCACACCATTTTCAAGCATTATTACAAACATCACTTTTAACCACAGCAGAAGACTCATCTTGACAGACGCAGCAGCGCCATAAATTATTGGGAAGATTCATATAAAACGAGATGATGGGTAAAATTGAGAAATAATATTCTAGTATTGGAACCTATATTAATCTTGGAGATAAATGATGCATGTCAAGAATTCTTATGCTTTATTGTAGAACTAGGAGAGAGAAATTGTGTAGGTACCAAAACTGTTGATAAGGAAATAAGGAAAAGAATAATCACCACTCCCCTGCCAGAAGACAAAACGTTATATTCCTTGGCCAAAGACATCATCCTGCCTTTCCCAAAAGATTTGTGAGAACAGCTTTAGGATAAAGCTGTTCCCCTGTGATGTGCTCTATTAAAATATATTTTAAAAAATAATTATATGAAGTGATAAGCCTGAAAAAGAAAATAACATAATTCCTAAAGAAAAGAGAAGAGGGAGTGAAGGACAAGTGGCCACATTAACAGGATAGGAGGGATGCAAGGTGGTGTTTAACTGAAGAGTAACAGAGATCAGGAAGGTTACAGAATTTTGGGAAGGGGGAACATGGGTGGCAATAACGAAGGCTATTATGGGAACCTTACTCTTACTCCAGCTTCACTCTTCCCTATGTTCCAATGTTGAATAGAAAGGAATGTATGCAAGTCTAAAAGAAATTTTATATCTGTATTTACCTGACAGACATTAAACAAGAATGTAATGTCCTTTTAGGAAACAAGAGAAACTCAGACTTTTATTTTTTAAAAGACACACGTTTTCATGATTATGAAACAGGAAAAAGGGCCCAGGTAAAGTACTTTCAACTGTTTCTTTATGCCTAGATTTTGGCTGCTGAATAACACCAAAGAAATGGAACAAAAAATTTATAAATTTTTTAGATGAAGATTATTATTTCCATTGTAGTCAATTCATGGACAGCCCTGCATTTGGACATATGGATGTGGCTGCCATTGGACACCAGAAGACACATTCACCTGTCTCATCCCATAAGGAGAACTGGCTGAGTCACCAGCAATGCCAGTTTGCAGATAGATTCAATCAAATCCATGGCTTTAGCTGCTGTCTCTGGGAACTTCCTGACCAGTCAAGACTCATGGAAATCAAAGACAGAACTCCCATTGACTTCAGCAGGACTCAGCCAAATAAATGAATGGCTGTTCACTCACAGGCAAAACACAGACCAGCCTGTCACTACAGCAGAGCCATGGAAGGAATAATGCTGGCAAGATACAGCCCTGAATTCAGTGCAGCTTAGAAAACCTTCAGTGAAAAGTGAGGAAAAACACAGAAATGATTGTGGAATTAATCTGACGCTAACTGAAGTATATAAGTAGCTAGGAAAAAAAAGAAGATTGAAGACAAATTGTGTTTGTACAGTCACTGTTATGAAAATATATCCTGACTTACATCCGGGAGCTGTTTGTCCTGGAACCAAGGTAAGGAATGCAGTGTCACTGTAAAAATTATGAGTATCACTACAGTGTATTCAAGATGTTAAACAATACTTATAATCCAGTAAGGATCCATAGTACTAAGCATAAACAGTTTCATTTGATTTGATTTAAAGCAGAGTTTTTTTCCATTTTTTCCATGTTACTTGAGCAACATCTTTTGCAGACGATGACAGCTCAGCGACACTTGGCTCTTGCAGAAGAACAATCTAAGTTTAAGCATGTTGCACAAAAGTGGTGTTATTTCTTTTTTTTTTAATAACTGGGAAATGAGGGAAGTGAATAAAATTTTTAACATTAGCAGATTGTTTGCTTCTATGTAAACAGCCTCGGGGGATTAGATGAAATGCAGTATTTAAACAAGCAGATTCGGTTTCATAATAAATGAGCTTTTAAATTATTCTGACATATTCAATCACAAAAACAAGTTTTCCCCAATTCAGAAAAACTTCTCTGCCTTTTTTCAATTCGTTTGCCATACATCAGCAAATAACCTTACTCTTCTCCTCAGAAAATTTGCTTTTGTCCTGAGTCTTGTGATCTCATTTTCATTTACATGAGCCAATCTTATCCTAAGGATTTAGAAATTTATAAACATTTCATGGTAATCTTGATAATGTATTTGTGATGTATTGAATTCAGTCCTAATGAAGGTTTGTTTTAAAGAAATGTAAACAAGAGGGGACTTGTTCTCATCTCATGCAATTTGGCAGCAGAGTCTCCTACAGAGAGGAAATGAGTTGTCCCATGGTTAGCGTCCTGGTCTGGAACTCAGAAATTCCTGATTTCCTCTGTTCTGTTGTAGACTTCCTGAATGACCTTAAAAAAATTTCTCTCTACTTCTGATCCCCCTGTATAAAATGAAATAATAAAAATAATACCTGCTTAACAGATGAAGGAAAATTAAACACAGCTGAAAAGCTCTCAATGTCTATCAGCCCAGTTTATGTGTTTGCTCCATCATGGAAATCTAGTCTTGAGAGACATGTTTTGTTCCATTCTAGACTTTGGTCCATGTCCATGAGTTTTATGGGATGTTTTTAACATTTCTAATCCCAGCTTCAAAGTCTTTGTGTCTGTTAGATCTGTTAGCCATGTACCAAGGGCTGCACATATGGTTACTGCCAATGGAATTCACAATTATAGTGGAAAGTGATGACTCAGACCAATGGTCAATATTCCAATCGTAGAATAAAAGGCTGGAGGGAATTTTAAGGATCATCTGGTTCACCCTTTCCTGGCAAAAACACAGTATAGACAAGATGGCCTAGCACCCTATCATGTTAAATCATGAACTATCCAAATTTAATTGAAAGTCCTAAGTAATTACTTATATTGCTTATCCTTTAAGCTGTTAGCTAGAAAACAAGTGATTAGACAAAGGAGGAAAATAGAAATTTATACTGTTTCCTTTTATGTGCACTGAGAAAAAAATCTACTCACAAGAGAATAATTATGATAGAATAGTTAAATTATTCTCTTGATATTTTGTGAAAAATAATATTGGACCAGTTAAAGAAAATACACTGGAAATATATTGGAAAAAATATCCTATGTTTATTCCCACTGTATCATGTTTGGCCTCCTACTCAGGATTTCACTTTTGTCTAACACTGAAAATAGGAAATAAAGCAGAGACTGATAGACTTCATTAAGTCACAATAGCATAATTATAGGAAAAAAATACACTAATCATGTAATTTACTTTGGGGCTAGAAAGTTTGAGAAGTAGGACTGAGGAAATCCTAACTAAGGAAGAGGTGATAAATTGTTACTACTATATTACCTTGCCAGTGTATATTAATCCTAATCTTATCACCTGTACAGAAGGGAGCTCAGTGCAATCCTTCAATCTTTTGTAAAATAAAGGTGTAGGTAGAACTAATGCTAGTGAAGATTATTGGCAGCTGATGACCAGAGAGCAATAATGTAATGGAGGCCACTACACTGCACTCATATCCCAAAACTTGTTAGCATTATCATTATAAGATCAATTTATTGACAGGAGGGAGAAAACACCACAACTTCACCAAATAACTGACCCAACATTTCCCAATAATTTATTTTCCTTCATTCTCTTTACATAGTGATATCTCATCTACAAAGAGTTAGAGAAAGTAATATATACAATACATGTAAAATGAGGTAATATGACATTTGGTAAGCCAGGCTTTCTTCTTTTTTCTTCTAGTACACCCGTGTTTAGAGGCAATAATAACAGTAAAACTTGGAGAAAAATTATCAACTCAAGCTCCTAAGACAACGTGTTCTCTGTAATAAGTAGCTCACAATATAAAGTTTAAGTGGGCTACTTTGCAGGCAGTTTTGGAGGAGAAAAAGTTTTAGTTCCTTCTCACCACACCTCCACTGAAAATGTCACAGCAGAACTTTGTAGCAAAGCTATGGGAATAGGAAGGCAGAAGGACAGTGGATAATGCTGCATCAGGACCTCTTATCTTACAAACCAAGTGCATACACAGCTAGCTGTGGAACCAGTTTAGCTCTGCACTCAGATTAGCAAACCCATCAGCACAGGCAGCGCTGTGCCCATGGTCTGGGGACACATCAGTGCCTGCAAACATTTCTATTTGATCATCAAACCAGCACCACAAACGCACCTGCTTAGAGAAATTGCATTTCCTTGCAGTATAAGGTTCTCTTAGCTGACTAGTTTCTCCTTCTTCTTTCATTTACAAAAGCTTTCACAAAAAGTGCAGCTACTCCCTTACTCACTATTTTCCACTGAACTCGGTTCTGTTGTCCTTCAGTGGCATTCCAAGCCCTGCTTGCTGGTAAGAAAACCTCAATGTGATCTGACACTGAACTTGGAAACAGACATAAGTAGGTCTGACAGGAACTCTTCCAAAGTGCAATTGAGACTGCTACAATTTTCAGTTTAGCCATTTCAAAGATATGCAGCATCGAGTAAAAAAAAATTTTAAAAAAGTTTCTAATTTACCAAAAGCAACCCCGGATTGACTCGAATCACATATCTCGCCTACCCAAAACATCACCTTCTAACTTTACTCCACATTCTTTACCACCTCCTTCATATGAGCTACTCTTGACAGCTGTGTCACCTAATAAAAACTGTGTTTACTGGATAACTACTTTAACATTGTTCCTGTGGCAACAATACAAAATAACAGTAGTTGCACATGTTTAATTTGGTGATCAACATATCAAATGACAGCTGGAAATAACAAAGTGCTTGAAGAGGAGGGAAGAGAGGGAGTGCCTTCATAGCCAGCACCTAAGTGAGCTATTTCCATTTCTCCAATGCCACAGAAGACAAAGAAAATTAGTTATTTAATTTGTGCTTGGACAAACAAGAATGGAATTTTTTTAATTCTTATTTTCCATCTGAGAGTCACACTACTGACGTAGATGAAGCAGAAACCACAGCCTTTCCTTGGCTCTACAGGAGAGGCAGCATGGGTCTTCAATCACACCTCAGACTCCTTTCTGCAGCAGGATGCAGTCAAAGCTCTTGTTCATCTCTCTAAACCCTGTTTGTGTTGGGTAGTTTCTAACAGCATCATTTCCATTTCTATTCTGTACTACATAATTGTAGGCCAAACATGAAAAATTATTTCATGCTGTCTCCTTCTCTACACTGTATTTTACCTTCACTAGAGATGTAGCTGATCAGGGGATCCCAGCTGAAGATTTTGAAGCTCCTGCTGTCTGGAAATTACAAATCTGATAGTTAATTAAAATATGAAGTCCTGGTCCAGAAAAATCACTGATTTTAACAAGTTTAAAACTTGTCATTATGTCCTGATCTAAACTAGCTGCTCACATCATATAGTGACAAGTGAACACTATCCTGAAACAGAACGTGTGCATCACCTATAGCTCTATTTCTATACTAAATCCCATGAATCCCCAAATAATATCAACTTTAAAGAGATTCCAATATTAATTCAATATGAATTGAAGTTTGTCACAGAGAAAGAAATACATCTAAAACAGCGAGCTACCCTGTCTTCTCTATCCTGGTTGTTTCTCTGAGCCTTCTTTGATTTTGATCACATTCCACGCTGATTTTCAGGTTCAAATAAAGGCATAATCCTACTGAGTTCCTCTGCAGCTGATGTTAAAACAGAAAACATGCAAATAATTGGGGCTTTTTTGTTGTTGTTCAGTAGCCAACAGGAAAATAAAAAACACAAAACCAACAACAATCAAAAAGAACAAGTTAGTGGCTATTGTTTTGAGTCTGTCCCAAACTGAAATGTTTCCACATACTCAGCCAATTAAGACAGATATTTTGAGATTAAACAAAACATTTAATTCAAAGAGAAATAAATCAGATATACTTCATGATACCAGCCAGGCAGAGTCAGAAAGCATTAAGAAAGAAACATCTCCGTGTGCCTGCTCTGTGTACCAGAGGTGGTGACCCTGTGGCTCTCGGGTCACAGAAGACCCACAGGCAGTCCAGGGATTATCCCTGTGCCAAGCCTGGCTACGTAAAGCAGCAGGGTTGGGTTTGTGGGAACGTGCTGGCTGTGTCCTCTGAGCCCTTCTCCAGAAGAAAGGAGCCAGCTGTGGCCACCACTCTTTGCCTGGATCAGTGACAAGTGACATGTTCAGCCTCAGGGGGCTGTTGTCAGTGTGCCTGTGACCTTCTCAGAGTTTCCTCTTCTCAGCTTTTGAGTTACAGCATTTTTCTCCTTGATCAAGTGAATTAAGCAACACAACTCACAAGTTTCACCTTTTTCTGTTGAAAATCATCCAAAATATGGGTTACCTAAGCATTAACACTGCCTGCACACTCCAAGAAGAAAATTCGCTCATCCCATGAGTAGCTCAGAGCCATAGATTGGGACATCATGGAGCAAACCCTGGTTAGCATATATCCTAGGACATATTCCTAATCTTATGTTGCCTGAAGTAGCATACTTTGAGAAGAAAATTGTTCACCTGAAAACAGTAGGTCAAAGGTATTAAAGAAAAATTCATGTATGTCTTGAATTCCTTTGGGGTTTAGTGTAGACCAATGTGATAGTCCAGACTTCCTCATAAGTTGTTTATATTTTTAATAAATTCATGCTTTTGCTTTTTTGAAAAAAAAATGTGTTTATGTTGTCTCTCCTGAAAAAATAAACAATCTTTAAGCTTTAGGATAACTATGAGAATAATCCTCTCCCTAAGCAGCTTTTTCTTGAGAAGAAAAGCCTTTAATTTTAACATAAAAATTAATTACCACCTAGAGAAAAAGTAACACACTAAATAAAACCAGTTATGGAACCACCATTAAGGGTACATGCATGAGCCACCAAGAAAAGATAAACGTTAGTAAATCCGTTTTTTCAACATGATAAAGGACACCATTCTTTACTGGTCACTTCTTTTAAAAATACTTTTGACAGCCAAGTTTTGTCAAACTGTTGAATTTAATAAAAACAGAGGGTGTTGCATTTTCAAAGTTCATGTAATGCTTGAAGTGAAATGCAGATGTTTAACTCACCACAATCATCAATATTTTGTTTATTTAACACAGAGGTTGAGAAATTCATGTGCCTCTTCTAGAGCCACATTGCACGCTGCTTTCAGAGTCTGCTCCTGCTCATGTCAAACCCTCCTGCCTTGTAAACTTGGGTCAACACTGACTGCACTGCAGAAATTGCAAGGAGGGCTGGGAAGTTGTAGGCCTGTGAAAAAAACAACCTGTAGGTAGCAGCTGCCCAAATAAAACACAGCAGGGATATGAAGGAAAGAACCTGAATTTCTGCAAGAGGTTAAACAGAATTAATTCACGTCCCCCTCCTCAGGAATAAAATTCAGTAGCAATTCAGTTGCATAATTAGAAGTATCTAATATCAGGATAAGTCAAAAGTCACAAAGAAAAGATTAAGGGTTTTGAAAACAGGCAAATTTTCCATTACATTTCAGCTGTTGAAGTCTTTTTGACCCTTTTCTCCTGCAGCTTTCCTCTTAAAACCTCATGTAGGAAAAAGCAAGTCCTACTCACCCTGCTTCCTTTGGACAAGATGCTTCTGTCCAGAAGAAAAAAAGTGTGTGAATCATATATCATGAAATGGCTGACTTCAGCCTGGAACCTTGAGCTACCACAAATAAATACTAAGTTAAAGGAAAATGTTAGTGGGATTTTTATAATTTAAAATAAGTGATGCCCCCTGATCAGGACAGCCTTCAACTACCCAAAGTATTTCTGCAGTGAGGTACCACACTGGTTGAATAGCAGGGCATTAGTCCTGCTGAAATGTACAAAAAACCTGAATAAGGTGAAAATGCCACTTCACAAGTGTGAGGGTCAGTCACCAGGATTGTGTCCCTAATTCATATTGACCCTACAAAGCAGTCACCTCACACAGCTGCACCAGCAAGTGAATGCACTCTGGAACACTACAAGCTTTTGTGTTGGCTTTGCACATAATGGAAATGTTGCTTAAGAGTTGTTGAGCAATCTCCTGCAAGGAAATTTGTAATTATGAGAAACCTTTTCCTAAGGGATTTTCTGTTTTGAAAGATGTTATGCGCTATGATTTGTGAGGCGTTTGAACTTGAAAATCCTTGGGGTTGGGAGTAAAGGCTCTTTGTTTGAGAGCTTGGTAATTTGAGGGTTTATAGTTTAGGAATTTTTCTGCACTGTAAGCCCAATGAACAGCTAATTCCCCATTTTCCCCAAACTCTCTTTGTAGCTTCTGTTTTGTTATCACCTCCCTGACTGCACTGATAATCCAAAACCAGCATAAGGTGCATATTAATACATTGCACAATTTCAGGCTCTTTTGGCATACCACCAGACAGCAGCTGATTCAGATAAAAATGGAGTCACTGGAAACCTTTTCCTGGACCTCAGAGGGCTGCAGGAAGGCCTGAGAAGACCAACTCATTAATCTAATCATTAATCTAGTCATTAATCTAGTCATTAATCTAGTCATTTCCGTTGTGAATGCCATGGTGAAAGTCGAAGCACACCGATATTAAGGTTACACTCTAGAAATCATGACAGGTTCACTGTGAAAGTGTAAGGAAATTTGCCTCTTTCTGGTTGTCCCTCCAGTTCCTTGTGTTTTGGGAAGCTAATTTTTTATTGGGGGGTCTGATTGGGTCTTTTTGTTCCTATAGGGTGAAGTCCCATCTGGGAATTGTCCAACATGAAAGCATTTAAGTAAAAGATAATTCTTCTTGGTCTGGTGAGTTCCTCTCAGTATGGTTCATTCTCTGCTTTATTTTCTTACATTAATAAAAAAAACTGCAGAGTATTTTTTACCTCTCAAATTGTTTTAATTACTTCCTTTCCATTAGGAAATATAATCCATAGTATCCTTTCCCTTCCAATAACACAGCAGAGTTCATAAAACTGTAAATAAACTGTCTCTTGTCTGCTTGGCAGAAAAAAATATTGGATAGCTGCCATCTTTTGGTTACGCTCTAAGATAACTGCTGTCAATTAGATGTTGTTTTTCTAAACCAAACACAAGAATAAAGTATTCTAAAGGCATTTGTGACGTTGGGGTAATAAAGTGAATTCTCTAGACAAATACAAATCCAGGAACATTTTCTCTGCCGTCACTAAAGTTTCAGAAGCAACTTTAGTGTATTTGTACAAGGATCTGTGGGAATGCCTGCTTGAGGCAACAGAATTTCAGGATGCTTGAAAAGAGTACATTTTAGATATTTTTCTAATTACAGGTTAAATATATAACTTGTGATCTTTATGAATTTCATTCTTTGCTCTGAGAAGTTATTTTATATTTCACCATAGCCATGAATATACATAGCTGTATTTTCTGAAGTCTTTACTAATTTTTCAGTATGTTTGGGATTTACTATGCCCTCACAAACTTGAATAATCAGAAGTTTTGAATAATGACTTCTCTGATCCATCCAAATTAAATGGCAACACATGGGCATAGTTAAAGACTAGAGAGCGAGTAAGCACATGCTCCCCATTGGATTTGCCTTTACGTCAGCTGATGAGCAATGACTAAAATTGCAGACTTCCATCACTGCTCCAGCTTTCTCAGCCTGTAAATACATTCACAGCTGTTTCATTTAGGAGACAAGAACACAATGAATGCAAGGAATACAGCTGACAAACAATTTAGCAGCTGAATTTCAGGCAAGCTGAATAGCTCACAAATTATCATGCCATCTGGAATGTCTCAGAAAGTGTTCAGGAAGACATACACAAACTACTTCTCTTAATTTCAGTGAGAAATCAAGATGAGAGACTCCTACTTCTTGGCAGCCACTTGATAAACAGCAGAACAGATAAAAAAAAATATTGCAATGAATCTGTGACTTCTTAAGATTGTGTGTAATTCCTCTAGTCCACACTATCTGCATCTGGAATTTCACAATAGAACATATTTTTCATGCTCAAGGTGTGGAATATTTCCCACTTAGCTTATAGTCCATGGTGCACCCAGCAGACAGCTCTGGTTAACCCAGAAAGATGTGTATTTGGTACCTATATCCCAGCTAAGATAGTAAAGACCCCAGATAAATGTAGGCACCTGATACACCTTTTGCACCCAAAATCAGCAGGACAAGTCAGTTAACACTATTCAGTGCACATATCACCATGGAGCAATTCAAAAGAACTGATCAGTGGCAAAAGTATCTCCAAGCTACCTTTTTATTGTGCCTGGAATAGGATGGAGTTAGTTTATCACTGTTATCAAATGTTTATGTTAGTGCCCAAAGGTACTAATCTAATCAGTAGTAGAGGTGCTTGTGTTTGGTAGCACATAAACAAGTTTCCTATATCCTGCCAGGCTTACAGTCCATTTGATCAGGACATTTCTATTTCATTCATGAAGCTAAAAAATTTATATTAACTAAACCTTTATGTCACTGATGGGCAACCTGCTGCACACAGGTCAGATATGGCAAACAGTGCTACAGTCAGTGGTACACAAGCACAAATAAAATGGCTGTAGCTGTGGAAAAGTTTCTGAATATCAAAATGAGCAAAGATACAGAAAATTACCTGGAGGAATTAGGGTAAGAAGCAAGGGAAAAATTTGCACAGACATAAAAATTCTTTTCCATCTCCAATTAATTCTCTTACATCTATCTGGAAGCTTCCCCAAAACTGAGATTTAATTTCAAGGCTCAGAAATTTTGTTTCTTCCTAGGTAATTACTTTCTCTAGTAATAAATTTAATAGTAATAAAATTAAACACAGCAAAAGATCTTTAAATATCCCAAAAACTTAGTAGGAAGTAGGCTTTCATATTCAGCTCTATCCCAACCTGTGTGGAGATATGTAACTCACTCCAAGAAAGGCACTGCACAGAAAATGCCAAGATGCCCCTTAGGAAGACACAGACTGAAAATATTTGCAAGATATATTACAGTGCTATAATGTGTTACTTGTGGTTATTTCAGTTTGTATGAGCTCATGTATCTAAAATGCTTAATCTACCTGATCCATCTGATGTCTCCACAGGTACACAGGCCACGTGCCCCAGCCAGACCAAGGTGGCCACTGATGGCAAACAGGAGAGAACTCCAGATCCAGACATTCACGCCCAGCAGCAACACCAGCTGCTAAGAAAATGACATCTTTGCCCCTTTGAACTGGACAAAATATGTTGTACAATGATCAAGGACATGAAATAAATATATTTGCAGTGAAGTTTTCAGTGTCACTTCCCAGGGTATAATTGTGATTTAAAAGTTCTACCAGTGGAAGAACAGCATTTTGACGTGGCAGCTTGTGATGCTACAGAGGAATAAACAGTCCATGCTCACTGTCAAATGCAAAATTATATTCCATGGCATTGAAAAAGCAGAAAGCAGACTTGCTACTAATTTCAAACTTAATGAAAGAGAAGATTAATGTATCTCAATATTGAATGAAGGCTTTGATGATTTTCCTCTTTAATTTCAAGGTTCCAAGACAGACTTTTATGAATTTGCATGTGATAGAAAAGAAGTCTTTGATATTAAAGTGGCACTTAATTTGAAGTATTATCTAACTTAAACCATTATTCAAGCAGCACCATAGAGATTACATTTGCTTCAATATAAGAGTGTGTATGAATTTACCAGTTTGTGTTGTGGTTTCTTTGTAGTGCACACCCACAACACTCACTGGCCACAGCTGGTGCAACGGCCTATGCCTTCAGCATGGAAATAAGTTTGATGTGTGTTAAATACTAGAAATTAGATGGTTTATAATACAATTGTCACTACTTCAGACTATTCAAGTATTGCCTACGACTTCACAGGTCTATAATCAATCACTAAGTCAATAAAACAGAGTGGCTTTGTGGCATGTCTGCAAACAGGGCAGGCTTAGCCACTGTTTCAAGTAATCACAGCTGACACTGATGGCGTTACAGTGAGGGAAAGCTACCCAGACCCACAGATGCAAGAAATGCTGAACACAGCTTAGGATGAAAGGGGGAAAACGAGAGCCATTTGCAGCTCTCAAATTTTTAATGTAGCCTGATTAGAAATCATGGCTGCATTCCTTTCCCTTTCCTACAGACCCCAGACTGAGTTCAGGAAAAACATGATTTAGGGCAAATTAATTTTGGTATTATTGTGTTAACTACCTGTTACCCCTGCTGGGAGGACTTGTCACTTTTCCAGATCTCAGTGGTACAAAAGGACTGACTCCCGAGCATATCCCAGATCTATACAAAACAAACAGGCAAAGAGCAGTATAAAAATACATTTTCCTTCTCAATACCTCCCATATTCATATCCTCTAGACCTAGTAAAGCTCTGGACACACAGGCACTATTGCATGTGACAGTGCTTCAGCTACTGCTACTCATGGCTTTGCTGCCAGTGACTGATCTAATATTATCTGTTTAGGTAGAATATAAGCACCAGTTCAGCTCCTTCCCAACCTACTTTTCTCCCTCTACATCTAGAATTCACAGGTTCCCTTGAAGATTTTGGCTCATTTGTCTACATTTATAACAGAGCAAATATAGATTTTCTCTTGCAAAAGGAATTTGAACTTGTTTAGTTTGAGTTTCCTCTAGAAACTCTTAGAGAAAGGAAATCCAAAGTAAGCACAAGTTTGACTCTTTGTAGACTGGGATACTGGAGTTTCAGTTGTACTCTTACCACTGACCTGATACATATAAGAAACTGCAGAATTTAACTTAATCAGCAACAGCTGCAGAGCAAAACTGCTCCTGATAGTTGGTGGCCCAAAATTAAAAACCAAATGGAAATTACTCTGTGTCTCTCAGAACACTTGGGTTTTTTGGAAACCTTTTCCTGTATGAAATGTGTCCTGAGAGTAAAGCAAAAGCCATGCTACAAAATCACAGTGATATACAATGGTGTAGGAACAAAAAAATTTCCAGGAAAGAAAAGCATTATGCAAACTTCAGGGCTCTTTCTGGCCACCAGTGAAACCTCACATTTTTCCTGGTGACAGCAGTGTTATGCATCTGTGCTTGGAGAAAAGTGTAAGAAACAACTGTCAAATGTGACTGACATTGAAACAAACACCTCCATATACAGGGGGTGGGAGGGAGGAGAGCAGAGGAACATCAAAACATCTGTAATTGTTGGAAGTACCAAAAAAAAAACCCAGTTCTATATCCCTGAGAAGCATATATCAGGTCTCAGCTTATAGGAAAATGACAGAAAATGGAGCCTGGGAGGACCACAAGCAGCAGTCTAGACCTTTAGTCTGTTTGCCAGCTCCACAGTTACTCACAGCACAAATAGCTGCTTCCTAAAGATGTCCCAGTCACAGCCTAGAATTATCAAGTTCTGAGCTTGCTAATTCTAAAATATTTTAAACAGAACTCTTGAGCTATAAAGAGCAGAATTACAGCCTACCTCTACCAAGCAGTTCTCTTTTTTCCCAAACCTCCATCTTTTAAAAGATGAAGGCTTGCCAACCTCTGGAAACCAGTTATATCAGAAAAAAATAAGAATGATGTTCCATGAGTTCCAGTGAGTACAGCATACAGCCCTTTCACAGAGTCAAAGTTGTTCCTTCCATCAGCTTGAGTGAACACAAGGATTTTTAACATATTAATAGAAGCAGACCATACTGAAAAACTCAAAATATTGCAGAGAACACCACAGTTTCTGAAGGTTGCCATTAACATGGCAATACAAGCATACAAAAAAAGGAAAAAAATTAAGAAATACAACTTCAAAACAAAGAAATATGGAAGAACATTACTTCAGAGGATGAGCACTTTGTATTGAAGGATCATATGTGTTCCCACTGCTTCTGATCAAATCAAGGTCTTCTGTGCCCCTTTGCAGTGGTGCCTGCAGAACTGTGATGCCTCTGCCAGAACTGAGCTCCTTGGAGCTCTTCAGTGGGGGCACAGCACAGAATGCAGAGGGGGATCAGGGCCTGACCAAGCATCCTGCACTCCAGCAGCCCAAGGCTCTGAGCAATCCCAAGCTAAGCTCCATCTCACACCAAAAGCCTCTGGAGCAGAGCACAGGCAGTCAGAAGCAGCATGGCTTTGTCTTTATTGCAAAGGATTGTCACACAGCTTCCAAAAGCACATAGGGAGGATACTGCTCTCCCTCAGCACTGGTTAGCAGACCTGGCTGGTAAAGCACCATGAAAAAGGGAACTGCTCTGAAAACAGAACATTGCACAACAACATTCCACTTCTGTGGTACTGATCAGGTGCCAATTATGTATCATTAATATTGTGTTTGGATAGCAAATCAGGCAGACTCAGCTAAAACAACACAGCTTGTTTTACTAAGTCTTTGTGTAAATAAAACTATTGTACTGTTCATATTCCACACTTACTGCTTCTCCCTATGGGCCTGATTCTGCTTTTCCTCTACTCAGTAAAAACCAATTCCATAAGTTTTTCATTAGTTTCACAATGTATATTTCACAACATACAATAGTCACAAATTTGACCTTTCTCCAGCCATTTTCTGCAAAAGGTCTCTCATTCTCTGCAAGATACAACCATTTTTTCGTCACTTTCCTTGAAGGCTGAATAAAAAAGACAGATCATATGTCATTTACTTCTGGATATACAAAATCTTTCCCCAACTCCTAAAAGCAATGCCATGACACACCAGGGATCCAGAAAGACTGGTGGTGCTGTTGTCTGTCTAGGTGCAAAGTCAGAGCCAGATGAAAATATATGATATCCCAACCAATTTGCAACTGAACAATTGGACATCAGTGGGAAAAAGTAAATTTAAATTGTGAAGTCACTCACTAATAACTATTATCAAACCAAGAACTTTCTCATACATTGCTAAAAAATCAACAGGTATGGATATCTAACGTCTGTACTGACCATTAACCCCAAATCTGGACTGAGTAATAAGCATAGCTGGGTTTTTGGAGGGGCTACCTGCAGGTCAGTAGGCTGGATCAGCCAACCAGCACAGAAAACATTTTTTGACCATGAAACCTGCCTGTGCAGATTTCAGTAAGTAGCATCTACAGTTTAGAAGGTGTGCATTATTCTTTCAGAATTCCACGAGGGAACAAGGAACATAGTGTAAAGAAATCTGATATCAACTGACTCCAGTCACACAGCACGCTCAATAACCGTGAAGAACTGGTGACTACAAATATTTCAAAAGTATTTGTTAAACAGACATAGGAGAAATAAACAAACATTGGAGAAACAGTTTGCTTTTGTCTTCCAGCATACAGAGTGCTGCTGGCCATGTCCCCACTGAGTGATTTGGTAACTGCTGTGGCAAGAGGTGATTAACTTCTCACTGCTTGGGCATGCTTTCCAAAGGGAGAGTTTGCTTTAAGGAGTTAAATGATGGAAATGCTGGAGACTGACCACAAAACACACAGTAAAATCCTTCAGCACAAGCATAAACTCAAAATTGAGAACCAAGTGACAACTCTAGGGAGTGA
Source organism: Sturnus vulgaris (assembly GCF_052056855.1). Taxonomy (NCBI): domain Eukaryota; kingdom Metazoa; phylum Chordata; class Aves; order Passeriformes; family Sturnidae; genus Sturnus; species Sturnus vulgaris. The sequence goes on along the minus strand of NC_142251.1, from coordinate 12,412,854 downwards.
ATGGGACTTGGCAAGGGTAACATTTATAGCTGTGATATAAAATTAGACCCCAGGCAGACTCTGTTTTGTATCAAAAATAATTTGTTCAATTTTTTCCACTGACAAAAATTGAAACTTAAGCATTGAGTTAGGCTTGCTCAGTCGACTCCCAAATCTCATGATATACAAAGAACTGAAAAAAATCACATTAAATCAAAACTATTTGAGAGCTATATTGGGGTGTCTCCAACACAGCCTTGGATGTACTGTTCAAGCAGGAACATGGGGATTCATCCCTATGATTAATGAACAGTAATGGAATCTCCCAAACAACAGCCAATACACAAAGTTGATCAGATGCAGTGGAGATGAGTCCAGAAAAGAAAGAGATGAAGAAAATAAATGTCATAATCTTTAAAATACTGAATTCCAGATCATTGTACATCTATTCAGATTTAACATTACACAGGTAACAGGTAAATAGGTAGCACCTATTTTCTGCTGCATGTTCCTGTCTCAAACACTTCCCCCTGTCCTGACCACCAAATGTCCAGTTTCTTTCTTTCAAGCTCCTCCATAGAATTAATTTTCAAATCATTTTCCATATAATTTTTTAACTTCTCTTTACCGCTAAGCAGCCTTTGATTTCTTTTTTCTCCCATGCATTACAAAATTTTATATATTATTAAACATATATTTAAATTTATATTATATTTATATTATTCCACCTGTAAGGCAGTAAATAACTCATGCATCAAATGCAACTTAAAAAGGAATAAAAAAAACTTCACAATCTATTAGAATTAAACTTTTGGACAAAATAATCTTTCCTGAGAATATTTTGCATTGTGAGTCAAGTCTTTAATTCTCAGTCAAAGACTTTAAATGTATAACTCTCTTCAAGTCAAGTTTATGTCAAGCTAGAATCTTGCATCATATTCAGGTGCACTTTGCTAGATTTTTTTGTCCAGACAGCAATATTGGCACAGGGTGTGTAGTGATTCTCTGTTTCACTCATGCCATGTCAGGCATAGAGACTGTGTTCTGGACAGCTGTTCACACTCCTAGAGCAACTACAACAATTCAATTGAGCAAAAATTGGTGTATTTCAAATTGTTCTCAGTGCAAATTGGTAGTTAGGAAGTATTTCCAGATCATTTCAGGGATTTCAGATAGATCTAATTCTGGGTTGCTGCTGGAGATTTCAGCATACTCCATGCTCAGATGTTGTATTTCTAGCAGAGGGGATGAAAAGATTCCATTTCAAAATATTATATTTCTGCATTTGATAATCTGAACCATATTAAATTAGAATATATGTTTTATACAGAATTTGATTAATAGAGTTGTTTCAAGAAGAGTAGATTTACATCTTTTAATAAACAATGAAGAAAATGATTGTTCCTAACTGCAGGATGAAAAATGAGATAAAAATGATGAAGTAAAGTAACAGAAAGGTTAAACTAAGGTTAAACTTAAAAGCATCTAAAAAGTAGTCACAAGAAAGTTTTAGTAGCCATTTATGGCTACTGGATGGCAAAGCATAGGGTATATTGGTAATTATTGAAGAACAATTTTCTCCTGCAACTACTCACCTGTATGCTACAGGAATTAGGTTTCTTTCCTGGCACACCATCCTGAGCAACATCCTGAGTAGATATAAAAAAAAATCTTCTATCTAAAGTTTAGTCAAAAGCATGTTGAATTTGTCTCCTGTGTCACAAAAGTTATTCCAGGAGCCTACAGAGCACTGCAGAAGTCTGTTCTTTAAATAAGCTTTAATTTTGTTTGACAAACATAATCCTCCTGCAGTGATGTGTTGTAACACACAAATGCAATGAGTGAAGAAGGAGGCTCTTTTCGTTAGGAAACATGGAAAAAAAGTTCAGCTGGAAAAAAATACTCAGACGGCATGTCAAAACCCATATTCAAAAGAAAAATAAGACCAAGGAACAGAAAAGGTTAAAATGAAGCTAAAATCTAGCAGGAAAATTCAGCATCTCTACCTTCAGGACATGTGTTAAATATATATGAAATTCAAATCCATTTTTTTAAATTACTATATTAACTGTATGTGGGGAATTTTTAAGTTGTTTTTTTTTTTGTCTGTTTTTTGGTTTTGTTGGTTGGTTTTTTTGTTTGTTTGTTTGTTTGGGGTTTGGTGGGGGTTTTTTTGGAGTGGAAAATTTGAAAACAAAATCCCAGACTCAGCAAAAAGATCCATCTGGATCCCATGCTGCCCAAAGCTGCACGCTCATGGTTGTGTAGGTTTACACAGGACAGAAGATTGTGCCAGACAGCAACTGTATCCCCGAATTGGCCTTCTCAAATTAGACATTTGCTTCTAATCACAGTTGTCAAGCTGTAATAAGGACAGAAGAATAAGAGCTTTTAAACAATGCAGTATAGCCATGTAAGAATTTTCTATAGAACCTTGCCTTCAGATCAGATCCTCCCAGGTAAGGAAATTGAACCAGGACACCTGGAGTTTGTAGCAGCCTCTCAGAATAACCAGCTGTGTAATTTTTCTACCACACGAGTTAATTTCTAAACTTTTCCCCTGTTCCCCAAGTTGTAACACCCTCACACGACATTTGTGGCAGATCTGATGGGTCTTTGAGTTATTTAGAGGTTGGACTTGATCAACAGAGAAAAGGCACGAGAGCAACAAGCTCCATCCATATGCAAGAACAGCATGCAGCAGTGAATGGAGCTCTGTCATGGCCATGAAGAAGTACAGATAAAGGAAATTATAACTTCAAACTGAGCTTCACTTTTCTTTGCATATCTCTTGCAATGAGAAGAACAAGTGTAGCTTAGGACCATTCTGTCACACTCTAGGAAGAAAGAAAGAAAGAGGCACAAAACTCGGTGAAAGAAATTAAAATATTAGGTGCAGGACTGAAAAAAAATCATGTTAATATTTCCTCAGAAAGGCAATTGTAGAAGAGAAGTCAGACTACAGTTAATTTCCTTTGGTTTTTGTGATTCATTTCCATGGTTTGTAATGGCAAAAAGATTCAATTTAGTGGACACATATCCTAAAATATGCAACTCCTCACAGTATCCTTACTACAGCCACCTGAGGAATAAGCAACCATTTCCTTGAACATGGAACAATTGTAAATTAACATATAGTAGCCAAGCACAGCAGTAACACAGTAATAACTATCTTCTTCCCCATCCCAGTTAATGAATTCCTGAGGGCAAGCAAAATAGCTAACAGCTGATGGGGCTCTGAAGGCTGAATATGAATCATCCCCTGCCTCGTCAGCATCCTGACTCCTCTTATTGTGCACAAAACAATGTTATTTATTTATTGCCCATCTCTGCAGCACGTGGGTGCCAGTTTACAGTCAGTGTGCTGGCAGGCACACCGTTCAGCACGGGCTCCAGCCCATGTCAGATTGCTCTTAGATGTCGTTAGCATCAGCTTTTTCTGCTTTGCTTTGTCTCTCCCCTCTGCTGTCACTCTGGCAGTTGCAGTCGGTGGCTGAATTTGTCACTGCTTTCCCATTGTTCGGGATTCTGGATGAAGTCAGTAACAATGCAGTGGGAGCCCAGCCTTAGAGATAAGCAGCAGGCAGGAGGGAAAATGGTATGGGATTTGTTGGTAACAGCTCCAAATTGTTATCAGCTCCCATTTTTGTATCATCAATGCCTGTTTCTTTTGTTTCTAGGTGTATCATTCACATGTATTTTAATGGGAACTGAGCTTTTGAGCATATCCAATGCGTTTACCTTTCACTAAATAATTGCATTCTGCATTAAATCATTCACATAATTACTACTCATAAGTAGTTAGAGAGCTGCTTTTTCTCTGTACAGATCCTTTTGCATTTCCTTTGGCAAAGCTCCTCTCCTATGTAAACAAAGCTATCCACATTTTACGTACTAAAAAATGGGCAACACACCATGCTGAAGTCCAAGGCTGAATTTCAGGCCTTTTCTACAATTTAGCATCTTTTGCTTCTTTTGGTTTTGTTTTTTTTTCTTTTTTTTTTTTAGTTAAGTTTCACAGTCTTCATATTTCAAATGAGTTGAGATACAAACTTCAAGGTAGAGACATTTTGAATAAACATGCTAAGTATCTGGAAAAAAAAATCAACAAAAAACAAGAAGCAAAAGACAAGAGGAATAACAAAATCATTTAGGTTGGGAAAGACCTTTAAGATAATTGAGTCCAACTATTAACCCAGAACTGCCACATCCACCACTAAAACATGCCCCTAAGTGCCAAATCTACACCTGCAGGGATGGTGACTAAACCACTTCCTTAGGCAGCCTGTTCCAATGCCTGGCAACCCTTCCAGTTAAGAAATTTTTCCTAATATCCAATCTGAAACTCTTCTCTCAGTAGCTCATATTCTTGGGGTATCTGAATTTTGGAGTGCTCTGCATAAATAATTCTGATTTGTTTCTAGAACTGGTAAGTCCTGCTGATCTTATCAGATATCTTTAAGTATCACATTCAAAAATGTCAACAGATACCCTAGTTAGTCACACATATGCACATTAAAAAAACTCAATACACTCCAAACTGGAGGCCACTCAAAAAATCTGAATGTAAAGTTATTCAGTTCTTAGAAGAGACACTGACAACCCACAGATATGAGGTCACTGGAAATGGTGTATATGCAAGTAATTATTTCCCACATAGAAAATGCAAGAAATCTTACTGACTGTTCTCTGTGATTTTGAAGCCTGGAAATCAAACAACTATTTAAAACTGTTGAGCAAAACCAAAATTTCAGCAACAAAAGAAAGAATCCTGTAAAGCTTCACTGTGCGAAATGTTTGCATTTTTTTCTTTTAATTTTCTTTTGTTCTCGTGTTTTATTCTTGTATTTTATTACAAAAAGCTAAGAGCCAAAGGGTCATTCGAGTCATCTCAGTTAAAAGATTTTAAAGGGCACCCAGAAAAATGACAGTTGGAGGAGCCCTGAAATTCCTGTGGTGAAATGGCAGCAATCTGGAAAGTGACTGTATGGGCAGATAGCTCCATTAAACCTCCCCAGTCCCCCGTGAATGCATCATTATTTAGTTTCTCCCACAGAGGGAAGTACATGGCTCTCCATGTGGAATTTATTTGTTTTAAGAATGGCTTCTGTCTGCATTTAATTACTTTAGCACACAAAATGTCCTGTCACCTGAATAGTGTCACCCTATCTGCTGGTCCTAAAGGCTGTTTGGAAATAAACATTTCTGTAGCAAGCTATTAGGCAATGACACGAGGAATAGAGGATTCTATAACACAGTCAGGTTATACAATCTCTTCCATCCTTTTATCAACGTGTCTCACATGAAGGTAAAACAATACAAAGGGAGCACATTAAATGTACACAACCTTCTGACTCAGAGCCACTCACACAGTGAGTTCTCGCTTATTTTCAGGCACCAAAGCAAGGGACCCCACTGGGACCCTAATGCAAGAATTTACAGAGCCAATTTCTTTGCAGTCTTTAAGCTGTTTCACTGCTTACTGAGATATATCCTCAATACCTATCTGATACTTTGGAACAAACAAAAACTGACTAGGAAGTTTTCTGACAACAATTCACAGTCACAATACAACTTAAAGGTAATCTTGCAATAAAAGTTTAACCTATTCCTTTTCATCAGGGGGAAGACTCTATTCTCTCCTATTCAAGCCACTGGCAAAATTCAGAAGAAATGTGACCAATTATAAATTATTTGCAAGAATGCAATTTTTTCTTCTCTGTAATTTTTTAACTATTTTTCTATCCTATTTTGGCAATAAGAGCACCACAGAGCACAGAATAAAAAAGTACAGCTATGGCAATTTAAATTTGCCTATTGAGTTACTATAGGTTCAGAGCTATATCATATCCTATTACATACACAGTAGCAGACAAAAATTGAACCCAGTAATCCTGTGTAGTCTTCAGACACGGATAAAGGTAATAGATCTCTTGAATCAACAGCTCAGAATCTATTTTTCATTCAGTTTCAAGTTCAGGTTAAGGAGAGCTCCTACTGGGGACATCACAAAGTAAATTTTTTTTTCTTCATGAGTAAAGAGCCCTCTGTACGTATTAAAATATGCCAAAACTCTAGTAACTTGTATATGTTATTCCTGAAGTTTGGATAATTTTTTTTTTTTTTACTGTCATTAACAAATGTGTTTTCTTTCAATTTTTTAATTACAACCAGAGGAACCGCATTTTGGCAATTTTAATTCCCTGATTTCTGCAGTAATTTCTTATATGACATACCAGTGGAGAGGAAAAAATATTTTTTTTAAGAAAAACTAACATACCATTATCTGGCAGAAGTTAATACAAAGTTATGGGTCAGAATTGCTGTGTGTATAAGTGAACTCAAAGGCACAGTTAATGTAATGAGACATTCTTTAAAAATACTGATGGTCCTCAAGAGCTTAAAGACAGTTGATAGCTCTTACCAGTCTGAGGTGAATCTTCAAATGAAGCCTTATTGAGCACCTTCTTGGTGAAAAAATTCCAAGAGCCAGAGAAGGTAAGGATTTATGCCAATTCGTGAAGATAAACCAATGATTCTTTTTGTGGCCAAAAAAGTGAACACATGAAACATGCTGAAGTATTCTAATAAGAGACAAAGAGGTAAAACAATAGTATTATCTGGCAGAATAATATTTTAATGTTTGAGGTCGATCTAAAACTTTCATTTTTGTTACTTGGTAATAAATATATTCCTATTAGCTGAAAAAAACAAATTTAGAATTTCCCTTTTTAGAAATGTTAAAAAGGTGACAAGCATCTACATTTCAAACTGTGAATGCCACTGGATTTTTAATTGCATGTGAATAAATGCGAAAATACCTCATTATCTGCAGCTTTGAAGAGAGAGAGTGTGTCTGGGACTGTGTGTGTGCAGTAACTGCACACAGAAATGCTCAGAGCTCAGCAGCTCCAGGGTAGGGTGCTCAATTACTCACTGGAAAAGGGTGATGTAAATTGGGCTGCACGAGCTGCGTGTACCAAGAGCCTGGCTCAAAGCTCCTCTGCTCAGCACTGTTTGTACTGGCACATAATTAGTTTGTTATATTGCTCCTCGTCTAAACTCCGTGTCTGCTGCAGAGTTATGCCCTCTACACTCAGTGTTTTCTTCTCTGCTGTGCTCTTGTTCCTTATTACCGAGTCCTGAGCACTCCATTCCATCTGCCAGCACTAAATATTATCTGTGCTATGTAGACCATAAAAGCAGGTTCAGTCCCTTCTGCATTCACTCTCTGCATTCACCTGGTGATGTATGCTTCCACTCTGAAGTGAATTGCTACTGAATAGGTTCCTGGCTTGTGCTATGGTACCTATAAATATATATTTAGCTATACATGTGCACTACCTATCTACATGTACATAAATCATGTACCTTTCAAGGTATCTGGATGGATATTTCAGTATATAATTTGCAAATATACATTATGATAAATTGTATAAGATAAACACTTCTTTTTAAAAGGAATTTAGAGTATTCAAATGCAAAAAATACAAACAATATTTTAGCCATTAGCGGACAAATAAAAAAATTTAAGCATAAGGTACTGGAAGTGTTTTATTCATAGAATTTTAGCATTATATGTAAAATATCATTTTATTACAAGATGTCACTTGAAACTGTTTAGAAAATTTTTTTCTGTATTTTTAAATCACTGAGTATTTTCAAAATTATTATTCTTTGCTTTGTTTTTGTATGAAAAAGACAACTTTGACATAGTAACACATTAAAAACTCGATCAATGGCTTAGTTACGTAAAGGAAAGCGTGCTTAGGATTTTTTACTTCTTCATATTTGATTCTGTGGTTTTGAAATTGCCAAATTGACTAAAAAAAGACTTCAGCAAACAACATAGTCTGAATAAATCAAGTGGAAATGTGACCTTGTGTTAGTTTTTTTCTACCTTTAAAAGTCACTTGACTTTCAGTTAACAAGTGTAGGCAGTGTATGGTCACTTAATTGCACAGGAACTAAGCAGATTAGCATTGGCAGTACTTGATTATGAAACCAAGTCATGAAATAACATTAACCCTTATTAAGTGCTCTTAAAGAAGAGTGGAAAAATAAGTAGTTTAGCAACAAGGCAAATGTTGCCAGAGAGAACAAAGACAAATATTCCAACAGTCCATCAGCATTTATATTACCAGGACTGTGCAATCTAGAAAGAGTAGCCAGTACTGGAGAGAAACAAGAAGTAAAGGTTTATATCCCTATATAGCACTGTTCTGCAGCATCTCTCTAGACATCTGCAAATAAAAGCCAAATAGTCATGAAAAGTTGCCACAAGGATATTTTTGGAGTTTGCTTGGAGCTGATTCCTTAGTAATTGAGGTAACTAAGGCAACTAAGAAAGCAATAAAAAAAGGCAATGAATTCATTTAGGAAGTGTATCAAAATTAAAATTATTAATTAAAAACCTGAGGTTTCGCAGGTATGTTTCCTAATTCAGTCAGAAGAATTAATAATAAAAGGAAATTTGCATTATGACTCCCTGGCAGTTAGAGGTTGCAAGTAACACTGTGATATTGTTGTCCATCCTGCGCTTCATTTCGCATTATTTCAGTTTAAACATACAAGTCATTACTAATGCACTAATAATGAAAAGATGTCTCTAAATTGCAATATGCTTTCCTTTAACAGAAAATTTCCATCCTCAACTCCAGCAAACCACACTCTGAAGGCCAGCTGCCCTGCAGCATCCTCCCCAGCCAGTCAGCACATCTGGCTCTTACTCATACTTAGCAGTTATAAGTTTTAGGGATTTTTTTCCACTCCGATGAAAAAAGTGCTTCAGCACTTAGCAGGCATCCCCCAAACAGAATTCTGGAAGAAAGGGAGCAAGCTTTGCTTTTTGTGCTAATCGTCTTCCATGGCTGTGTCCCAGTGTCCAGGCTGCTCTGGGATCAGCATGCACCAGTTCTGACTGATGGACTCTGCTACCCTGCACCACCCAGCCCTCCCTCAGGGCTGCTTCCCCAAATTCTGCAACTACCTTGTCACAAGTGAGTACAGCAAACCAGTGCTGACTGCTGCAGTGGCCAGAGAATTGGGCAGAGCCAAGCTGGGTGTCCCTGAGACACCTGCCAAGGGAGCTGTGTGCAGAAAAGAATAAATCTACAGCTGAGGATCCAGAAGAGGAGCTGTGGCAGCACCATTCTGTGCCTCCCAGCACTCTTAGAACCAGTTTGGTTCACCTGACAGGATGCCTGCAGCATTATACTGCACTGCTGGCCACTGTAAATCCACCAACTTCCTCAAATCCACAAATCTCCCCCATAAGTATCAGCCAAGCATTTTAACTTGGGCAGACCTTTGGAAGGAATTACATCCCAAGACTAGGCAGGATGAGCAATTACAGATTTCTTGGCTATTCACACTATTCTGCATCCAGGAATTCTCTGCAGGAATAGACAATTTAAAACAGTGTTTCATTAATAAAATTGAACACAAGGGAAGCAAAAACAAAACCACAAGAAGGACAGAAATACTTTGCTAGCCTAAAAATGCATGTATCCCAGAGTGACTGGTTAAAGCTGCTTTTTCTTAGCTTCTGGTGTATCATTAAATGAAAAGGCATCTTGGATCCAGCTATCACATCCTTGAACATGTAGCCATAGACATCAATGTGTGCTGGCAACACTTACACAATGTAAGCTCTCCAAGAATAATGAATTCCTTACTTTGGTACTGGACACATGAAAACACCTGGGTTACCACAACTCCTGCTCTTATTTTGTGCCAATTAGATGAAACTACTCTGTGTACACAAAGCCTTTTTACCTCACATCATTGTTTTACTGGGTAAACAGTTCAGATTATCTGTGTTTATAATGCCTGAAACAAGAACACTCTCAGATATTCTTTCCTCTTTCCCTGTGACTGATCCCAAGTATCCTCCTGGTACTATGAACATTGCCTCTGCTAACAACCATAAAGAGGACAGAGGACCAAGTTGTTTACTGTTGTATCTCAACAAGGACTTGTTGGCTTTGTTTTGCTTGTAAAAAAGAGAATTGCCTGATCCAGACATGGCTTGTCATTATTTTATTTTACGCACAAGCTGTTTATGTCAGAAAATCGAAGAGGTTTGAAAACCCCAGCTGGAGCTACCATCTGATCAGAGCAGCTTAGTCATCCTTCTGGACAACTTCCTTCACAGCCCTTGGCTTGAAGACCATAAAGAGGATTTTATTTGCCACAATTTGGTCATATTAACGAGTCTTTTAAGTAGCAGATTCGGCTTCTACCTGCAAATTATTGTCTGGAAATTGAACAGGTGTAGTTTTACCACTTTATAATGTCTCTGGGAGAAGGATGGTAGCAGAGACATTTGCTCTGCACAGATGCCACCTCCTGTAACAGAAGGACAATGATGGGATGGTAACCACTAGGCTGATACATGTCCCACCAAGTCCATTAACAGCTACACAGCATCTTTAGGAGGTGTTGCAGGATTTTTTGGAACAGGCCCCAATGTCCCCATGTTGTTTCATAACAAATGGAGCTACATAAAAGCTGTGGAGTGAATTCAACAGCTGCAAACACTCTCCTCAGAGTACCATGAAGTATTACATACTTCAGCTTTCCAGCAAATCATTCAGCATTTCTCATTCTGGGTGATAAGGTTTAGTGGTTTTAGGGGTTACAATGATAGTGCTGGGTTGTTGGCTGGACTTTATCTTAAAGGTCTCTTCCAACCTGATAATTCTATAATTTTATTATTCTCTCCTCTCCTTTTTGTTTGATTCTTTTAATTTCTGGACAATTTGCCTGTCTAGGTACAAATCAGATTACATCTCACTACCACAGCAGTTTCCCATCCCCTAACTGAAGCACAAATATTTCTTTCAGCCTTTAAAATTTTAGAGAAACATCTTCCTTTGAAGCCTGAAAATTCACGTCGTATAACACAGTGTCCACCTTTCCCAAAGAAAAATGAAGTTTTTAATGAAAAGCACCCCACAAAACTGCAATTTCCAATAGAGCTGGGGATCTGAAATAACAAGATAAATACACCAGATTAAACTACAAGTTGGTACACAGCTTCAGCCAACTGCACAGTTTAGATCTCTGCACAGCAAACCATGTGTTCAGCATCAGCAGCCATGGGATGAACCATGCAGACCCAGAGTCAGAGACTCGAACAGCCCTTGGGCACTGCTCCTGAGGAGCTGGTGTCACAGAACAGCACTTGGTTACAATCCTGCACAAACTTTACACACAGGATATTTTCCAACAAAGACTTATTAAGAAAACCTCAAAAATTATGCTAGCTTTCATCAATTGATAACTTCATTTATATAGCTAATTTATCTTGCATGATGTAATAATAACGGCCATAAATTAAGTGAGAAGCCTGTTAAAGACAGAAATATCTGACTGTATATGAAATATTGAGATAATATATTTATTACTACAGACTGGAAGTCTAGACAGCAGTAAAGATAGATTCAAATAGTACATCTCTCAAATAACAGTGTGGTCATAAAACCTGTGCAACCAAGGAACAAAGGCCTTTCAATGAGTTACAGAATGTAGCTACCAATAAATTTCAGGAACAATAAAAAAAAGAACAGGATTTCAAATCACTATAACCACTAAAAGTAACAACTAAAGAAAAAATAAGGAATTGCAACTATATTTCCAAGCAAAAATTGCTACTTAAATCAGTGGAAATTTTATTTAGGGAAATATTTGAAGAACTAGAACAAATTTAGTGAGTTTGTTTGAAAAGCTCATTGAGAAAGCAAGAAGATATTAGTTGGCATTTTCAAGGGACTAACAAAATCTTTACACAAAATTGTTTTAAAACTTCAAATTATTGTGTTTTTTCCTTCACTGAGGAGTTTGCATGAGGGCTTAGGAAAATGAAGGGCACAATGACTCATTAAGGGAAGATGGAAGAATAAAAACAGGCTGCAAAAACCTTTTATTCCCAGTCTAAGTAGTATTTTAAAACAAGGACTCACATCTGAATTCAAGTGGTATTAAGGTAAAGGGCATTCCTGTGAGGCAGATGTTTATAATAAATTTGGCCCTGAAAAAGGGTTGTAAAGTAAATTGAGTATTTCTCTGAAGGCCAAAAGAGTACATTTATTGGCATTGCTTTTGAACTGCTCACTCCAAGTACAGTCGTGGTAGAATTCCCACTTTAATACAATTCCCACTTTAATACAGACAATTGCCCTGTTCAATGCCTCTCTCTCCTTTATGGCTTGACCTTCCAGAAAAATCACTGGGGTCTGCAGAGCAGGGAATTGCTGCTGCTCATGGCCTAACCCAAGCATGAACTTCAACTTTAACCTTACACAATTGCCACAGTTTCATCTTACACAATGCCACAATTATTTTGTGTAATTAACCTCTGGAAGGTTTCATAGTTAGAAGGAGATGAGCAAGCCACACCAGATCATTAATAAGGTACATGAAGTGAAAGTTTCAAGAACAGACACTGCCAAAGAGAATATAAAGATTTCAAAATCATCCCTTCGTCTTGAAGATAGAGTTGACTTAAATGTTTCATGAGCACTTGACTTGGAGGATCTCAGTGTGATGAAACCATGATTCCTCATCTTCTTCAGTAAGTAGTTTTTTAATTGAATTATTTTCTATTTTTCCATTAAAAATCCCATGGAGAAAAAAAAAGAAAACAAAACACAAAAACAACTGTAAAAGTGTTTGCATACTGGCCAATCTTCAAGCTATTAAAAGTTGTCCCTTGTATGCCTGAGGTTAAATAAGTACTAAATATTTGGGGCATTAGGGATTCAGAGAACTGCTGAATAGCTATACAATTGTTTTAGAACTTAGTGAAAAACGAGCTTTAACAACAAGGTGAAAAAGAACATTCTAGATAATGGCTCGCATTATTGAAATAAGAGAAGATCTTTCCCATTTGCATTTTATGAGGCAATTATCTGATTTTTGAGGAAGAGTTTGACATTCTAAATCTGTATCATAAAGCCTCACTGTTATAGCTGAGAATTTGCTTTTGTTTCTTTTCCATTCCTATGTTTTTTAAGAAGGAAGAATTCTTACTTTAGCAGAAGGACTACAATATAAAATTTAAAATGTTCAGCTACTAAACCATGTTAACAGCAAGTCACTTTTTATCTCTTAATTTTTCCACGGAGCTGCAGTTTGATGGATGCAGAATTTTTCTCCTGGGATATCTCTGAAGTACCAGTGGAAAGAATTACTGGATTCTTCAAGGGCTTAATAAATAACTTGTGAATTCAGTTTTTAAATGGTGATCTATCCAAACCAAGTGCTCCAGCTGAGACAAATTACATCTTCTCAGCCTAGTGGTGAACATTCAAGATTAAATTCGAATTCCATTATAATAACTCAATATTTAATCTATAAAATTCATGATCTATTAAGCAGATACAGCTCACATGTGGAGCCATTTTAATCATGAGTGGCTCCACATTGGCAAAACAATATACAGACAATATACAGAGTACCTAAGGCCATAAGTTAATGAAAGGTAGTTTTACCAATATAAAAAATTAAATATCTGATAGATTTGTATAGATACATCCATTACACAAGTTCAGATATAATTAAAACGTATTTCTGTAGTCAATGATTAACAAAAATAAAATAAACTAACAAGAGCATCAAATAAACAAACACTCCAACCAAAAATTCAGTCAATTATCTGTCTAGGGAGTTGAGGACATTGCTCCAAGCTAGTCTCCATTCCAGCACATCCTGATCTGCAGCAGCAGGGTGGGTGAGCATTTCTTACCTACTTCACTGGGAATATACCACTGCTTAAACAATCTGAACTTAAAGGCTGCTGAAGGCAACTTTAATCAAAGCCAACTAAATTTGCACAGTACCAGATGAGAAGCTTTCACACAATCCCCTGGCCAAGACCCACTTAATAAGTGCAGTGATCTCCATCTGGCCATTTTATACCATGGCAGATGCTTCTAAGCAATTGCTTTTTGTAGTTCCCCTTTACAAACTTGCACAAAATACTGTAACTAGAGCAGCTGTAATTCATACATTCTATTTTCCCAATGCAAGTCTGCAGATAAATGTTTAATTCAAAAATAAACTTTTTCCAGTCCTTGTCCAGTTTAGTTTTGTGCATTCAAAACCTACAATATTAAGGAATCAGATAGTACACACAAACTTAGCCCAAAATAAGAAAAATAATTAATAATAATTTATATTTAATAATAATTAATTAATACATTATTCTAGTGGAAATTTTTAAGAAGACAATTGCAAGCTTTTCAGAGAGTGATTATGTTGAGAATAGCAAAACCAGAAACTGCTTGAAGATATCAACCTATCAACTCTTCCTCAGAACTGAAAATTATAATTACACTTCTAGGAAACAGAATTGTTTGAGCATCATTCTCCTTCTCCTATCTGTTTGCAATACCAGATTTATTGTATGGGTTGATGAAGGGATAGGAAGAGTAAGGGAAAAACCAAGTGGAAAGTTGGTAAAATTCAGTTTATATTTAACACCAATAACATAGGTTATTGGTGCAGGCTGAACAGCTCATAGCAGACAACAAGCAGTGAACATGTAACAATTATAGCAGTAAAAGTAGAATGCAGTATAAAAATGGGGAACATGTGGTTCTCCACATAATAGTGTTGTTGTTGAAAGGAAGCTAAATGATTCAGAAGAGCATTTCCCCTCAATGGAGCTGAATTCAAATTTCCAGAATACACAGATCACAGCTACAGACCTCATCTAGTCAGAAGAACAAAATTAATCATTGCAGTAATAACCACCATAATCTCCTTTACAGAGTTTATGAAGTTCCAAAAAGTAGATTCGGATAGTATTTTAAATAATGCTATTTTTAAAACTTCTGCTTCACTTGTATTAACTGAAGGCTTGCTTTTTCCTTACTCAACCATATAGTTGAGATCTCTAGTCTTTCTATTACCTCAAAAACAAAATCCAATTATTTATACTCTCACAAGGAGTGGTACCTCTGACATCCTGCTGCCCATCCCAGTGCTGCGAGGCTCCCACCATCTCACAGCCAGACCTGTGATACTCAGGCTGTGTTTCTGTGGCTACAGAGGTGTGGGAAGCAGGGGATGGATGGCTCTCTGTGCACAGACAATGTCCCTAGCACAGGGACAGAGGCAACAAAGCAGTGCCCACACAAACCCAGGAAAGAGATGAAAGGACAAAATCAGGTGTAACCATAGTTAATATGTGCTCTCATGGGCTTTTCTGAGCCTGAGCTCAAGGAGCATTTGGACAATGCTCTCAGGCACATGGTGTGATTCCTTGAGTGTCCTGTGTAGGGCCAGGAGCTGGACTTGAGGATCCTCATGGGTCCATTCCAACTCAGCATATCTGTGATTATATAATTTCTTAATCAAAGCATCAAGTATATATATATATAAATTTTAAAACACAGTCAAAAGTAAGCATACACCTCGCTGAATTAAGTTGGTAATACATAAAACAAGACTTTGCAACGCTGTGCCCCAAGTTATCAGTCAAATGTCATTCCACAGTCACGGAAAGAATTAGACCCATCAGAGGGGACCCAAAGCAAGCAGCAAACTCTGAGACTGGCTTCTTGTGTAGCCAGGATGAGTTCTGGGAAAGAGCCTTCAGAAAATCTCCTCACACAAGGGTTGCATAATAAAATCCGTTCAAAGGAAAGGAATTCTTAGCAACTGATGGTATTAAGACTCAGACATTTGGAAAAGAGTATGAGCTGCAAATGGATCCATCTCCTTTTAGAACACCCCTCTCTCTCTTCCAACAGTGCTGCTGAGGACAAGGCACAACCAGGAGAGTTGTGTCAGGACTCTGCAGGCTGTGACCATGAAAGAACGAGTCGTGTTGAGAAAGCAGAGACCATCACACACTGAGGAACAGGAGGTGCAGCAGGTGAAGGCAGAGGTGGCTGCTGGTCTGAGGAGAGCAGCACATGAGGTGCATCCTCCTTTTACACAGGCTCAGTTTTCTGACAGACATCAGCTTTGGTAAATTCTCCCAGAAGCTGCCCCAACTCAAATTCCAGGACACATCAGTAATGTCCTGCATTTGATGCAGCCAAGGTCCCTTGGAGCCCTGCCCTGAAGTTACTCCACATGTTATCTATCTGGTTTCGTAACCTGGAGCAGAAACAGCACTACTTTATCCATGGCTAATCAAGAAATCAAGAAATGTTCCAGAGATGGTGGTCACCAGAAACAAACCTAGTGAGGACCAGCCAATGCTTCCTATCTGATAACAAACCCGTGAAAGGGGGAAATTAAAAGATGTAGGTATAAAACCTTCTGCAGGTTTCTGAGGAAAGGGCTTATATTCCACCTCAGTTCCATTTTAGGTAGACAAGCCTCTGTGAGGACTCAGCTGCACTCCCTAGAAATCATGAGATATACATGATATTCCCCAAAAAGCTTAGCAGGAGTGTTCAGTCAGGATTCTCCCAGACCAAAGCCAGCCAGCCTCCTTTGGCAGACTGAAAACACTGAGCACATTCATGAAGAGTCTTCCCTTCAAGTCAGTACTCTGCAGCCCCAGATAGCACATGAGCCTTGTCCAGAAGTGTGAAAATATTAAGTATTTGACACAACAACATTGTACTTCTGCATCCTAAACAGTACTTTATAAAAACACTAGTTTTATACATGTTTTTTCAGCAGAACTTAGCTATGAACTGCATTGCACCAGAACAATATGCACACTAATTTGGGGCTGGTTTCCAATAGGCCATGAAATTACCAGAAATACTATCATTCATCTCAAAGAAAGTGAAATCTTGATCACAAAACATGACTTTAAACTGAAAGTCTCAATCCAAAATTTTACTGAACCTTAAATATTTCGTGGGTGAACATGCACCGTACTTATAACATGGGTGAGTTACAGCTGCTTAAAGCCAAACTCAGACTCTCAGGCTCTCTCAGAACCACAGCAGCACTCTGACTCTCCCGGTAGTTCTTGCACTGGATCAGATTCCAGCAGCTCTGAGCTTTTCAGATTGCAACATGGTGGCTAAGAAAATGCCAGAAATCTCCATATGCCCTTTGCCTAAGTGAAATCATGTCATGAATATGAAGGTCTAGCTGATGTGCTGCCCACTCAAAAAGTCAAGAACAAAAATGCTAGTAGTTAGTAATCATTTAAAACAGTACCTTTTTAGACTAGATTCCAATTAATTTCTCTGATTGGAGGAGAGAGGGGCTCTCTGAGAGGTTCCATCTGCATCTCCTTATTTTGTTTTCTAAAAGCCAAGTTTGCAGCATATATTTAATCAACATTTTGGATAGGCTACTCTTCCCCAGACAAGTTTAATCCTTCTCTACCACCACTCACATACATTTATCACCTAAGATAGCATCTCAGTTTTACAGCAGAATGTTGCAACATCACTGAGGTCACAGCTGATGGAAACTCCTGCTTGTTCATTGAAGATCTCCGTGCTGGCCTCAGAGTGTAAGTCCAGAAATATATTTTAAATCTAAGGTTAAGGAATTTTAAAAACGCAGAGGTTATTCTGATAAAGCTGCCTCTCAAGAATAACTTGTTTACCATCATTCAGCAATGTATTTCCTTTCCAAGCAGACCTCAAGATTAAAGGAAGAGTAAAGTAAAATATAGTTTGGAGGGAGTAAGTTTTACTAAGTTTTCTTCCTAAGATCTAAGGCAAAAATGGGAAAAAAAAATCTCAGAGTAAGTTTAGTAATTTACCTTGCTCAAAGATAATGAGAGACCAGCCACTTCTGCTGTAACTTCTTTATTATGTGAAGCTTAGAGTGCCAGGAAAATGGAATTTAATAACTGTTTTGGTAGTACAATGACAGAAAGACTCTACAAATATTCTTTAATTATTCTGATTTTAAAACTTTGAATTTTACAGTGTTGCCTACTTGCTGTTGTCATTATTAGCCCATCTGAACTGATTTTATACCCCTTTGTTAGAAATTTATTACAGCTCATCTTCTCTATCTGTCATTGCAAATTGTCCCTGTGCTTTTTGAGACTTCTGCAGTTTGGCCATTCTATCATTTTCAATACACAGTTACATTTTAGTCTGAGCATTTAATGTGAACTTGCTTTTTTGTATTTTATTGGGGCACTCACAAAGCTTTTATCATACTCATCTAAACACATATCTCAATACTGGGTCAATCCTTGAGCTAACAGTTTTAACTGTACAAAATAGGAATTATTTGGAAGAACGGGACAAACCTTCTTAGAGGAGCACAGTATAATCAGACATAAGACAGTATTAAGCTATCATCACAACAACTAAACCAAGTTTTTCCTCCCTTTGAGATAGGCTAACAGGGACTTATTAACAAGGCTCAGAGCAGCCTACACTGAACTGCAGAGCACTGTCACTCTAGCTTGGCTGGAAATTCAATTAACTCTTTTTACAGCACCAGCCATGACTCTAAAGGCAAAGGGAGGAAGACGAGAAAGTCTCTTGCCTACAGTGGAAAAGAAAAGGAATAATCCAGCCGTGAAGCTGCAGCACTGACTTTACCATAGCCCCAAGTTCTGGTGACCCTTCCTGCAGGGAAAGCCACAGCCCCAGGGAAGGCTCTGCCTCAGCACTGGGCTCTGACCATGGATACCAGCACACCTTTAAATCTCCACTCTTACCCATCTCTGCCCTACAAGGAACCCATTTCCCACAACACAGACTGCATCCCCAGAGGATAAGAGGAAAGATTTTCCCTTGTGAATACACTCCCTAAAAGTTGTCATCCTGCTGAAAAATTTAAAGCTGAAAATATGCCCCTTTCTTCATTTTCACAAACATACACAATTTAATGAAAGAAAAAAACGGCAACAACCTACTACATTTCATATTTCTGATCTGTTTTTTCTTTAATAATATTTAAAGGCACATACTGCAGCTTTCAGGATTGAAGGATACTGTCAGTAATAACCATGCACAGTATTATTTCCAAGCATTAGACTATTTGAGGCTTTGTCAGGAAACTACATGATAATTAATTGGCCACAATGTGGAGTTTTGAAACAGAGGTTGGGTCGTGTTACAAGAGGGAAAACTGAGTTAGTTACTGCTCCAGAGAGCTCTTAAGTCAGTAGGAGACTTTAGATCTTGATTCCTATAACATAAAACTGATTTCCCACAAGTTGTACAGGAAGACTGTTCCGTGAAATTAGCAGACAGTATTTATATGTTACACTAATATTTTCCAGATGTAGATTTTGATATTCCCAAGCAAAAAAGCCCCAAAACCCAGCTAATTTAGGGGATCCTCAAAGTAAACCTCAGTGCTGTTTATCTTCTCTCATCATATTCCTTTTGGCAATGCTGACTTGAACTCATAAACAATAGGGCTGTAACCCAGAGAATGCAGCATGCCCTCAACCACAACTGAAAGCAAGAGGAGTGGAGCATGCTGAGCACCTGGCAAGGAAGTCCTTCATTAGCACCACTTGGAAAGTCACCCATGAGATCACTCACTCCTGGCTCTTAACAAAGAATATGAGGTGGTCCAGAGCAGAAAATGTACCCAAATCAAACACATGTGTTGACATATACCATTACCCTGCTGGTTTTAATAAAAAAGGCAAAGAATTTCTTCTTAAAACTATTCTAGAATTGTCCTGTATTTTGGATATAATTCACTATTTGTGTTTGGTTGTATGAATTAGAACCATGATAAAAACCTGTAACTAGGACTTGTCCTAAAAAAACTACAAAGTTAATTGGTATGATTGTCCTTTTAAAGTTAATGGCACTGTTTTTGCTCCTATGCAAATAAGAGCTGGAAATAATCATTTGCAGAGTCACTCTTTGCATAAATGAAATGATCCTTTCCTTTTTAAAAAAGAGAAAGATAACTTAAAAGGAAGAAGCAGTTTGAGGTAAACCATAAACAATTGTAGACAATGTCTAGAATTTCTTCCTCATAATCAGTTTGTAATTGAAACCTTTACAAACAGGATGGGCTGCCTGTATTCTGAAGAAACTGCTGTCTTCTCTGTAGTGCATGGCATATAATCCAGTGAAAGAAAATACCTGTGACACTCTCAGATCCTTTCTTCCACCACTTTGTCTTTGGTTGTATTTTATTTGCATTGAGTAACCACTTTCCATCCATTTGCTGAGGCCTTTTTTCTCTACTTTGACTCAGAGCTCAGATTCTTTGCCAGGAATGCAGCGCACCACAACTCAGAAGTTACATGCCAGAATTCATCATGCCAGTTTAAGTGTCCAGTGCTCAGTTCTAGCTGGGAAATTCCTACCATTCATTCAACTTATTAATGCACATATGTTGTATAAAAAACAGTTCTTGTTTCTTCCAGGCTAACAAAACTTACGTGATTCTAAAATCCTGGAACAGAAAGAAAGAATGCTGTGATTGCCTGCAGCTTTAAGAAACAGCTAATCTGAAGTATCTGTAATTAATAACACCTTTCACTGCCCAGGATTTTTTTAAGAAAAAAGAAAAAAAGAAAGAAAAAAAATAATGTCTTTTTTTCAATTACATTTTCTAAGAGGAAATAGAAGACAAAACACAGTCACTCTTGTTGCAGTTTTGTCTCCCTCAAACCTTCAATACCACCATTCTACTGTGCCACTTTTCTGTTTTCTACCTAGTCACAGACCTACCTAAGAGTCAGCTAAATACTAAACATCCTAGAAACTGCTGACAAAATAGATTTAATTCTGAAAACTATGAAAGGATGGTGAAAAGGGAGAGAATGGTACATATCAAATCTCATGTCATGAAAAAGAAACGTTATCAGGTCTGTAAACTGGTCTTACTGCAGGAGCAAGGACACACTGTATTAAACTTGGTCTCTTCCACAGAAAGAGTATGCAAGAAACAGAGAAATAACTGGTTTATAAGAATTCTTCACATTACACTGAAGTAAAAAAAAAAAATGGAAGAGATGAGAATAGTAGAGAAGTTTTGTGTGTTGGTTATGCTGAACAGCCATGACTCATCCAGGACCCTCCAGGCTATTTACTGAGCAATCCATTAACCACTGCTGATTTTCTTCTTGAAAATCACTTCTATGAAACAGGGATGCAATTGTTCTTCACACTGGAAAGTATAACACACACACACACACACACACACCACTTGGCTCTGCTGGTGCTTTACTGACGTGGCCCACACGCTCTGACACTACTGTCACAGCAGAGTTCTATCAGCCCCACACCAGGAGCTCCCCAGAGGTTTTCACCCTTGCACTCGCAGTGTTCCCCTCTCAGTCATCCCAGAGGGGCCTTTTCCAGCCCCAGAAGGAGAATTACTGCAAATGAGATCATGGCAGCACAGCCCCAGAGCCATGCCAGGACTCCTCTCTGTTAGGACATTTTGGGCTGGGATGGGTGTTTCACATTTAGGAACTGTGGGCACTCAACTCAACTGGCCAGATGTTTCATGATTCCTTTGGGATAAGCTCCCCAGTCAAACCTAGACAGCCAAAAAGAAGAAACCTTTTTTTTTCTTTTTTTAATATGTAAAATGTCCTTTAACTGTGTATCCCTTATCCTAACTGGCTTTCTAATTATGAAGGTAGCTGATTGTAGTGTATATAAAGTGTGGGTGAAAGCATCCCATCTATTTTAACCAACTTGAACCTCATATTCCTGCTCTGGAAATCTTAGTCAATGTCTTGTTGTTGATTATCTGACTTCCACCATTCCTGTGCCTAGAAAGAGGTTTCAGCCATTTCATCCTGCATGCTTTTCTTTTCTTTATTTTGATTCAGCTGTTCTACCCTGCTGCAGTAAAGGCCCAGATGTGAAAGGGGTGGAGTGAGCAGTGTTATTGCAGTGCAGGGCTGACCTTGGCAAGTCTTTTACACCCCCAGTGTCCCTGTAGCTGCAGGTTTTGTGCCTCCCTGAACCCAAATTATTTAAGCCACTTGCTCAGCCATCACACGATGTATTTATTCTAGACATGTAGTCCAGAAAGATCCTAAGAGAGACAGCATTGAAAGCTTTATTTGAAAGTGGACACATAGCAATTTACCCAGCTGAGAATTCACGCCGTTAGTTTGGTAATTTGCATTCAATCTTTAGAACTTGTGTTTTTAACACAAATAGCAGAAGTTAGCTGTGAGCATTGGATGGAAATCAGCAGTGTAAATAAAAAAAGAGGACAACACAGACACAAGCATTTTATGCTGGATATTACTGTAATTGAGTTTTTCTTTACTTCAGTTAGCTTTACTGGAACCCTGGACTTCATTCTGGTTAAACATCTGTTGTATCATAATTCTCTCCTTGTTAGGTGACAACAGGAGGTGAGCTACACACAGAGCTTGCAAACTCTTAAAAGTTAAGAAATGCCAGATTCCAGGTTGCCTAATACAGCTTCTGTATTGTGATACATGCTGTAACTATGCAATTGCATTTTTTCCCCCAGACCTCATGCACATCACAGCACAGATAGTTCTTCTGTCAGAATTTCTTCCAAAATATTTTTTATACATTGTTTTCCAATATCTGACCTTATGACTTTGCTCAATTACAATGCCTTCAAATATGTCAAGAAATAACCTTTACTGGCCTCTAAAAAGAGATGTCATTTTACAAAAACAGACACATTAAGAAAGAGGAAATGTTAAACAAGAGACCTGCAAAGCAATTTTGCTCATTTCAATAAATAGGAATTTAAGCAAGTAAAGTAGGCAACTTAGAATTATAAAAAGAAAATATTTATTAAAGAACAACAATGAAAACTTCAGAGTATTTGGAGACTTAAAAAATTGAAGTTAAAAACTATGCTGTTACTTAAAGCGTTTTATTCTAGCACATTTCTGGAAGAGAAACCATGTTATCTTGTCTTTAAAAGAGATATATAAGAGCTGCCTTCCCAGTACAATTCAGTGCTCAAAAGTAAGATCAATAATTCTGTCTCTGGCCTGCTTTTGAGCTCTGCTCCTCTGTGTTTTGTGAGATAAGAGACAAGTCTGAAGCATCAAGCAGGTTTAACAAGTGTTTTTCATGCAGCCCAAATGGCCCTGTGATTTTCTTTCTTTTCACCAATGCTCAATGTAGCCACATCTTCAACAATGTTTTGTACCTTCAACATGTAAATCACAGTAGACATTCAAGAGAAAGCCCAATTAGGCAGGAAGAGAGTCAATATTAGCAATTGTTGATCAAATATTTCCAGCTAAGAACAGCCCAGCTGGCCAAACACCACAGAAACTTGAAGCCAGAGTGAGTGACGGTGAAGCAGAAAGGCATTTGTCTCCTAAAAATGCACATTAGACCCTGTCTCCATCCATCATTTTGAGATCCATCTTGCTTTCCACTTAAAAAAAGCTTAGCAGAAGCAATTAAATACTATTACATTGAGCATTTATGGCAAAAAAAATAACCCTTCAGAAACTTATGCCACCTGCTGAGCTCTGATCTTTTTACTGGTCATGGAAGGTGAAACAATGAAAGAAGTTTGTGTTCTCTGGAAGGTAAACAAATCATTTGCCTTTCACAGTAGATGCTCCAAGGTAAATATATCTGCAGTTTTGCTTTCAGTTCTAAACCCTTTACATCCAGTCAATAAATCAATGGAAAAGAATACAGCAAGAAAATGTAACTGGGAAAATAACTGGGATGCATAGAATACAGCAATTTGTGGGTATCCTCTTCTTTTGTAGGAGCAAAGCAAAGGTAATTTTGCCATTGCAGTATTGCATTCATGGGAAAAAATGAGAAGAAATCTTGTTGTAGTGAGTCAGATCATCCACCCTGTCCCCTTCTTTGCTCTTCAGGTAAGTAAAGTATATTTGCACACCTGACTAAATAGGAAGGTCTGATTTATTGACTTCATTGCTATCTGAATGTATAGCACCATTAGAGGAAGAAAATAAGAAAGTTATTAAAAGAAGAGCTGTGATAAGACCAAGGAAGTTTCAGTGATATAAACAGGGCCATTTTCTTTAGACTAGCAAATTTTTGCTGTATTTAAAGAATATAGTTCAGTATCAATGCCAAACTGGAATGATTATGCTGTGAATCACCCATTTCAAAACATAATTCTTGCTTACCTTGAAATGGAAAGAATGGAAAATCTAAACAAATAAAGGCATGTGGTTTCCTGCTGTTTTCTCCACAACATACAATGCATTGGTAATCAAAGACATGACAAATTATAGGACCACAGAATTTAACCCTGAGCCAAATTTCAAACAGGTGTGCAGGGTGCAGTCTGCCAGCTGGAGCCACTTAGGAGTTCCTAACAAAAGGCCTCCAAAAACACAGCCTGATGAAATATTAAAAATTCTACCAATTTATTTTGCACTTTGTGGAGTTCTACATGGATTGCAAGTACATAGGCAGAAGATGAGGTAGAGACTGTGAGCAGATTAGAGCATCTGCTCACCTTGTACCAGACATAGAAGGAAAAAAACACAAACAAAACAACAACAGAATTCATAAGAAATGAGATAGCAGGAAATAAATTGCTTTATTGGAGAAGAAATAAAGAGAACTTCCTCTAGGTGTGAAATGCCTAGCAGCCAATGTCTCCTGCATGCTGACACATGTCTAGTTCAGGAAGTTTAGGAAAATGCAAATGAGTAAGAATCATTAGTATTAAATATTAGTTCCTAAAGCAACATGGAATAATGCTGATCTTTCAGAATTGCATTAAACTGTGCTTAGAGTATCAAATCAAATGTATTTCAAATAATTAAATTCTATGTATTTTAGACATTAACTAGCCCATTCTAAATGACATTTCTCCAATTAAATTGTTTTTAACATTTATTTAGAATAACCATCTCTTCCAAATTTGCCACGGTATCCCCTGTTTTGAGGAAGTTTCCCTAATATCACCTCCATTTGAGCTCTGCAATAGCACAGCTTTATTTTAGTATCCACCTAGTCTCTATATTCCAATAGAGAAACCAAGCAGAGAGGAGCACCAATGCATTAAGGAAGGGTGAAATACTGTGTACATCTGCATTCTGCCAGATAACCCACAGCAGCAATCTGTTCTTCCCCTATGACTTTGCAGTCAGGAAGAGCTCACAGACCAGCAATTAAATTTATTCACTAATCAGGTGTATGAAGCCTCATTTATATTACCTCAAATCAAAAGCACAGTAGTCCCACTGCTGAAGATTTTTAAAATTCGAAAATAAAACAAGTAATTGCCTTTTTCATTATTGCCTCATGCTGACTCAAATACATGAGCAACATTAAACACATTAGCAGCTCTTGGTCTGATTAAATAACTCAAGGCAACAAAACCAAAGGAGTCATGGCCACCATTCCTTCTAGGACAAAAGCTAGAGTCTCAAAAGTGGACTTGAGAGCTCTTTGTTAATATTGTTTGGGTCTGCTAGAGAAATAATCCTTTCATATGATGTAAGTGCACAGGCCAACCACTGAACAATTTCTTTTGCACAATAGAAGGAGAGACTGGATCGTTACAACCTTCCAGTGTGACCGCTGGAATAAATTGTGCTATGAGACTTATGTATTCATCTTGTTTGAATTGGAGCATTTCCTTCCAAAAAGCATCCAGTTCAGATTTTAGAATGTCTAATAAGGGGAAATTTATTACAATCTTTATTAAATCATTCCACTGACAAAACACTCACACTGTTTAAGATGTGCCTGCTTGGAATCTAAACTGCCTAGTCTTAAATTTAATTGCATGGTTCCCATTTTACCTCTTTCAGCCAGACAGGAGAGCTGCTGTTATCAAATCTATACTGCACATATGGGCAATCTGCTCCTTTATGTTCTCTTTAATAAACTTTGCTGAATCCTGCTGCAGAAAAAGGTTTCCAAATCTCAGAGTTCTTCTCTTACACCTCCCAGACTAAAAAACTTCCAGTTCTGAATGTGATGTATTGGTAACAATTGTACCGTGGGTGACTACAGCTTGAACAATTTCCTACTCCTTTGTTCAGAAAGGGAAAGAATCACCTTCACAATGTTGCACTGGGAGCTCCCTCACCCCTAGAGACCTTTTCTGAGTCACTGCTTCCCAAAACAGCCTTCCCTCATAACTTCCCCGTCAGTTTCCAGCAGCGTGGTTTTAGCTCCAGCCCTACTAAACACCGATTGTTCAGTGTCACCAGGGGCAAAGCACAAGCATTTGGTGAAGCAGCAGCTGCACAGCCCCAGCACATCCCTGGGAGCACCCCCAGGCAGGGACACGACCATGTCACCAGATACAACCATGATACTCACACGGCTGCAGGAAACACAATTCCCAGTCCCTCACTCACACTCTGCTGTAACCCCAGCAGAAGGAAAGTTCAGGAGGCTCTCGTGAGCACACAAGTGTAATTCAAACAGTATTTAATACCACTCTGGTATTTATACAATGCTTCCTAAGCAGAATTGATTGTCCTCACATTGCTGTTCTGATGATTTGGAATCTGCTGCAAAGAGTTTACTAAAGAGAGGGCTGATAGCAATAGGTAACTCAAACATAAGCCCAGCAAGCTTTTCCTCACAATTACAATCTTAAAAATCTAACAGTTAATGAAAATGCATTTCTGTGAGTACAGGAAAAATGATGGGGAGTGAGAAGAAGAATTTGGAAAGAAAATACAGCATCTGCAGTAGAGACTGGTTGGCATTTTTGTTAATTACTTACTAAATCTCAATTTATTTCCGTTTCAAATGTATTCTGATTAATGAATTAGCACTGATATATTCATATAATATATATAATGAATAGCCCTGATATATTTATGAAATAGCCAAATGCCTAGTACTTCCATTCAATTAATGGCCAGTATATTTGTCAGTATTGGTAAAGCTGCACTGCATATTAATATATTTATATGTAGTTTGGTGTATTAACATTTCTTTAAAAAAAGAAGAGAAAAAAAGACTGAAAATAGTAAAACAAGATTTATGGTCTTTAAACATTTAGGAAGGACATATAAAATGAGCATAAGAAGTAATTGGAAATTTCTGCAGAATAAAAATGTCTGAAACACGAAGAGACTTTCAGTCTCCACTACCATTTAAATTAGTGAGTATATATTCATTGTTTTGTAGATAACATGATTTTAAGACCTGACAAACACTGAGACCTAACCCACTCTTCATGAGCAATGGAAATCATTCTGTGGAAGAGAAATACACCTCCAATAATAATAATAATTTTAATAGTCCTTAAATTCTTTAAGTATTGCTCCTGAGAGAAAATATTTTAAATATTTTTAAATATTTAAAATCCTTCATCTTTCAAATAATGTCCAGCTTTTACATATACAGTCTTGGGCTAAAAAAAACCCATGGATATGCATATCTGTGAGTACTCCTTCTGAGGACAAAGCAGGGGGTGATATCTACAGTAAACAGAACAGCTTGGCCTTGAAATGATCACATAAAAATGTTCCTCAGGACATATATCCTCCCACAAAAGAGCCTCCAGCTTGCCAGGAGCCCTGCAATTGCTGAGCAGCCCTGCACCAGGGCGCTGCTCTGCAGCTCTCCCAGGACACATCCCTCCACAGCACAGCACCATTCTGCCACTCCTGTTCTCCTCAGTGCCAGGAGGAACAGGGGCAACATTCAAGACAAGCATCTGTCCCTTTTCCCCGGTATAATATCACAGGCAGCACACGAAAAGATATAAACCCCATTGTTCTGAGAAAGGTATTGACTAATGACTGCAAATAGAGGGGATCTGAACTTAAGATAAACTGTTGTTTAATTGCCACATCAGAATTAAGAGCTTCCTCTAAGGATCATTTTGCTGTTTTCCTTCCTTTCCCTGTCCTTTTACTTACACTTGGACTGTGTGGGGTATACATCTGATCTTGTTGTACTTGCACATGGCCAAGAAGGAAGGAGTAGCAGAACCACCACAGATGCAGGTAAAAACATTGCATTCACATGTTCTGTTAAAAGGAGCTGTAATTGTACTTCTGGGATACAGGAACATGGATATATAAATGTAAGGCACCAAAACGGCAGAAGCCCTATTGCCTCTAAATCAGGACACCTTTATCAGCTTACACGGGAAGATCAAACTGGGGGAGATTTTTTTCATAATAGAAGGAGCTCTTTGAAAGTTCATGTTTAGGTCAAGAAATGGCACTTCTCTTGCTTGAGGTATTTTTTCAGCTTGAGAATATTCACCCATTGCAAAACTTTACCTGGCAACATAATAAACAGACCCTGCATCTCCTGGAGCCCTTTGTATTCCTATCCACACATTTCAGAGGCGTGCTAAGATCCCAGGCAGAAATTACCAGATTGACGTGGAAATTACCAGACCAGTACAAAAGTGTTATGCAGGAGGTTTAAAACTGCCCAGCTTTCAAAAGTGAAAGTCAATTTATTGCTCTGACTGCACCTTTATTGCAATAAAGTGACTTGCTGTTCTCTGGCAGGAGTGCCCAACTCCCTGTATAACAGAGTATCTTCAGCTATCAAACTGAATCAAATGGGTTAAAAAAAGGTTCCATTTGGACAAGTCAGATTTTTCAGCTTAAAGAAAAACTCCAAAATTTATTAGACCAGATTTCGTAAAATAATAAATCTAGCTTACCCATAAATATCTTAACTATTATCATTTCAGACAGGGTGCACTCCACCACTTAAGCATGTTTCAGATATCTTTCCAAATAGGTATTGCCTCCTAAGAATACAGGGAATTTCAGTGACTGTACACAGTAGTTACCTGCATGCATTTTAAATATTCTGCTGCCTTAACATTTATAATCCATTTATAATCTATTTTGCTTTCATATTTCTAGAAATATGTTAATAATTTGGCAGTAAAAATTCATGTTTTATCTGCACAGAGTAAAAGTTGCTTTGCCTCTGATTCCTCCTGCTTGCCTCTGTGAGATTTTTAATAGACTATTCACTCCCTCAGTGCCTCAGTTGCCTCTGTAGAATAATGAGTGTATAACAAGATTTCCTATAGAACAAGATCTTATAATGTAATCTCATGCTTTCAGGCCACATGACAGCCAAAACCACATCATTTGGAACTCTCATTATGAATAAAAATTTAAAAAGTACTCCAAAAGATCTGTGCAGACTGTGTAGATTAACCTAGTAGAGAAGACTTGGGACTTCCTTTTTCCTTCAGAAAAACAGATGTCATTGGCTTCTCAGTTTCATGAGCCATGCTGAAAATAGGTTCAGGCAAAGAGGTAAAAAATTTTATTCTTGGGAGGATGAACTCCCAAATAATAAGTAAATCCACAGAGAAACTACAAGCAGGACTGATCTCAAGAAAAAGCAAGAAAGTGCAAATGAGGATACTGTGGAAAACACTGATGTTCTTGCACTGAGTCTACAGCTCAGGGGAAACATTCACACAGGGGCATATCTTATTTTAGCCATTTTTGTACTTTTTCCACACAGGCTTATTGAAGAAAGAAAAAAGGCCTATTTTTAAAAATTTTTTATTTCCTTTTAATAATACTTTTTTATTCCTTTGCTCTGCCTGGAAGCAAGACTTCCACTGAAAATAAAAGGACATGAAAAATGAGAGGTGAGATCTCAGATCAAGGTTAAAATAAATGAGGAGAGTGGAGTCAGTGGAGAGACCAGCCAAGTGATAACTGCAGATGAGCTCTAATGAGCTGAGATTATTTTTCCTGCGAGGTATGAGTTACTCTGTGAGTCAAAGGAATAGTCTTAAGTGACAAATAAAATGCCACAGAGGAATTAATTGTTGCATTGTTGACTACTGATTAGTCATACATATCACAATATGTGTCTGAGTGATGTCATCTTTTAAACTCCCATCCCGCATGAATATAATGGGGAGATAATTGTAAGAAGCTGGTTGGAATTTATCCAAGGGAAGGAGCAGGAAGCAGAATCTGCTGAAAAGCTTGTTTTAATCTCGACAAGAGAAGCGTCATTCCATTTTCCAAGAGAAATCCTTCCCTGCTTCTCCATGGACTTTGACAAAGCAGAGCTCATGTCTTTGTCCCCACATGCTTGTAAGCAAATATAAAACCTTTTTTCTTCTAAATCCTACTAGGAGTTGATCATATGTATGACTTTGTCTATAGTTAGCTAGACCTTGCGTAGATGAGATGCTTTTCAGGACAGATGCTTGAGAGTAGATTTATGTAGATTTACTTCCTCAGACAGTGAAAACCCAATATGAAAATCCAAGTTTATTAACTGCAGTCAATAAAGAATCCTTTTCCCAGACAAAGGAAATACATTCCTGTTCATAAATTGAAGTGTGTGAATAGAAATATTTTTTTTCCTCCTTACTTAACCTCCTCATCAATCATGACCCTCTTATAAATCATTCACAGTGATGGGCTGTAGAAAATAAACTTCTTAAATTCATGAAATCTGCACTGTCTGTCCACTTAAACATATCATAGAACTTGTTTTCTATCTACATAGTGACAATATCAGGTATAAATAATTTCAGGGGTTTTTTTAAGGCTTTTGAGCCAGTTGCCCTGGATTCTAAAGTTTCTGTGATGATTTTGAAAGTAATCAACAGTTTTGAGAACTGTTTATGATAGATGAGGGTCCCTCGCAACAACTCAACACTTAAAAATTTCTCTTACCTGCCTCTGTTTCTGTGTAAATTAGCAAACACCAATTTGGTAAATGGGAAAGCCCAGGAATCTTGGGTATGAGATCGTGAGAGATAGAGTGGCATTGGGAAGAAAGATGGCAATCTTGCAAGTTCAGAGTCCAACTGGTTCAAGGTTATTCATTATTTTATTCAGGTGTTCTTATTAATAGAAGATTAAAATCCTTCTGCAGTGAAACAATTCAATAAAAGGAGTGTAGTGCTATGAGTAAAATGACTGAATTAGGCACATAACATTACCTGTGCCATGTTAATCCTAGGCAGTTTATTACCTGTTAGGCTTTATTACTGGCTCTGGACAAGAGAATGAAGATTTAGGAAACTTCTTAAAATCCTACCTGCCATAGAACTAAAGTAAATAATATAGCAGGATGGTAATTTTGTTTTGGTTTGTTTTGTTTTTAATCAGTTAACTTCTACGCTACAAAGTCAAGGTGACTTTTGCCATTGCATTTGTTATGGTGGAAATATGAATAGACACCAGGCAGTCTATTACTCACACTTAAGGAACATCATCTGTAAAAAAAGTGTGAGAAGACCATTCTTTCAGACTCATAGGCAAGAACATGAAGCCCCAAATACAAGATACAGCTGGAAAGAATAGAAAAATGAGCTGGACTGCAAAGCCTGACAAAAGCTGAGCTGGGTGGAAAAGTGACTCCCTTATTGTTCAGTGTTGTTTGGCAAAGCTAACAGGCACAAAGGAGAAGAATGAAAGCTGTAAGCAAACAAAACTGCCAAAGACATCATTCTGACATGGAGCAAAGATGAAGAAAATAAAGCATGTTGGAGAAAGCAGTTTGGAAACAATGAGGGAAGCAAATGCCCCCAGCTCTCCAACCATCAGAATAAACCAGGATTTTACACACTTCACTTATGCCATCAAAATTTCTTTTACACATAATTCTGCAATGCTGTAAATACACATTTAAGACCTTTTGCAAGCATTAACTATGTTCTTACTAAACCAGGCGCTGACTACAGACTTGTTCATCAAGTTATAAAGCCTGATTTTATGCATTGAAAATTGTCGTCATTAAGAAGTGTTGCAAAGGGCTGATTATCACACATTCCACTTGCAAGTAATAAAGCAGCATGCCTGCAATTCCACTCTCGTATTTCCAAATGCCATATTAAAAAAAGGCACAATAATGATTTGCCACAAATCTTGAAAAATATTCATTTCCCTATAAATATTATTGAGACAGGCTATTTTCTTGCATATGTATTAATGCATTTAATTGAAAACCCAAGGCAGCTGTTACATTGCTATTCGTTTTATTATAATCATAAAAATAATGGATGCTCAACACAGAGCTGAATACAGATTAATGCCAAAGCTATTTACTAATCCCTTTTCCCCTGATCATTCAAGAGACTAACCACAAAGTTGAAAGGCCAGAAATACAGGAGGAGAGCATATTGTAGTGAGCTTAGCAGGGTACAAATTGCAGGCATTTTTTTATTTACTAGGGACTAGAAATCTAGACAATGGAGAAAATAGTGTCCCAAGAAACAGTCTGCAGCATAACCCACAGACACCATTTTGTCTGTACCCTTTCTTCAATCAAGCATAGGTAGAAGATTAACAGAATTTAGCTCTGCCCCCTCACTGGGCAACTCAAAGCTTACACCTAATTCTACATGAAGACTAGAACTTCTCTCATCTGTTCCTGGGGGCAGGATGAAACCTTGGCACCCTCCTTCTCCATGCTCAAAAGTTGTAGTGATGGCTTTAAACACAATTCAAAGATAGAAAAATTAGTGTAGCACACAAATCCACACAAAAACCAGGATCTGTCTTTTAACACCAAAGGAAAAGTCCAGTAGCTGTTGATGGAAATTATTCTTCTCGACTTCCAGCAGCAGTAGCAAGCTCAGCATTTCAGAGCAAGCTCCTCCCCTGACACAGCTTCCATACATTTAGCACACAAAAGAAAAGCCATGTCCCTCTGCACCTTTGGAGCAGCAACATCCAAAACCACCTACCCTGATGAGACCTCAGGAGGGCTTTGGCATTGCATTTCAGTCAAAAAAGCAATATCCTTCACTGCAGTTTTAAAAAATTCTCTACAATCCTACCTGCTTTATCCAAATCTGTCCACATTTAAATTCAAACTGTGAGAGTCCAAAACACCTGGCACTTAAACACAAAACACAGATAAAACAATTCTTGGGACCAAAAGGAACCTACTGGGAGATCATACCCTGTTTGCTGGTGCTCTAGCAACCATTTCATACAGTCTCTCTTCATAAAGGTTAAAGTTCTGTGCTAAAATCAGCCTGGTTTTTGTCCCCATACTCTTCCCTTGTACTGTTCCATTCCTGTTAGAAATCCTCCTTACTGTTTCCAGACTGGAGGCAGCTTGTGGCCACACCTGTATTCTTGACAGCTCCATTGGTTAGCTTGAAGAATTCCTCTCTCCAAGATTTTTGCCACGCTAAAGAACTTTTTTCAGCTGTACCAAAGAATGTGGGATCTTCAGTTCTACGTTTAAAGATTCTTGTGATCATTTTATTAGGTCTTTTTTCTAAACCTGTCCAATGTTTAAACAACAGTGCACTGAGCACAGGGTTGAAAGTAAAAATCTCACCATTGCTCTGGGTTGCAACATTACCTCCCAGTTTTTCTCCTGGTCTTCCTTCCTGTGATGCATATCAGTCATTTTTCCCCAGATGCAGCCCTCTGGTGAGTTACAGTCATTCAGTGAATAACTAGTGCATTAAGGTATTTTTCATGTAGCATCACAAATTAAGAACTTCCGTCAGTCCCTGAAATTTGAAGTTATGACCTTTCATTTTAAACTATTAAAATACTATTAGTCAAGTTTTAAAGGCCATCTCGTTGGACAATATTCCACTATTCTTTTTAGCCATGACATCTTTTCCAGTTTGTGTCCTCAGAAATCTCATTAACATAAGCCTACTTTTTGTCTTTTTTTTTTTTTTTGCCTTTTTAAAAAAGAAATCATCCCCTAGGTCAATTCTTGAGAAAGTCTTCTGGTTAATTTTCTAGCTCAACAGTTTGACAATTAGCACAGCTCAAGAAAAGAGCTGGTTCCCTCACAGGCAATGCATTATCTGCCTTGGACCTTATGAGCAAACCATCAGTCTGATATGAGTTTCATGAACCTTTCCCTTGCAGCAATTCACTCTAACCAAGAAACCCTGCCAAGAAAATTGCACACGCAGTTGGGAGCACAGAGTTTTAACAGGCAAGTAATGTTAAAGGTCTATTCACTTATCCTTCATATTGAAAGGTATTAGCTTATTCTTTACCAAAGGAGAAAGTAGTGACAGCATATTTATCTGGAGCTTCACCTCAATTCACAACGCTCCTATTCCTGGAAAGAGGTCATACTTGTAACTCTGTGCCTTTTATTCTGATCACAGTAGATCCCTTTCTTTTCTGGTTTGCTTTACAGATAATGAAAACATATCAACCGTGAAACAACATGCAAATTTTAGTTTGTTGACATAGAAAGGACAAGGTTAACCTCCACTTCTGTTGTCCTACAATAATACTTCTTCACTACCGAATTTGTACATGCTAATGGCAAACATCCACTGGGCATTTCAGGTATTGTTACCAACAGAGCTGAGATTTATGTCATTCTGTTGATCAGTTTCTCTATCTGATAATTAAAAATTTAGCTTACTTAGAGATGCTTCAAAAAAGGCTTAGCAGTTTCAAAACTTAAGCTCAGCAAGTAAAATTATCTGTTAAAACACTCATTGGAAACAAAATCCACATTGTAAAAATAAGAATGTTTGGAAAGTATGTGTGAAGGGTTTTAAAAGAGATTTCACTACTATGATATGAATGCCTGGAGACTGTGACTTGCAATGGATTTACCATGCTTGCTCTCCCATTTCAAGCCAGAGTGGGTTTATATATATAAAGTACAAATTTGTGCCTTTACTGGAAGAGCTGTCAAGGGAAAGGATTACACAAATCTTTGTCGGGTCATCTGTGTTACAAGCACAACTTGTAACTCTAAGTCTGTCATTAAAAGCTTTTTCCACAAAACTAAGAAGTCTCCTCCCTGACTGTTCACCATTATTTCCCTGTTAAAAGCACAAAAAAAAAGATTTGGGAAAACTTAATAAAACAATCTTTTTAGTAAGCAGAAACTTGTATTATTACATATTGTGGTGCAATATGTTTCTCCAATTAGAGCTCATCTGAAATTCAAATACCTTATTTCTTTCATATAGTTAATTAATGCAATTCATGCTAAAAAAAAAAAAAATTACAACAAAATGTTTTATTATTCATCCCAAAAGAAAACAGGAAAAAAAGCAAGTCATCATAAAGCAAATTTAGTAATCAAATTCTTAAATATTAAAGTGAATCTGATTTTCACACTTTCTGCCTACATGAAAAGTTCTGACATCCAATGGTTAGAAAACAGAATGGAGAAAAACTAGGGATCATTGTTCATAACTTTAAGGTTTGGACAAACCTATCTCAATCCAAGGAGAAAAAATCACAGTTAATATCCAAGATAAAACATGCAGGCTTACAAAACTTACTAGGCAATAATTTCTACGCTACATTCATGAGCCCACATTCCTATCAAACATTAGCAGGGCAAAAGAGTTCCTTGGCAAGTATGCCAAGAACCAGAGCAGTTCTGCTGATCAGAACCACTGGGGCCAAGTGCCCAACCTCCACACCAATCCTCTGTCAGGGATTTACATTGAACTGCCTCTAGTCTGACCCACCACATTCCTCTTCATTTCAGAGAAAAGCAGATGTTTCTTTCTCCCTGATTTTTCTAATCTTTCTAATACTATATTAAAATCAGTTTATGACAACTTGAAAATATACATTAGTTCTCAGGGGACTGGAAGAACCCCACAAAATAATGATTCAGGTACAAAACCAACAGCTACATTTTTCTGAAAGAGCTCAGACATCGCAGTAGAGATTTAGGTAAGGAGTGCCATTAAAGAAAATTGAAAAAGCTGATCACAACCTCTCTGTTTACAAGCAACAGAAGAGGAGAGATAAAGACAATATCAATATATCAGGAGATTGCTTCTGTTCAATCTACAGACTCTTTGTTGTTGTATTTAGACACTGCATTCAATCTAATGACTCTGCATCTTTCAACAGGAGAAAAATACATATTTTCTGTACATTTATGCAGTCTCAATCTATTTTAGTTGTTAGTGCTTGAATCTCACACATCAAACATACTTTTTCTGAGGACAAAGTCTGTACTGCAGGCTGCATACTTTTTCCTCAAAGTTGCCACTATTCACAAATATCCTCATGAAACGCTGAGGATTTTCTCTTTGATTTCCAAGTCTGTAGATTTGTTCGTATTTTCATAAACTGAATCAGAGATCTTTCAATGCATAACAACATCTAAATGCAAAATGCCTTACAAACATATTGAGTCAGAGAACTGGAAAAGAAAACAATACTGAATATAAATTTCAGATGAAGCTCTTATTGCTAGAGTTGAGTTCAGAAATTCATGGCAAAGATGCCTTTGTTTTCAAAAGGGGAAAGAGTCAACGCCCTGATTTCTAATTGTTCTGAAATATCTCCTGTCAAAAAAAAAAAAAAAAAAAAAAAAGCAAAAAGAAAAAAGAAAAAAAAAAGCAAAAAAGGAAAACTAAAAAGCATAATATATCATCTTACTACAATACTCAAACTTTGGAAGAGACATTCTCAGAGCTGTTTTCATCAAAAACAATATTTAATTTGAAAAGTAGAGAAAGTAGCAGAAGTTCACATTAAAAAGAAGGAAGAAAAAAACTAACAAAATATTACAAATTAGCTTAATTTTAACATTAACATTGTACTCTCAAATTCACAAAAAACAAGATTTTCAAAACTTAATATTACATTTATCTCAAGAAAAGGAGAAATTAGACAAATTGTGATGAAAATAATATACAGAAATTAGTATATGCATTATTCAAATCTGAATAGCAGACAAGATTTTCCTCAATAGACAGATTATATTAATAGCTCTTTGAAATAACAGCTGTATGAATAGAGTTGCACAAAATCAGGTTTAACCGAAGCATAATTTGGCATATTAAAGGTGTTACAAAAGATATATCTGTAATTTGCAAAATTGTTCCTTTAGAAGTGTAAAATATTCATCGCTCATCATATTTCTAAGAATTATGAGTTCAGAACTTTATGAACACCAGATTTCATTAAATCCCCTTGTTGCATCTAAAGACTCTGCAAAAATAGCAAAAGACAGTGGTGTGTTTTCCATCGCCTTGAACACAGCAGTGAGTCTGAAAGTAAAGGCACAAACTGCACCTGTCTGCCAGCTCTCTGCTGGCTCTGCAGCCAATTATAAAAGTAAGGAATCAGTCTCTGGGCTGAGGTACTGTTTTGTGCCATTCCACCTCAGATTTTGAGTGCACTATTCACCAACATTCACCCCCATGTGCAACACACACGAACAGGATGTTTATTGTCCCACCCTGGTCAGCACTTAAACAGAACTGATATCTAAGAATTAGCATGTCTAACTGACCTGGGAGATTTTTGTAGGGACATTTAATGACATTTTCACTGTACAAAGCATCTAAAGGTATTAGTGTCATTACTGATGAGGTTTTAAAGGTTGTATTTTACTAGTAAAACATTAATTTACTACACAAACCATTACAAAGAGAGAAAAGCATTTATCATGCTTTATAAGGCAGTGTGATTTTCATGTGACAATTTATTTATGCATGGCTGGAAAAGGCAAATAATCTACCAAAATTAGATAGTGATACCTGTCCTATGTGCTGGAAATAGTGAATGCTTTCAGAACACAGAAAAAGTAAAATATATTGACATGCTTTATTGCATGTAATTTATACATATATGTAATAATAATTTATTGCAGCAAATGCTATTAAAATTCCAATCACTATTTAAATCTTAGACCTGAAATAAACTCCACAAAAAAGGCCACTGTGACAAGAGGCAGCTCTCTGCAGAATTAGAGCTTCAGAGATTATTTTTATCTTACTATTTTATCAATGTAATGAGACAAATTATCCCCTGAGTATAAATTGATTGAACAACATTAATTTCTCAAAATAAAAGGAATGGCCGAAACACAAGGGGTTATCTGCTATAGGCAGTATTTCGTGCCTTATCCATAGTACTTTTTCTCCTTTTTAAAGGAATTCTTAATTTTAATGTATTTTATAATCAGTGCCATGTTGGTAACTAACACTAGTGTACATAAACACTTCCAAAAAATCTGACATTTGAGTTTTATTATTTGAAACCAACAAGGAATTCTTGGCATTTCCTTTTTGCTTTTCACCTACAAGTTTAAAGAATAAATTATATGGCCCACAACACTTTAACCCCTCATTACCATGAGTAAATCAGCTAAAGTAACCTTGTACAAGACAGAAGATTGTGGGCTCAGACTTGCAATTATTGAAAAAAAAAGAAATACTCAAACTCCTTTTGCAAAGTTAGGCACCTTCAAAGGCCCAAATGAGCAATGGGATATACAAAATTTTACCACCTCCTTACAGTTTATTTTCAAGTTTTACAGAAATTTGCTGAAGTTTAGAATCCTTCCTCAATAACCTGGTAAAGAGAACAAGAACCTGTTCTTTCAATGATACCTCAATGTGTCATGGTTTTAGACAAAAAAAATCACTGACACAGAACATGTAAAATTATTGGTATAATCTTTATTTTAAAGAGATCTCTGCAGTTCAGTGAAAGATATTTTCTTCAGGTAGTGATTTAGAAAAAAGGTTTTGTAATAATTATTATTTTATGTTTTTATGCAAATATAAAAATACTAAAAAGCTATGACACCTTCCCAGGTCAGAACCCACATTCTTGTTCAATTTCATTTGCAATAATCTCAGATTTATTAGTAAAAAATTAGTAGTTAAAATAAACATTTATGTACAATATAATTAGAAATATATCTAAGATTAGTTTAACATATTTTTCAGGGTCTAGGCATGCATTGTCATCTGAACTACAATTCTTTGTGACCTTACAACAAAATATTTTGGGTTTGAACACCTTCAGTATCTCTCTTGTGTTGCCATGTTGAAAAAACCCACAGACAAGAGGGAAACTCCATGGGATCACAAGAAATCATTTAGCATATGCAAAGATCAATTAAGCACTTAGTGATACACAGTAGTCTCCAGTGCCAAATCACAGATATTATTCAAATGCATTAATATTAATCAAAATTAACATTTATTTCTTCCTATGCAGTTCCTATTGCAATAATATGGCATCTGAATAAAGCAGCAGCTTCCTGGTTTAAGCATTTCCACTCTACTTACCTCAGTAATAACCCAGAGCATATTATGACTCAAATGCAAACAAGTCTTTCTTAGTTTTCATGTTTCAGAGGAATTTTATTTCCCTGAATTCCCTGACAGCAGAAAACCAGGGAACTGCAGCTTGAAGCTAAGTAGTTTCTCAACAACTTTATAAAGAGAGAAAATAATCCAAATTCCTTGTTGCATATGTCTAACACTTTTCAGAATATTGGTGTCAAAGTGTATGTACAATAAAAATTACCTAGTTTTCAGAAAACTTCTGTATAAAAATATCACCTTGACACTCTCCTCACAGTGATTTCTATATGTAAATTAAATGTTTTAAATAACAGTTGTCAGAAGTTTGGGTTTACCTTCATTTCTATCAGAAGCCTTCCTTTGCAAAGGAAAGTCTCAGTGCAGAGAACCCTGAATTCACATCAATAAAATTATTAAAATTCTGATGCATTTGCAAATAATTTTATATTTTCAAACAGGGATTGATAAACGGCACAGTTCTCATTCCAGTCGTCCTTGTTTAGCATCACCTATTGCTCCCCATACATCAAATACAAACTCATCTGGAAATGCAAAGTCTCCAAGAGTTTCATCCAATGCCACTGCGAATTCATCTGGATTTTTCTTGTCTCTTCCAGCTTCCACAATTGTTGCAGCTGAAGAGCAACAAAACAAAATAACATAATTATCATGAAAGTGACAGCTAACACATAGGGCCAAGATAGCTTTGGGATGTCTATTTTCAACACCTGGTAAGGTCAGCTTAGGGAGAAGCAAAGTCTACCAGGTGAATTTAGGATTCAACAGGAATTTGAATTAAAACTTAAAGTTTGTCCTTATGCCTCCAGAAAGTGAAAAATTATTTCTGAAAATCTCAGCCAGGTGGGTCAAATTGTGCAGAAGCAAGAGAAAGGCTCTGCTGCTGTGCACAATAAACTGGAGCCAGCAAACACCAGGAACATCTTGGTATGCAGGAAAATGAAAGCAGAGGAGTCATACAACGGAGTTAAATTGTGACATCTTGTGTAACAATACCATCCAGCATTTCCTCTTATTTACCACAAAAGTATCAGAATTTATCAAGCGTCAGAGCTCACTTTTGAAATGGCTACACTGGGGCTGTTGCTTTGGACTGACTCCTTCATTGCTGTGCTCATCCCTCACCTTGCCACTGCAGTTTCTCAGACTCTAGGAAAACTTAGAAGTCTATCCCAAACAACACTGGATGCTGGCAGCCCACGGATATTAGAGCAAATGAAAACTGTGAGGGCTTAAACCTCTCTTGATCATGACACCTGCATCTCCATGAAGGGTGAAGAGTCAGCACAGAAGTTTCTCCTGGTTAAGCTGGGCCCAGAGAACTACTGGCAGCAAGTTACCATGGTTTGAGGGATGCAGAATGCTCTGTAAGACACATTCAGCACAAACAGCACTGCTGAAGACAGTTTTTTTTCTGACCTGTATCTCTGCTCCACAGCCTCTCTCCACAGGAAAATGATGGTACAGTACAACAGATGAAACATCAAAGTCTGCTTCATTTTGTGACTACTTTACACACCTTCCTTAAACTTCAAGGTGTCCTCCATCTTTTGTTAAACATCAAATAACCACCACTTTCTTCATGAGCATATCAAATTCAAGTGTCAAAGTGAAGGATTTGATAGCTTCTAGCCTTTTCTTAGAGGAATGTCCAAATGTAAAACATGTAATATAGTGCATGAGAAAGGGAAGGAAATTTTGAAGCCACAGAAAAACATGTTCACTGGGGCAGTCTGCCATCTACCACATACACTGTATTGAATCAACATGGCAAAATCTCTCTGATAAAAACAAAATAAAGCTTTCCCTGCTCAGAAGTTTTACTAAATTTATTTAATTTTATTTTGTTGACCTAAAACTCAGCTCAAATTTATTGACAGTTACAATCTTCTGGCAAACAGTACTTGCTGTTGTGCAAACATGTAAGCTGTAAGCAAGCTTGAGCCATATCCCACATTGTAATCGTCAACAACTGCA
Source organism: Sturnus vulgaris (assembly GCF_052056855.1). Lineage (NCBI taxonomy): Eukaryota > Metazoa > Chordata > Aves > Passeriformes > Sturnidae > Sturnus > Sturnus vulgaris. The sequence goes on along the minus strand of NC_142251.1, from coordinate 12,372,042 downwards.
ATTCTGAGGAAACCTGGTGTTCTGTTTTAACTGTATTCAGATGTGAGGCTCCAAACACAATCACAGTGTGTCAAACCACACAAAGCTGTCCAAGGAAAATTTATGTAAATCTTGACAAATAAACTGCTGTGATGGAGACAGTTCAAGTGTACCCCAGCTTCCTAGGCACCACTAGTTCTCAAGGACCCTCAAGACCCTACCAAAAGAAACCCTATCCCTGTTGGACTGATTCTCTCTGTGTCCCCCATGAAGCTCCTGTGACTCTGATTCAGACAAGTCTGGATGAGAAATGGGCATTAAAGAGGGGACTCTTTATCTTTCCTGATAAGTGGAAAACAAGGATTTGTTCTATCAACACCATTCTATATTCCCTGACGATGTGGCACTAGAAGGTACTTACAGGGAAGCAAGCCTGGAGATAATTGGGTCAAGGGTATAATTGAAACTTCACAGATCTCTGGATATGAATCAGGATGTGAGCTTATGTATGGACACTAAGAGAAGGGTGGAGAGAAAAGAGCTGCAGAAGGTGATGTAAGAGCAAACATGTCAAGATATTGTTACACCAGATATTTGGAAAAAGCTGCCATCAAAAGAGTAAGGATGTGGACAAGTGCTCAAGCAGGGTGGGAGTGGGGAATTTAGCCATTTTTAAGACAAACTGGCCAAGAGACATGGAAAAAACATAGAGACAGCAGCAATAAAACAAGACAAGGCATTATATCACAGTCCAGCTGCCCTAGCTGAAGCTTCAGAATTGCACATAATAAAGTGTCATTAACAGAAAGTGTAACTTTTAAAAACTGATCTTCCCAAATAATGAAATAGGATCTAGAAACTGGTTTATTATAGATTTAGGAAGCTTCAAAACGAAATCCACTAAAAACTTAGTGGATCAACTTTAAACCCAGTCAAGCAACAATCAGAACACAACCGTCATGCTAAAGCAGCCTCAAAAAAAAAAAAAATTCATCTGTATTGAGTAAGTCTAATCAGCACTGCAGGGCACATGTCATGTAGCCATGTACTGTGTTTGCTGAAGCACACTCGCATTCCCAGGCCCAGCTGATGGAAAGCAGCAGCTCCTTGGAGCAGGTTCTGTCAGCAGCGCGGTGCTGACCTCCAGCGCCAGCCCGGCCGCACTGCCGTGCATCCTTCCCTGCATCCTTCCCCGCATCCTTCCCTGCATCCTCGGCTCTGCCACAGCCAAGGAACGGCTGAGGCAGCTGGTGTTCTTCAGCCTGGAGAAAAGGAGGCTCAGGGCAGACCTTATCACTCTCTATAGCTCCTGAAAGGTGGTTACAGCCAGGTGGGGATTGATCTCTTTCACCAGGCAGCAACTAAGAGAACGAGAGGATACAGTCTCAAGCTGCGGCAAGAGAAAATTAGGTCGGGTATTAGGAAAAAGTTTTTCACGGGAAGAGTGATAAAGTACTGGAATGCTCTGCCGGGGGAGATGGTGGAGTCACCATCCCTGCATGTATTTCGAAAAAGACTGGATGTGGCACTTGGTGCCATGGTCTAGCTGAGGTGTTAGGGCATGGGCTGGACTTCATAATCTTGAAGGTCTCTTCCAACCTAGCGAATCTATGATTCTGTGAATTCTGTGAATGCTGTGAAACCCAGCCCTGCCTCACTGCTTCCATGCAGGAAGTGGCCAGCTCCTCTGCCACCCCCTGAACACATGCCTGTTTCCCCAGGCAGCTGCCACAGCGTTCCCAGGGCAGCACAGCTGTGCAGAACACCCCTGCTCACACAGGGACATCTGAACTCCCAGGGCATTCAGCAGACACTTGCCAGCTTAAAGAAAACTCTGCTGGTTCTCAGAGGGTGACAGCTTCGTGCCAAATTGTCTCCACTCCCCTCCCTTTCCCCCACTGCTTGTAAGAGATGCACAATAAGTGATTAGAGGAATTTTATTCCAATTGAATATTTTTCCACAGTCAAAAGAGCCTCAATTGTTTTCAGATTTTCCTGTTTTTCATTTCACTTCAGGCAATGTTCATATCTGATTAATTTTTATGCAAAATGTGAAAAGTTGAGCAATCTTAAAAGTGGTGAAAGGAATTACAAGTCTTGTCAACTTTAGATGAGAAGTTAATATCAGGCTTCCCAGAACATGAACAAAATAATATGTTGGCTTTTCAACTATAGTTCCTTTAAAATAACTTCAAAGATCTTTCACAAAATCCTTATTTTCACTTTTAATAGACACATGGGGCACAAGCCATGAAAGCTACCTTCTGCCTGCCATTCTTATTATCTACCTTACATAGTGGTTTTGCTATAGCCTATACTGTAACTTCTGAATAAAGTTTTTTCAGAAGTCCTGACAGAAGCCTCAATATTTATTTAGCTGTAATACTATTAGAAGTTCTACCTTCATCCAAAGGTAACAAATATTGTTCTGTCCTGTCACTCTAAAGCAGAAAACTACGCATATTATTGCAGTTTCCAGCATTTAACATTACTTGGTTTAAATCTCATGTTGAAATTCATGTTGTCAGATCTGGTATTCAAGAACTACTAGAAACAGTAGTTCTTTTCTTACGTACTGATTTTTCTTGAACTTTTTTTTGTTTAACTGGACTTGCTGCCCTTCCTTTTATCAAAAAACTCGCATTATTCTTTCAGAGTAAATGAACAGCCATAAACAATATACTCTAGGATGTATACAATAAAATCCTTTGGGAAAGGAAGTCTGGTGACAGAAGGAGAAGAAAACAACAGATTCAGGGAGAATATCACTTCAGTTAAAACATTCAGAGATAAAAACATCTATTGAACGTTGATGAGTTGGATTTGCGAGCCAAGAGAGAAAGCTTGAGTAACAAAAAAAGTTTAAAACCCGTTGAGGTATTATGATTAGATGGTAAGTTTGAAAAATGAAGTAAAAAATGGAGAGGTAGATTTAAAATTTTTTAAACAAAGATAGAATATGCAAGGATATTTTAGCCTGATCTCAGTGATGGAAAATTACAAAACAGACTATCTTGTGTGTGATGACACAGCATGTACAGGAAAAACAGGGGATCAGGTCCAGCCAGCATGGGTTTATGAAAGGCAGGTCCTACCTGACCAACCTGGTCTCCTTTTTTGACCAGGTGACCCACCCACAGGATGAGGGAAAGGCTGTGGATGTGTCCCCCTGGACTTCAGTAAAGCCTTTCATACATTCTCCACACCTTTCTCCTGGAGAAACTGGCAGCCCATGACTGCACCTGGGGATGTTCAGGTTGGACATCAGGAAAAATTTCTTCACTGAAAGGGTGGTTAAGCATGGGAATGGGCTGCACAGGGAAGTGGTGGAGCCACCATAGCTGGAAGTATTCAAGGAATGACTCAGTTTGTGTTTATTTGGCATGGTGGTGTTTTGTCAAAGGTTGGACTCAGTGATATTGGAGGTCTTTTCCAACCCCAATGATTCTATGATACATCATGTCTGATAATATTATAGAGAGCAACAGAAAGGAAATAATCATCCAAAAGTAGAAAAACAGAAGAAAGGGGAACAAAGTATTGGTGGATGAAGCCAAAAGATGCTGCAAAAATTTGGACAGGAAGCCCTTTTGCCATCATTTACAATCAGTAGCATTCTGGGGTTAGATCCAGGCTTGCTCCCACTGAGAATTTTTGGGATTAAATACAGTCCATAACAATTCAAGTCTTAGTGATTTAAAAAGAAATAAATGCCAATATTTTTCACTAACACTGTTTCCTGAGTTGCTCCTATTATTCAACTGCTCAAATTCCTTTACCAGAAAGTATGCTTGTAGAATTTAAAATAACCTGAATTATCTCTCAGCTGTGTATTTATGTTTTAAAGAATGCTGAAGTAAAGCCCTGGCCCAATTTCTAATGTGCCCATAAAATGGCTGAGGAATACATTTCCAGAGCCAACTGTCCCTTCTCTGGATTAAGTCCAGTTTTCAGTACAAAGGAGTACGGAAGTAAAAAGGTAAAAATGCATCCAAAACAAGTATGTAAATCTCATCAGCATTCAGATCTCTGAAAATAAAAATTTTAAACTGTGCTGGAAAAAAGTGATTTTCTTCAACAATTTCCATGCATTTTGGTTCAGCCTAGGACTTTGTGTGTAGGTTTAGTCAGCCATTCTTGAAACTGTCAAGATACTTAACCATGCAAAAATTAAGGGCTTTATCTCACCTTTAATTCGGTCTCCAATTTAACATTAGTTTTTCTTTCCTTTCTTCCTAACTTAGGGCTTAAAACTGGGGCACTGTTTCAGAATTCAATCACACCATGGAAGTGTCATTTTAATGGAGATGAAAGAATAACATTAACTGACATCCAAAGATTCTGACAAACAGAAGTGCATGGAAGTGAGCAATGATTGAGATCTTAATCACTTGTCAGCTGCACATTGTGATGACTTGCATTTTCAACTAATCTGGCTTGAGTAATGAGTGAAATTTCGAGGTAAGTGGTGATTGGCATTCTCTGAATGAATCTTTTCCTCATATTTCATTTTCATGGGTGACTGATCACATCCAGTGTGTGAAAAACTGACATGTGTTAATTGAACAGATTTGTGACAGGTGATTAGCTCTCCTTTCCTAAAGAATCCTAGAGCTGTTTAATTGTTTTAAAATGGTAAAGTTGGGGGGTTTGAGGCATCACGGTTGGCTGTTGACTCAGATTTGAACTTCAGGATATGGCTTCAAAGGTGCAAACTAAAGCTACATGAACCCTATAGTCTTTGATTTCTGACAGCTTCTCTTGGTTTCACTACCTTTTGGGGAAGAAAAGAAGAGGTGAGGGACAAAACAACCACACAGCTGGGAAGAAAAGAGCCTCTCTATGAACAAAGACCTCCTCCTTCTTTGAATATTCTTTTACGGTTTGTTTTTTTAAGTTTTCAAACTACATACTCAAAGATGAAGGGCATTAGATCTTTTTAAGTGGAAAAAAATGTCAAGGAATTCATGGGAAAACTCTACCAGGTGCTTGGTTATTAACTCAACCATATGTGTTGAAAGATGAACTTCTCAGTCTACTGTGCAAGAGCCATCCTGTTTACAGTACTGAGAGCCAAAAATACAGGGAACACCAGTTCCCACAGGACTGTTCACATGGACACCAAAAGCAGAGCACCTATAGCTGCTTATTCCTGTAAGGCAAGGAGCCTGGGGACCTTGGAAGTAACTTGCAAGGACAGGAGCCTCCAGAAGCCCAGCCTGAGCCAGGACTGCAACAGCTGCAGGACAAAAACAGCTCCCAGAGGGACAGCTGGCAGGGGACTCGGAGCTTTGAAGCCTGAGCCAGAGAGGGACTGAGGCACAGAGGTTGCAGGAGTGAGATGGAACATGGAATTCTCCCTAACCTAAACATGGCTCAGCACCACACAGGACTCCCAGGAGTGTGTTACACGGCAGCAGCATCACATATTAGAGTTGCTGGGAAGAGAAATTTTGAGAACTTCTAGGTTCCTGGGAATAGGAAAGTTCAGATAGAACCTACAAAACAGAACTCAAATTTTGGGCAGCTCTGCCCTCTCTTCTATGCCAGGAAGCCCACTTCTACCTTAGACTGAAGGACAAATACTGTTTTACTGACGTTTTTTCCTCTGAGAAAACCAGTAGAATCTGCCAAACAGATGCTTGCTGGTAGGAGCAGCCAACAAAGGCCTTTTGGCTATTTAGATAACCACCTTTTGTTCTCATTCCTCTCAAGGCTCCAGCCCTGATGCTTCGCCCTCTGGAGCTTCATGCCAGACCTATTTTCTCTTGTGCTTTGCCTTCTCCACTTCTCTCTCATGAGAGCTTTCTTTTCAAGATCGCTTGCCATTTAGCTTATTCTTTCCTTTTTCTGGCTGATTCTTTTAAGATATTACCATAATAATAAATACCTTCCTCTTTGTCTCAGTTCCAGCAGTTCCACAAGATCCTAGGAGGACTACCAGCCACAGGAAACTACAAGAGCTAGACTGCAGCTTCTTCCCACACAAATAAAAATTCCTATTTAGTTGTTGTCAGAATAACAAAGAAAAGCAACAGCTGCAAGGACAAGTTTGGTGCATCTTTAAGGAACTTATGACGCTGGGGTTAAGTAGTTTCTTTCATTATAAATTAATGATTTTTATAACTATTAAATATTCTGTAAGTTTTCACATGTTCATCAGACCACAGGTTTTAGAGATTTTGATAAATTTGTGTAATTATTCTGTCAGTTCCCTTGCTAAATAGTTGCCTGTTCACTGACAAAGATCTCAGGTTCAAACCTTAGCAATCAACTTTGATGTGTCTATGCCAAGGGGCAGAAAAACAAATAAACATACTTATCCTTAAGAATCCTTAACCATTGCACACACAAGATCCACTAGAAAATAGATGCCAGAAAGAACAAAGTGGTGACAGTTATAGCAAACAACTAAAAAATTCATGCAGCAGCGTATAGATAATGTGCAGAAAGAATAGATTGATTGAGCAATTACATCATAAGGATTGAAGTGGGAGGAAGATTCTTTTATCAGAAAAACTCATTTGTAGAACTACAGGCAAGTTATTGAGATTGCAGGCTGGACGAATTTTGCTTCACTTACATCCAGAGACTAAAGTACTCAATAAATTTTAGACTATAGAAAATGAGAAATTATTTAATCTTGTAGTAATGTATCTGCTAAAAACTTACCTAATTCAATATCTCTTATGCCCATGTATGTTTCAAGAAGCTCATCCACTTTTTTAATTGCTTTTTCTTCAACTTCAGTTGGCTTTGTTGGAATAAAGGGAGAAAAGAGCAAAAGTATGATTATACCCATGCAGATTTCAAAACGACCAGCAATGTGCCAGTGATTATCCTTACTCCCATCTTCGCCACCTAGACTTACAAAATCTAGAGATAAAACACACTATTCCACTCCCCTCTTCTCACAAACATAAGCTTTCCTCCTAATATCAAGCCACACAGATTACACATTCAGACTGAACAGGGGCCTTATATCTCCTGACAATAAAGGTCTCCATTAAATCCTCATCAGAAGAACCCAGAATACATAACATTTATTCAAACTCTAATCCTGGCTTTGCACAAATTCATGTCAATGTATCTAATTAGCCTCTCTTAAGAACAATCCTTAAACCAACCCTGTACACTTCGGCGTCAGAAATGGAACAATTTCTTCACAACCATCCCACCTCTCTTTTCCCCCCTGCCTTCTTTTCAGCACTCCTTGGTCTAATCTACCTTAAATTCATCCATGTAATCCATGACATCTAAATAGAGGTTCTCTGCTTCCAGGCTCTTCAGCCCCATCCTATCCCTGCTAGTCATCAACTTCAGTTGTTCTCTTTAGTCCCACAAGCTCTGTAACATCCACATTTTTCCTTCCTACTTATCAGCCTTGGGGAAGAATAAATCAGAATCTAGGTGATTAAACTACTGAAGGGCATTGACCACACCATACCACTTCCTCCACAGTAGCAGGGCCTTTGGTTCTCAGGCGAAGTGTTTCTCTCCCTTTGGAGATTTTAGCCTCTGGCACAGTTCTGCCTTTGGACCTTGGTTCCAGCTTCTCTAAAGACAAAAAAAAATCCAACAAAAATAAAATACCAAACAAAATTATGTATACAGTACAACAGAATATGAGGCATCTGTTTCAGTTATTATAATATCTTCATATTTTTTTCTAATTGAGATCTAAACTATGTAAAAATCTAATTATAAATTAACTATTCTTAAGATTAGCTTTGCCGACATTTCCTTTTCTTTAAATTCTAATATCTTCTCAACTGCACAGAGGCTAGGCCTTCTATTTACCAATATATCTAAGCAGGCCTATGGCATTCATTTCATATATGCACCTTGTATAATTTTATTTCCCTATTTTACAGAAGAGTATTTATATCTTTATATTAGATAGCAGCCGAAGTCACCAGCCAACTGCAGATTTATTCTGGTCTTTACAGACAGAACACACAGCAGCTTTAGCATTGCAACATTTCCATCTTTCACTGATGCAATGGTGCAAACACTCCTGCTAAGCAGGTGATGATGAGCCACATTGAGCTGAGCTAACAATTTGCTTATCAGCACTCACAGAGCTGAAGTGGCCATAAGCAGATCTGCAGGAGGTTTTCCACTGGTTTCACCAAAATTATTTCACAGCTGATAAATCTCCAGGAAGAGTATTTGGTTTACACAAAGTTTCCTTTAACTGAATTCAGCGTTTCTTGTTTAATCCTGGGTAAGGACACCCCAGTTAGTAATTGGAGCATGGAATCATTTAAGGTTTGGGTTTCTTGTTCCAGGATGCAATTTAACATTCAAGAACGGCAAGGCTTTAATTTACTTACTGACATGGGAGTTACACAGTGAATCTGGAAAGTGCTAAAAGAGAGGAGACAATTTTGCAGAACTGCTTTTAATTGTCCTGTTTTATCTAACAGATTATTCTTCCTCTTAATATCAGGCCTTTCTAATAAGTTCTTCTTGAAGGCAATACTTTAACATATTATATTAATTTTGCTCAGATAGATTTCAACTCATTCTTACATAACTAGTCAAAAATCTAGATTATTATACTGAACAGGCCATGAAAAGTAAATTTTATTCGTTTTTATGATACAAATAGATATGCCACAGTCCCTTATATATATACTTAGGATCAACCCTTTTTCTTAATCCTTTTATTGCTTCAAGAACAGTTTAAAAATCCTTAAGATTGTCATCATTTCCGCTAGACTTGTTTCAAAAAGTCATTCCTGATAAAAAAAACATTTTTTTCAAATTCTGTCACCATTACCACCTTAAAACTCATGATTTGACATAACCTTTATTTGCAGTACTTCAGACCAAAACACTCTGCCTATCACAGAAATTATTTACCATTTCACATAATTAAAATGCAGAGTTTGTGTTATGCTGCTTTTACTTTGTTTCTATTAAGTTTTCACAATTCACAGAGGGCCAGCTTGTGACTCGTAAAAATCTTTATTTCTGTGCTACAAGCCTTGCCTAGAGCAGCTGAGACAGTCTGTGTGTACATGGTAGAAGGATGTCCAACCAGTAAATTACACTTATTTCACATTCTGCTCAGAGGAAGAAAAATAAAAATAACTTCACACAGAGGCTTGTCCCTTATTTCCGTATCCTCACCAAATTCTGTTGAAATTAACAGGAATTCAGCACCTACTTGTCCAGCAGGACCCGGATCTTGTCTGTCATCTCCTCTGGGGCTATTCTTAGTGCTTAAGCTACAGCTTAAGCATTATCTTTGTGCCTGAAGCTTAACTGCAGGATGTTTTAACCTACTGAGCACTGCAACTTGCAAGTTAATTTCTGTAGTGTAAAAAATATCGTGCATCTTCCAAAAAATCTGTCCACAAAGCTCTGGTTACTTCTTCAATCAATGTCAGAAAAAAAGTATTGCTGTGAAATCAGTGCATTTCCTCCTCTACATCACAGGCAGACTAAAAGGTATTTTAGTCACCTGACTAAAGTAAATACTATTAAATTATGGCTGAAGTCATTAATCAAATGGTGATTTACCCTGCTCTTTACAAAGAGACTGTGTAATACTTCTAGCATTGAACACAAATTATAGGCCCACATTAAAAAAGGTATTGCTGCATTACTAATTGTGATAGACAACATATGCAATTCTTTAGCATAATGTACAACATACACATTCATTTAACAGCAGTACTAACTTATATACAAACACATTAGAGATCAACTCATGACTCTCATTCTTCACAGAAGCTGCAAAAGCAAAAAGAAATCTTTGCATTTCTCTCATTTTCAATTTCTGCTGCTATTCTGACACCAAGTGTCAAGACTGGTGTATAACAGTAGCTGTAAACTACTAATACATTAAAAACATTTGAAAAATAAACATTTAAAATTTTTGCTGCTGTAGTGAAGACAGTGATATTGAATTGACTGTTATTGCAGGTGTGCAGAAGGCCTCATACAAATTCATAATTTAGCACTATTTTGAAGCTTTTATTACAGGAAAATGCTACATGGTTTGGGGAGGGGATCAAAAAAAATTGATAAAAACAATTGTAACTCAGTCTCTATTTTGACTGCCTGAGCAAGACCTGTCTTGTTTGTTTGTTTGCCACATTGATAGAACTAACATATAGCAGTTTCTCCTGTTTAAGCAGCACTTGCTCATATCATGCAGGTGGCAAGCAGAGACAGAACTTTGCAATTGTGCTTTCTTCCAATTCTGAGCACACCTGCTGCATGACTGGAGAGCCACAAAAAGGCTGGGGAGAGGGACAACAGGCAGGCAGCAGCAAAGGAGGTGTTCCAGGGAATCCCAGACAGTGCTGCAGACTCCTTCTGCATTAGAGAGCACAGATCCCAGTAAAGAAATAGAAAAGACTGACACACAGAACAGCAGAGATTATGTATCAAAAAAAGGAGCTTTGAGGATCAGGACATTAGTGAAGTGATCCATGCTTTAAAACCGTATCTATGAAACAATTCCTGTTCTTATTTTGCAAAATCATAAAGTGGAAAAAGAGACTGACTAAGGCTCAGGCTGAGGTAACCCACACCAGGATGACTGCTGAAGAAAGCAAGATGGAAGAAAATCCATTCATAAATCTTCCACTTTAAAGAAAAAAAACTAAATGTAATTTCTTGTAGTCATTATGTTACCACAGGTGACACCTAGCTGCATTCTGAAAATAAACTCACTATGTAATGCAATGCTGGGATTTTACCATCAAGGTGTTTTACTGAGCAAGGTGGACAGTCAGGTCACTCACCAAATGCTTTCAAAGGCTCTACCAACTCCAGCTTAAACTTCTGACCTTTCTCCAGATCTTTCAGCATTTTGGCAACTTCATAATGCCGATACTCTGACACATTTTTTCCATTTATGGTCTCTATGTGATCGCCCACACAGACGGTTTTGGTTTGGTCCATAAGGCTGCCTTCTTTGATTCGCTATTGTTAAAAAAAAAAACACCACAGAATTAGAAATATTTATTTAAAGGTGATCATTTTTAAGAGTTTCACCACCAAGTTTCAAGAATGTCAGTTAACAACATCAATACTGAGCTTATTATTCCAGCAGCGTTTTATCTATAAGATTATCATAAACCATTTTGAAAAGCATTATTTTTCAAACAAAGTATTTTAATAAGCTTTGAATATACAATCAGATGGGAAAAAATGCAACGACACTTTAGAAATAAAGAGTTCTGAATAATATAATATTTTTGTGCTTTAAAACAGATCACAGACATCTCAGTAATGTGAATGTCTATTAAAGTTTTTCTATTTGGTAGCTTGACAAGCATAGGAAGAGAATTTTTCTCTTCTCAAGTATGGTCCAGAAACTTAGTAAAAAATTATATACAGCAAAGGGCTGATCTTAATAAGACCCATCCCCAGTGGTGAAACTACCACTTTCCTCATCAAGCTTTATAGCTGTATATTAAAGGCTATCCTCTGAAATAATAAATAATAAGAAAATCTTCTAACTGCCATCTCACAGATAACATAAATAGTCTAAAGGTCATAACAGAAGTTATAGCTTTTATGAAGTGCAATTTTAAAAGTATGGGGAAAAACATTTAAATATCTCTATGATTTATCACACTTTCAATTTCAGTGATTCTGTTGTTGCATACTATCATATTTGTTCATGGTGTGCATACATCACATAAACCATTACTATATGGATATTGAACAGAATAGCTATGACACAGTACAATATCTTATATTTTGCAGATACAAATTTCATTCTAATGTGTTCCTGAATACAATCTTTTCAGCAAAGACGGACGTGGTTCAGGCTAACTTTGTGTGAGATAACAGTGAGACAAGGCAGATAAACACATTGCCACCTCCCACTGTAGCCAGCCTGGCTGTGCAATCCTCCCAGCAGCTGCTCCCAGCCCCTGTGCATGTCTGAGCCCACACATGTGCCTCCATCTGAGAGTCAGTGGGAAGTGTGAGAGCTCTCACTGTCCTATAGTTGATGATTTTAAGCTTCAGGCTGAGTTTAACTCTTCCTAGCACCAAACAGAAACCTTTTTGTGCCAAATGTGCTTCTGTCACCAGGACTCGAAACCTGTCCCTCTCAGTTTCAATTAATGTCTAGTCTACACGTTGAATATTCATTTAGATTTCTTCTGCACTTGGATCCCAACACTAAAACTGTTAAAATAATATTCACTGGCTATTATTTCTGTCACTTTTTATCATCACTCCAAGTTAACTGACTGAGACAGTCAAGCTATATTGTCACAGTAATTAAGATGCAACTGCCTGTATTTCAAGTGCTCTACAGTCCATTGAGAAGCTGTGAGGATCTATATTTCCCATGCAATGCCTACTCCATTTGATAATGTCTCCTTGTACACCACTCAGTCACACTTCAAGTTCTACTGCTGTTCTTTGAATGCTAATTTGACTCCATAATACTTTTTCCCACCTGCCCGGGTACCGCAAAAACAAATTTGTGAAAGCAAAATGACACCAGGTTTTGTCCTTGGTAAGGCAAAACAAGATTAAATTTCACAGGAAAAAACCCTGCAGTTCAGTGTCAGGTTTAAAATTGGTCGGGTTACCACATAAAACCTAGAAAACTCCCTGCTATTCAAAATGCAGTAAAATAACTACAATCCATAGCAACCTTCAATAACCCACCAATCAGTAAATTTAGTATTAATTACTAATTAAGAATGGGACATAGTTAAAAATTTTCAAGGAAAATATATGTATAGAAGCAAAAACAAACCTATAAAACTTTAGAGACAGTCTCTGCTTATCCATTTACCTAGACAACAAAGTAAAAAAAAAGATGCAGCTTTAATTTTGTATATGTGTTTTCTGTGCTAGTTTAAAAGATCCACTAGCTAAATCTGCAACAACAACAAAGTAAGCTCCTAGAAACTCCTTAAAATTTATGCATTCCCTTGAAGACCACACCATTTTCATTACAATGCTTATTATTAGACGAGTGCAAGGAAAAATATATATTTGCTCAGAGGAGTTTTACACAATTTACTGGAAATTACAGCTTGTCTGGCTAATGTTGTGAGGGTTTTCCAGTGTGCTCCAATTGTGCAGTAGTCTGTGTGAGGGCTGATCTCTCTGCCTGTAACCAAGCAAGCACAAAGGGAGTGTCACTGCCCAGTGCTGCACACATGAACGCTGCTCACTGAAGCACTGCTTTCAGTGCCTTCTTTTAAAATGCCACATAAGCAGCAGCATGACTGGATGTTATGGGCTGTATGGATGCCATCACTAGAAATTCACTGTTCTTTAAACATAGAAGTTAGGCTATGATTTTTCCAAAATGCTTAGTGAAACCTTCACTGCATCTTGACTTTCGTAAACATGACCTCAGTCATATTTTTCCACAACAAAGCAAACTGATTTCTAAACAGTGTCTTGTTTTATAGCCATGGTAGCTAAGGAATGAACAGAAAATACAACCTCTCCATACAAAAAGCTGTGTTTACAATGAGAACAGTGATTGGGGCAGCAGTAATCAAAGAGAATTGCTAATGCCTCACTAATAATGGGTAATTGGAGTATATTAGAGCAAAGAATCTCAAAAAGGCAGAAAATGTGATTAAAGTTCCTAATACCTAGTCTAGCAAGAAGGGCAGCATCATTTCCTCAGCCTCTACTTGTCTCAAAACATACTGCCTCTAGGTCATAAAAAAGAGGAGAAGGAAAGCAATTATGATTAACATATTGTATATGTTACTGCCCATACTTGCTACTCAAGTTCATTGTGGTAAATTGTGTTAATCCATATCCTTGTAATTCACCCTATCTAAGGCAACAATACTGGAAAGCTGAAATACCACTGTACTTGCCCCTACTCTTGTGCAGCACAAAGGCTTCTGCCCTGGGAACACCAAAGACTGGAAGAACATGATCTCATTATCACATGAGTGACAGAAGTTCTATAAGCATCTAATAAATGACATCAGAAAATCAGTTTAAAACAGGAGGGGGCAGATGCAAGCAGTATCTAACACCTACCACCTCAGGGTAGCTCAGGAGATACAATGGTCTCATTGTAAAGCTGATACACATTACAGAAGCAATGAACAAATGAACTGATTTTGAATGACATGCAGTACAGATTAGCTGAACTAATTTTGAATTATGTACCTAAAGAAAAGCAACTTTTATCTTTCCTTACCATATATATGATAATAAAAGATTTTATAGTTCTAAAGGATCATTAAACCAATAATTAACCTATTATAGTAACAGGAGCTTCTATAGAACAAAGTATTGCACTGGTAATTAAGTTTACCTTTATAAAGGCACAGCCAGTTCCATTGTCTGTAATGGTAAGCCCCAGCATATCATCAGTTTTAAGAACTTCCACTTCTTTTCGTTGTCCTTTCACATGGGCAAATATGAAATCTTCAAGGCCAATTTGTGCACCTAAGAGCTTGTCCATATCCACTTTATGAGTGTTCAAAGTGCAAAACATGATCTGTGCAGAAGGAAAGCAAACACATTAACAGTGTATTAGCTTTGATGAGCTTGATAGGAAGCTAAAATGAGAGCACAGTTCAGGTCCCTGGGAGCGGTCCGGAGCTAAAATGATCCCCCTTCTTCTCCAGCTGCACCAGGAGAAGGGATAATCTCCATCCACACACAACAGAAAGCATCAGTAGCTCAAACTGCAGGTAAGAGCTGGCAGAGAACACAGGAAAGAGACCTACCTGTGTGAGCAGCCTCTCAAAGCCTGTCTCAGCACACCAGCCCTGAAAGAGGCATCTTGAGCTGGTACAGCCTGCACCAGAGGTCAGAGAAAGCAAACTGAACAGCCACCACCATCTTTTGTTTCATCATTCACCCACCTTGAATTCCACCCAAATCGAAGATCACTAGGGACTACTTTAAAACTTGATTGGTTCAAAGCAATTTAATAGGAGAAAAAAAAAAGAGAGCTTATCAAAACTTTTTAAAGAGTCATGAGAGAGCATGAAATGCTTTTTATTGCTCCATGTGTTCCCTTGTTAGCTCAGAGCACAATGAGGCTTGCTTAGTTCTACCTTTCCCTAGCATGAGTTGGGGTCATCCCTGTTCCAGTAAAGACAAGCCTTAATAAAAAGGTCAAATTGCTTCTTTATAAATCAATTTTCTGAGGGATTTCCCTTCAGCACTGAATATCAGGCAGTCCTTTTTCTCCCTACACTTATGCCAGTTATTCAGCAGAGATGTTTCCTGTCCTGGGCATAGGCAGGGTGAGAGGAATCCATCTGTACTGCTTGGGAACAGAGATGCTTTTGCCCATCATGGAGCTGCATGAAGGAATTTGGCCAAGCCCAACATGCCCCATCACAGTTACAGTAATGACACGTGCCCAAGCCTTTCCAGGCTGCAGCAGGAGAGGAGTGAGGCCCAAGGGAAGCACACAGGGAACATTCCTGCTGGGCAGCACCGCACAGCACAGGGAGCAGCCAAACCAGAGAAACTCTGTGCTCCAAGAGAAACTTGGAGAATCCCTAAAATCTGCTTCACTAAGGCAAAGACACGTGCTTTCCACAACACCACACCACACATGCCTTTTCTTTCCTTCTGGCATCACTGGCACCAACCTGTTTGAATTGATTCCAGGTCAAACAAAGAGCGGGTACTTTTACTGATATATTTCACAGAGGACATTCAATTTTCTGGAGCTTTCTAGAACTTAGATTATGTAACTATGGGGGTTTTGATCTTAAAAGACTGAAACTTAATAGAGAGATTGTATTTCTTGATGGAGGTCTTGTTTAGTTGTTGTTTTCAAAAACAAAACAAACAAAGCCCCCAACCAAACAGCCTTACTTGAATGGCTACTTGCTTATCTCATCTAATCCATCAAACATCCACTGCAATCTAACACCTTATTTAACAATGAAAGTCGTAACAGCACACCCTTAATACACATTAGTTTTATTTGCTCAGGTAATGCAAAGGTTTTCAGCTAAACAATACTCAAGATATAACAAGACCTAGAGAAATTAATCTGGTTTTAAGTATAAAATCGAAAAAAAAAATAACAATCTCTAATGGCAAGCTCTTTTTTAAACAAAAAAAAAAAAAAATAAAACAGATGATATCAAGTCCATATACACATTTTCAGCTCTCTCAAGCTACATAATTTTGCCAGTTTAAAACCGCAACTCAGTTCTCTGTTCATTGTTCCTGCAATGAATAACAAGCACTGTCTTTACATTTTAGACATTAGCATCCTTCATCTGACCTTGTCAAACAGACAATCTAGTAAATACTGTCACACCTTTGAATAGATAAAATTGGCAACAGAGCAGAAATGTGATATTTAGAAACTTGATCCAGAGTTTCTCTTTATAGATCTTCATCTGGATGGCATTCCTACTACAGCCTATAAGTCTGCAGAATTTTTTGTGAGTCACTTCTGTGCTAACCACAAGGCTAAGAGAGCATCAGCCAGTCAAAAATAAAACTTAAATCATTCTTCATCCTCTTTAGTGAACAACTGCTTTTTCTCAGAAGAGATATATGCAAAGAGTAATGTACTAAAGATGTGTCTACCTAGAAAGATATATCACTACACCATCTACCAGTTACAGCATAGCTTTATTTGTACACAACTGAGACCTACTGATTCAAAAATGGTATTTTTTCATAGATCTTACATAAGTTTAATATTGGTGCCTAATGACAGATTATATACTTGAATACTTAAATGACAGCTTCCACTCACTCAAACTTTTGCATATTTTAATAGTAATTTCCTTATTCAAAAACGAAGCATGAAAAAAAATCAATGTGCAATTCTCATTGTTAAGTCTTTTCTGTCCTTATCCTAAAACTTAGGCATTTGGCATGGGCTTTAATTCAGCATATCAGTGCTGTGAATATTTCATGCCAACTTCAGCAAGATATTATAAATCAGAACTGTTACATCAGTCACAAAGTATCTAGGATACCTCCTTCACCAAGAGTTATCTTTTGCAGCACTCAGAACAAGGAAATTCCATGTCACTGGACACTAGGGGCTTATGCACAAGTTTATAAAATAGATGTGTCCAGTAAGATTACTAACGGATTATTCCCTGCATCCATATTTTCAATTGCAAGAGACTACATTAGCTAACAAGGGCTATACTGTGTGTTATATAAAGAAATGGTATTAGCTAAGAAAAAGAGGGTTACATGATATGTTATATAAAGTATATATGCAGTACCATATTGCTTGTTCTATATATTAATTCTACTCTCATCTTCCATAATGAGTTTACACCACGAGAAAAACTCAATAATAAGTTGATTGATAGGTTACATACCCAGAAGCTATTGAAAATGTATTAAAAATCTCAGCTAACTTTACAGAGACCATAATCACTTTCTGTTTAAGAGGCAGGGAACTGGGAATTTTAATTCTGAGCAAGATGTAACACCCACTGACATATTTCCCTATATATGTGGATGTCATCATATCAAGAAATCACCAACGCATTTTCTGGTATCACTCACTTTATCTTCCCCAAGGAAAATGTGGGAGCCTTGACCAGCTTCAGCAACAGGGAGAGTAACCAGCTCCTCCAAGCTTTGGTGTGCTTTTGGTACTGTCAGGTATTCAGCTGGTCAATACATTCAAAGTCTTATAAAATAAGCACTCAGTGTTTTGCTGTTTGTTTGGGGATTTGGTTGGGGGCTTTTTGTTTGTTTAGGGTTTGTTGGGGATTTTTTTGTACACAAGTATTACAGTGCAAATTCTGCCATCCAATTATTTCCATATTAAACTAATATTTCAAATACTTTCAATTAAAATGTTTGAAAACCACATAGCAAGCATCACATGCAATATGGGTGTGACATTTAACACTGCTTAGGGAAACAGCAAGCAAACAATTCTTGCCACAGGGTTGGGGAGGAGGTGTTTTGTAGGGAGTGTTAAGTTTGCTCATTTAAAGTATTCAATCTGTAGGCGTGATTGTGAGCAATTTGTTTCGACAGATAAGCATAACAATAAAACTTCCAACATTTGGATGATGAGGATTTTACAAGCTGGCTCTTTTCTCTAAAACACACTTCAGATTTTTTATTGTTAAAAGGACAGTTTTGTTCAGAAACACAAATTTCAGCAGTGGCTTATTTGTCAGTAGGCTTTCATAAAAGTTTAAATTGAACAGGTTTAAATCAAATACTTCTATGAAAATTTAATGTGTCTCAGCCTCACCGTATGCTTGACTATTTAGCATGAGGAGGCAAGGCCTGTGCAACAACAGCCCACACACAAGCTCAGCAGCTGGACTCTTGTTACTGGAAGAGAAAGAGGGAGCTGCATTTCTGCCCTTACTGCTGCCAGAAAGGTCTCTCTTTTCCTGAATTACCCTTGTGATGCAAAATTCCTCCCACTGTGAAAGAAACTTGCAAGTAGACAAACCAAGTCCATACAGCTTTTATGGGTTACCATTCCCTTCTTACCTGATGAAGAAATAGCCCTGCTACAGCTGGACTTTAATATCCACGTTCTCTGTGCCCGATTAGCTACTCTGAATACTTTAAAGCCCTACCATGTGCTCTCACAGGAGCACACCACCACCAAATGCTTTAACAGACCCACATTGTCCTTCAGTCAGCGCTCATTTATTTATCATACAGGCTGCACCCAGCACTTTCACCCTTCAAAGGAACATTACATTCCCTGCTACATTCCCTATAGTCAGAGTGGAGTAGTAATCCTAAAAGGCCACAGCTACACATAAATACCTTTTCCAACTACTTTTCCTACTTCAACCTCCATAGAAAAAATAGGAGGAGCTATTTCTATTATTTATGCAAATAGAAACATACATGTAACTGTGAGTGGGTTGTGTTGTTATTTAAGAGCTGCATCTATCTATCTATATTTTTTTAGCTCTGTGCTTTCTTGTTGAAAGCCTGTTGAAGTAATTAAGTTAAAAGTCAAGAAAAATGTGATCTACCTCGAACAACACTCCTAATAATGATGCTGGAAATGATACAACTTTGACATTTTTTTACATAACTTTAGTCAGGGGTTTGTTCTCCTTTGCCCAGGCGGAGGGTTTCTCTTCACAAGACTCTTCAGCGGGGTTTAAAATTTAAAATTTTAACATCCATAGATTGGGACTAGCCAGAAGATACACAGGAGATAAGTGAACATTAACGACCATTACCCCGAACATCACCCCCTGGCATGGCCAGAGACACCTGGTCTGGGAAAAGACCAATAAAAGAACTGAAGAATGAGGACCAAATTAGCATCAAAAGTGAAAGGATCAATAACCAATAGGAGATCGAATACTAAGAATTGCGTAATTTAAGACCACTGAACAATAATTTCTTTGGGTTTTGCCTGTACGTGTGAAAAGTTCTGATAAGGAATTATGTGTGATGGAATGATTTTCACTGCACAGCCTGGGCTTGTGTGGATGAAATGATTTATACTGCACATCCTGGCCAGAATAAAGTAATGCATTAATTCTCTAACATAAAAAAAATGTTGGAGAGTTTTTGTTTTTCCCACAGTTTTGGTGACCGTGACACAGGCTATCTATTGTTAGAAGTCATATTCACTCCTCCTCCCTGTGGAAAAAACAGTCACACTGGACAGATAAAAGAAGAAATGCTGGACGGGGTCAGAGAGGTAGGCAGAAAGGGAGGCTTCTGCCTACCCTTCAGCTCAAAAGGGGTAACAAATATGTATTCACCTAGGAAGATGGCTGAAGAGTAACAGAGCTACAAGAAAGGATGAGTACAGGAAAAGCCTCAGAAAGCTGCTATTATGTCTCACTCCTTCATAGATACCTAGCAAACAGCCCCTTTGAAGCTATACCCACCTTGTCCTGTCCCCATTCCACCCTACTCATAATCCAGGTCTACACAGAAGTTTCTGTCAGTGCCTGTCTGACAAATACTGAGTTTATATAAACTTCTCTCTGTCACTGTTGGCAGTCAATCACAGAACCTGGAAAGGATTCTCCAGCAGAAGCTAAACTCAGCTGGTCCTCGGAGATGGGATCCAAAGAGGAAAAGAGGTGCTGTAACCATGTGGAGTCAAAAGAAGTGACATTACAAGTATAGCTCATTCAGAATTGTATTTAAACATTAAGGCAGGAATTTATCCAAGAATCCATACTCTTGCCTACCCTCTGGTAAACTCACATATCATATTAAATGTATTCACCTCTGCAAAAGGCATCTGAATGCTCTCTACAAGGAGCTCTTCCCCTCCACTCCCCCTCACTGTTTTCCAGCTCGGCCACTACAGGCTGAGATCTCTGTGATAGGACCCGTTTCCAAAGGCAGTCAGGTATCACAGGCTTCAGCAGAGCTGGGTCACTGAAACTTTCCTAGACAGGCAACACCTACAAATGGCATTTGAGTACCTCAGCGTCTTTCAGTTTGCAGAGATGTAGCTTCTGGCATTATTCTTTACACCAGATTATCTGTACAAAAGCAGTTTTAACGAATAGATAATACCATTTAAAATAAATTCTAATAAATTCACATTTCTTGGCTGTTCACAGATCTATCTTGTCTCTAAGCAAAATTCTGTTGCACGACTCTCTGGTCTGAATTCTTCGCTGTTATGCCACCTTTACACCAGGAAATATCTTTGTTCACTGTTTTCACTTCATATAACTTTCTTAAAGCCAAGTTAATTTCTAAAGTAAAAGGTTCTAAGTTCAGTGCCTCCAGCAATAATCCTCCAGCCATTTTTAGCAATAAGCCATTTTAAAAAATTAAAAGGAATGAAACATTAGGGAGAAAAAGAAAATAACAAACTTCTCTAGTTTGACACAAGGCTGGCAATATATGCCCATATGTGGTGCTTCCTCTAAAGCCTCTGAGGGTATCAGATTATACATCTAGCAGGAGAAACAGGAGCACACCATTCATACAAAATTAAATTTCTCTGTGAAAGCAATTCTTTCTCAAGTCAGTGGAGCCAAAAGTTCAACATGAAAGGAAGAAAAACTAAAATAGAAGTTAATATGGTAATTATGAGAACTTGAGAATAAAAGGTACAGCTGAGATGGAACAGAACAAAAGGGGAACAGCAGCTCAGGATGAAAAGAAAACAAAGGAGCAGAAGGTCGGAAAGCAGCTGGGAAGGTTTGGGATATGGATGCATTGCTTCTTAATTACTTAATGCAACTGTGACTGGTTAAACTGTGTTCACTGCTACTGCCACTTTCCTTTACAATTTACTGCTTGAAATGCTAGGTCAGGCCACAGCAAACTCAGAACAAAGCCTGTCGTAGTAGTAGTCTTTACAACTTTTAAAAAAAGTCATCTACAAAGAAGAAAACAAGGAAAGCTGCACAGCCACACGTAGGCATAATGAAATGTTAGCCCTGTGTTTCAACTTGCCTCTCAGAGGTTAAGGTTCACAGAACCACATAGGAAGAACTTGATATGGCCGCTACCTTTTAACTAAGAGAAAACAATGCATTTACAAACACAAATGAATCATTATCCAAACAAATGTTTAGAACACGGCTCAGAAAAGAAAAGATCAAAAGGGCAGTAGAGCTTTAAAAAGAATCCTTTTACAGACCTAAATAACTCAATTTGAACAGTGAGCCTTTTAAAAAATAATTACCTGGCAAAGCAGAAAACTTTCCAAACATCACTTTCGGCTGAAAGTTTAAAATGTAGTACGATTCAGAGCGTTTATACCACATCCCCTCCCCTTCCAATGCCTTCATTCTGGGTATTTAGCCTCCTAAACCCGTTGTCCCTTTTTTAACCGGAATGAAGCAGCGCCTAAGAGCTGTGTCAAACAGAAGCTGGCAACAGAGCAACCGAGACACCGGAGTTTTGATCAAGAGGACCATTGTTTTTACCACGTAAGAGTTAAATGCAGTCACACTTATGTCTTTTCCCGTATGGTAGCGCTCATTTGGAACAGCAAATGGAGTTTTTTTCCTCCCACAAGCGGGCAGGTCCGCACCAGCCCGTGGATGCCCGGGCAGGGCGGGTGCAGCAGCCCCGGCGCCCTCGGGCGCTGCGGAGGCGGGCGGGCCGCGGCCGCGGCCGTGCCGGCCCTACCTGGGCGGGGTGGATGCCGAACGCCTCTCCGATCCGGCTGTACAGCTCGCGGGCGCTGCTGAAGCCTTCCACGCGGCCCGTGGGGCTGCCGTGCGCCAGCTGCGTGTGGAACTGCAGCCGCGACGCGCCGGCCGACGGCGCCGGGGCCGCCGCGGGGGCCGGGGCCGCCGCCTCGCTCTCCACCAGCTTGAAGGTCTCCTTGGACTTGTCCTTCTTCTTGTTCCTCAGCCCCAGCGGCATCTTTCGCGCCGACCTCGGGCTCCTGCGGCCGCCGCCACCCGCGCTGGACTCTGCCCCCAGCGCGGCACCGCCCCGGCCCCGCGGCCATCGCGGTCGCCAGGTGCGGCCCCGCCCCGGCCGCAGAGGGCCCGGCCCAGCCCTGCCCCGGCACGGCCCAGCCCCGGCACGGCCCAGCACGGCCCGGCTCCGGCACTGCACGGCACGGCCCCGGCCCCGGCACTGCACTCTGCACGGCCCCGGCACGGCCCGGCCCAGCCCTGCCCCGGCACTGCCCCGGCACGGCCCCGCCGCCCCTGCCCCTACCCCATCCCTCCCGGGCAGCTCGGGGCCATCGGCGCTGCCCTTCCTGCGCTCAGAGCGCTCCTGTCTCCGCCACAGCACAGTCCTTTACCGACTTCTCACTCACTAGTTCAAGAATTTCTGCTAATAGCAAAGTACCGAATACTGACTTGTATAGATTTATATCCAGGATATAAAAGAAAACCTAAAATATACAAGGACTTCAGGCTACTCTTCTGCATTTATCACAGAATATCTATAAATCTCAGTGGATTAATAAAGCAACAGTAACATAACCAAAGTTTAAGAGACTTCCTATTGTACTGGACGACAGGTCCGAAATACTGAGATTTTACACAGAAAATACACTTTTCAAGTATTTGTAACATTTAATGAATTCCAAATGTTTTCTCTACTGTGAAACAGAGCTATATATTGTAGTTAGATGTTCACATTACAGAAGACATCTGTGTTCCAAAGGAACCACACTCAGTGGAACTGCTCCATTTTCAGTAGCGTACTGAACCCACCCAAGATGTGAAGAGTGCAAAATTCATGAGGCAACATTCAGCACTTCTGAAGGAAACTGCTCAAAAGGCACAGGGAAAAGCAGCACTGCCCTACCACATCCTCTGACTTTCAGAATAAAGACAAACCATTGCAGAGACAAGGGATTCTGGCACATGGAGTCAGACCAGGCAGGCAGAGACAATGAAGCACTGTGAGGCAGCCCTGAGTCAAAAGTTCTGAGCAGATCTAATCAGAGCACCTCTGATTACATGAAATTACATGCAGATTTTAAACCGCTTATGCTGTGAGGTTAAAAAAAAGGTTTGAAGCCAATTTGACTTCAGCTTTTCCAAGATAGTCTGTAGTAGATTTAAATGAATACACAAAAATGGCTTTTATCCAGTTCTAGTAAGAGAATTTGGTTCAATATTGTTACTGGTTTTGTAGGAATTTCCACCAGTAAAACACCCAACAAAACTGCACAATAAACTTGCTCCCAGCTGACTGTCCAGTTCAGTTTGAAACCACAAAACTTAAACTGAAGGTTTCTCCGAACTTGCAGAACTGTGTGCTCTTTTTCCCCATTACTGGAATGCAATTCAGACAGCATGCTGGCATTCACTGGATGACATTGCAGTGACACAAAATGAGGTATTAGCAGTACGAAACTATTCATGTTCATCTTGATACTTAGGGGGTTTTGCTGGTTTTCAATTTTAAATAAGCAATTTCTTTTTAAAACAGAAGCCTTTTCCTGTTTACTATATTATAAGGGAATTGGTGACAAGAATTTATGTATTGTCTCCACTCATTCCTTTTCTTATGAAAAGATAATTGAATCTTAAAACCCAATAAATACTGTTTATTAATAATTTTGTTAATGAGATTTACTAAATAAACACAGTCAAGTTTCCACACATACAGAGGCTGTGCAGATTTATTTTAATAAGTATTCAGGGACATTAACAGTTCTAATTCAGGTACCTGTTGCAAAATTTTATTCAGTGGAAATGTGTTTCATATGGTGGTGGATGGAGAAAAAAGTTGAAGTTGGTACAAAAACTATGCTGATCCCACCTACAGCTTGAAGCAATAGCATCAGCTTTTAACTATGGAAAATAAAAATGAGGCCAAATAATGATCAAACTGAAGACACAAACAGTACGGAGTATGTATATGCCATCATTAGTTACATGACGTAACAAATGAAATGAAACCTTTTTTGTGACATTTAAATCGGAGGAAGATGACATTGCACACATGCCTAATTATTTTCAAAACCCAAACCTAGAAAAGCACCTATGTGAAATTGCCGTAGCAGTCCTCTGCTTTGGAAGGAAGGGTAAAGAAGTCTTCAAAGCTCAGCTTCATCTCTGTTACTGAAAAGTTACATTACCACAGACTTTTTTTCCTGATCTACAAGTACTATTTATTAATATTGTTCAGATCATGGATTAGCACTTTCAATGATTTAGATTTGATCGACATAACACAACTCTGACTGGATGATCTGTAGAGCTGTAAATGAGTCAGGCTGCTGAGAACCTCAGTGAAAAGAAGGCTGCAATGGACAGAAGACACTTTTTCTCTAACTACAACCAATCCTGTTTTCAGACTCCCTTGAATATGCACCCTCTAAGGAAGTATCTGCCAACACTAATTAATGCACAGTAAAAGTAGATCAATGAATCCAAATGAGTCTCCAGCAACTCAGGATACTAAGGATACAAAAATTACTTCAAATTACTTTTTCGAAGAGAGTTAACGTAAATAAAACTGCTATTAGTCTTGGTTTTAGAGAGGAAAATAAACCACGTACTTAAAAGAAAAATTGATTTGATAATTTTATCCAGAGTATATTGCACACTACAGGCTATCCCATTATTCTTCAGTTTCTCACACATAATACTTGGGATGCAAGAATCATGGTGTGCAACAGCCATAAAGTTTGTAGAGAATGTATATGGAACAAAGGCACGTTGCTGGGTATCAAATGCCACTATCAGTGAGTGTTTCATTAAACATGGCGTATCTATCCTTATTCAGGGAAATGCTGTAGGATATTTCAGGTGCTGGTTGCACAGCAATAGGGGGTTTTTGAACGTGGGGCAGCAGGACTGTGAATATGGCAGTTCGTCCTTGATAAAGCAATCAGGCATGACTAACAAGATCGTTGTTGTACAGCTCCTCCCCTGGGTAAGCCAGTAATTCCAGGGCAACAAGCACAGGGCACTTACATTCACTGTTTAAATAATAGAGTAATTAACTGGAGAAGCCCGAAGGGAACAAATCATGCCATGCAACAGTCTATTGCTGAGCAATCTGACAAATGGAGAGTTGAGATTCTGCACCTTAAGAGGAGATTAGTGCTGCTCACTAGCTCAGTTTGGGTGCTGAACAGTAAGGGGCTGTATGACAAATTCCCTGCTTCTATAGGATGTGTTCAGTAAGCAATAAGTAAGAACTACTCATGTCAGCTGCAATAGAGCACTAGCATTTACTGACTGGAAAAGTTAAATTGTCTCTTAATTATATTTATAGTATCATGTTCATGGCCTGTATTTTTTAGGTCTGGCACATGAATTCAAGTACATAGAATTGCACCCTAAGTTATAAACACTGAAACTTGCGAAGGAAAACAAATTTCACCCCCAAAAAGTCTGCTTCTGGCTAGTCAGACTAGCACGTAAGATGCACATACTAGAAAAGAATGGAGTGCATTTGTTCAACACACCACAAATAGGCTTCAGGAAGCTTTCAGCACAACTACTACAAAAATGGCTGAATGAAAGAATGGAATGCTAGAATGTCATGCCCCTCATGACAGCAGAAAGCTGTGGAGCAAGCAGAGTACCACTGCATGGCAGGAAGGAGAAAGGGTTGGAATGTAGCTTGACCTACTCTTCCAACAGCTTGAGGCTATCCTAAGGCTTGATGTTGGTGAGATTAAAAAAGGATCTTTAGAAGCAGAGGTTTTCAGACTTGCTGGATGAATTTCAAAACAACTAAACGACTTATTTTCTGTGGCACATAAGCAACCTTCAAGAGATCAAAAATCCATCCCAATTTCATGAATGACAATTTTATTTTCATGTTTTTCAGTAGTTACAAATATAGCAGTTGACTGAGTATTTGCTTCCTTCTCCCAAGTAGCTTTATTAAATAATCAAGTGGGTTTTAAAACATAACTTTTAAGCATATTTTTGATTAGAAAAATATTTTTTGTGAATCCTGGATTAAATAGATATTAATGCTTCCTCTCATATTTTGAAGTAAGTCTACATGCTGGTTTCTGAAACATATACTTTGTTACCTTTCCATAAGAAAAGAAATACAGGCATTTATTTCATACCAGTTCTATAAGTTTTATATTTTGAGCTTGAAAACAGTTGGAAAAGTTTAGTTTGCTATACACATATATATATATGTACACCTCTAAATACACAAGATACTGCAATTCCTCAATTTAACACTACTCCTCTTACCTGAAGATGGTTACAAAAGAATAGTCTTAGTTGCTGTAACTTTTTTTTTACAAGTTGGATATGGTTACAAGATCCTGGATTACAAAATGCTTGATTCCATTAGCTTTTAAACTGACAAATAGGTATTTTAAGTTGATATGCTTTAAAGTCGTGTAGCTTGTAGCATTTGCCATCATAACAAAATATAAGAGAAAGTTAAAAACCAACTTTACACTTTTTACTTAAAAACCACATAAGAAATGCAATACGGAACATACTGAAATGGAAATTTTTTCAACAAACAATATATAGTATTAACAATATGCACAAGCACTAAGCAGCAATTTTTTTCTCTTTGTAATACTGCTCCAGCAATTGTTTACTTCCTGTAGATTTAGGACAACTAACTGATACTGCATGAAGAGATCTGCAGTTAAAAAATTGACTTGAACAATACCCCACAAATTCTATTTTTAAGTAAAAGAAATGGGATTCTTCTTACACTCATTAGAAAGTTACTGTAAATTAAATCCCAACTCCCGTATGATTTCCTGCAGAGTCACATATATAACACTGCTATTTCTTAGGCTACCTAATAGAGCAGGTAACCTCTAAATTTCCACAGGCGAAAGGCTAACAGCAAATCTTGAAATATCTTATGAAAAACAACAACAAAAAAATCCCAAACCCTTTTAAAGTGTTGTTAAAGCACTGTATTATGGTTTAAAACTCAAGTAATAAAGCATGCCCACAAGGCATTTCTTTCACCAATACCATGCTGCAACCAAGGGAACCAGCCCTATTACTGTATTATAAAACTAGACTATTACAGAGGGCTATCCATCTCTCTCTGCACCTTTTAACTTCAAAGACAACTAACTCATATTTGAATTTTAAAAAAATAATTCAAGCACATGAAAGTTTCTGGGCAACCCCTATCTCATACTAACTCTTAAGCAAACTTTGCTTTAGGTAGGAACTAGCTCTTCCTTCTTCTTCATGGGAGTAAAGTTTGACCTTTGAAAATAATGAATAATTGAGATCAGCATGACCTTTAAATACCTGCCCTAGCCAAATGCTTTTACAGGGTTCTTTGTGTCTTCTTTCCACCCTGGCAGAGACCTGCTCCCTAGGGAGTTGTCACATGAGCACCACCATCTTTGGGCTAAGCCTCATTTACAGAACATGGCCCATAGCAAAAAATGCAAAGTCCAAGTTCACAGAATCATTTTGCTTACAAGAAACCTCTTGGCAACATGTAGTTCAACATTCCTGTTCACACATGGTCAGCTGGACCGGGCTGCTCTGGAGAATGTCCAGTCAGGCTATGAGGATATGAGTCAGGGATAGCAACTCCTGAAACTCTCTAGGAAACCTGTTCCAGTGTGTGACCATCTTTTCAGTAAAAAGCTGTTTCCTTGCGTTCAGATGGAATCCCTAACTAACTTGTGCCCATTTAGTCATGTCACTGAGAGCTACTGAGAAGAGCATGACTCCTCCATTTTCATTCCCTCCTGCCAGGTGCCAAGATCTCCCCGAAGTCTTTTCTTCCCCACATCAGCAAGTTCCAGCTCTCTCAGCATCTCATACATGGTCCTGTGCTCTACATTTATATCCTTCAAGCACCAGGGCATCCAGTACTCCAGATGGATCCTCATCAGGGCTGAGAGTGATTAGGAAGGATCATCTCCCCTTATGTGCTAGCAGAACTTTGGCTTCTGTTGCCACAAGACTGCAATGCCAGCTCACAGTCAGTTTATTGACAGTTTGCTGGTTACTCCCCAATGAAGCAAGACTTGGCATCCCATTCCCCCTTACTGAATTTCGTGAGAATCCTTTGTCGCTCTTCAGCCGGTTGAGGCCCCTTTGAAAGGCAGTACATCAGCTGATGGCACCAGCTACTCCTCCCAGTTTGTATCATTTGTAAACTCCATCAGGTCATTAATGATGCTGACTAGTATTGGCCCCAGTACTGAGCCACTTGCTTGCCTCCAACTGGACTTCGTGCCACTGATTAAACCCCCTGTGCCCCCTCACTCAGCCAGCTTTTAATCACCTCACTTCCCGCTTATCTAACCTGTACTTCATCAGTCTGTCTACTGATGTAAAAAGTAAACAACACAGACTCTTCTCCCAACATCACCAAAGCTCACTGTAGATGGCAGTGAGATTGGTC
The DNA here is from genome assembly GCF_052056855.1 of Sturnus vulgaris. NCBI lineage: Eukaryota > Metazoa > Chordata > Aves > Passeriformes > Sturnidae > Sturnus > Sturnus vulgaris. Next base: position 12,343,362 of record NC_142251.1, on the reverse strand, counting down.
AAGCAAGATTTCCCTGCTGAACATCTATGCTGACTACCCTAACCACCTTTTAGAAATGCTTTCCAGGAGGATTCTTTTCCATCACACTACCAAGGGCCTAAGTGAAGCTGATTAGTGTGTAGATTCCCAAATCTTCCTTCTTGGTTTTCTTGAAGAGTGGTATTTTCTATTTTCCACTCTACTGGAATATCCCTCAATCTCCCTGGCCATTCAAAAATAAACACAAGTGGCCCTACAACAGCATTAGCCAGCTCCCTCAACACTTGGGTGCAATCTCTCAGGCTCACAGCCTTCAGGTAAAGTGCACCCTAACCCAGTCCTCCAACCCCTCTAGTCTGAGGGGTTTGGAATTCCTGCATGCTTGGTTTACTGGTAGTGACTGATGCAAAGGCAGCACAGAGTACCTCAGCCTTCTCCATGTCATTGGTCACCAGCTTCCGTGCCTCATTTCACAGCAGGCTCACTCTTTGCTGTTCATGTTCTTAAAGAATCCCTTCCTGCTGTTCCGCCTGAAGGCTGAGAAACTATCCCAGAGCAAAGGCTGCTCTGGCTCCTCAGGGCACATGCCCTTTGCCACACTCACAGTGCAGTCCTGGCATTTCCAGGGGCAATAAAGAGAAGGCTTTCATTGCATAGGGGGGCTCTGTTCAGGAGTACAAGCTGATTTTTTCTGGCCTATGCTTTGTGCAGTGGAAGGATACTGATATGATCTCTCTCATGTTTTACTCTTTAAAATATTTATGCCTTTGTGTATTTCTACTAAAATGTCAAATTTCTGTATAAATGTGTAATGTTATAGACAGTGAGGATATAAGAAATAATGTACTTGGAGGCTCAAGTACTGTATCAGAAATATGCACTGACTTTGTAGAAAAAATTACTGTAATTATATTAAGCAAAATATTGACTAAACTTCGCTGATTAGGAAGATGTAAAACAAAATGAGTGGTTTCCCCTGTAATTTTTACTGCAGAATTCATCGGTAGGACTTCTACTTAAACCCTTTTCTTCTCATGCAGCATTACAGTATTTTCCCCCCACCCATCCCCCCAAAAAAAAGAAAAAAACAAAGATTCCACTAGATGTTACAGATTGCACTTTTAAAGCACAGACTCGCCAGTCTTCTGCATTTCCAGTGTCCTATTTTAATCTGTTGACATACACAGTCTTCCACTTTATGAAACTGGAAGATTTCGCCTAAGTACTTCTTTTGATGCTGGAGAAATGTTATCTGGGAAAATTACTTCAAACTCTATAATTAAGTCTCCACGCTGGTCAGGATTTTTGGGAAATGGCAAACCATATCCTATAATTCTTCTTCTCATCCCAGGCTTTACCACTTCATTGACTGTCATGGGTATGGCTCTTCCTTCTATCGTTGGCACATTGAAAGAGCTGCCACACAAAGCCTAAAGAAAGATTGTAATAGGAGAAAAAAATTGGTCAGAACTTTTTTGTACCTATAAATGAATTTGGATTATTTAAAAGTGACTAGAATTTTAAATAGCATTTCTCCTGTGCACTACTGAGATGTCAAAAATTAAATACCATGTTCCTCTCTTAAAAAGAGAAAACTTCAATTTGTCATTGAGTATCACTGAATTTATGAATGTTACACAATGGCTACTAACGAGCAATTGAGCTTGTATGTCCTTCAAAGACTTTATCAAATAGTAAGAGAGCTGAGCAAAGTGAACTCCTCACTCATACTTCTCTGTAGATCTTAGTCTTCTAAATTTCCATTGGAAATTTAGAACGTCATTTCCCTTTTTATTTGTTTACATTGCACAGGACCTTTTTTCTAATACATTATCAATCTCTTTTATACCAAATTTCAGAACAACATTTAAGTGTCTATAAGCACAGACATATCAAATTTCACAGCTGTCTTACGTGAATATTTCTGGTGCCTAAAGAAATCTAAACAATATTTTTGTTGCACCAAAATTAGAACGTTACAGACCTTCTGCTTTATCCAACAGTTTTTCTTTACTAGGATCTCTGAGAATTAGATTTTGATTCATGCAACTTCACCTGATGCAGCATACTTAGTCTACAGTGATAATGTCCAATTTACATAACAATGCAACGAGTCTAAACAGGCTTTTATCTGTGAAGGAACTGTATTACCCACATTAACATTAAATATTGTCCTTTCTCCCTCTCTCAGTACTTTAGGTGCTTTGCCTCATTTCACATTTATTGTAGAGTCCTTTAAGGTAGCTTAATTTACACAAAGCTATAATGAAAGCAAGAGCTTATTTCTCCACCTGATACTAATTAAGAAGAAAAAATACATTACACACACTCAGCTACGTCTTTTAAATGATGATGATGTTGAGGTTTCATATAAAGAACTCTGGGAAGTTGTCTTTCTGCCTTTTCCTTCAGAAAGCCAATATGTATTGACTTGGAATCGAATTTTAAAAAGCTATACCGTTTTTGTTGCTACATATAGCTCCTCTTACACCTGTTCACAATTGCTTATTTTCGTGAAATCAATCTCTGTGTAGTTTTAAATCACACTGCAGTTAACTTATTAGCTAAAAAGGGAGACTTTGATGGCAATGAAAATACTTAAGACATATCTAGTTTGCCCTACAGAAGTAGCAATCATATCACAGCAGCAAGGAGTATACGAAATAGGATCTATTTCTTAGTTTGCCTTTGTCACTTCAGCCTAATACATCATTAGCTATTATTCTTACCCTTCCAACCTTATCCTCTGCCGCCTCTATAGTAAACAGCTTGAAGTAATATTCCATTTTTATCAAAACAGCTATTGTTTGTTTCCACTATGACTGGGCTCTTCAGCCACACACAAAACTGAAACTATTTAAAAAAACCACCCAACCTCTAAATCCTCAAATTTCATAGCTACCATACAACTTTAGCCATTGCATCATATTGTAATAGCATCAAACATTTAGAGTTCTACCACAACTCACCTCCCTTAAGCTGATCTTAACAGGATAAATAATATTTGATCCATCTCTCTTGAAATGAGAGTGAGGTTTATCTTTAATGATAAAAACAATATCAGCTGGAATTGTGTTGGGTGTTTCATCGCCTTCCTTCGGAAAAGTGATCTTGGTGCCTTCTTTCCATCCTCTTTTTATCTCAATAGTAAGAATTTTGTCCTCTGTTCGGACACTTCTGCCATCTGGGTTAAGCCTTTTACGTGAAATCCTCATTCTTTTTGTGCAGCCATGGTAGATCTCTTCCAGTGACACTTTAAGTTCATGGATTACAGGGGGATCTTGTTTACGACGTAATTGGCTGCCAACCGTATTCCTTTCCCTTGGAAAACCATTCATACTAAAACTAGTGAAGGATCCAAAGGGATCACCATCCACCTCCATGTCTTCAGTGTCTCTGCCACCAGGCATCCTCCTCCCAAAGAAAATCTCAAAAGGATTTGTGCCACCAAAGAAAGCTGCAAAAGTAGCATGTGGGTCACCATGGAAGGAGTACCGGAAGGTACCACCCTGGCCATCAGATCCTCCAGCTCCTCCTTTAAGACCTAAACAGGAAAAATAAGCAAAGTTAAAAACAAATTGGGTATTAGTATAAGCTTTCCTGCTGTACAGTGTAATGCTATCAGGACTGATGAGTCACAAAGATATTTGCAGTAGAGTGAAAGGTCTGCTTTTCAAGGAAGATTCACCATGAGACTATGAGGTACTAACTAGCAATTCAATAGCTTGTAAAGTTTCTGAGGCTCTAGAACTACTCACTTCGGGAGAACAGGTATTCTGACAGCGACAATTTTATTTCATGTGATTGAAACCAGTTATTTTAATGAATTAGCATCTTAAGAGCAGAAGACAGGTTTGTTTGATTTGATCACTTCTTGTTCTACAAAGTGTTTTGGGAACTGCATCCTTCTATAAGGTCATTTCTGGGGAAAATCACTCACTATCATATGCAACATATTCCATAGCCTCTACAGCTCATCTGTAACTCAGCATTAATTAGTTTTACCCGTTTTCCTGCACTTTGTTCTTAGTAAAAGGTAACATGCCAACAGCCAAGCACATACATGCTTCCTTGATATTCAATTTAGAATCCCAGAATGATCACAGCTTGTGTTCCTATGATATAAAACAGGTACAAATCCTGGAACTCTCTTCAATGCAGCTACAAATAAAAGCATCATGGAACTTACTAAGATCCATTTGGGTACAAAACCTTGTATACACAATCACTGTCTCTGCGCAAAAAATCAGGAGGTTCTCAATAGCTTTGTTCTATCTTTCACATGGAGAGATCTAAATCTCATTTCTTCATGTAAACAATTCTCACTGAAAATTCTCTTGTACTTCCTGTGTTCCCATTCCAAATCAAGCTAAAATCTTTTTTTTTTTAATGCTTCTTTCCCAATAGGTGATCTAGTATTTCCTCGTCAGGGTACTTTCTCAAACCATTCCAAAACTGAAAGTCTTCTTAAGAGACCTCTGTCTCCAAACTTACAATGCTTGTTTCTTTAACTTTTTTCTTTCCAGTCTTAGACCAACTCAAAATTACAGCTGCTATCATACTTTTATAACCATAGAAAAATGAAGGCTTACATTATGAGGGAGGCATTCTATAAATTTGAAAGAGGGTTTTGTTGGGGTTTTTTTTAGCTCAGTGTTCTCATGCAACCTTCATGTTGGGTACCAACACTAACCAACTAAGATATTAGAATGCTTTCCCCATTTCAATACCAGACCACAGTAAAAGTATTTAGCAAACCGTTGTACATCCTTCTGTCACACCACTGTTAATGCCAAACATGCAAATCAGGGGATTCAATCTGTGATAGCAGAAGGACACCTCCTGGAATAGCTAGCCTCAAGTTACTGAAGGTACATCCAGCTCTTGGCTGTAAAAACACTGAAGCTTCCTCCTTAAGACACCAACCCTCTGCATTTCCCTTAAAACAACTAATTACACTCTTAGAAAAGCTCAGATAGTAACTGAGGCATCAGGAGGTATTCCCACATTCAACATTCTAAAAAAATGATACTTTATATCTTTGCCCAAAATACTAAATATTGCTATTTAAGTGTCCCCCTTTATAATTGTAAAAAACACGGCCCCAAGCAAATAGCAATGTGCAGGCCTACTTGTCACAACGGAAGTAGTTATTTTAAATGGAATTCCTGATACCATACACATTTATGTGAAGGGATGTTAATGACTTCCTCTGTTGCTCAATCATAAGAATGAAAGTCATGTTGGTCAAAAATAAAAAAAAAAACTTAAAAAAATAAAAATCATCCTCTCCAGATAACCATTTTAGGATAAATGTGACATTTCTGAGGCCTCATTCTCTCGGCATGTTATCACTGTTTACAATTAAAGCTAAAAAATTGTTCTGGTATTTCATGACATCAGCCAAATTCTTTCCTCTCCAGGCACGAAGCCAAGGACAACTACAGGCTGGACACCTGGGCTTTTGCTCACAAGGACTGCTTTGCCTAGATCAAGCAGACTGCCCTTAAGCAAAAATTGAAGAAAAGAATACACGCCCTTTGAACTTCATCTCAAAAACTGCTGTGGCAAAAGAAGGCAGCAGTAAGAGATCACAGAAATCTATTCATGGGTGATAGAAACTTTTTCTGCTCAGTAACTTTTTGCCTGTCAGGTATTTGGGGTTTGTAAAAAACCCTGTTAAATTAAGAAATTAAAACTACCAGCATTAAAGCCCAGCAATGCATTTTATACTTAAATCTCATGAGCCAAACAAATACATTGTCTAAAGATGAACACATACCATGTTTATTTTGCTTCATTCAACATAATGAAAGCGACCAATCCAAGTGTAACAGAGATATACATACCTTCCTCCCCAAACTGATCATAAATGTCTCTCTTTTTCGGATCACTCAGCACTTCATAAGCTTCTGCAACCTCTTTGAATTTTTCTTCTGCATGGGGAGATTTGTTCTTATCTGGATGCCATTTCAGTGCTTGTTTTCTGTAAGCCTTTTTGATATCCTCGTCAGAAGCCCCTTTTTCAATTCCCAGGATAGAATAGTAATCTTTCCCCATCCTGACTGTCGGAGGAATTCAGATTTTCCTTGCTGTAAAGAAAGCAGCGACCAGTGTCTCAGCAAGGTGGAGATGCTAGAGAAGGAAAAATAAAAATCAAACTTTGAATTGAAACAAACGGAGCTGCTACAAAACAACAAACTCTACAATACATTAAAGAAAGCCCAGCCAGCTTCTCGGTGTTTCATTCCGTGCCCCGTAGCTGATTTATAAGCGGTGACACACGGGGCACGGCACAGCCCTCCCACCCAACGACGTGTCTGCGCTCTTTCTAGAACGCCAAGCCCCGTGACGTCACTTCCCCGCCGCCCCGCCCCCGCGCCCGCGCCTGCGCACAGCGCGCTGAGCGCAGGGCCCGGCCCAGCAGCGGCAAGGTTACAGCCAGCGACAGCAGCGCCTTGCAGCAGCCGGGCACAGCCCGCAGCTCCGAACGCTCATCTGCCCCAAGAGACACGCTGAAACACATCTAGAGTAATTATAGCATTTTACTTCATTGTTTCTATAGAGACAGCTGTACATAACTCTTTTCCAAATATATCAACGTGGAGCTGTACCCTTTCCAGCAAAGCCTATGAAGAATTTCACATCCAAATCAACGACAAAGTTTCAGAAAGCAAAATTTAGTTTCTTTAAAAATAAAATTAAGTCACCCTCAACTAGAGCTGACTGTAGCCATGGACTATTAAGCAGTAAGAATGAATCTGAGCAAAAAAAGAACACTTTGTTTACCACAACTCAAGCCACTAAATTAGAGCAGATCAAAATGTAAATCCTGTCTCAGCCTTCTTTCTATGGAATAGGAAATATCAAGATTGTTATACAACTATTGCAATATACCAAACAAATAGCTTTCATCTGATGAGATGCTAATAACAGAAAAATACTTGGTTCTTGCACATTTAAATTATATAAAACAAATTCTACTACTGAAGTATTTCTCATGCTCCACAGAGAAAATGCTATCAAGTTTGAGCCTGCAAGATTTCTTCCATACCTCTGTTAAGAGCTATAGGTCAAGAAATCAGCTGCGTTTATCAGTAGGGCAATGAACTACATGACAGATTAACAGACCTGAAAAATTACTCCTCCCTGGAACAAAGTAGGTAAAAACAACACTTTTGGTAGTATCTAAATGTTGTCTATATGAAGACATTTCTAGGCTGAATTATGAAGTTACTCTTATGGAGGTAATTAAGCTCAGCTGCCTTCCTTCTAACAATAAAACCCACTAATCCTCTGACTCAGGGAGCATTATATTTGAAGCCATTTTCTGGAACCTGCTCAAACTTACAAGAGACTATTTAGAAGGGACAGAAAATGCTTCCTTAACCAGAAAGTACTAGAAAAACATACGGGACTTTACTTTCACTTTCTTAACTTGCGTCATCCTCCTAATCCTCACACCATTCTCTTTACTTTCCCAATGTATGCAATAGAATTTACTAGACTCCTTCCAGTGTATATAGCATTTGCCTAATTATTTATCTGAGGTTTTTCACATTCTCCTTAGAATATGTGTGGAAAAGGTAGACAGAATAAAGTCAAAATTTCACCGGACTGTTTGAGAAAGCAAGAACTTTTAGCATATATATAGTTATGATTTCAAATGTAAAAGAGGCTAAAGGGTACCAAAAGAAAGAATTGGCTCCCCTTGTCACCAAATCCCTCAGGACTCGCATTTTTGGCACAGTGGGAGTCACAGGATTATAAAATCAATTACCTTTACAGCTGAAGGAAGAAGTTGTTGCTGAGCTCCACCTGGAATAAAGCTAGTCTTTTACTAAATCACCCTTTTCTTTTTACCTTTCATTTCAAAGTGTAATTTTAATTAATTTAAAATTAGTATTTCAGATAAATTCTTTGAAACCTACATCCTAAATTCAACATTTTCTCTGTCATGAATACTGTATTAAGCACTATGTCTTCTTCTAAGTACCACAGAAATACTCAAGCAGCGCAATTAACAACACTTAGTGATAGATTCTCTGCACACACATTCCCCCATTTTCTAACAACATAATCATTCATTTTAAGGGTTTCATTAAAAGCCACAATAATCAGGATTTGTCCTTAAATAAAAAGTTTCTTCACCTTAATTCTTAAAACTTACAGAACAAATTGATAACGAAGTTACACTGGGACTTTTTGCCCAGTATCACAGTGACTCAGTGCTCAGGCATCCCATCTAGGGAGAGAGAGGACGTGCCTATTCTGGCCTAAGTGCTGAGTTATACCACAATGATGTAAGTTATTCCCTAAAAATTAAACTACTTAAGATTCTGAGTGGGATGTACAGCAATGACTACATTACTTCTACTTCCTGCCCTATATAGATCTTCATGTCAGAATGAATTAATACTCCAGAATCTTCTATTTTTTAGGAGTCAGTTCCTGAAAGCATGTCCCTTCTTCTCCACATTGAGACCTTCCTTTCATCATCCAATCAAATTTTTTGAAAATACACATAGGCTACAGTTCCTCATATGAGCTCTTTAAACAATTTCTAATAGACAGAGAGAGATTCTCTTAAAAGCAGTGAAAACTTTCGATATTATTATTACTACTATAAGACTGGTGTGCATAAGATGTATATTTAATAATTATGCTAATAATTTGTGTACATCAATCATAGCAGCACTTCTTCAGACAGTGAAATTCATCTACTAAGTGTGGTAAGCTTTTACGTATTTCAATTTTGTCATACTAGAGCTGCTAGATTTTTAGAACTCCAAATATCTGATATTTGTAGTTCTTTGCTGCTCTTTTTGTTATTTTATCGTAGATTCATCTCCAGAATTATTATCTAAAGAAAAGAGAGGAAAATCCATCATGCAGTCTTCAAAGACTTCTGGCCCTGCAGTCCCTTCAAATAAGCACACATAAACAGAAAACAAAACAGCCTTAAAAAAAGCACAAGTAAATATTTAGTTACACTGCTATAGCCCTATCTTCCCTGTTACCATGTATATCTGGAAAAACTCTTCTAGACTATGAAAAGATTTTGCTTTCCATATGCTTGAATATATTTTGTTTAAATGCCTGAGTAATTGTCCCCTAAAAATCCAGAAAAGGTCATCCCCTACTGTGTGACATATGAACTCCTTTATGGGATTATTTTGTTCTTCTGTGAGCACTCTGCTTGTTAAAAAAACAATTCTGTTTTTTCACTTTCTCCAAGGAAAATACTTTCAAACCTGTGAAAACCCATGGGGGATGGGTTGCTAAAACTCTTCGGAAGAGACACCCTTTCAAGAAATTTCCTCCTAAATTTGTCTCAAACCAAGACAACAAGTTTCTGCATTTCTACCATGATGTCTTCCCCTTCTGTAGTAGAACCTGGAAATATCACAGAGCCTTCTGTCAGTATGCCCATTTCCCAGCACCCCTGCATTTCAGTCACCTCCCATTTCAGAGGCTGACACTTTGTGTCCAAGTCCCCAAGGCACCTGCAGTGTTGGCATCCCTGCTCACACCCACTTGTAAACTGCAGCACACCGGGATGTGAGCTCACCTTCGACGCGGACTTTCACCTTCAGCCTGAAGGAAGGGTGGTTCTGGGATTTCATCAGGTTTGCTTAGGCAGCATTAAGAGCACATAGCCTGAGAGATCCTACATAGCCACCACTGCCCTCAGCTGAGGTAAGCCAGCAGCGGGAGTCCTGCAACTCACTCAAGCCTTCCAGAAGTCACTAAACTAAATAGCTATAAAATTAGTAAAGCCATAATCCAAGACTTGATTAAGTATGCTCCTGAAAGAATGCTAAGGAAATTCTCAGACATACAAATCCAGTAATGTACTTGGCCGGGAAGCCACCTCAAAAACAGAACAGATAAAACCCTCTCACCATCACTAAGCTTTCTTCCTCACTCTACCACATTAATTCTCCAAGTGTTATATCACATTATGACTCAATTAAGCCTCTATATCATCAATTCTTTGTTTACACAGCTTTCAAATACAACAGCTACATTCCATTTCAGGCATACACAGAAAAAAAGTTATCATAATTCCAGTATCAAGTGGTATCTATGAAGCTCTCGCTTATAGTCAACCCTGTATATTTTCCACCAAACTGGGCAGTCTCAGACTTGTCTCTCTGTTCTCATAAGCTACTTCAGGGTAATGTCACAGTACTCCTATTCTGCACTGAGAAAGTTAACAGCCTGTATCTGTCCAGTGCTTCCTTACATCACTGTTTTTTTTACAGTATGAATTTTAAAAAAGGGAATTTCAGTTCAAGCTTTTTAATGTTGACTGAGGGGGAAAATGGTACATCTTCAAACGTAACAAATTACTAAAATGCCAAATAGACTATTAAAAATCTTACTGTCAGGATAACTGAATAAAATTTTGAAAACATGTAAAACTTGCCTAATATAATAAGCAATCTCTTGCCTATAGGGTTTTCTATGTTCTTTGATCAAAACCTATGACATTCACCTTTAATACTGGACTTCCTTTTTTCATCTAAAAATGTGTATGAAATACATACTAGGAAGCTGAAAATTGTTCCTTTAACAGCTCCACTTTGGAGACAGAGTCTGGCTACTGCATTCCACTTGAGTTAGTATTTCAGTAAAAGAGTTGTTGCTTTAAAATTTCTTTTTCATTATTCTTTCAGAACAACCATAGTTTAACTCACATAGATATGGCCAAGAGCTGTACATCTTGTTTGGCAGAAAGTGGGGGCAGGGTCAATACCACTTCCAGGTCTTCGAACAGCTGTACTGACAACATCAGCTTTCAATGAGTTACTTTCATTAAAGAAATGATGCCTTGGGTTTTAGCTTTTCTATTTTTCAGATTCTCTGCTACTTAGTGTGTAACTCTGAAACTTCATGTTAGGTGTTAATAAGTTCTCTTCACAGCCTAGATAGACAAAACAATCCCTTCCTAGCTAGACGATCAAGGGTTCACCCAAAAAGCATAAACATCCACAAAAGGAAGGGGGGCAAGCCAGGGGCTGAGACTTCATAGCCCGGGGCTGTGGTTGGATAATTGACCCCAATATGGAAATGAACCAAAACTTATAAAAGCGTAAAAACTCATGGCCAGGATCCATTTTGGATTTGATCTGGGTGTAGCCCTAGCCGGGCTCTTGCACTGCCCAAGGTGAATGCTTTCAATAAATACCTATTTTATTCCTTTTGCTCTGTCTAGTCTCTGTTCCAGATCAGCCTTTCCAGGCATCAGTTCTGGCACCCCAAATGGTACCTTCATAACAACTGAAAGAATTATGGAAACATTCATAATAATTATATGCTGCACTCAAATAATAGATAAATCATAAATTAGCACCAGTATGTTATTTTAAGGAAAAGCTTCTAGACAGAATGCATCAATATTCCCTGAAGTTGAATAAAAATGCTCATTATTTCCTTTAAATTAAGCAATTTCTTCTGTACTTCTCACTTATTAAACCACAGAAACAAAACTGAGAAAGACAGGACTAAATCACAGAACAAATTAAAGAGCAAACAAAACCACAAAGGCAAATTCCAGACAGATCACAACTATAAATACACATGTACACATAAATGTCAAGGCCTAGGAGCCAAATCCCTCCCCAGGAAAAGCTTTCACAATTAAGTATCATAATATTTGCAAACCCACATTAATAAATGGAATAAATTTATACTCATCTACAATGGTTTGAATAAAGTATACCCATATACAATAAAAAAAATTCCTGGAACATTATCCATCGTTTTCCCAGAAAAAAATAATTTAACAACTCTTCTCCCCACCATCTTTAACTTCATGCGGCTGTTGCTTAAGCTGTTTGTACTTTATATATACTTCATACTGTGAATAAGAGACATGGTACATGCAAGTCCCATTCATGAATTCTATTATTAAACAGAGTTTCACCACAGAACTATTCAGTAGCAGGTATCATACTCAGAAATAAATTTTGGAGTTTACAACAGAAGCAACAATTAGTTAATTTTCAAAAAATATCTCTAACAGAAAATGCCAAGTGAAACCTGCAGAGCATAACAGCTCATTCTAATTGATGGCCCTAAAAGAAAAGCTTCATTTATTCATGCACTTCATACCCCAGTAAGAAGCAAATTTATCAAATTCTTCCTTGAGTTCTCTGTGCAAACTGCTACTGTGACAGAAGTAAAAACTTAACATAAGGATTCTGGGGGTGATTTTACATCTAAATGAATAATCACAAAAGCAAACTGAAATGCCACATACCTTACAATTAAATTAATTATATTTAAGTTACATCAGTCCTAGCATCAACAAAAATGTTTTCTATTTTTCACTGGCAATATGTCTTAAGACAGTGTCTATAATAGTACTGGAACACACATTAAGTTCTGCCAAAAGGCCAAAGGACATATGTTTAAGGTCTTTTGTAGGAAAGCTTACTTTAAGTATACATTCCAGAATTTACATGGATTAGCTGTAGTGTAAAATCTCAAACCAGAGATAAATTGTTACCACTTGAATCTCCAAAATGTATTTTTAAGCATGTGATTCACGGTCTTCAATTTTATTTGGAAAAGACTACATGATAAGATGTTAGCAATTTCTTTAATTAGTTTTCATTTTCTTATCACTTTTTGTAACAATAGACCAAAAGTTATAAATGAAACGTACAACTGAAAACGCTCATAATACTTTAAAACTTACTATAGTTTATTATATGCTAAGTTATGGGACGGATTTTTCAGGAAATTATTATTTCCATTGCACACTGAACAGAACACAGCAAACTTGCATCTCATACCCGATTCCTGTCTACTAAGTCACAATCTCTACTACAGCTGAAAAACAAAAATAAAAAACTCTTGGAATAATCTTCCGCATTTTAGCTTTTCACCACTAAGAAGAAATGAACAACTATCTGAAAGTAGGCAGAGTTCTTGGGATTCAGCAGTAATGTACTGGTTGATGAAAATACAACTAACTCCCTCTTGGGAGTGCAATCAACTACTTCAGCCAAGTACAAGTACGGGATTGCACTTAGAAACATCCAAAGTATGGCCACACAAAGCAATTCCATCTACAGCTTAAGACTTCCCTCTTCTAAAAGAATACACATTCCACAGGTGCTTTTCAATTCCTTACTTAGATCCTGTGTCCATTTCAATTCCCATGTGTTTCTGTAAAGGGATTCTTGCTCAGTTTGAGCAGTCGATCAGAAAAAAATGCCAATCATGCAAGACATTTAACAGGTTTTTTCACATTACTGACTACGCCCGTTTAACACACTACTAACTTCAAATAGTTAAGAATGTTGACACACATACTTTTGTAAATATCTGTATTGAAAAGTGCAGTGTCTTGGTAAGGAGAAATATATCCTGTTATTACAAAAAAATCCCCCACATTCACAACGAAGCTGAGGTTCTCTTTCCTCCAAGAAAAAGTTTGATTTTAACAAGTTCGGCACAATTCACTACTTAAGTTATCAATTTGGGGCAAAGAAAGCAGAAAAATACCGTAGCCAAACTTCTTTCTTTCAGTTTTACATATAAAAAGCTCAGGTTTTTGTCCTAACTACCTGTTGCTCTCATGGTTATCACTCAGGAATTTACCCAAGCCTCAAGGAATTCTGTCCTGAAATAGCCCATATGCAAATGAAGAGTTAGACTTAATCACATATTTATCACACTGTACTAGGCAGGTTTCTGACTCACATGTCACCAACATTCTGGTGCTGGTTATATAACAAGTAAAGATATTTAATATGATGAACAGCTTAATGCTTTGTGTACATTCTGTTTCCCCCCAAGACTAGCTGCTTTTAATTTGTAAAAAGTCTTATAGCCCTTCTGTTAACTGTTTTAAGCAAACACACTGTTACAATTCAAGTTTTTCAGATTCTCAAGTGCCAACACATTCAGACCCTGAATGTTATCAATACCATCACAAAGGACTAATTTACTGGATGTAAATATACTTTATACATAGCCACGGACTTCCAAGTTACACTGTTTTCTCAGCAAGAAGACTACACCACTTAAAATATACATTGCTTATAAAAGGTTAAGAAACATTATTATCATATGAATACTACAATACCAATAGTACATCTACACTGTAACACTCAGCTATTCTGCCTGCTTCAGCTCCCCCAAACCATGTGTATTATTTGAAATAAAGAAGATTCAGAGAACCATAACAGATAATAAAAAAAATGCAAGAAACAACTGAGGATGATTGAATTCTTCAGTCTCCAAAAACCATAGAAGTCACAAAGATCTGCTAGGTCAACAAATAGAGAAAAGAGGAAACAAATCGTTTATGGCCTATGCCCATTGCTAGAGTGTAATCAGAAGAAGCCAGTTTAAATAACAAAATGAAGAAGTTCTAGTAGTGATAGAATTCCCTGCCAAAGAACACTGGAGACTCAATAATGGTGTCAGTGGGACACCGAAAAAATACTATGTAAGAGATGCACTGCAAGTTTCTTAACGAAGAAACCAGAGCAGGAATGTCAGACGACTAAAAAATACTGAGAAAATGTGTTGACCTATACTTGCTTGTCCTGCCGATGTGTTTATTATACAAATCTTGGAAAAAAAATTAATATTAAGTATATCTCTGTTTTCCACCTAAGTGAAACAGAGAGGTGGTGTTTACAGTAAATACACGTCTTTAAAAGCAGGCATTTGGTTACACTTCTGGAGATGTTTCCGGTACTCGTTTACAGTAAAAGTGAGGCTTAATTTGACATTCAGTCAACAGATTCAGCCCCACTCCAGCAGTACAGAAGGGGCAGAAATCTCTACAAATATAAGGACAGAATGGCCAGCTCATTCTGCAGTCCAGCATTCCCCACCCCACAGCCCAGGGCCAGCTGGCACAAACCAAAGTAACATTTGCTCTGGGCTGGCTGAGAGTGGACACAAAGCCAGGAAGCTCAGACCCTGAGAACTGTGATTGGCTCCCTACCAGATCTTCCACCAATGAATCCTGGTGTAGGAGAACTTCTGTGACCTCATACTAGTGCTATGTACTGATTAACAGGAAAAGGACAATGGAAAACTCGGCACAAGTTTCCACAATAAGCTTTG
Organism: Sturnus vulgaris; assembly: GCF_052056855.1. Taxonomy (NCBI): domain Eukaryota; kingdom Metazoa; phylum Chordata; class Aves; order Passeriformes; family Sturnidae; genus Sturnus; species Sturnus vulgaris. The sequence continues at coordinate 12,328,284 of NC_142251.1, read as the reverse complement.
CTGACTTTCCTTCAAGAAACTGGAATTGAAGAAGGTGTTTGAAAGGCATTTATTTCAACATCCTACATAAAGTCAGTTACCATAACTCTGACCCCCCAGGAAACATTAGGATAGGCAGTATGTTTTATTTAATATCTACTTAGATGGCTGTAGTATAGTACAGCTCCTCTTTTAGCCTTTCATCGGCCACCTGTAACAATTTACTGCTGTTTACCTTAACCACAGTAGCAATTCCTTCATCTATTCCAAAGTAACCCACTGAACAACAGAAGTAATAACCTGCTATCTTAGCAAAGATACAGCAATACAGAATCAGGGCACCCGTAGAATCAAGATACTCCTCACAGATTAGCTCTTGCAAAAAAGTCTCTGTGATGCTGGCACAGACACAAGTCAGATGTGACCTGATCTGAACCTGAACTCTGTCTTTCCAATGCTTCTCAGCCTGTCATTAGGTATTTGGATTTGTTCTATTGAAAAAAAAAAACAACCAACCAAACAAAAAACACTACTCCAACACACTGCCAGTTTGGAACATTCATTAGTGGAACATAACACATAGAAATATTTTCCTAACGATGAATATACTCCACAGGTTTACACAGAAGGCTGACAAACTCATCTAGAATTTTATCACTACTTCAGTCATGTTCCGTAACTAAGGAACAGACAGAAATCATGTCTGCAGGTTTTTTTTTTCTTCTTGCAAAAGCATTAGATTTTTTCTGACATAATTAAAAAGCTGTCAGTAAGAATCAACTGAATAAACACGACAGCAATCATGGTTACAGGTCACACACAAAAGGGGGAGGGTGAAGGATAGGTGGAAGATGCTTGCACAATCCCTATGCAAACTCTGCTGGTGTTTTCTTGAGGTTTTTTCCCCTTTAAGAATGACAGAAGTTACTAGTTTCCAGTAGAAAAGAAACTATTTTTTTAGCCTTGATGAAGAGATGAACTGCAAACACAATAAATCCAGTTGAAAAGCAACTCAGCTACATGGTACTGTTTTAATTGCTGTTACACTCATGCAAGATCAAGGTTATTAATGCGCTACCAAATAAGGAACTGCCCACATTTTTGCTGTGGACATGTGATCCCAGTGTTCTTACATAAGCAAAAGGAGGTGGTCACACGAGATGCTTTTTCCAGAGTGTGCTCGTTAAAATCCCACCCAGCTGCTCTGATTCATGCAGCCAGTTTTACATGCAAGGCTGAAAACACACACACTGAACCGTGGTATAAAGACAGGAATTTAAAAAGGAGATGTCAGCACAATGCTGTTCAATATGAAAGGAGAACAGATGTCAATAAGAATGCACTTCACCTACAGGAGACAGAAAGACAAGCAGCCCTAGTTATATTTACTACAATCTGCTGTAATAGAAATCAAAATAGTTGCTCAGTAGTCTTTGCAATGTTTCAATCACATCCCAAAGCTAAGTCATGTTTCATCAGCCTAGAAAAGTTTCAAGATAAAAAGCAAGAGTTTAATAGACGTACTTTGCAGTTAATATCCTAAATTACTTAATTGCTCTAGAATAAAGAGTGCATATCTAGCTAAGAGGTAAAGAAGGTACAATATGGAAAGATAAACGACTCAGCAGAAAAATATCTAGGTGTTCTCAAGTGATAGCAAATTTCAGTATCTATTCTACTAAGAAACTATTGGAATTCTACAGTTCCATGAAAATAATAGGAAAACTTGTTACTTTTACATTACCTTTTCCCTGCCCCTTCTAAAACAATTCAGTACAAAAACCAGTGATGAATCAGAGTACAACTGCAAATAAATAGTCATGGAAATTATAAAGTTTAATGAAAATAGTACACAGAACCAGTTCACTCACAGGGCATAATCCTAACACATGACAACCTGTAAGAAGGAAGCAAAGGATCTCCTTTCTATATTCTCAGGAGAAAATATTAATCCATACCGAATACATTTACAGGTATATTTCTTTTTTGTTTCTTTAAGCTTGACTTAAAAAAATCTCCGGTTCTTTTGCACTTCACATCAAGCCAACAGATAACATCCACTGATCTTTTGAGTGGTATTTGAGATTAGGCCTGTAACATTCATACCTTTCTTAGCCTATGTAGCATTGCTATTGATTTATTAAAGAAAAACATCCTGATACATTCATGAACTTCACTGCAAACAAATTTTTTTTTTCCACAAAATACGCATGTGTTCCTTACAAAAAAGTTGAAAAGGATTTTCAGGTTAGACAAGCTTGTTACAATCATGGTTTTACAGACTGAAGGAATGAGACATTTAAAGCTTTTAAACCATCTCTTCCACTCTTCTTTCCTCAGACTCAGAAAATATTTACCTTTCTAAGTTTGGGTTTTTTTTTTTAAAATTTACACTATGATACATGCACAATTCGTTTAAAAGTAAGATGTTCTGAGTCACAAATTAAGAAGTACAATTGTTAGCTTAACTAAACAGCATCACAAAGAATACTACTAGAGGTCAGGCCTGGGTAACAGAGAAGTACACCAACCCCTTTAGAGCAAACAAGTTTTTCCCACTTCAAAAGGAGAATTATGCCTTAAATTACATTAATTTAATGCCTTAAATAAAGTACTTACTCACTAATTAACAGGACTTGAATGCACATTCTTCAGTGCATTGCTGACAGAGAAATATATTAAGACACTTCCATCCTCTACAGCTAATGCTGCATTAATCGTTTATTCTCCTTTCACAGTCTCTGTTCCTATCTCAGCCTTTCTTAATCCCCACTCATATTCAGCTTCCACGCCTAGCTCCACTGCCCAACTTATTTCAAGCAAGGCCTTTCACTCTTCTCCCCCATCAGGGAAGAATTTTACAGATGCTAACAGCAAATTCTCTCAAAGCTTTTCCTCCCATGACATAGCCACAAAAACACCCAACCCCTTCGAACAAGTCAGAGGCTGAGAACTGATGGCACGATCATGCTGACTAATATTATCCAGCTGCCTTTTGTGCCACATTCCTTCAACACAGTGATCCACAGTCTCTTTGCACGCTGCAACTGTATCTAAGGAAGAAGTGACTGTTCTCTGACTTATCCTCCTATATCTGACATACCCAATGCAACAGTGGCTTAATGCAATTTGATAGCGTCCAGTAAGGTAATCAAAATGTTAAATCAAATACATATCAGATGAGATTCGCAAGAATAAAACATACAAGGGAAGAGCGCTAAAGATTCTACAATTATACAGCTTCTCTGTGAAGTTTTTAACACACTAAAACTTTTTTCTAAGAAAGGTAAAATCACCAGATATGACTTCTTTTTTTTCAAAGTCGCAATGTAAAAGTTAACCAAATACTATCCAAATTGTGGATCTGAAAACTGTAATTACTACTTCAGCGCACACGTAGTAAGTATGAAAACTCATGACAGTTGTTTGGATAGGGCACATGCTCAATCTTCTTCCAGCAGTTATTAAAGAGAGTTTTCTACTGATAATGTTGCAGATCCTGGACACACTTTGCCAGAGCAGGAGTAAGAGCTGACAGAATCTGAATCAATTGATCTGTATCTCCCAGAGGGACAAAATCATCAGACACCAAATGCAGATTCCAGCACAGCCTGCAGAAAGCATGGCATGTGCATGTACAGCTATCACAGTGATTATCCTTCTCTCACACAGCGTAAGCCCTTCTCCTGCACAGGCCTTCAGTGTACTGAGGGAAAGCTAATCAAAACACCTTTTGATCTGGTCACCACTGAGCAAAGTTGAAGTGAATTGTAAAAGAGAAAGAAAAACCCAATTAACACAGCAGAACTCAATGCATGCATGCACCGAAGTGGTTTTGGTTATGCTGACGATTTGTGTCAAGTTGCACACTTGCACACTGATGTTTTTGGAACACCTGAACTAACACAGAAATACCCTGAGGATCTTTTGATAAAAGGATTCTTTCACACACAGTATTTGCTTATTTTTTCCCTCAGAACCATCCATTACTTAAATCTGTGACAACCCACACAAGTAAGAGGTTTTCTGACTTGTCAGATATTGACACTAGCTGTTTCTCAGTAAATATACCTACTAGAATATTTCAGTCTGATGACCACTGCAAAAAACAACCACTATGGCCTGAAAACCATGAGAGATGTCATAACCTAGTAAATTCAGTTAAGGGAGACATCTTCTTCCAATCTCTACCATATTCTTCTATTTCTTATATTGCCAATTATCTATTTATTAGGATTCTGAAAGGTAAGAGGTGCATTTCTCCACTATTCATCCTTCTTTAGTAAGAATGAATTACTATATGAAGTGAACCTTACTTTACACAACAAAACTCAAGTTCTCACGCTCTAGGAACCCAGTCCAAACAACTACTTACATCAAGCACATTTAACTTCCTAGAAGGCAGACCTGAGTGAGCAAACAGGCAGTGCAGGTAACTTCTAGCAAGTGAAAAAGCAGGACATCCTGGTGCATGCTGCTGTGACATGTCAGTGAAGTACTTGAACAAATACTGCAGTTAGCATTGTTATGGGGTTAGATCCTTACCCCACTCCGTTGACAGATTAAACAGAAAAAATTAATCCCATAGGGGTACTTTTCTCAACAGAAATATCACTTAATAAAGGGAAATTAAGATAAGAGTGCTTAAGAGATGTGGTTTTCTAGCAGATTGGTTTTAAGTACCATCATGGGAAATAAAACAGAAGCAAGTGTTAATAATGGTCATTAGATCAACTTAGAACAGTGAAAGTCAAGGCAAAATATTTATATAGTGTACAATACTGTGAGATCTTTCTCCTCTTCAAATTGCTGAATCTCATGTTCTGACTGTAAAGCCTACAGTGACTTCAAGAACTGCAAGGACTGAGGAATAATAGATATACTAAATGTCACTCTCAGCTTTCAAATAAAGCATCACCTCAAAGAATAATAATTGATTTTAAAACCTTGAAAATTAACATTCACCTATCACCAGTTGTTTATGAATTCAACTAGAACACTTACATTGTACCAGACAAGAGTGTTTTTATTAGCCCAAGGCATTATAACTGCTTAAAAATCATCAGCATTACATGGCTACTGGCTTGTCTCACAGACCGCAGCAAAGAAACACCAGCACATTTTGTAACAGTAAAACGCAAAGGACACTTCATCCAATAAGGAGAGAGCCATAAAAGACATAGCCAGTGGCCAGGAGTGGTTTCAATGCGTCACAGTCAACCACTATTGTTCAAACAAAATTAGACAAGTAAGTACCTGCTACACACAGTCAAACTATTAGTAGCTAAGAGAATGAAAAAATATTGTTTCGCAATAGCAGCAAACAGTCAAGCATAAGAATTAAACTCCCACGCTCCAAACTTAATTTTACTTTTTTCCCATTCCTTCCAGCTAACACAGCTACATTAATGGAAAGTATAAACTAATTCTTATGTACAGGTTTTTTCAGCAAAAGTATCACAGCAGCAAGTTTCATCTAGCTGTAGTAATACACTGTCACCTAAAAGCACGTAGGAATGTTTAACTTCGTGGAACATATTACTCTTATAACCTTTCTTAACTACACTACCTTAAGAGTGTTACGGGAGTTAAAAATTTGGCATTTTTTTTAGCTCCCTTTAGTGAAGTTACCGGCACAGGAGAATGCAGGATAATCTGGGCTCAGCAACACTGACTTACAGTCTATTAAAATTATCCCAATTACAATCGCCTTAAGGCAGCATGGAACTACAAGGCAGCACTGAAGGACAGGGAAGGGAGAACACTGAGAGGTATTTTATGCGAATCTAAGAGTCCCTGCACACAGCCCCAAACCAGGCCAAGTCAAAAACAACAGTTTCTCAAGTAAAAGCACCGACAACAAAGAAACACACTCACTTAGGGCTGAAAGAGACTTGCCATGCCTCAGTTTAAAAAAAAGATATGATATTTATGTAAACCAGGAGCCCATGAAAAAGGAAGAGTTCAACGCACGTAAATATTCTTTAAAAACTGTAAAGCATCTCCATCGTACAGCAGCTCCCCTCCAGAATTAGCCGGTCTCTACTGCTATGATTCCTAAGTAGATGTTCTACGACCTTATCCTGATGTGAAGCCTTTACAACACCGTCATCCATACTCAGCATGACAGTTCATCCCCACCAGGTCACAGGACCTTACTAGGGCCCAGATTAAAGCATTATAGACTCCAGTTTTTCATTAACGCTTGTGCTTGCGCAGACAAGGAAAAAACCTCCCAGCTATAAAAAACGTACATTACCAATTAACATTTTCAGGTAGGAAATAGACAACCATGGACAACCGCGGGACGAAGCAAGTGAAGCTTCGTAAAAGAAGAGGTCCCGTTTCGCGGGGTGGAGAACGACCCAAAAATCCGTTCGAAACGAGCGGCCGAGCCCGCGGGATCGCAGCGGGCAGAGGGCCGCGAGCAGCGGCGGGACGGGACAGGACGGCTGCGGCGCAGCCGTGCCCTGCCCCTCCGCCCAACGGCTCCGCCGGCTCGGCACCGGCCGGCGAGCTGCCCCTCGCCCCTCCCGCTGCCGGCCGGGCTGCCCGGAAACGGCGCTCGCATTATTGTCTGTGACAACGCCCGGCGGCCGCGCACCGTGGAAGTCTCTCCCCAGGGCAGCATCGCGCTCAAGCGGGAGGACTGCCTGGCCTTCCTCCCCCCTCAGCTCACGGCAGCGTCGCTGCCACCATCACCGCCCGCTCCGGGCGGGCACCAGCGGGGAAGGCAGAGTATGCCAAAAGTGCAGTATGGCGCGGGCAAGCGGCGCTGCCGCAGCTCCAGGCCCATCCCGCGCACCTTCCGCACTCACCGAACGTCGCCGCTGCCTCAGCCCCGGGCCCGACCGCGCTCCCGGCAGCCCCCGCAGCGCAGCCACGGCTCCTACGCGCGCACCCGCGACTCCAAACCAAATGACGCGAGAACTGCGCGCTGCCTCCCCCCGCACACGCTGCCCTCCCTTCTTCCCACGTGACTCTCCCGGCCCTATCAGCAGCGTCTCCAAGCCCTCGCGCCTCGCGTAGAAACATCGCGATCTCACCCCCCCCCCCCTGCAGGGCGGCCCCGGAGGCCCCGGGGGGCCGGCTGGGCGGGGCTGGGAGAAACGCCGCGAGGCTTCTCCGCCGTTCTCCGGCGCCCGCCATGAAATCCCGCCCGAGATCTCGCGAGGTTTCGGCGCGCTCCCCCCGAGCACGATGCCGCGCAGGAATGTGAAAGGCGCGCGCCCGCCGCCATTTTCTCTCTTTCTTGGCAGACAGCGGCAGCGGCCGGAGCGGCGCCGGGGCGGCCATGGCGGACTATTCCACGGTGCCCCCTCCTGCCGCGGGCGCGCCCGGGGGAGGCGGCGGTGGGGCTGGAGGAGTGAACGATGCCTTTAAAGACGCGCTGCAAAGGGCTAGGCAGGTGTGTGTGGCTCCATCGAATCAATGGGGTCCCGGGGCCTGGAGGCCGCGGTCTCGGAGCTGCGGGAACATTGAGGGCGCTGCGCACTCTCCTGTGGGGAGTGGGGGCCCCTCCGCCAGTGTGTGTGTATTGGGGGGAGCTTTGTCCTGTCCCCACGCCCCCTTTGCGCCACCTGCCCGCCCTGGGCCGCGAGGTATTTGTAGCCCCGCTCCGCCATTGCCCGCGAGCAGCGCTGGGATCGGCCTGAGGGGATTCGGTGGTGAGAGAAGCCGCACCGCGCGGTCCCTCGCCGACGGCGGGGAGGCGAAATCTCGGCGGGGTAGTAGCGGCGCGTTATCGGGCCCGGCCCGGCGGAGGGACAGGAGGGCGGCGGCGCCGCGGAGCGGGCCGTGTTGTGGCGCCCGCGGCGCCCCAGCCTGCTCGGACCGGTTGGGCAGCGCCGCGGCCTGCGGAGCGAGGGCGGCCCTTGCGGAAGCTCTTTATCCCGCAGTTTTATTTGTAGCTTCTGCACCACGGGCGATGTTTTCATCGCTTCTTGGGCGAAATGTTCGCCTCGTCTGTTAATAAGTGGTGGCGGTTTTGGCAGTATTTGAAGACCCAGTGTAGTTAGGATTTGAAATTGTTTGGCCGGTGAGGCCCCGCCGTGAGGTACCAGTGTTTCGCGAACAAAGCGTAGAGAAAAAAAATATCCCTGTTTAGGAGAAGGCCTTTTGAACACCAAAATCTACGTTCTCGTTAGGTTTTTTAGGAGGCTGTACTGATGAAGGACGAGCACAAGTCTTTGAAACATTGAAGAAAACCTCTGAATGAAACTGGTTTTGGCCTTTTTAATCATTTGGAGTCATTTTAATGCGCATTGTTTAAATCCCTGAAATCTTTCAGAAGACGTGGAATAAACATGGGCCGAATTAATTATTTTTCTTCTTGGTTCACATCTGCCTTTTGTTTAGATTGCAGCGAAAATTGGAGGAGATGCTGGCACAGCAATGAATTCAAACGACTACGGTTATGGAGGGCAGAAAAGACCTCTTGAGGATGGAGGTACGCACTCATTCCTGCTGCATTTATTTTTGTGGAGTATGGCCACTGTGTCTGAAAGATTGCAGGCGGTGATTTTGTTTGTGGATTTGTTTTTTTTCCATGGCAAAGCATTAAAACATTTTGTTCCCCTCATAGATCATGACATATTTTTTCATGTTTAGTGGGAAAATTCTAAACCATTGTGCTGTAACTTAAAGTGAATGTAAGCCTATTGTACACTATTTTAAGTGTGGTGTAACTCCTACAAGTAGAAAAATATGTGCTGGGGAAAGGGACAGAAATTGGCAAGTTGCAAAATGCCTAGGTAGGTGTCATCGAAGTGTTTTGTGGTTGCGTGGGATTGGTTACAACTTGTCAATTACGATTAGAGCAGGAAGTGCTCCTGAAGCTTGTTTCATTAACTTTATTAGTGCGCTGTTTTAAATAAAAGTATATTAATGCATTTTATTGTAAAAGCATGGGACTTGAAAAAAATACGGGAAAGCAAATTTTTTACCTTGAAGGCACTTTTGCGTAGTCTGTAGCTCAGCCCACAGCATGTGTGAACTCTGATAAAATCGTACTTAAATCTTCTGACTTGTTGCAGCTTTTTGGATTTGCCTTACACTGCAGTAAAGTTTTCTCCTGAAATGTGTCGTCTTCTGTCTTTTCAGAGCATCAACTTTAAACTTAACAGGGTTTGATATGGTTAATATATACACAAAATCCTAGCTAAATTACAGGAAGAAATATTTGGGCTTGCTGAAATGTTCTCTTAGGTCTCAAAAAAGAGAAACGCATTTTTTTTTCCTTTAAGAGGATTGAAACTCAGTCTACAGAATGTATCTAAGGCTTTATATCAGGAGTTCTTGTGTCCTACAATAAAGTTTTTTTTTCTAATAAAGGTGAGGTTTTTAATATACAAAAATGAGCTAATGATGCTTCAGATGATATATGTAATGTATTCTTTTTATTTTATGTGTAGATGGCTCTTGGACAAGTCCGAGCAGTACAACACACTGGGAGGGAATGCCCTCTCCTTTTAAAGGCAGGAATTTTTATTTATTACCTGTGTTTAGTATGTAAACATGACATAAACTAGTGGATCTTTCTGGATTGACACAAATATTTATTGGAATATGTGGCTGAGTTTTTGCTGCACATAAATTATGGTGGTTCATATAGCCTTTATTTTGGGGTGGGAAGGAAGCATCTGAAGTATTGTCTTTTCAGATATAGGTTCATGATGCCTGTTATTTCTCTACTGTACAGAAAGGATTCGGACAGTAGTGATGTAGTTGCTTTGAATCTGTTTTGGGTTTGGTTTTTTTTTGAAGTTTTATGCTATGAAATGATTGATATTTGGATAGGGATTTCATATCAACATTCAGTTTGAGATTGCATTGCTGTGTGATACTGTTCTATTTTCAGATGTTTGGTCTAGAGTTGTGGTCATTGTGAGAATTATTTTTTTAAGTTATAGTTGGTTTTTGTATGGATTTTATTTTTTTTTTCTTTTTTACTATAGAAGCATCATTAGCTTGAGCAGCCAACAAAGCTCAACTTTGTTCCTTGTCTTAGTTGAGTTTCAGTGACTGGGTATCTGTGAGTTATCTACGTACAGTGCGTTCTGAAAGCTGCCTTTTGTTAAACTGAATAGATACGTGGAAAAACCTAACATCTTTACAGCTGTACTAACCAAGTGCTGAGTGTTCGTGAGATTCTTTCTTTTATTCAGATGATCAACTCCCTGAAATTGGAGGAGAAAAAAGAAAGAAAGGAAAAAAAAAAGGGGGGGCTAAAATACACTGGAAATTTGCAATTCACACTAAAAGGTTTAAACACTTCCTGAATTTCTTGGCAAAAAAAATTTTAAAAATCTTAATTTTGCAGATCAACCAGATGCTAAGAAAGTTGCTCCCCAGAACGACTGTAAGTAATTTTTATTTTGTTGCCAAAAAACCCTAAACAAGTGTAATATTTTCAGAACAACAGTTTGTAAGTGTTCTGGTAGGTGACACTTGAATAAGCAAGATCCAAAAAGTGGCTGGGGGTTTATGCCTTACTTTGTTGAAGCAGTGGGAGTCTGCTTGGTAAAACTGACAGGGATGGTAGCAATAGCTGAAAGTCTTTATCATTTTTAAACCTTTTGATAACAGTTTTTAAAAGTGGACTTGGACAGAAGTTTGATATGGTTGAGTGTTTTCTATCAAAGGAGAAGCTTAGTTGTAAGCTATGCCACTTGTTTGAATTTAATTTTAACAATGTTTGTTTATAGCTTTTGGAAATCAGCTACCACCGATGCATCAGCAGCAAAGGTAAGAGTTATACTACATCTTATGTAGGAGTTTTATTGAAATAAAGCAGTTTCAAGCAGTTTTTCTGAAAACATGGTATCAACACATGAAGCATTTCTTCTTTGTCTTTGTGTGATCTGTTGAAATTTTGCTTTAGCAACTCCAAGTCACACATTTGAAATGTACCTACATTGCGTTCTTTTTCTTTCTCCTCAGTCTAGGCAATGGGTCGAGCTTAATCAAAAGAAAATATGTTGGCTGGTTTTTACTACTTCAGCATAGGTAGCATAGCTAGAAGTTGGATGCAGATCTGAAGAGGAAGGGGGTGATGCCATTTTGTAAATTAAAAGGAAAACTGACTTTAAAACAAATAAAATAATTCAGACTTCATACCGAGCATTACTCAACTACATTTGTTACAACTTCATTGTTTTCTCCACTTGTTTCTTTACCTAAACACCCAGATCCAACTTATGCTTTGGACAGTTCTGAGATACCAAAATTTCCAGCATCCTCTGATGAATATATAGATGAAACTTAAAACGCTACAGTAGTCTTTTCTGTACTGCACACCTCTTAATAAAGAGAGCGAAGGAAAACTTTTGATTGATTTGTATGACTCTTGACCCTTTTGTGTCGTTTCGGTGTGTTGTCAGCTTATGTAGAACTGTGCTTGCATAATGACGTCTAAAGTTAATGGGAGGGCAAGTAAGCCAGGGTGAATGGTGAGGCAGTAGCTTGCTTTAGTATAGTGGGAAGATACATATAAATGTAATGCCAGTTTGGTCTGTAGATAGTCATGTCTTTTGTTTAACATTGGCTGTAGGTCTGTGATGACAGAGGAGTACAAAGTTCCAGATGGGATGGTTGGATTCAGTAAGTAGTATGGGTGTGCTCTTGTAGTACAGTGGGGGATGTTAGCAGATGCTGTTAATAAAAATAATCTTTCCGTATTTTCTTTCTCCAAGTAATTGGCAGAGGTGGAGAGCAGATCTCACGCATACAGCAAGAGTCTGGCTGTAAAATACAGATTGCACCTGGTAACTATTTGTAGGGGGGGTGTCTGTTTGGGGGGGATGTGGGGCGGTTGGTAGGAAGACCAGAGGATTCCTCATTGCTTCTCATTGCCTGGGCCTTCATTTAAGATGTAGGTTTTGTGCCAATCGTGACTATGATGGCCTAAAGAAATGCAAAATGGGAAACGCTGATTATTCGACTTCATTAAATATGAAAATTCGGTAGCTTGTGTATTATGATTAATTTCATAATCTCTTTCTGACTTAACACTACTGATAAGTTTATTTTATGATTGCAGATAGTGGAGGCCTGCCCGAAAGATCGTGTATGCTAACTGGAACACCAGAGTCTGTTCAGTAAGTATTTTTAGCAAATGTTTGGTAAAGGACCACCTTCTGTATTCCAATATTGGGGTGGTTTTATTATTTTGCAGTTAGTTTCTTAAGTTACTTTTGCAGATTGTTTGAGATTACTTCATATTTCTTAGTGATAATAACCATAATTATTGCGCAGAAACTTTTCAATTTAAAAATGCCAAGCAGAATAGGTGTGGGCAAGTGATACTTGCAGGAATAAGTGTTTATAAATGTGTATTTTCTTTGACAGGTCAGCAAAAAGATTACTTGATCAGATAGTTGAAAAGGGAAGACCTGCACCTGGATTTCATCATGGTGATGGACCTGGAAATGCAGTCCAAGAAATTATGATTCCAGCAAGTAAAGCAGGATTAGTTATTGGGAAAGGTGGAGAGACAATTAAACAATTACAGGTATATACGTATCTTCTTTTAAATACGATAGTACTGAATCTGGATTTGAGTGAGTATTGACCTCCCTTTTGTCAAATAGGAGCGGGCAGGTGTCAAAATGGTCATGATTCAAGATGGTCCACAGAACACTGGTGCAGACAAGCCCCTTAGGATAACTGGAGATCCTTATAAAGTTCAGGTAAGGAGTGCCTCACAACTCGGAGCATTTTCAAATCCATTCTGATGTTGCAGAACCTAAACGAGCTTTCATTCTTCTTTTAGCAAGCCAAGGAAATGGTGCTGGAGTTAATTCGTGATCAAGGTGGCTTTAGAGAGGTGCGCAACGAATATGGGTCGAGAATAGGAGGAAATGAAGGGATAGACGTAAGCATGGTTGAAAAACTTGTTCACTGTATTTTGAGATGTTATCTTTAAAATGTTAAGCTACATAATACTACTGAAAGCTTTTCACCAGATTTCAGAAGTGGTTGTGGTATGTAAGTATTACTTGATCATTGCTGAATTTACTATAGTAGGTGATCTGCAGCATGCACAATTACATTGCCAGCAGTTATAAACAATTTCAAATAGCTGGAGTTTTTTATCAAATGAGCAAGTAAATTTTCTGGCCAAGTATATGTTTCATACACCATTATTGAAATTGGACTTCAGCCTTTACAGAAATTATTTAAGTCCCACTCTTAATGCAAGTCACAAGCTACTTCATGGGGGAGAGGCTTAAAGCTTCATCTGCTAGAATCTGCATTTTAGACACACTGTAAATTGTTTTGGTTTTTTTTTTATTCTGAGAAGCCCAAAATCTGCTGGGAATTGCTACCACTATGAAAATTTCTAAAGTATAGGATCACTTTCTTTTTAATGGTTTAGTCCAGTGTGTGCTAGACTTGTGACTTGATATTGAAAAGTTCATCCTTGAAAAAGCCTGAAGTGGCATTGGTCTTGCCCTGGTTTACAATTCCAGCTAATTGTAACCCTTTCGTTGTGTGAATTTTTTAGGAATATCGGTGTCATCAACATCTTCAGTTTTGGTTTTTGTTTTTAGGTTCCAATACCACGATTTGCTGTAGGTATTGTAATTGGAAGAAATGGAGAGATGATTAAAAAGATCCAGAATGATGCTGGTGTTAGGATCCAATTTAAGCCAGGTTTGTAACATGTTCACAAGTTTCTGTGACTTAAGTGTAAATTTACTGAATTGCATATACTGGACTAGTTCATTTTTATTCCAGATGATGGAACAACTCCAGATAGAATAGCCCAGATCACAGGGCCTCCTGACAGATGTCAACATGCTGCAGAAATTATTACGGATCTTCTTCGCAGTGTTCAGGTTGGGTAATGTTGTTCAGTGTTTAAAATCTCCTGCCTACCTTTGGGAAAGACCCAAAGTTTTCAAAAAGTATGTGTAACAAAAGAAAATAATTCAGTTGTGCCATTTGAATCTACTTCAAAGTTTGGTCTGGAATATGAATGTTTGCTTTTACAGTTACAGTTTTGCAAGTGACCGTACTGATTCAAAGTCATGGCATTTCTTGATGTGGCTGGTTTCAAAGCTGCTGCTGCTGTTTTGTGTTAATAGCTAATATGCTCTTACTTTTGGTTGTAATCAATGGTTAAAAGCTTATTGTTAGATGAGTCCCACTGCTGCATTTACAGAAGGCAGACAAAAGTTATATCTTTGTACATGTGAAATTTTCTGCTTGCTTCTATATCCTTTCCTCCTGCATCTTTCATATGCAGAATTGTACAGAATATTTTTTAGAATGTAATTTAGGTCTTCCATAAAAGGTACCACTTTAACTACCAAAATTGTCGGAGTAGTGAATCAGTTTTTTTCTTAACAAAGATGTCATGTAACCTGCTTGCATTATTTGTTTGCAGTAATTTTATGGAACACACTCATTTGTTGCTGCTTCTTTTTAGGCTGGTAACCCTGGTGGACCAGGACCTGGTGGTCGAGGAAGGGGTAGAGGCCAAGGCAACTGGAACATGGGGCCTCCTGGTGGATTGCAAGAGTTCAATTTTATTGTCCCTACTGGCAAAACTGGATTAATCATTGGAAAAGGCAATGTATCCTATATATATATATACATTTCTATGTTATTTTAAAAACCACTCCGCTTTTCTGTTTGGACAAATGCCGTGGTACAGAGATGTGTGATGAGCATGATGCTAATAGTGCCACGGTTGTATGTTCAATCCCTGTGTGAGCCTCTTACTTAAGAGTTGTAATGCATGATCCTTATGCGTTCTTTCCAGCTCAGAATATTTTGTCATTTTGTTATTTTTAAATTTTTTTAATTGCTCAATTTCCCCTGTTTTGAAGACTTTGTATATACTAATGGTACATGATTTCCCTGGATCCTGTAAGAGGAGGAGCCACTTCAGGGAATTTAGCCTTCTGACTTTGGTGCACTACAAGAAGTTGTGGATTTAACTACCATGTCAGGCTCTCTGGGGCTTCTTCATCATTTGCCCCTTTATAGGGAGGTTGAGTTTGAAGTTTAAAATTACTGATAACCATGTGTGTCAGTTGTTATTAATGTCTAATATTAAATGTTGACATAAATTAAAAATACAGACAAGATGGTAGGAATTCTTTGCTGCTGTTTCTGAGTAACATTTTTATAGTCTAAGAAAATAATTTATTTTACTAGTTTATTGCCATTAAAGCTCTGTACTACAATGAAGAGGTCTTATTTGAATTGTTAGAATGTTCTTGAACGGCTCATAAGAATAGGTGCCTTTTCATGTCTTCGACTTTCATGCAATTGACTTTCTGATGTGAGTCCATACTTTTTGCTTTGATGCACGTCATAAAAACGCTATATTGCATTGTAGGTGGTGAAACTATTAAAAGTATAAGCCAACAGTCTGGTGCTAGAATAGAACTTCAGAGAAATCCTCCACCTAATGCGGATCCAAACATGAAGATGTTTACTATTCGTGGAACACCCCAGCAAATAGATTATGCACGACAACTTATAGAAGAAAAGATTGGAGTGAGTGGATAACTGCTTTTTTGCTTATTATTAGAGCTAAACAGAGCTGAAAGTAAGTCTCCCTTGTGGAGATTTCTCTTTCATTTCACTTCCCAGATTAAATCCAGATTACCATTATTATCAATTTATTATCTGATTAAATTAAAGTGTTACAACAAAATATTGAAATAGAAACAGTTTATCTCTTCAACATCATATGGTGTGTTCTTGAAAATTCATATACACCAAATTGGCAAAAATTGGTGGAGTTCAAAGATGTCAGTGGTACTAAATTGTGTGGTTTGTTTTTCAGTCTGAGCAATTTACGCCTTCAATTTCACTTCGCTTTTGTTTGCATGTGTTGCATGTAATCAAATTTACTGGAGGCCTTTTGTGCCTGATCTTATAAGCAAATTTAGTTAGATTTAGATGTATTGATTTATTTTAAAACTCATAGTCTTGTTAGAGTGTGGGGAGTTTAGTGCAACTTGTGGAAAAATGTGTGGGATTTTTGTAAAATCCTTCACTTCCTCAAGAAGAAACTGAAATAAATGAAGTTTTGTAGTTGCTATTACTGCCACAGCTGCCTTTAACTATCTCTAAGCCTGATCAAACTTTAAATAGCCTGTTTTCTGCAGGGAACTGTCTTTATAACCAGACAAACCTTTTAGATGTTCTTTGAGTGTTCAGATAAATGTTTTTAGAATGCTGAAAAATTGAGAACTTAAAGGTGAATTTCCATCTCTGTGCTACCCTTGTTACAGGGTCCAGTGAATCCATTGGGTCCACCTGTTCCCCATGGTCCCCATGGTGTTGTTCCTGGCCCGCATGGGCCTCCTGGGCCGCCGGGTCCTGGTGCTCCCATGGGACCATATAATCCAGCTCCTTATAACCCAGGCCCTCCTGGTCCTGCACCTCAGTAAGTATTGCTTCAGCTGACTTTCTTCTGTGTGAGGTGACCCTGGGACCGCCTCTCACTGTGCGTGTACAACCTGATCTTTTACAGTGGTCCTCCAGCTCCATATGCTCCACAGGGATGGGGAAATGCTTATCCACACTGGCAGCCGCCAAACCCACCAGACCCAGGTAAGAAATGCACAGCTGTACCAGAGTGTTGGTATATTTCAAGTACATCCGTTCTGTCCTTGCAAGTATATGCATTGTACAGTTCACTTCTGTTACACTCATAAAGCTGAAAGGCTCCTGTTCTTCCGGCTTTTTTTCACTGATTGTCAGTTTACTTATGTTTTGCACTTTCCGTGTGTGACTTGTGAAATGTTGAAATTTAATTGTTACAGTTGGAGTATGCTTTTTTACAAATGTTACTAATAACTGCATCTCTCTTTATGATACTTTTTGCAAGTCTTGGTTCACTGATTTTGTGCGATTCAGTTTTCTTAAAATAGATGTTTTTGCATAAAGTTCTGTAATAAGGATGTCTCTTCTTTCTCTTAATAGTAAATGACTTTGTATTTTGTTTTAAACAGTGTTTACTGATTTGTCTTTGCAGTTAATGCTATGGTGTTTCTAGGTTTTGTTCTATTTTAAGAATCTGATACACCAATGTATTTTGTTGAGTCCCTTTTGAGGGCTAAAACCTTGGTGAATTGCTGTTAATACAGTAAAACTGGGGTTGGTTTTTTTGAGCTTTTGCTTATAATAGTTTTGTATTTTCTTCTGAAACCCATCTTTGTAGAATCTGTTTCTTCTATTTCTGTTTATCTTTGTCGAGACTGGGAGTTCTTACTTAATTCCAACTTCCAAAGTTGTAGTATCCTGCTTTTCTCTAAGTTTACATCCTTTGGTTGGACTAGAGGATATGGGGAAATGGAACATCAGCCACAGAAGGCATGGTAAGGCTAGATGCTTGAGTCTGTTGTACCTCATTTGTTTGAGGAAGAGTTTCCTCAGAACTTGAGCCGAAAGATCTCAATTTTATTTTTGTTATAAATGACAGACACAGTCTGATAGCCACTGTTCTTGACATAGGTTCCATTAGTGGAGAAGGGGACTCCGTGTATGTATCACATTATGTCTTTGCAAAGAACTGTTGCTGGTTTTAGTTCCCAAACTTCTGCACAAGGTAGCTCTGCATGTATTCAGTTCAATATTTAAAATGCCTGCTGACATCATTTGGAAGTAGAATGATTCAAAGTGACTTAGTCTCAGCATAGCAAAAGTATTTAATGGAAAACCACTGCTAAAATGTTACAGCCTTTTTCACACCACCTTTTTTATTTTTATTATTTATCTACATAAAGGCTTTGTAAGAAAAAATGGCAAATGACTCCTGTGATGTCATGTTGATGATTCTGTAACTGTTTTTTTTGATGAATACTCCTCTTAAAAATCTAAGTTCTCATATGTGCAGTTGAAGTTGATGTTTCTTTTGACTTGCATTTCTTTGGATGAATTTTCTACAGTTTTCACTTAGTTGCTCATTCCAGTTTAACAAATGGGTTATTTTAGTACTTTTTTCAGAGATGCTTTCTCCAGAACTGTGCTTGCCTTTATCACATGAAAGTGGAGCTAGTTACTGCAGTCAGATTTCTCTAGAAATTTAATGAATCGAGCTCTGTGGTGTTCTACTCTAGAGAAGTGCTAAGGAGAAGAAGGGAGGGAATTGAGCAATGGCTTATTTGATATTTGCAGGTAATCTTAGAATATAGGATGTGTTCTATTGCTGATGGAAGCAGTGTAATTTCAAACAGAAAGTAGTGTGTTAACATTTTTTTCTGTGTGCATTTGAAGTGGTTACAGCTGACTTTTGTCACAGGATTTCATTTCGCATTAATTTATTGTTCTGGGTTTCTTCCTGAATGCCTTTTTCAGGGGATTTCTTCATCTTCCATTACTCGCTGCCTTACCTGTTTTGTGTTCAGGGAGGATTGTATTTCCATTCCCATGTATAGTTGCTCTAAAGTATCAGTTGTGTCCATGTCCTTTTGTGAAATTCTCTCCTCACTTGGCTGCATTTCTTTGCAGATACTGTTATTCTTTAAGACTGCAAATACTGCTTGCAAGTAGATGCTGGTTGTGTAAAACATTATGTTCTCTAATAGTAGATTTTCAGGTATTGTGGATTGTCAATCTGGTAATGTAATGAATTTCTGATTCAGCAAGAATAAACCATTCCTAAAGACTAGATATGAGAAACAGAAATAAAACCCTAGGAAGCAGCATTATTGGCCTAGATGTAGATAAAAATAAGGAACCATGGAGATAGATGCAACTGTTTTCATTATTTTTTAATACGAAAAAGCTGTAAGTAAACAGTGGTGCTTAATAGCCATATATGGGGATTCAAGTTCTTAAAATGCTGTGTGTTTCTCTATTTTACTGTTACCTTAAAGTTTAACTGACAAGCATTGCAAATACCTAGTAAGTCTTGTATTCTTCTGTTTCAGAAATATGTATTTGGCATGCCTCCTCCACCGGTGCCAGTGTCATTAGCGTGAGGTTCTAACAAAAGTAAAACCACTGAAATTGTTTGGTGCTAGAACAATTAATTGCTGCTACCATTTATTAAGATGACTGTTTAAATGAACTTGAAAAATACTGTTTATCACATGTAAGATTAATTAGTGGCATTGTAGTAGTAAAGGTTCAAAAATTATTTTGTCTCGCTAGCTCTATGAAAGTTCACTTTGTACAGTACATTGGTCTGAAACCTGATCAAAAGCTTACGCTAGAAAGAAAAAAATACTTGAAGTATGTACATGGATAATTTGTTTAGATAGATTTTTTTCCTTGAAGGGAAATAAGAATGCCTAGGACAGGATTAATTGAGGACAGCATTCTGTTCATAGCAGTACTATTGTAAATGCTTATGTTCTGTTTTCATAGGTAAGCCAGGAACAGATCCCAATTCAGCGGCGTGGGCAGCTTATTATGCTCACTATTATCAGCAGCAAGCACAGCCACCACCTGCAGCCCCTCCTGGTGGACCAGCTACAACCCAAACTAATGGACAAGGTAGATACTGAGTGAAATGGACACATTTCTCATTGCTGGAGGTGTATTTTTTTTATTGTTGTCCTCCTAGGTAAATTTATTTTTTAAGTAGCTAGATTTCTTGGAAAACTATTGCTTATAGCCTTCATTTCAATATTGCTTTTCTTAATTTCAGCAGTAACAAGGGTAATGTATTTATCTTGGAATATACTCCAAGGAGAATTTTGCTGCAATGTGGGCTGACTTAATGACTACATAGAGCAGTCATAAATAAAAATTTAATGAGCCAAGCTGTTGATTGTAATTTGCTTAAATGGTTGCATCACTTCCAGTGGGTTTAAGACAATCATAGTTGTAGTATTTAGTTGCATTATTTTAATATTTATGCCTGGCTGAGGCTTACCACTTGAATTCTGGTATTTTGTATTGCCTGGTATGCACTTCCTGAATCTTGAAAACATATCTTTTTTACTAGGAGTTTCTAGTTGTGGTAGCTTGTACCACATAAGTTTATGGCGTCAGATTTGAGTCATGTCATGTGGGAGTGTTACTGAAAATTTCAGTTCATTATTTGGATTATGTGTGAAACAAACCCCAGTAATTTTAGTTTAACTATTTTAATGTAATTCAGGAGATCAGCCAAATCCAGCACCAGCAGGGCAGGTTGACTATACCAAGGCCTGGGAGGAGTACTACAAAAAAATGGGTAAGTGTGCAGGGGCTTTTCTATTCTTTTTTCTGTTCCACAATCATAGTGGAGTGTTTTAGGAGACTTGGGTATTTTGCTGGATGAGATGGGAGTTTTATCCCAAAAAAATTGGAATGCACAGTCATGTGTCTTCTGAACCAAATACTGCTGAGAAACAGACTTGAATTTTGTGTTGTTTTTAGGCATTAGTAACTCAGGTTACTAATCAGCTCTACAAAAATACTTCAAACTTAATGAGATGTCTTTGATTATTGGGAAACAATATCTTTTAAATGTTTAAATCTGAGTATTTTAAAGTACATTTCCAAAGTTTTGAAGTTCGACTTTGATCTACTTTATGAAGCTGTTTTTCTTACTTGGTAATTGTTTCTCAATTCTCTTCAGATTACATATAATTTTTTTTCTTGTACTTTGCTTTCTGTGTTCCAGGTTACTAAAGCATCAGAATTAGCTTTCATTTACACTGGTTCTTTTTTAAATAGCATTTGCTTTGCAACACTCTAGAGCTGTGTTTAAACTGCAGGTTTTATGTTGTTGGTACCTTTTTTATAAAAATGAAACGAATGTGCTGATTAACTCGATTATTTCATTGTTTTGGGTATAAGGTATGTGGCTTTATGCCCTGGCAGAAGGTGTCATTACCTTTTCAATCACGGTCATGTTCTGTTCATAGTGTCCTGCCATGAATACTGTAGGTGATGGATCAGGGCTGGACACAGAGCACCAGTGGGCTTAGGAATGCCAGTGCTTTCCCAGATATCTCTGACCAGACGTACAGCAGCATCTGGTTTGGGATAGATCTTTGTTTGCGTGGGAGGGTTTGGTGGCTGTTTTGCCATCTTCCAAGTGCAGTCAGTTTTCTCATGGAATATTAAAAGCACTCAGATTTAAGATTAATAATAACATGCTTAATTCCTCTTAGCAGCCTTCCACTGTATTGATAATTATTTGCTAAGACATAACTATCTTTATTTATTTTGGCACTGTGTAAGTGATGAATTCTACAGAAAATGTATGATGAGTATTTATCAAGACCTGCATATCAGACTAAGAAAATTACAACTCCCAAACATGTGATTTCTAAGATGATAGGCCTTCCCATTTTTCTTCTTCCTGGTTCATTCAGCTGTTTCTTTACAGTTTACTGTCTCTGTTAGTTTGGCTCACATTCTGAAATACAAACTTGTGGGTGGCTTTCACTTTTTTTAAAATAAAATGATTGTTGGCAGGCACTCTGCTGTCTTTCTAATTTGGTGTCTTGGAAAGCAAATTCTGGGTTGCACTAGTCTTGCACTTGCTCAGATTAAATATTAGCTAGTTATAAGGTGTTGGGATAGAGTTCGTGGGAGCAATTCCAAAGAGGAATGTAAGCCAAAAAAGTACAATGGGAAATAAAAATAGTTGCTCTTAAAATGCAAAATGTAAAAAATACCAAGACAGTCAAATAAGAGGAAAAACACGAGGGCAGTTCTCCTTTTAATTCCTTTCTGTAGTTCAGATTGAGTTCTTCACCTGAAGGAGAGCTCTTGATGGCTGGACCTGTATAACTTGACTGTAAATCATGAGAACTTTTTGCTGCAGATCTTGCTGTGGGAGATACCGTTTCTCTTACTTAGATAAGAGGAATTCAGCTGGAGTTGACATAATGCGAAATGGTGCTGATTTTCCCATCTTCATTAGCAATGTTAAGAAGTAGTAGTAGGTGTGATGGACACGAAGGCTGTCCAACAGCATGTTCTTGTGGCTTTCCAGTACTATTTGTGCTTTCTATAGTGCTGTAATCTGTCCCCATTAATTTGTGCTAAAGGATGGCAGTTACAAGTCACTTGCTCTTTGACAACTCAGATTTTTTCACAGCACAGATGATTTCACCAAACATTGCTGGGGAGAGCTGAACTGAAACTCTGACTTGTTGAGCTCAGTCAGTTCTATTTTTGTTGCTGAAGAAAATTATTTTGATAATCCTTGTGGCAAGCTCAACAAGTTGCCTGTGATATTGCAATTGATGTTCTGGATTTTCGCATACTTAATCAAATATGAATGGTCCGAAGATGCTAAAACACTCCAGAATATTCCCATCTAAAAAATAATGTTTTCAAAATGGCTTCCTACTGGTGTGATATATATGACTCTGCTAATCACAGAGAACACTTCGCTGTACTTTTCACTGAACAGTGATTTGAATGTTAATGTGTTTTCTAACTCAGAAACACAGCGTCTACTTTTTCAAACCCTTGTTTCAGGGGCTACTGCTTTGAGTAGCAAATACTCCAAAAAGTGTCTCATGGATAATGGTTCTCACCAAACATGAAGTCATGATCATTGGTAAATGATCTAGATGTCATTATTGGAATTTATAAATTCGTCATTTAAAGTCATTCCCCATATATTGTTGCTTGACGTACAGTTAAAGGATTCCAGATTAAAATAGAAGTGTTTTTAAAATATTCTTCAGCACTGTAGTGGGAAAGAAGAAACAAAACAGTTCGCTTCTATTAGAATCACCCTTGATAATGTTGAACTGTAAAATCTGCTGGTGTTTCCTTCTCAGCCCTCCTTAAAGGGGAGGTGTTCTGTTTCTCCTGTTTCCTTTGTATGGGGTTGATCAGGGTTATCCATAACTCTTCCCTTTGAATTTGGCTATTAACGAGCAGGTGCTGCTTAGTGCAGTTTCTACACTGAAAGGAAGCTTTGACTAAGCAGCTGAATTCCATGTGTAGGTTCAGAACTACTTGCAGTACTTAGTAGGGAAGTGGTGCACCTAAAATACCAATCAGGACAGAAGTGCAGTTTGCCATCTTTGAATAGATGTTAAATTTCCTTTATTTGATTTATTATTCGAATTTCTGTGCTGCCTTGGCATAGTTAGCAGAATGTCCAAAGATTCTTGGGTCTTAATGCACAAAAAATCTCTTATCTTTGGTAGTCAGTTGTGGTGACAGTAATTTGTAAGTACAGTTATTACCTCAAAGTAATGGTGAACTTGGGAAGAGTGTATCTTGGGATAATATGTAACCATATTAAAGGTAGTTTTGTGTTAAAATAATTTATCAGAGGTGTCAATTGTAAGTTGTGGCACATTACAAGTTGTGAAATGTGATAACAGCTCTAAAGATTTTAAGAAATTTAAGATTTTCTGGAAATTCTGTTACTGTAGAAACCAGAGTAAAAGTGGAAAAACTAAGTTGAAAATGGAAGGTTATGTTTTGATGGTTTTCAGGATAGTGCTTTGCCAAATACTCACATTCTCTGCTCACACTACACGTTTTTGAGAGGATTAGAAGACTACACATGCGTAGGAGTAGTGTGAATAGCTGGGATTCTGCATATGAATTCTCTTTGTTGAAGTATTTTTAAACAAATAAAGCCAGCTTTCTGTCTGATACCCTAGAGAACACTTCGTTAGAATTGTTGATACTCACGTTCCTCATGAAGTTGCTCAGTGGCCTTGTATTCAAATAAAAAGTGAGGTGGTTTCAGGTAGGATTGAAAACTTTCAGCCCTCATCATGTGGAAGCTGCTGCTTTCTGTTCATAGCAGAATAGACAGTTGGGTGCACACGGAATTGTACAGGCTGCAGACTTGCATTTGGCTTGGGTTTATTTCCTGTAGGGTGACGTGATATGGTGGTTTGTTTTTGTGGGGTTAGGGGTTTTTTTCCCTAGTATCTTAGGAAAAAACTTGCAGAGGTAGTGAATTCTGGTAGTATCCTAATTCTGACTGTAAAACTTTTGATTTGAAAAATAACCCATTAAGAATGTAAATCAGAAGTGTCATAGCACAGAAATAAAAGTTCTGGTTTGGAAGTTAAGGAAACTTCAAATGAAGCACTACGTGTAAAAACCCTTCTGTCTGAGTGCCTGCAAGTGTGTGTGGACAGATGTTTAGAGCATACAGAGTGTTGCTTTGCTTAGAGTCTCTACATTTTGTAATGGTAACTGCAAACACCCTCAGAAATTGTCAAGATCAGTGGTACTAAGAGGGATGTGTTTGGCGTTTCTGAAGTTGGGGGGAAAAGGAAGTTAAGGATGTCCATGACAGTTCTCCTGTGGAAGAACAGCACAACTGAAAGGTTGACTGTAATTTTCTTTGATTGTTTTGCTTGGTTTTTTAATATGCTGAAGAGTCTTCGTGTATCAATCAGTCTGTCGCTGTTTGGGATTTTAGTCTGTCAGTTGATTCTATTGAAAGGAGGAGTAATGCTGAGCTGTCTGGGAAAGTGTATTTGTACATCTCTTGTTTCCAGAGGATTGGAACTTCCACAAGGCATGGAAGCAAGTTTTGGGACTGTGTTCTGTGGTAAATGTAAACATTTACATTTTGGAAATGTTTACAAATATCACACACTTTTTGAAAAATGTAACCTGCAATAACCTTGTAATTGAACGAAGGATGCCAGAACTGGGGAAGTGTATGAATTTGCATCTGCTGAGCTAATGTATGTAGTCTGTAAAATAAAATGAAATTAGTCTAGGTGGATTACAAAAAGTTTTGCCTCTTGGCGTGTATTTAAATGCTACTGTTGTTCAGGCCAGCAGGCCTTAAACATGATTCATGATTATGAATCAAGAGGCAAAGAAAACTGTCCTTACGGTTCCTCTATTTTGATTTACATGGGAATCATTCCATTGAAATAATAGGATGAGTGTTTAGGCTGAAAGAAGCAGCCACAAGTTTATTCAAAATCCTTGGAGGAATATTGCCAGGTGATGTTTGTTTGGTGCTGAGATATTGAAATGTTCTCATTTCTATTGCAACAACAAAGCTGTGTAATTGTAATTCCTTGCAGGTCAAGCTGTTCCTGCCCCTGCTGGGGCTCCTCCAGGCGGTCAGCCAGATTACAGTGCAGCGTGGGCTGAGTACTACAGGCAGCAGGCAGCGTACTACGCTCAGACAAGTCCACAGGGAATGCCACAGCATCCTCCAGCACCACAGGTACAGTCTTAAAGTGGTTTTTGGCTGGCTTCCGTCTCAGTGGTTGTAGATTTTTTTTTTTTTTTTTTTGCATGTCTCCTGCTTTGTTCCTTTGGGGTATGCATCTTTTTTTCTAGCAAAATAGCTATTGGAATAATTATTAGATGACTTTGTTTACCTGATAACTTGAGTTTTGTATCTATCCATGTTTGGTGATTGTTTTTTTTAAAAAAGAAGAAAAAGAAACTTTCTCCTCCCAGGGTTTTGAAAACCATGCAAGAAGCCACCACCATTTACATTAACCAATTTTTCTTTCTTAAAGGCTTCACTCCTGAGTTAGCTCGATTTAAAGGATTTTCTTTAACTTTTTGTGTATCTCTTATGTATCTCTTCTGCACAGGGCCAATAATAAGAAGTGGACAATACAGTATTTGCTTCATTGTGTGGGGGAAAAAACCTTTGTTAAATGTATGGATGCAGACGCCTTGATGAAGATCTTAATTTTGGTTAAAAAAATAGTGTTTTTGAAAATGTACAAAATATCTATCACTACTGATAGGAGGTAATATTTCTGTGTAGAAATGAAAAAAATGGTTTGTTTTTTAGTATTAGTGTAGATGTACACATTCCAGCAAATGTATTTGCAATTATGTGGTCAATGCTTTGTGATATAAATGTACTTTTTCAATGTATACTTTATCACTTTTAAAATGCCTGTTTTGTGCTTTACAATAAATAATATGAAACCTCCTGTGTCGGTAAGTTGGATATGTGGGTATATGCAGAATTAATTATAGGATTGATTTGCAACGCTGAATCAAGGTACCTGTACACAAATGAGTTGGGTTTTTTTCCCCCCCCCCATAAACCTTGTTGAGTTTAAAAACTTGTCGTTAGCATGTTTTTCCCCTCTTGCAGAATAGCTGTAGATGGAGGATCTCTTTCATTCATTGTATTTTGCTGCCTAGCACCAGGAATCTTGATACCTTAATTTTCTTTCTACTTGATTAAAACTGCATGTGTTTAAGAAGATGATCTTTTGGCATACTTCCATTGCATTAACAGTGAAATTTCCTTTTATACATGACCACTGTTTCAGACCTGTGCAGCTGCTATAACAGATAACTTTTGTTTTTAATTGAATACTTCAAAACTGTTCATGCATAACTATTTTATGGATTTTTTCAAACTAGTTATAAAACTTACTTAAGTGTAATGTGCTTAAGCCTTCAGTTTAAAGTAGTCCACTTCAAAATTCAGTGTAGAAAATTCAATGTGGTAATGCATAGTAGTTAAAGCGCTGTTTTGTTTGAGTGGTGGGAGTGGTTGAGAACTTCCTGCAGAGCAGATAACTTCTCTTTTTGTAAATATTCAAGTATTTGAATCAACTGATTATTTTTTTATATATACTTGAAAGTTCTTATTGCTCTAATGCTCATACTAAAAAGCTGATTCTCTTGAAATCCTGTGTTTGCTCTTTGCATATTTATTGGCTCTTTGCATATATTAGACTACATGCACTACAGTCTGTCTTGCCATTGTCTGTTGAAGTGCAGGTTTGATCCAGCCAGTATAGAACTAGCTCTATAGGGGTGAGGAGGACTGTGCTGTGTATCATCCTTGATTGTTCCTTCAAGGAGCATTGCACTGTAAGTACATCAGAATGACAAATTGATGAACTGCAACAGTATCTTTTTGTCAATGTTCCACATAATGCAAATGCTGTACTTGTGTGATATTATGTTGGAATACAGTGCTGGTATCTTAGGAAATCATAATTGCTTCTTAATTCGGAAACGTAGGTTTGCTTATATATATACATACACATAATTTGAGTTTTGTGGGTAAGTATTCCTGAAACTTTCAGCAATAGCTAAAGAAAATCATGTTTCTGTGTATCTGAGTAAGAGGTTTTTTTCATCAGTACTCCTGACACAGTTGTCATTCAGTGTTTTAAAGTATGCATATCATAACATTGAAGTCTTTGGAACCACTTGTTAGACAGAGTTGTCTTTGTCTTCAGATAGTTTGCGGATATGTAGTGATGTAGGTATGTTTTAAATAATTCTTTAACTGTTAATTGCTTTAATTTTTGGAACACCATGTTGCTTTGAGAATAAATTTTTTTAGGGTGGCTGCACAGAGAAGTAAAAGTTAAGGCTTGAAAACTGAAGTAGTTTTTTCAGGTAATCAGCAATGTATGTATTGTGCTGTAGAAATAGGAGGAATTATTTTTATCCCTTTTAAAACTAGGAATTATGCTGGTAGCTTGAAGAAGGCTAGGACAGTATTTGCTATCTTTAGTGTAGGGTATTAAGTTTAATAGTTCAGGTATTTTGCATGGTATTTTGTAGATAACCTTACAGAATGGTGCATTTATTATGTACTAAACTGAGCAAAATTAAATTCACTGGATTCTTTATCATTCACAAAATGGAGGCTGTTGATTTTGATTCATTTAAGGTATAAAATCTTTATTAATTGCAAACAGTGCAATTATTTATACTTCACAGTGCCTTCCCAGACCTTCCACCTTAGGTTCTGCTGCAAAAAAGCAACAGGTAAGCACAACCTAAGGAAGTATATAAATTAATATATTTCAGTACATTAATGTTGTCCCTGTGAGATCTTTGTGGTTGTGTATTGAAAAGCAATCTGCTGCTTCCCCAAATGCATTGTTTCTCACGGTTCCATCTGAGTGGAAAATCTTAAGTTTTTAAACAACTGTTTATATTTCTAGGTCAATATGTATTTTTTTCTTTTTTTTTTTAAGAAAAGATTATTAGATTGCAGTAATTAAACTTGATCAGAATAAGTAACTTTTGTTATTTTACTTTAAATAGATAATTGTTGCAATTAAAGAATCAAAACTTTTAAAATATGCAGGAATTGCTTTGGTTAGAAATGTCAACAGCCTTCACAAATGTTTTTTTTATAATAGGGCACTATTCCCACTTAATGATAAGACCTAAATGTAAAGAATGACTTCTTGTTGTTATCACTGAACTTGATAACTTGTCTTACAGTTACAGTGTGTTAGTGGAATCTTTAGATAACTTAGTTTGCTTATTCATATTTGACATGATAGGAAAAGAGATTTTCGAGTTTGAGATGAGTATGTTTTAACTGAAAAAGCATGAGCACCAGTTAAATCTTAACAGTATGGCAAATAATTTATCGCTATAGCAGTCAGTGTATCCTGTTTCTTGATACTTTTAACTGAATTGCTGAATATTTTGATAGTATAAAATGTTAAATGTCTTACAGATGGTCTGGTACAGGTTTTTGTTCTGAGCTTTTGTTGTTGGTTTTTTTTAGCTTAACATAAAGCAGCATCTATTTGTTTTTTTGTTCATTATTCTGTTTCTAAAATGTGCTGCTCCTCTTTCAAAAGTCCTGCTTATCTGTACATCAAAGAAAAATATTCAAAAATACTGCCTTCATTTTCACACACAGTGCTGAAGATGCTGCAAGCACCAAATCATAGCTCATAGAATCAGGTCCTGAGATAGTTACTACCAGTAAAGAGGAATCCTTTGAGTGTATGCCATTGGTGAGCCGATGAGCATGGACCATAGAAGGGCTCCATGTAGAAGGTAAAATTGGCAAAAGCATAACAGATTTGAAATGTATCCCATACATAATGATGTAGGGTATAATTTTTGTTTTGATCACTTTTCATTCTTTAAAGTATTCTTTGTTTGACCATAAATGTTCCATAATCTGTTAAGTTTTTTAAACTGTGATTTAATAATATAAACCATCTGTTTTACTATATATTCTTCTAAACAGTCAAGCTATTTTGCTTCAGTTTCTCAAGCCACTTAGTATTTCATCTGTAGCTTAACATGTAACTTCATTTTTGACGTGAGAAGAGGGTAGGTGTGTACCATTTGGATTTTGATACTGTGGATTTAGTGTGGGGGTGAGTCATTTGTTCACTTCCTTTTTACATGGTACTTTTTCCTTCAACTGTTACTCCTAAAATATCTTGAACAGTCTTTCAATTGTTAATTTAGCCTGTGGAAGGGGATAGAGAAGAAAAAGCCAGTATATTGGGATGTTGCTAGTGTGTAGAAGGTGAGATGTTCTTGTGTGTAGCATTTGAGGTGTATTGGCTTCCAGCTTTCTCACTGCAGGGCTTACAGGCATGCTGGTTTGTGCAGAGCATAGTGTTTCTTCTTCAACTCTTTCTCCAAACTCTGAGTTCCTGGGACAACAGTAGATTATTGGAGTTACCCCAGTAGCCAAAAAGATAACTGGACTTCCTTAGAAATGCAGTGAACTTGTCCAAAAAGTGTCTTGAAATGTTTCCTACTTACCCCACCCTCACCGCTTAATGTCCCACAATGCATGTGAAGAGTAAGAAAAGTTTAAAAAGGAAGCATAATGTTCCAAGTAGGAAAAGCATTTTCATGTCACTTTCTGCAGCCTATACTCTATTAGGACGTGCAATAAAATACCAGGTGGATACTCTTCAGTGTAGCTTAAGTATAAGCCATCTGTTTCACTTGTCCAGGCAGACAGGATCACGATTCACTTGCAGTCTATCTTGAAGTATTTCATCTTTACACTAGTGGTATTTTATTGAATGGTAGAAACTGTTTCTCCCCTATTCTTTTCCAAAGTAATTCTTAAGTTCTCCATTGCATGCTAAAAGCTTTTCCATTTTGCTTTTTATCCTGGAAGTGGGGGGAGGAAGGGAGGACTGGGCTTTTCAGAAAGCATACAATTGACAGGATTCCCTCTGCCTTAGTAATAGCATATGAAATTCTTGTGTATGCACAAATATTTCTCTTGCGTGCATGTGAAATGCCTTTTCGTCCTGAGAAAAGTGTTCTCTGCAGAAACTACCCGTGTGTAAACAGAAGATTGGCTTTAAAAGGCAACTGTGATGGGAACAGTGTCTTAGGGAGATGCAGCTTGGACTTGAGGTAAATTGAATGCTTTACAAAAATGTGGTTTTGAGCTTGCATTGATATTGTATGTAATATGGGTACACATTAACTGTATAATGGTTTTTGTATGGTTTTTCTCAATAAATGTAAACTGACGAATAATAATAGCAATGTTTTTGTCTTTTTTATGCTCCTATCCCTGCCTTTGTTAGTTTGAAATAACAGCTTCAGAGCAAAACTAGTGTAGTAGCCTGTACTTGTGTGAACATCACCTACAAAAAATGAAGTGAAATGTTTATGTGGCTATTAGGGTAAATACTAAGTCAAAACACCATGCAGCTCCTTACCATTTCTTAATGAGGCCAAAGAGTGACTTGCTGCAGATAACTGTACAAAGAAAGCAGATTCAGCCACAGGAAAATTCCTTTTTAAAATGACCACGTAAGTTTAATTTCCTGCGGCTTACCTTGCCTTTATGTCAAGGCCTATACACAAGTAATTTAAAATGTGACATTTTTTTGTAAAGTTACTCCTCCAGAAGTGTAATCTGAACGGTTCAAATGCATGTTAGCAGAGTGAAATGAATGTTGATGTCAGGAGGTCTTAGAGAAAAATAGTACAGTAGCCTTAAGAAAACAATGTTTAGAGATGTGGCAATAAACTTACTGCATTAGGATTGAGAAAATAGGCACTTTATGAAAATATTTTTAAAGCTTGTTTTTTACCAGCTTTAAATATGAGCCAATCGTACATGTCACCACCTGCTTCTGTTATTTAATATGAAAAAAATCACAAGTTTTACAAACAATTGTTGGTACTTTGAAGACTACTACAAACCTAAAGGAGGTTGCTTTTATTTGAGATTGTCAGCTGCATAGGTTGATTAGAGCAGAACATTTGCAATGTAAGCCCATTTTTAAACAAAAGAAGTTATCCTCCTTGAAACAATGGTGAGCAGTTGCGTCATCTTTTATTCTTTAAAAATAGTACACTTGGGTTTTTGAAAATCATCAGTAAGTATTTCCTTTGCCAGTTCAGTGCCTCTGGGATAAAGTAAAACAGCTTAAATATTCAGTGCTCGTGCAAGATACACCAATAGAGTTACACTACTACACACATTTCCAGATCGTGTATTCAGCTTTATTCTGTTACATAAGAGTTGGTCTTCAAATGCTGGAGCACTATGATAATTCAGCTTTTTCCTTTAGTTGATCTTTCATACATTGATTTTAATTCTTAGCCTTTGATACTGGTTTTTGAGTAGGGAATTCTCACAATTTGAAGGGTATATTCTTATCTGATGCAGGAATGACAAATTAATGCACATCCTTGCTTTCTTTAGTTGGCCCCATCAGAGAAAGAGATGATGCAGTAAGAAAGTTGAGGGGAAGAAAGATTCCAGCTAAAGTAGAGCATTAGTAGTCATCAGCTAGAAAACAGAAAAAGGGTTAAGAGAGAGAAGTTAGATTTTCATAACAGGAAAGATGCAAGAAGACTATCTGAGATTTAAGCAAATTAAAATGCTAGCTCTTACTTTCAATTGTGAGAATACAGGTGCTAGCAGCTGAGCCTCTGTTGTTCACTGCTTTACACATATATTCCCCTTCATCTTCTGGGAAGGTTTCTGGCAAGTAAAGGCAGTAGGTTTCTCCTCTTTCAATATATTGATAGTCCTCAGAGTCCTGCAACATCTCCCCTTCAAACCACCATGTAACTTCAGGTTTTGGTTCTCCAGTAATTTTAACTGTAAATCTTACTGGCTCGCCATCAACAACTGATGTGTTTTTCAGTGGCTTCTTGAACCAGGGAGCTCCTGATCGAGCTTGATCCTCATCTTCACAAGTAGAACCATTAATAATGCTTCCCTCTTCTTCTTCTTCCTCTTCCCTTTTCTGTTTTAAAATAAGTTGATTTAAAACATTTAAAGTGTCAATAGCACTATGACTGTTAGTGATATGTTTGGTTACAAGTTAGTGTGTTTCTCAGAAGGGGAAATTCCACATCTGTCCTCAGTACATAACAATGCACCCAATCTGGATATGCCACAGGCAGTAAAGTGCATTTTAATGAGGCTGGAATGTTGGTATAAAATACAGGCATGAGTGTCAATTCCATTTTCAGACTATTCACGGGATGTCATCACCTCTCTTCGCAGTGTCTTGTACGCTTGTAGTGTTCAGGCTAGGTCGGATGGAGCTTTGAGCAGCCTGATCTAATGGGAGGTGTCGCTGCCTAAATCGGGGGAGTCAGAACTAGATGATCTTTAACGTCCCTTCAACCCAAACCATTCTTTAATTCCATGGAGAATATGTGCAAACACCAAAAGCAATTACATATTATTGCAGCAATGCTTAGTACTTGCTGGTAGTGTTGCCTACAGTAGTAATTAGAAGCTAAGTTAAATGACACAACTGGAGAATATTATTTTGCAATTTATACCTTCTGTAATGCTGCATCAATTTCTTTTTGTTCAAACTGCATACGTAGTAATTTCTGTTCCTCAATCCTCCTCTGCTCCTCTTCTTCTCTGGCTCTTGCCATTTGCTCAAAACGAGCCTTCATGTTTACTTTGTGAGTAAATGGAGCCTCGGATTTCTTGGCTGGTGTCACATCTACGTCATCATCCTTGGAAAATAATAATTAAAAACAGGGCTTAACTCTTATGATTGCCTTACACATATATATGATAGTAAAACTAGTTTTGTTTTCCCAGAGGCCACATAGAGACCTGGTTTTTTTCCAGAGGCTTGTTTCAGTTCAGGATAAATCTCGTAATAGTTCATCCCAGAGATAGGACAAGATTTTTGCAAATGTACTTTCAAAAATGATAGGTAAAAAAGTACTCCTATAGTTTTATTCATATAGAAGTTGAGCACTTCTTGGCAGTTGTATATCCTCAGTTTTCGGAGTTGTTATGCCATGCATGATGTTAGCATGGGTTCAACACCTAAAATGGTTGCCCTTATGGAAACAACGAGTGTCAATCATTACATTAAAAGCTCACAGGTAGGACAGGCTTTGAGCTGATGCCAAAGTGACTCCTGTGGAGAAGAGCCAGAATGAGACTCAGATCAGGCTTAGTACTGTTAAAATTTTACATTTTGTCACAAAAGTTCTCATTGAGTTTATGGATTACAGACCACTTTGTCAATGGGCTACACTGATATTTCCATTTACTGGGGTTTCCCCTCTGAAAAACCAAAGGTTCTGGTCTGAAGTGTATAGATAAGTAGGCACCCTCTTCTGCTCTGCCCGGAGTGACAGAGACTTGATCTTCAAATGGTATTGTTTGAGTGGAGAAGCAGATGAGTAATAGATAATTCTCAGATAAGGATGTTTTAAGCCCTCTGATGGGCAGGTTTCAGGTTAAAATGTTGAATTGTAGGGCTTTGAGCAGAAAAGCAGAACTCTGCTTGACCAAATCACTGATAATAAAGTGGTGCTGTTTCTGTAAGGGATGCTGAGGTGTGATATCCTTAAGCATCCAAAGGACGGAATGGGAAAGAAGGGAAAACATCATTTTGGAAACAGCAAAATTTGATGAAAGCAGCAGCATTGTCCACTCCTGGTTAAGTAGATCATTAACATACAGAATTAACACAATGCAACTTACCTCTTGAAATTTTTCAGCTTCCCTTTCTCTTATTTCTTCATCCATTGCTCTTCTCTTTGCTCGCTCTTCTTCAATCTTCTTCTGTATTTCTTCTTGAGACAGTTGTCCTATTTTTTCAAACTTGCTTTTTAAATTCTTTGCCTGAATAGAACCACTTCTTTTTAGCTTCATCAATTCTTCATACTCTTTGCTTAACTCAAAAGTTTCAGACTCTTCTTCCAGCTGTTCAGAAATTACAGAATGTATAAGATGGAAAATGCCTTCATTATTTCTACTACCCATTCTCCCCCCCAGATGGTATAATTCAATACATTACAGTTACATTACTTACTTGAAATCAGTAGAGACCTTTCTCCTGTATTTTTTTTCCTTGCTCTCTCATGATGAATGTGTTTGTATCATATCTCAAGTAAATACAGATTTTAAAATAACCTTGCTTGAATATGCCATTTTTTCAAGGATTAACTGCCCTTCATGGATTTGGAAAGCCAGACACAGACCAGTACAAAAAACTTACTAATCCAGAGTCCAAAATTCAGCTCTACTTACTTGCAATTTGATATTAAATAATCCTCTAAAATACAGCTGATTTGTTTTAAAAAAAACAAACAAAAACCCACTCTTTTTTATATTTTTAAAATTCAGTAAAAAGTAAATGGCATTTCAGGATGTTGTGCTGGAAAAGAAAGGGCAGTTGTGGATCCTGTAGTCAAACAACATCTGAAGCTGTAATTACTGGTATTTTTCCTCCCTCCTTTTATAAACTGACATGGTAAAGGTGTACATGCATTTTAGCTGGGTGTCCTTGTCTCTCGCTGCTTCCCCAGGATTAGCTGAGAACATCATAAGCTAATGCCTTTACTACTTGCTCGAGCTTTGCAACAAAAACAATAATAAATGAATGTCATTCTCTAACATTCAAAAGGGAATAATAAAGAATTGCCACCGACAGCTAAACTGAAGTGTGAAGTTGATGAATGTGATGTTTTAAACATTTCATTCCTGATGTGATGAATGGGATTACATTGGAATGTAAAGTAGATTTTTTGTGTGATTTTTAAAATCAACTGTGACAGTCTTCAAACCCTTGATACACCAGTTAGAAAAAAGTTGAGCCCACTGTATTTTTCACATTAGGTAGCACAGTATTTCTGTGAGGAAAAGCAAGAATTTTACCCTTTCCTACTTCTGTTTTTGTATTGTCTTTTGGGAACTAGCTATTTCTGTTCTCACAGTATAAATATTATCTAATCACTTTAATAATAGTCCAGAATTTTCAGAAATTACTGCAAAACCGCATTACAGATTTGTAACTGTACTTCTGAGGTAGCAAGGGATAACCACATTTTCCTGGTAGATAGTGATAAAAATGTCATTCTATACAATGTTTTAAAAAATACGGTTTTCTATTTTTCTTTCACATAATGTTGAATGTATTAACTTAAAATTTCTCTCAAAGGCATTTTTCTTTGCAGTCTTAAACTTCGAGATTTTAGTAATGAAGTGATATTTTTATTCAGAGCATGCTTAACATACAGTTTGATGTACAAACCTCTCCCATTTCTTGTCTCAGCTGCTGAAATTCTTGCCTTTCCATTTCCAACTTTTGCCTTCGCTCTTCTTCTGTGCGCCTCTTTTCTTCTTCCATTTTTTGTCTCAGCAACTCCTCAAAATTAATTTCCAGTTTACCAGGTATGAGAGATTCTTGAGAAAAGGTTTTAAACATTTCTGGTGATTCATCATCCAGCACCTGCTGGAAATTCAGAGCATTAATTATATCTGTGATGAAATCACAGCATTGTTCAGACACTTCTGGTACATAAAGATCAGTGACTATTTTGTCACATCAGCCCCAGCACAGAAAGGTGCTCTGTGCCAATGTGGGTATTCCTCTAATGGTGTGGGAGGGAGTGGTTTGGGGGATTTTGTTTGACTTTTGTTATAGCACTAAACTTTTATAATGAAGATTAGGTGTTTTTTTCAAAATGCAGTATTTTCCCTCTGCGGGGGAGGATGCCCTCTAAATGCACCTTTAGGACCTGAAGCAATTCATTCTTGATTACTTCAGACAAAGTGTTTGTGTTTAAATGTCATTGCTCTTGACGCTGAAGTACATTTATCTGTAATCTTTTTCTTAAGCAATCTGAATTTTATTCATGTTCTAAAGCAGTATCAGTATTCCCAGTAAGGAAACTGAACAGAACATTCAGAAGCAGCTCTTCTTTGTGCAGAAATTGTTTATGCTGTTATGTGGCCAGTTTATTGGTTTATACACCCACCAGCAAGGGTTTCCTCCTTTCCCTGTCCTTGTCTGGCTTCAGAGTAGGGTTAGGCTTGGTTGGCATTAGGAGCAGCTGGCCTGTCTTTTAGACTAATTCGTAAGATAGTAGGGCCTAGGAAAGGCACTTTTCATTACTTCCAAAGCAAGAAGTGCAAGAACTAATACTTTACCAGACTGAATGTGGTGAAGCACTAAAATACGAAGCTGAATGCTACAAAAGCAGCCAGCAGTGACAGTGAGTTATGCAGGAATTTTAATGTAAGCTTCAACTGACATGAATATATGTTTGTGCATGTAACTATATAAACTTATGAACAGAGATTGTCTCAACAGGAGTGTTCTGTAGGTAAAGGTGAGGTGAGGCCAGGCACTGATCAGGTACTGAACTGGGGATGATATGGCTTTTGGCACGGTTTGATCATCACAGGCTTTAGAGGCCTTGTGGCAAACATGAGAGCGCAATGTGCCCTAAGTTATAGGCATTCACAACAGCAGTAATCAGTCAAATGATAGAAATTATTAAAGGAGCAACATTGCCATTTGAGAAGATGCTCTGACTATAAAGTGACAGAAAAGACATTTCTTGTAAGAACCTTTGGTACTACTTCTATTTATTGCTGCTTACTGCCATTGTAACCCACACCTTTCTCTGTGTCGGTGTTATCTTGGTTCACACCATCTTTTTGGCCTACTTTGCCCATATCCTCTTTATTTGCCACAGCTTTTTCAGTAGTTTTTTAGCCCAATCCCACTCAGATTCTGCTATTAACTACAGGTTTTACTCAGATATTCCCTCTAAGCTTAGAGCTGGACTTCAGCACCATTCCCTCCATTCTTCATTTGTTTTGTGTAATATGAGCATATTTGTTGAAATTGTGTTACAGAGAAGTGAAGTCAAAAACCAAAGCTGTGAACTCTTTCCTGTAGTGGAAGCGATGCCCTGTAGTTTTTAGAGGCTGCCCATAACTAATTAGCAAAGAAACATGAAAGTCTCTTGCTGTGATGCATTAGTTTATAAGCTCATCACTTCAAGAAGATACTGAACCTAAGTGACCACAAGAAGCATCAATTCAGGATTTGCCCACTGGAGTTCAAAAGCTGTGCATGTGAGCAAGCACTAACAGCTGTTTCTCTATTTCTGACTTACTATGTTACGAAAAGACAATGAGCCACCTTTTCCCTGGTTAAAAACCACAAAGATTTAGCTGAGTTGTGTGATGTACAAAACCCCTGTGGTTAGTTCAATAAATATTTTAGCCATATTTTGTGAAATTAGGCCATCCTTTTTTTTTTTTTTCTGCGAAGTGGAAATGGTAGTGAGAAACATTCCTGTAACAATCATGGTTTGCAGCATGGTCAACAAATATTCAGAGGGCAAACGGGGAAAATTTTTTTTTTTGTTTATTTGTGCTAAGACAGGTGTTTTTGCAGTCTGTACTAGAAAAAGATTGATGGGGGTGAAAGACAACTGCTTCCATGTAAATATGATCTCACTGACGCTGGGGAGCATGGAAGTAGCACGAGCAAATATGAAATAGGGAGATCCAAAAGGAGGTGGCATTTGTGTTTTCCAGCCACAATACTACCATTTCTGCATGTGCATACTTCCAAAACTAAATTAAAATGAATGAACATTAAAAAGTTCCCGGAATAGCAGTTTAATGCTCATTTTTACTGCTTTTGTAAGAGAGGACTATTTTATTTTTAAGCATTTTAGGACGTCTTCATTGCTGCTACATTTTGTAGCCATGGGAAATAAGGAAAAAAGAGGGTTCTATTCTGTTGCAAGTAGTAGAAAATGTAGTATTTGTATTCAGGATGCTGCTTAACAGAAAACTTTTAAGTACATAAATGCTGAAAATAGATTTCAGTAAATTTTTTAATTACAGACCACTTCCACTGTCTGCAAGTAGAGCAGTCACAGCCTCTGTGCTGCATCTGATGGGTTAAACCGTGTTTGTCAGTGACATTTTTCTTGCCTGGATGCTTGAGTTTAGGTTCTTGCTACACTGAGCCCAAAAAAAGTTTCTCAAGAAAGCAGGAAAAAACAGAAGCAGCACATACTTTCTGTGCTTTCTTCAGTTCTCTACTGCCTTTTCACAGAACTGTGATGGCAGAAATCTCCAGTAGTATTCTTCTGTTGGTTTGAGGTTATTTTTAATTTGCATTAGGTTCTGTTTTCTTTCTTTGGAGATTCAGACAGACACTATTTTTCAGTACAATATAAAATATAAATTGTAGCTTTTCTAGGTAGTTTTTCAGCACAAGACTTGTCTTTGGCCCAACTTCCAGGCAGAGGGAGCCCTGCCAGCAGTATCAGTATTCATACAAAATTTTCATTTCTCTCCCAAGTATTGCTTTGAGTGATCAAGAAAAGGTTATGGGGCACACAGTTGGTAATTCCCAGTTCAGCCACAGAGGATGTAGGAAGATGCTACCAGATGCCTGAGTTATTCCACACTTAGAGACTGGCAGGTCCTGCCCTCCCTTTTTGAACAAACACTATTTCGTTCTAGTTTATATCTGTGTAATTCAATGCTATGTTTCCTGATATCCACCAATAAGTAACTGGCTTATACCAAAAGCCTGCAGAGTCTTGAAGTGGTTGGAGTAAGTATGAAGACCACAGTTAAAAGCTCTGTGGCCGCTCTTTTTCTATCTTTTTTTTTTTTTTTAATAGAAATAATAGTTGCTAACCTCTGAAATCAGGCGTCTTTCTGCATTTTCAGGTAGTTTATGTCAGTCCTAAGCCCCTGAAAATTTGTCTCCAGTATAATCCTACTCAAATTTTACAAGTCGTTGCATATGACAGAAATCTGCATTTGTTGAGACAAGATAGTATCACAAGATGTTTTAATGGTAAACACCACAAGTTATTTTTTGTTTTTCTCTGAACAAGCATTAAAAACATCAAGTATCTGAGTTCAACATGTTAATTTTTTCTCCCTAAAGAGCCACAGATTATTGGAATATTCATATTTGCAGTGAGCATTTTTCTACTATGCTATTAATTGTGCTTTTGTAGTAAGAGACGATTGGTGGACACCGTGTAAAGGTAGGGGAATAAACTTGGAGCTGTAAAAGATATTGCTCTTCCCAAAAAAACCCAAAACAACAAACCCTCCTTGTGCTTCCCAAGTATGTTGCACCTAGCCCATTAATACCCACTGGATATAATACCTGGTTTTGACTAAATTATCTGAAATCCTCTCTAGGCTGGCTGTGAGGAGCGATTGTTCTCTGATTAATTTTGGTAAATGAAACTTGACTAGTTTACCCCATTACCTTCTAATAAATAGTGAGGTGAACTGATTGATGAAAGAGTTGAAGCATGTATCCTAACTATTTAAAGATTTTTTCCAGAGTTTCCTTCCAGGTTGAGATTTAGGTAAAAATTAATCTCTATGCTAAATCAAAATACCATACCATGTTCTTCCTTGCTTCAGCAAACGCTCTTTTCTCCTCTTCTATGCGTCGTCGTGCATCCTCCTCTGCTTTCCTCTTTTCCTCTTCTCTCCTCTGTCTTTCTATTTCCTCAAAACTGAGTCTGAGTTTACCAGGGCGGAGTTCTTTAACAGCATTTTCAGATTCTTCATCACCACCTTCATTTATCTTAAGAGAATAGGGAGAGGAAAACGTAAATAGCATTTACCCAAAGAAAAAACTGTTCTTTCTAGTAGATAAAAACTCTGTTCCTTTCTGATCTTTTATAAATACTGTTTTCTCCTTGAGGGAAAAATGCATGAAGAGTTAGGTTCCTGTGAGAAACATTTTAGTCTTTGTTTTAGCCAGGAGAGCGAGAAAAGATATTTTCAGCATCCTACACATAGCTGTTACAGTTTTTAAAAATCCGTTGAATGTGTAATTCAAAGTGTTACTAGGAAGAGGCTGGACAGTTAAGTACATACTTTATGGTCTCATTGTTGGATTGTTTACTGTAAATCATTCTCTATTCTCTTTATTTACATCGTTTTCATAGATGTGTATACCATCAAGTCTTTTTGTTTGTATGGAAATCTCTTTCATCAGTGCACCAGTTAAAGAAATGCTGTGCAGTCTTATAGCAAAACTGAATCAGTATTTTGCTATTATTTCAGACTGAGATTTTTGTTTCTTTTCTTTTTAGACATTTAATCATCACTGAAGAAAAGGAATTGAGATACTGTGATCTCTTCACTATAGCTTCTCTCCAGTGAACACTTACCTGCTAAGAGAAGCCTGTGGTTTGCAAACTGCAATCAAGAACCCCTTTGAGAGGACATCCCAGAGTACTTTATCTGTTAATGGAGGAAGTAGACTGGGAGCTGTCAGAGTACTGATAATCCAGATCTCTATACTGTGAGCAGCCCTGGGACTGGTATGTGGGGTAGCCCATTAAGGGAATTAGAGAACTCTTTTGTCTGAAATTTGTAAGGGAAAAAATAAAAGAATTGAAGGAAATTAACTGCTGAATTCTTAAGAAAAATGTTTACTTCAAGTTTTGACATCCACTGGTCAGCAGGTATAACTTCATGTTAGAAAATTTCTTTTGATGTGGACAATTTGTAAATTTTTTCGTATTACTTCATAAATAAATGAATAAGCATAAGGAAGAGAGATGTGAACAAATCTTCAGTTAGAACACCTAAGTGACTTCATGAAGTTCACTCTCCTTCAGTTTCTTTGCTCTTCTCCTTCACTAGAATCCTTTGCCCAACCCCAAACAAAAAAGAAAAAAGTGCATTATTGACATAATGGCAAGGTTATTGGTGGGAAACAACAGTGATCTATTAGAGGTGGAGGTGAAGAAGCAAACTATAATTTGGAGATCTCCCTAAACCTAGAACTCTCTCAATATGGACCAGTTGGGAATTTGTGTGTTTCAGCTTTCTAGATGTTCTGTGTTGGTGGTTTTGTTTGTTTCTGTAGAATATAAATGTCTTGAATGTTTTTGAAATATAATTGAAATAATGATCTAGAACTGTTTTTCCAAGACTGTTCATGCAATTATACTCTGTTAAAGCTAGCAAATTCCTATAAATAATATTTTCCAAGTTTTTATGCAAGATTAAAATCTCATTTCTTGTTAATCTTGTTTGTATGTGAATTTTGTATGTAAATTAAGAAAGTCATAGTGATCATGACTGTACAGGGGAAAAGTATTCAAATACAGAACTTTAAAAATACTATTGGAGTATGGAAAAATAAGGAAATACAGAACTAAATTATCTAGTTATCTTTGTAGTAACCTGTGATTCATTCAGTTTGATCAAAGAACAAACTATAGTGAGGTCTGTTTATAGCTGATCTAATGTAACTCTGACTTATGATAAAGAACACAGATGGAGGCAGTTTTCCAAGTAATAGAAAACAGGATCTGTGAGCTGCATTTCTGACAGTTTGGGGGACTTCATTGAGTAATTTATAGTATGTTGTTGTTTATGTCAGTACATACAAAAAAACTGATCTTTTTTTTTTGCATTCGTTCAAAAGAGGAGATTTGTAATTTATGTATATTTCTATCACATTTACAAATAAATATGGGGATAAGAAATGGCATTCTGTTCCTACAGAATGTTTGCATCAAAAACTTGTCACTGAACCATCTGCAGCACTACAGAAGAAAACAGATAGCCACTCATCTTGAAGTCTTACAGCTTAAGGTACTACAAAGTGTAGACAGAGAATCTGGCAAAATCAAAACACCTGTATTCCTTGGGTTTACTAAAAGAATATCTAAAGCATTATGCCAATATGGTTACTGAGAACAAAGGCCAAAAATGTCTTTCAAAAACTTATTTCCAGAGTCTTAACAGCTAAAATAAAGTTAAGGAATAAGAAAAAAGAAGAATCCCGTAGAGGAAAGAATGTAAAAGCAATGTGCAGATTCTGTACCGACAGGAAGACGTGCACTTACCATTCGCTGCCTGGCTTCCTCAAAGGCACGTTTTTCCTCTTCCAAACGCTGCCTTGCTTCTTCCTCTGCTTGCCGCCTTTGATTCTCCTGTCTTTGTCTTTCCAGTTCTTCAAATGTGACTTTCAGCTTACCGGGAGACAGAGACTCTTGAGTTTCACTGTTTTCATTTTCACCCTGTGTAAGAAAAATGAAACAGTTGTATCTTAACCCAATAAGTATCTATTATATAGGTATTTTTGAATGACTGGTTTACCTTGACAAATGAAAGGCACTTGGGTTCCTTAAGGAATTGGTTTTGTTCCTCATATTTTAGCTTGATTTCTTCATCCTGTGTCTTTCTTTGTTCTGCTCTCTCCTTTCCTGTGTTCTCAGAAGTTATTTTCATCTTCCCAGGTGTCCTGGTACTTTTTACAGGCACTACTGTAACTAGCAGTGAATCATCCCCTTCCTGTCCAA
Source organism: Sturnus vulgaris (assembly GCF_052056855.1). Taxonomy (NCBI): domain Eukaryota; kingdom Metazoa; phylum Chordata; class Aves; order Passeriformes; family Sturnidae; genus Sturnus; species Sturnus vulgaris. The sequence goes on along the minus strand of NC_142251.1, from coordinate 12,286,092 downwards.
AAAGATATTTATTATATTTTCATGAAACTTGACTTCTAGGTAGACTCATTTCTTAATGAACCTGCTGGTTTAACCTGTGTGCACCAAAGCTTCCAAAGGATTTGCTTGTATTGAATATTACCCACAAGAATAAATCCACCTGCCTGTGGCAGTCACTAATTTTCTTCTAATACATGAAGAGTATCAAGAACTGAATTATATTTTAAACATAATGGCTGGCAAACTCTTTAATTTCGTTATAGGTTTTCATTAACTGTTTGCCATAAAGACTCAAGGTTTGGGAAAGAACAGGTGTAATTTTGAATACACAGCAATTGTAACCACACTCTACTTCCAGTTTTACATTTATTATGTAAATGATAATAAACTGTGGCTAGAATAAGCCAACAGCTCAACACAGAAATATATCATTTGTAATTTCTAATAAGTAATTTGTCAGGTACAGTAATTGTTTTTTTGAAGGATGTTGCTCCTCCAATTCTATTTTTACAATTTATTTGCCAAAATATAATTTACCCATATTTTTCCCCCATCGAATAAGTTAAAACTGATGAATTTGCAGGTTTAGTTTTTTCTTTCCGAAACTGTAGTAGAAGTGTGATTTTCTTGTGTTAGTGAAAGACAATAGAAAGCTTTAGACACAGCTTTTTCAAATAAAACATTTATTTGCAAGACTTAAAATCAAAACCCATATGGTATATTAGTAAAAAAATAAAAAAGTTAACTGATTGGGATGTTCAAACATCTATATATTTTCAGAATCCCCCTTTAATTTCAAGTTTAAGGCAAAGAGCTTTTAAGATAATTCTTTGCAAAGCCAGAGGACTTAAAAGAATCATTCCCAATATATATCAAATAATTCTGGTGGCTTTGAATATTTACATTTTAGATGTTTTTGACTAACCACAAACTATTCATAGTCCAGGCTCTGTTTCAGACTTTAATATATTGATTTCAAGTACAGAGGTAGTTCCATATACATTAAAAATTTGTTAGCTCCTTGGCTGAACTTTAATTAGGTATTTGTGTGCTGTCTTCTAAGTTTTCCCAACCCAAATTACAATAATAAAACAAAGTGAATAAAAATGTAGGTGAACATTTCTTTAAAAAAATCTGATTACCTCAGCTGCTGATTCACTTCCCGTATTGTTAAAGTCATCAATCTATTAAATGAGAATTTCATATGATTACATTGATTTGGCTCTTTGCCTTAGAGTTGCAAACATAGAACTGGAAATTCTTTTTGTATCAGTGATATGGATGTAGCACATAAATTCATGGATCTGGTAATGACTGAAGCTCTGTTGGAATACCTCAGATGGGTCAGCTTGTCAAGGAAGAGGCAACAAGACATAAAGCATTCCACACAAAATCTGTTAAAGCATTGTCAACATAGTGCTGAGCCAAGAACAGTGCTTGAGATGTCCATTCTTCATTTAAACATTCCAGAATTGGGTAAAAAAAAAAATTAAAAATCTAAAGCATAGTAATTGATTATTTCTGATTCCAGTGACATTGTCTTCCGCTCAGCTCCTGAAAAAAGCCTAATGCTGTGCTTGCTTCCTGTGGTGTACCTGTGTTATGGTCTAAAATTACCATACTTCTTAAAATTCTACATGTATGTACTTCTGCCTTGCAGAATACATGCTCGATGCCATGCCAATTAAAAGTACAGTTTTAACAATGTTAGAAGTTCTAGTAGAAAAGACTATCCAAAAACTGACTTCTCCTATAGCACTGCTTTTCATTTCTTACAACAAATTCAAACCTAAGTTACATACCACTGTCATTTGGTTAAATAGAAATTTGCATATGTTTTTAGTCAATCATTTAAATGTTTACACTGAAGAAAACTTGCAGAAGGAATTAAGTTTGATATCTCTTCACAAAATTCTACAAAAGACAGAATTTGCTTTATTGGTATCAACAGAAGTTGGAGTCTGTTCATATATTATATATATATATATAAATATATACACACACACACACACACACATATATATATGCAGTGATTATTCACAAAAATGGCAAAGTAATAAAACATGACCTTGATCATCATGATTTATTATTTCTACTGCATTTTGTCTCATTTTTGCCTGCCACTGCTATTTTCTTACTGCTTCTTGCTTGCCATAGTTCATGTATCACTGAACTCTATTCACTGACTTACAGGCAAAGGTTGTCTAAAGTAAGAGTTCATAAAATACAAGAAACATTTTTAAATTAGTTTAGTAAACTCATATGCATATGACAGCAAAATTTGTGCCTGGTTCCTACCAGGTTCATGCCTGCCCAGTTTCATCTGCAACTCAGCTTCAGAGCTTAAAACTGTTTCTGTAAAGAAATGAAGACTCCCTGAACATTATGTCTCACTTCCACCCCACTGAGTATCTCCCATGTAAATCAGAAATCTTAAGATCAGATCCTTCTGACAATACAAAATGTTTCTCATGTTTACTGTTTACAATTACATCCTGACTGCTGTGATCAGATGAACATACCTCCTGTGCCTTTTTTGCCAATTCTCTTTGAATTTTTCTTTTCTCAATCATATCTTGTTCAATTCTGCGCTTTCTTTCTTCTTCCATTCTTTTTCTCTCTTCTTCTTGCCTTTGCTTCTCCATTTCTGCAAATTTGCCTTTAACGGTTCCTGTGGACAAGAAATGCACAGCTCAGCAGTTACATCCAACACTTACCCAGTGAATTCTGTGGCCTTTAAAGTTGGGCCTCTCTTACCTATGAGCTTTGGAACATAACCCTTTTCTATTTTAGATAGTTTGGTGTCATCATCTTCATCAGATCCAAGCAGTTCTTTCATCTGGTTGATGTAAAACAGAAAGTAAACTGTCTTTATAACTTAAATGAAAACCCAGTATTATTGTCTTCAAATAATGTGAATAGATTTTCAGATATAATATTAAATATTAATATAACATGAAATATTAGCAAAGAAAATAACCTCCTGCTTTCTCCTGTTCCATTCTCTCTCTCTAACATATTGTTCTTTTCTTCTTTGCTTTTCATCTCTAGATCTCCTTTGATTTCTTTCTTCCCTTGCTTTCTGCATAGCTTCAAATTTATCCTTTACATCACCCTTGTGAAGCTTGGGCACATACGACTTTTGGACGGGTTTAGATGAAGAAAGCAGAATCTTGATGAAGATATAGAAGAAATGAAGATAAGAAAAAGAAAGTTGAAACAGATAGACAGAAATATTCTGATAGATTCGATTAGAAAGAATGTAAGAACATAAAACAGAAGTGCAACTGAGATCATGAACTTTGTGCCACGAGCCATCATCAGTTAAGCATCATTGTTCATAAATAGTCATAAATACTGAAATATCCAAAACAACATTCAGCATTATATTAAACTATTAAATTAGATACAGGCTTATATTGTTGCTTTCAGTCTTAAGCAGTCACCAAAGGCATGCTCTGCCCCTAATATTTAAAAGAGATACAAAGACATAGATGCATAATACAATAGGTATGGGGTTTTTTCTGCAACACTTCAACAGCCATCTATAGTTTTAAAATAAACAGTAGTATTTCTTAATTTAAAATTTCCAATACATTATATGCTTACTTTTTAATACCTAGAGAAAACGAGGAGCCCAGTGATTTTATGTTACGAAGTGCAAAGATCCCTGGACTATCAGGGCTCTGATACTGATACAGCAAATGGACACTTCTTTGCCAGTGATTGCTCTGTGAGTGTCCAAACACCAAAGGTTCCCACATTCAGAATTACTGTGAAGTTTTCTCCTTTTACAGTGATGACAACAGAAATGTTCTCAACGAAGTCATACAAGAAAACTGACTAAAAACATGCTGTGTTTCATATTTTTCCACCTACATCAGAAGTTTTTGTTCCTGCTACTCAGTAAGTCTACGTAGAAGAAATACTTGAAGTAGCCTATTAGATTTACATTTTAGAATCAGATGTAAATATTGCCCAGAATTTTGCCACTAACATTTAAACCTTCTTCATATTTCATTGCATTTATTTTGCCCTCCTCCATGTTTTTTTAATAAAAACATAATTCACAGATTCCATCAAATCTTAAGCTACTTAAGTCTGCTTTCATTGTCTAAAAATAATACCAGCTGACTTTCAATATAATTGTCCTTTACTATTATTTGTTATTATTAATTACAATTATTTGTAATTGCTACTTTTGCAAGCATCAGTTATAAATTATTACATTGCCTTGATTACTTTAAAATTGGTACATACCTCAGTTTTCTGTGCAATGTCATTCATGGTTACTGTATTGTGCTCTGCACCTGGTATGTTTAAGGTGGCTTTCAGTTTCTACCTGAAAGAAACAGTTGTAGTTACATTCTTTTCCTTTTAAATGATGCTTTAACCGTCTTCCTGTAAATAAGTTTGCATAGGCTGAAATTGATGTATCACAATTTCACTTGGTCCTCTGGGGCTTTTGAAGACATGAATAGGTTCTAAGTGTGCCACAGTAATTAAAAGAACAAGCTTATGATTCACTATTCATGCTCATAACTCCTCTATACAGCCCTAAATACCGGGTTCTAATTTCCATTTATAAGAACAAACAACTTGGAGCCAAACTCTGTTGCCAAACTGCTGCTGCCGGCGCTCGTGGCAGCGCAGGGAAAGCGCCGCAGCTCCGGGCTGTGAGCGGGGCTGCGGCTGCCGGAGCTTTGCCGGAGCTTTGCCGGAGCTCGGGCCAGCTGCCCCCGGCCTCCCCGAGCCGCTGCTGTGCCTTCGTGCGGCTGCGGGAGGACACAAGGGCTGGGGGAGCCCCTGCGTGCACAGGTGTGGCTGCATCTCCGGCCCTTCACCCGACACACGAGTACAAAGTAATGCTGTCCCTTCTCCTGGGGGCTGTCTCCCGGGAAGAATAGTGCCAAAACCTATGAAATGAGAGAGGAAAGCCACATGCAGATAAAGCAGTTATATAATTTAGTTGTGTTCTAGAAATTGCATGGCATTTTTTAGAAGAAAATTGTTAGAAATTTTAAAGTACACTGTATTTACTAGAGAACTAATAGAAAGGCACTTTCTCTTATTTTTTTCTTTTCTTTTAAGCTTCAGATCTATCAGAGCTTGTGGGAGGAAGGAAATCCTGATGTGACTCCAGTGCTACTGCTGTCTATATTGTTCTGACCCTCTGAGTCCCAGGAAAGTCGAAAAACTCAGTGTGCCAAACATGGTGCTAAAAAGGGGCTCAAAGATTTTAAGCAAAAATGCTGGAAAAGCAGCTTACCACTGGAAGGGACTTCTTGCAGTTTAGAGGAGCTGAAGTCAGAGATTTTCATTATATGGAAAGTAAGCTCTTATTTTTCAAATTCTCTAACTGTTAATTGCAAACAGGTTATAAACACAGAAATATTGATGTCGTTTTAAAAATAATTAAGAGTTGTTTTCATGTAAACTCTTCAAAATTACACCAACATCACCAATGCTCACCAGCACTGCTGTAGCTACACAAATGGAATGGGATTCTTAGAGATGTTGAGATGTTTTTCCCAATGAAAGCAGTCACAACAGATGAAACGAGCATTTAGCTAACAACGTTTGCCCTGATTTACAAACTCTAAACTCTTCAAATTTGGCTTCAATAGAGATGTTCTGGAGAGCATTTTGGTGTTCCCTTTCAATAAGTCAGTACAAGAAGTCACACCACTCCCACCCCACTCCTTCATTTGTAGACTGATAGGAATCCAAGGCATTTCAGTTTCTCACCTGTGAACACATGAACATAAAATCACTAAGTGGCAGTTCCTATTGAGATTGTTTCAGGGCAGCAATATCATGTTAAAATTGTGTGGAGTCTAGGAAGGCAGATAATTGTATCAGCATTCTGTAGCCTGAGAGTCCCTACAGCTTTACCATCCATTTGTACACTGCAGGATTTGCATATCTCTGTAAGCTTTAGCTGGCTTCTATGCATGTAAGTAAATTCTCCACTGTGATCAGTATAACCTTAAAACTACTTCTAATCTTTTAACTTCCTTATTTCTATAAGCAGGTCTTAGAGAACATTCTCTGTTCTTTTGCTACTCTGCTCTGTTAATGGCTCCTTCCCCACTTGGAGCTGTTAACATACAGCAGCTGACTCACAGGTTTACTGCAGGAACCCATCAGAAAACAAAGGAATGTCATGAACTGGTGCAATCCTTGCACAGAAATAACCTGGGACACAGAGACCTTTTACCCTTGACATGGGGCTGGAGCAGAGAAGACTCAAATATAATCTGTCAAGAAATTCTGTTTCACCTCAACACCTCAAGGTAAGGTTACCACTAATCTTGATCACAGCAGTGTATTCTGTGGATAGAGCTTCATCTTGAAGTCATTTGAAAACTGACTATCCCAAAGTCTGGTTTATTATGTGCAATTAATTGTAAGAAGATGATGTTTGTGAGTCAAGACTGTCTCGAATCTTTGTGATAGCTCCAACTTCTTGACAGTGGGATAACAATCTGAAATTTCCTTAGAAGTGTGAATGTTGGAAGAAATTTTCTTTGCAAATTCCTGCTGTCTGAACTTCCAACAGGTTGTGGGACTTCAAGATGGCAAATACGTTTCTGCCATTTGGAATACTGCCATATCTGCTATTACTTTAGGCTACTTTCCAGTTCATTGGCATCACTAACTCTAATATGTTTGAAGGTTAGCCAGCTGGCTTTAAGGCATTTTGCCTCTGCAAGTCATCCTACCTCCACCTCTGATGCTAAAAGAGATTAATATAAAGCACCAGCACATTGCTAAACATGATACCACCATGTTTGCACTTCCATCCCTCCCCATGGTCATTAAACCTTGAGCAGGACCAGCAGCTGGACCCTGCCTAGGGCACCTCTTAGGCAGATGAGTAATTTCCAATAAAGACAATCAAAATATTTAAGAAAAAAAGAAGCACTCCTGGAGTTTTGGGTTGGGTCTGTGAGGCAATGACCACAGCTTCAGGAACAACCACTGCAGACTGAAGCTCCTTTGTATCTGCCTCACCATCAGGAGAGGGTCACAGTCAATGAATTGGGGCTGAGAAAACCCGAGTGGTTACATCAGAAGTCCTGACACCTACACACATCATGGAAGAACAGTGCCTTCCTCATCTGCCAACAACTTTGCAGAAGTATGCAATAATAGATTTTCCAACCCAAGAAACCTTGACCTACTAATTCCCTTTTGAGATGAACTAATTATATTAAGTTGTGCATTTATATGTACATACTCTTGTTTTGTATTTTCTCAGAGTTCATCTAATAAAAGCAATTATTATTTTTTTAGGCAACACAAGCCTGCCTGTTTAGTTGCTTACTTCAGAAACTATTTCTCCTACAAAGCTGTCCAATCTTAATATTCAGTCTCATCTTTTATTTCCCAAAATCAACGTACCTCAGCAGAAGCTGTAACAGCTCCTCATTGAAATTTCCCACTTGAAAAAAATCCCAGATTATAATTTTGAACATAACCATGATCAAAAAACAAGTTCAGCTTGTTACCCTTTGCCGACCTAGTCTCATCACCCCAGCATTCACCTGAAAATAGTGTAATTTTTTTTCTCTCCACATTTTATCTTTTCTACAATTAAATTACATATCTTTGATAAAGTTAGTCTGGTGTTATGAGTTTTATACTGAAAGTACCAGACTTTCCCTTTGAAAGGTCCACTCCTCAAAAAAATATTTACCTGCATTCAGTGACTGATGATCCTACCTCTGGGACTGGAAGAAAGAGAAAATGCCATTTAACCTGACTGGCTGTAATGCAGAGAGGGATTTCTAAGTTCAAGTGAAAATTTAATACAAAACCAATAATGCATAGGAAACCAGGCAACAGATTAGAAATGTTCTGTAACAAAATAAATTACTGCTTTAAAACATCTTATTCATTTACTGTAAATAGACAAGCAATCACCTCAAATATGCCTTGATCTGTTATTATCATAGCACTTTTTCTGCTTTTCGTGCAGCCTCCCTAAAATTTTACTTTGGGCAAAAAAAAGTCAAAAAAGGAAACCATTAAGGGGACACAGAAAGTTTGATAGCTCACAAGTCACAAAATCCATCTCCTTAAATTTAATTAATTTCCATTTCTGAAAGCAGGTCAGAGTCCTCAATTGATCAAAAAAAATTGTGCAGCTTTAACTAGATAAAAAAATAAAGAACATTCCCATAAATAATATAATTCGCTTTCTTTAAAAAAATTATTGTTTTTCAGGGGCATGATAAACATCCTCACGTGAGACACAAAAAATACCAGCATTTCCCTGAACTGGACACCACTCTTTACAATAGGAGTATGAAGTCAGGACTTTAAAAAAAAGGTCCAGTTCCTCTGTGATTTCTCCTTTCAGGAGGCCCCCTGCTCTCCTACTGGTGAGTTATAAATAAGCCCTTCATGGCACAGACTAAGTTACGTTCACCATCTGTCTCCTCTTTGTGATCTACTTGCAGGGAAGACTCCATTATATAAGAAAACCAAACTGAGTTTGGTTCTCACAGTTTCTGACTGTGAGAGTTGGAAACTCACTGCTTGCAGCCAAAGCATCAAGCAGAGGCAAACACAGTCCCCAGCACTGTGTTCAAACACAGTGTTGAAATATTTAACAAAATATTAAACAGAACTGGACAGAGGAGGGGAAATGGTCATAATTTATGTCCTCCCTGTAACTGGTCTGGAATGACACCAGCAGTTGTTGTACCAAATTACAGATACTGAAGTAGATACTAAAATTATCATGCAATAGGGGAAGATCCTGAGCTGGCATCAACCATCAGCTCCACTGAAGCCAGTGAGTTATGACAATTAATACCAGCTGTCTATTTTGTATAAATACAAGATGCAAAACTACTTCACTCACTTGTATTTCCATCATTAAGTGTTCGTAATTAAATACCAGAGTGTTTATGAATAAATGACACACAATTTTTCATACACAATCTTTTCCTCAATCTTTGAATTTATTACACTTCAGCATTTGTTGGGAGTCTTATTTTATTGTAGAATATTCCTTGCAGATAGTGTTATTTATAAAAACATACGTATTATAAAGGATGCCTATGTTTTATACAGCTATAAACACTCCTAATGCAACAGTGCCATTCAGCCCAGCTGTCACAAAAATGTAATCACCCTTCTCTGTACAAAAGGTCTGCTGATTCCTTACTCTCTTCTGCTACTGTGGGGTACACAGGCTCTGGAGCAAACATAGTGGGGGTTCAGAGACTGCTCTGGTAAGGGGGATGTCCTGCTGGGATCCTCTGGCCCATGATTTTATGTTCCATGGTTTCTGCTGATCCTAATGGAAGTGGCAGTAAATTGTGAACTGAGGTCTCCAAGGGAACAAAACAGGATATTTTGCCCCACACCACAGTTCCTCCATTCCCTGCTGTGTCACAGCAGCTGAAGATGAACCATGTGCTGTGTTGACATCGCTGACAGGACTTCAGAGATCAAGGTAATGCAAATACTGGCCATGAAGTGTTACTGCAATTTGTATCTTCCCCATTGACAGGACATCCTTTCTGCCTCTTCTCAGGAATGCTCTTGGCCAGCTCAGACTGAAGTAGGGGTCGTTACCCAGTGTGGTCGTGGCTTGAGCTCTGCCTCTGCCACAAAGGAGAGGTCTCCAGGGCTTCCTAGAGACACGCTGCTGCTTCCCCCTGAGCAACTCTACCCCGCTGGGGGTGCCTGTAAAAGCTGCATCATGTGTACCACCTCGACCTGAGCAGCTACAGCTGCCTTTGGTGCACAGCAAGGGTCACTTCCACTGCCCCCTGCACTGCTCTCCCAATGCCATGAGCTTTCCCCACTGCCTCCCTGCAGCCACCTTGAGCATGGCACTGGTCTTCCTTAGAGGACTTTCAAAGTTGGATAACCATATAAATGCTTGCCTGACTTCTTTCACTGAGAAAACTACTCATCCAATACATGCCAAATGCAGTCAGAGAAAGTATTCCTTACTGATGTCTTAAACCATCTACCCAGCTCTTATATTTCACCAGACTGTGCTTTCTACATATACCAGTCATATTCTCATACTTCTGCATGCTCCTTAATTGATACACTTGGCCCTTCTCTAAGACCAATTGCAATTCATCATTTCATTGGACAATTTTATAGGAGATCTAATGTCTCTTAAGACCTGAGATGTAAGGTTAAGAGTGCTGTATTTTCTATCATACAGCTATTTGCTGATTAATTTTTGAAATTCTAACATGCTTCATTAAACATGCTTTTTTCGATATTTGTTGGCTTAAAAGAAGCCCTTATTTACCTAAAACAAACATGATAATAGCATATTTGCAAGCTGTCACAGAAGCCAAATATCTTCTTCCAAGCCACTGTTTTACAGCCATCACTTCAGAGAGAAGCAGAACCAATGGACGCATTCAGTATGCCCTCGCTGCTGAGGACCACACCAACAAAACCGACCTCCTCCGCGTATAGAGACACGCGGCTTCTGAAAATCGGGGATTTACGGGATTTTCACCTAACTTTTATAAATCTCACATCACTCACCGCGGATCTCTCACGGCAGGGCGCGACGGCCCTCCCGGGCTCCGCGTCCCCCGGGCCGCCTCAGCGGGGCCGGGCGGGCCGAGCCCCGCGCACGGCAGCGACTTCGGTTAAACCGCTGCGGCCCCGAGGGACCCCGAGAGACCTCGAGAGACCCCGAGAGACCCCGCGGGACCCCGCGGGACCCCGCGCCCCGCTGGCCCCGCTGGGCGCTGCCAGTCCCGCTCCCGCAGGGCTGCGGCTGCACCGCCCCCGGTCCGGGCCCCCCCGCCGCGGCCGCGGTGCGAAGGCGCGACTGCCCCGCAGCCCTGCGGGCTGTGCTCGGCCCGGCCGCCGGCGGAGCGGAGCGGGGCGGCTCTCGGCTGCGAGAGGAGACGGCGCTCCCGCCGCGGGTCCGGCCGGGCAGGCAGCCCCAGCCCCGCCGCACGCCGGGGCAGCGGGGCCGGCTGCGGGGAGGGGAGCGGGCGGGGGGGGCCGAGCTGCGCTGTGCCCCGCGGCGGCGGAGCTGCTCTTACCTGTGCGCTGCCCGCGCTGCGGCTCGGGGCGCTCCGCCGGCGGGCGGGCTGCGCTGCCGAGCGCCCCTTGGCTGCGGCCGCCGCTCCGCCGCTGCAACTTTCCATAAAAGTCGCGACGCGCGCCCGGCGCCCGCATTCCAGGCGAGCCCCGCGCCGCGGCAGCTGGCCCGGCCCGGCCCGGCTCGAACACGGCCCTGCGGCTCGGCGCGCCGTGCCCGGCCCCTCGTTGGCCGAGAGGGGGGCGCAGCCAGCCAGCCCCCCTCCCCGCCGGCAGCAGCCCGGCCAACAGGCTAATTTTGGGCTGGAAGCAGCACCGAGCTATAAATAACCGGGGCGGCGAGGCCGCCGCTCTGCTGCGCGTCCCTGGCCCCGCCGGCCGTGCCGCAGGGCAGCGGGCGGGGGGCGGCGGAGCGCACCGGGACACACCGGGACGCACCGGGACACACCGGGACTCACTGCCCGCAGCCTCTGCCTTCGCCTTGCCCGCGCTGGTCCCGAGCACCGCGGCTTTGCCCGGCCCGGAGCTCCCCGGCCCGGTACCGCCGGGGCTGCGCCGGCTCGGCAGCCCCACACCAGCCTCACTCACCGCAGCCCCGGCCCCGCAGGCAGGGAGCGCTCCGCTGCGCTGGCTCTGCCGGCCCGCAGGGTTTTATACCTACGGCGGTCGGGAACCGGGCCGGTTAATGGCACATGGAGAGCGATCAACTAATAATAGTAATGTGACAGTTCGCTGATGGAGCGGGGAGCAATCTCCCTAGTGCCAGACTGCGAGAGGCAGAGCGCGGTGGCTCAAAGCAGCGCCTGTCGCTGGGAACTTTACAAAGCAGAGGCAGAAACGTGATTTTATTACATCTGAATACACTCCTCTTCCTGCTTAAAGATGACTTTTTCCCTACATGTTCAGTTGCAAGGTTTCCAGTGCAGAAATATGTTCTTCCTATCTCTCTTGTATTGTGTCTTGTATTGTGACTGGAGCCTAACTTTCAGCTGGGTTATCACCACTAGGACAATAACCACGCGACCTTAGGCTGTGCAGATGTGACCGACGGCTATCAAAGCTAAAACACAAAAGGCGTTTGTTTGCCTTGTGAAGGGCAGAGCAGGCACTTTGCCCCAGTGCCACCCTCGGGGCAGCCGTACTGAAGCACAGGAGTGGCGTCGGGGCTTCCGACTGCCAGCGACCCACCCGCTTTCAGCAGATGAACACATATAACACATAAAACAAATGTGGGTAGATCAAAGCACGGAGACGTGGCCCTTCTACAGCACTAGGGGTTAGACTCTTTATGTCCTCTATTTCATTATTTATATTACTTCATAAAGGAGGTCTTGATCCACAACTGGAGCTTAGAACAGCAGTTTGGCTTGGAAATAAGCCTGAAAAAATTAATCTCCTAAAACCCAGTAGAGAGACAACAGCTTGCCATAGAGCTGTATGCAATGAACCCGGACATCCCAAAAGCTGATCCCATTCACTATTTTTTTCATTTATATAGTAAATTTTGTAATAGCTGTTCTTTGTTGATTTTAGGCACCAAACTCCAATTTCAGGATGACTAACTGGTATCAAAATTCCTCCCATATTAAATAATTTCGCATTAGATTTCAAGAACTGTGCAAATGCAAGTTTCAGATACAGTTATATGAGCAACAGTTGTTTCACTGAAATATTTTATTTTATATACACAGCTGCAGTTCATTTAGGCAATAGAAAGGTCACGAATACTCTTACTAACACTTGATTTGACACATTTACTTTGATAGAAACCAAACACTACAAAAAGGAAGAATAATAATCATTAAGAACACATTTAAAGTAAGATAATAATTACAACTAAATTACAAATGATATAAATATTTGATTCTTTATAATCCCTATGCATTCAACATTTCTAATCTTAGGAGTACTGTTATGTCAGAAGAGGATGGCTTTTAAATTTAGTTTGTTCTTATTAGCATGGAAAGTATCATTCAAAACTATCTAAATTTAGACACTATAAAATAAATTCTGAGTCTGATTATGAATTAACTGGAGTAGAACTGCATCATACTATCACTGCTGTGGTGCAGCTCTGGCACTTGTGTTTGCAGAAATGGTGCACTTCTGAAATTCATCAGCCACATGGCTGCTTATCAACAAATGTTCTGTCCAGCTAAAGGTGCAGGATGTAAGAGAACTGATTGCAGTCCATGCTGCCAAGAGAGAGTCATCTCCCATTTCAACCTGCATCTCTCTCTGGAGCTGCTTACATGCTCACAATAGATGAATGCTTTTCAGAAATAGATCGAAAAAGACTCAGAGGAGATCAAAAGCCTTCCCACCTGTACCTGCACATTTGCCTGTCTCTATATTCCCTTTTTTTTCAGTTTCTTTACCATTTCTCATTCAAGTGTTTGTGGCATCTTACAAGAACCAGATCCTGTATTTTTCCTTCTATATGGGAAATACATCAGTTCCATTTCCACTCCAATTCTGTGGACTTTTGAGAGCTCTATGAGTGTACACAAGTGCTTCTGTTTTCAAGGGACACAAATGCTTAAGTCAGATATTATGAAGTTCTTCCCCATTTTCTAAATAGTTTGGTGTTTGATTAGACCTTTCTTATTCTTCGCTTAAAACAATCCTTTTGTTTTTGACAGAAGACCAAGTTTCCAGATTTTACTTTTTTCCATGTGTCTGGAAACATTTATAATGTCAACTGCAACTCTGTTTCTTCAAGAGCTTTTTGTAAATAATATGAAAATCTCATTATACCTTTAATTCTGTGAAGAAGTGCATTTCTGTTTCTCTGTGATGTATGGTAAGGTATAATTTTCTTCATACCATTTTATTGGACCAGACAAATCACAGCAGACACTTTCCTCTGTTACCTACAGGTCATACATTTGCTGTAGAATATGCAGAACACTTATTCTGTTCCTTCTATTTCCAGCTATTCCTACTGATTCAGAACCCAACAAGACACCTTTATTATTCCATATATTTTCTTTCATAGCAAAAAGCTGTCAGAACACACACAGCTTAAACATACTTATCTGCTCAAAAGTTAAGTGAGGTGGTTGAAAAAAACTTCACATGCCTGTATTGAAGACAGATTGCAGAAAAAAAAAATACAGCATGGAGGATGGTGCCAAGCTCAGCAAGTTAAATGGTGGAAATAGACCAAGAATAGCATTTGGAATTTCTGTTTTATTACATATAGAGTACACTCTTTTTCGTTAAATAAACTATAATCAGTTGGCATTTCCCACAAGTAATATGACACATTTTCATCATTTTTTGTATTTATCAAATGAGTACAATGAAGGAGCAAAATGCTGGCTTCAGTAAAATCTATGAATTACACAGGCCCTCCTTTTGAATAGTATCCTTTTGGGTTGTGTTTGACATGAAAATTCAAATGTTTCTAGTCAAAGTTTGTTTTCATATCCTAGATTTTAACAACATGCTGCTCAAGTATCTGAATATTTAGAATTATTCTGTAATTACTCTGTATTTCTTGACATAGGATAGATTCTTGTGGGCTGGCTTTGTGTGGCAAAGGCATGTAAGTGCAGTTTTAGAGCCTAAACTAACTGTGAAGCATTGCTTCAGTTAACAGAAATTCAAAGATTACAGCTCATCATTATTTATCACCTCTGGAACAGGAGCAGCCATTGCTGCAAGGTGCCTCATCCCTTCTGAAGGTGCTGTGCTCCTATCTGAAGTTCAGGGTTCCATGGCCTGAACCACAGTTTTACACTGCACAGAGATGGCCACAATTTCTTAAATCTCCTCTTAAACAGACACCTTATTTCCCACAAAGAAGGGAGGAAGACAAGAATTATTAAATTATAAAACACTGATTTCAATTCTGTTTCATGATTAATAAATCTTATCATACATATTAAAAATATATTTTGAAATGCTACATATGAACTGAGAATAATATTGGTTCATTTACCACCACATTGAGCAGTAATGGTTTTAGAACAAGGAAGTTTTAAATTAATTGGTGAAGCTAGCATAGCTTTTCAAATATAAATAAGTATTTTAAAACACCTTAGTGATGTTTATATATTTTAAACTAAAATGAAGTAAAAATTGCATACTGGCAGTCATTCCTGCCCTAAGGGTGCTTGCATTTCCTGCACTGCTCCATTACACTGTAGTACAAAATGGCTGCTTACACACAAATGGAATTCTGGGGCAGGGGCAACACGTTCAGTTCTGTGCGTGTGATTACTTTATTGCACGTGACTCAGAGACTGCAGATACCCCAGACAAAACACCTTCTAGATCTAGACACCTAATGATTTGGAGACTCTGCAATGAACATTTTGTACTATAAGCTTTTAAAGGAAACAACTCCATCAGCTTAACTTACGAATTACTTGTGCAAAAGTACAGTATTTCATAAATAAACTTTACCCGAATATTACAGAAAAAAAGCTTTGGGACACATGAAATATAAATACAGCGACAGCTGGGCTGCAAAATTAATTTAGGTATATACAGTAATACACTCCCCAGTTCTTTTCACAGATGTACATTTAACCTCCCTGAGTCCTTTTCCATACTTAGCAACACGATGCATTCCCAGATGCTTGCTCACTAACAGCCACAGTAGCTTCAGCACTAGAGAAAAGGGTGGAAAAGAGCACATCCCTGTGCACTCCCTGCCATTTTGAGCTTACTGTACTTTTGCTTCCAGGAGCCCAGTGGCCAGCACAGGCCCGTGGCCACTGACGCAGGCGCCCACGTGGCGCAGCGAGTCTGCCCCCAGGTAAGCCAGCAGCAGCTCCGTGTGCCGGATCAGCAGCTGGGTCAGGTCTTCAGCCAGGCTCTCCATGGTCGAGTATCTCACCTTTTCAAAATCAAAAATGTCTTTGAGGAAGAAAAGCACTTGATCCTAGTGGGGGGGGGAAAAAGGAAAAACTTGTTTTCAGTTACAAGAAGGAAAAGAAGTATGCAATGCTAACAGCTCTTTCTTTAACATGTTCCCTAAAAGCATCCAATTATGTTATTATTTTGGTGCTGAGACAGAAGTGTGCTAAAACAGCCTTTACAAAATAGTTCCAGGCTTAAAACATTCATATGAAAGTACTTATTTCCTATGGTTTCTTACTGTTAGCCTTAATCTTAGGAAAATGTAAATGTATACTAATAAATAAGATCTTCATTTACTTTAATCAGAAAGATTTTTTTTTTAATTTATAAAAGTGGTAATTAAAAAGAAGTTACAAACCTTGAAGAAGCAGCATAGGTCATACAGGGAATTTCTAGGGCCCAAAAAGCCCCAGGCCAAAACAGGGCTGATATGTTCACATATAGCATAGAAATGTGCAAAAAATCCATCAGGCACCTAGTGATGTAAAAATTGGTAGATGAAAGTTACACAGTAAATTTAGTATACAGCTCTATTATTCAGCATTAAATCTTCATAAATGCCTAACACTTCCCTCCTTAGTCCAATAAATTCCTCCAAAGATAAGGAGCTGTGGCACAGAGTTCTACTGAGTGCCTGCACAGAGAGGTCAGGATGCAGAAGGGGCTATGGGGAGGCTGCAGCAGAATTCCTGGGGCTGGTGAGGAAAGTGGTGCTCCAGGCAGGTAATGGGGCAGGACTGGATGTGGGGTCATGCAGGGAGATGGGGCTGAGAATCCCAGCAAAAGCAGGTGAGATACAAGAATCATGACCTTGGTGTGCAGAAGTGTGAGATGTGCATGTGGGGCAGGAAGTCAGAGAAGTGACTGACACCACCACCAACCGGACTTACACTAGGTCTGAAAATGTGACCTACTGAAAGTCTGAGAATCTTTCAGTTAAGACTTTTTGCTAAAAACAGGTATTAGGGCCCCAGAAGCCAAACTTCTGCAACTGGCAAAACTCTTGTTTAAATTAACAAGTCTACAGGACTAAGGGTTGATAACTCATTTATTTTGCCAAAGCTTCAAAAAGAACTTCAAATTCTTAGGAGATGATCAATACCTTTGCTCCATAAAATCTGGAGGGCAACTTACCTTCATTTGCTGTCTTTTTTGCTTCAGTACTGACCAACAACTTGAAGCCACAGCCTAATTGTAAAAAGAAAAAAATAAAGCAAGCCCCAAATCACTTACAATATTCTTCAGATGAGTTCTTTTGAGATGGAATTTCTACATTCTGTATTTCCAGAACATGCATTTTCTCCAGTTTCAGTCTTTTGATAACACAAAGTTTAAAACTATAAAAGAGCAGCTGATATAAATAACAAATTCATATGTAGTTCATATTTGCTATTTCAGATCCATCTTTGCAACATTTTCGTTAGTTAAATTCAAATGTAATTTGGCATCCTTGACTGATTTTACAGCTACCACAGTTAGCAACACTCACTGGGTTTAAGTGAGGACCAGTCTCATATATTAAAGTGTGTGCTCAGACTACAGTAACTATTTTAGATATTAAGTGGCATGTGAGCACATTGAAATGTACTTTTTCATTTCAGCAAAAACATTCTTGCAATAGCTTCAGATTCAGCTATGGAGCTTTGTCCAAATATGGACCTGTGAAATACAATATACCAGTATCAGTACTGGGCTTTTTCCCCTCCTATCCTCATCTGACTCCCCTCAGTACTGCAGAGAGAGTTTAATACAGACAAAGCACAGTATATAACTACAAAAATAAACACAAAAATATAGAAAAGATATATATAAAAATATCTTTATTTTTTTCCGAGGGAATATTTCAATTGAAAAACAAAAATAAAAGGAAAACTTGCAGTTTACAGATACAAATGGATGAAATGACAGTAGTTTCCATACCAGCTGACCATGGCAGTAGCCTGTGTCTCTAACAGAGGGATGAGATCTATTTGGCAAATGAACAGGCAGGTATGAAAAATCATTCATTGTAATCAACAGCTGAATCCCTGTATTGTATTAATTTACTTTTGTTTCCTTGCAACTTGGTCCCTTATTGCTAAATCTCTCGTCTATGAACCAAAATCTGGACCTGATGTCTAGGATGTGGCTAACAGAAACTTCCCTTCTAAAATTCTACTTCCTCAGAGAAAGGAAGGACAAGTTAAAGTATTTTCTCCAATACATTGAATCATTCCCTGTTTTGGGCCTAGACTTGTAAATTTCAAATTCTTATTATGAAAAACTTGATAATACAATCTGTTAAATTCTTTTGAGGACAATCTCAGTACATTGCCATGTACTACAGATCAATTAGTATGATAATTACTCGTGAATACTTACTGTTTCTTTAAAAGAAGAATTTAACCAGCGGTTATTTACTACATTCTGTATAGATATTGGTGGATTTTCTAAATCTTCAAAGGAATCCATTAATATGAAGTCCAGAACAACATCATAAAAATTCAGATTTTTCACCTATATTAAATGAGAACATGATCTAAGTAACCTAGTTTCTCTTTCAGCAGTGGAATTCAGCATGCACCATATTGCAACACTGTATTAACATGCAGATTTGCAACTGTTGTTAATGAATATTAAAAATACTTTGTCAGTAAAAGAGAAGTTAAAAAAAAAGTGTGGTTTCTGGTACTAAACTGGTGAATGCCATTTCTCTAAATCAGCAATATAAACAATAAACAGTTGCCTTTCCCACAATTCTGAACTGTAAAAATTTATTTTTAGATCCTATGGCATTAGTAATGGTAAAAGAACTTTTCAGAAATGCAACTCACTCCTCTAGCAGCAAGTTCCATTTCAGTATTATCCCAGTGATCTGTTTGTTCCAAAAAATATATCATTTCATCAAAGACATCTTCAAATTTCTTTGGATTCTGTAAAGTAAAAGCAGAGAAGTAAAGTAAAGTGAGAATCAAGCAAATGTAAAAAGAGATATGATTGATTTTCCCCAAACAGTGAATTCAGGTAGAAGTTACATAAACAACAAAACATTGGTTAAAAAAAGGCTTTTACCTTTCGTGCTTTCACAATTAAAGCAGACAAAATTTTTCTTCCACTTTCAGCAAGAAATATTCTGTTTGCTGTTTCTGAAAGAATTATCTAGAAAAGGGTTCAGAAAATATAGACAGGTTCATTCACAGTTTATACCACATGACCTTAAACATTTCAATCAATTTTCATGTAATTATCACCTCTAGTATAGTTAGCAAGTTCCTAATAAGGCTTGGGTCCAAAGCTAATCATAAAATCTGGACTCCTCTGCAAATACATCTCATTTTACAATGATAAAAATGTAAAAGAGGCAAGAAATTATTTAAATACAGATTACATTAGAAAAATGCTTGCACAAAGAATAAGTCAGTTTCAATGCCATGTCCTTTAGTTTAGGCTTAACAAGACAGACAAATCACTCCTTACTGTTTACCTGGAAAGCTTGTCGAATACAATGAAGCTTAGCAAGGAAGTCACTGTCTCCTAGACATTCAAACATTTCAGTCCTATGCAAAATAGAAAAGTTTTCAAAGACCATTAAAAAAAGCAGCACAAGAATATCCAATTAAGTCTAACTGGTAGAAAAAAATACCTAGTACAAGTAACTTCTAAAATGTGATTTCTAAATAGAATATTCTAACTTTAATTCTTGCTCTTTCTGGAAATAATTAAATAGACATAAATCAATACCTTAACACCCGTGAATAAATTTTTCCTTCTTCTACTAAGTGCATGGCTTCTTCATACAAGGGGCAGTGGCAAAGGGAATCCAGACCATACGTGCTACGAATATCTCTGTGCTCTGAAAGCTGAAAAAAAACGATTTGGAGTTCATTAAAGAGTATGCTGACATCATTTCTGTAAAGATAAAACAAATTAAAGTTTTCCTGATGTTCTACTGAAAGATGCATCCTTTTCTGCATCTGCTTCAAACAAAGGGGTAACAATCAACAAGTGAACAGAACAGGTACACCAGGTCATAAGACTTAACTTTGTAACTCTTAAAATTAGAAAGCTACAGTTTCAACTTTCAAAACTTTTTAATTAATAAAATAGAGGCAGCTTACTTTTGTGTTCAATTTGCCTAGTTAAGTTTTTGAATTGTCTAGTTAAATAAATCTAATGGGTCTCAAAGCTGTTAAAAGAAAATAATTGCCAGGACACAAAGTACATAATGATTTCACCATACAATTCTTTAGAAAGCTGGAAATAGCAACACCCTCCCACCCCTGTTTTAGTTTCACTGGTAAATAAGTTTGGCAGTTACCAAAGCACATTGTATAAACCCTGAGCATTCAGTGTTTTCTACTACAGGCTCCCTAAAAGGTTTTCATTATTGGCAGTTTTAATTCTATGGTTAACGTAGAAACAAACATGAACTTGTAGACATTTTTAAAGAAAGAAAAAAACAAAACCAGATCCATAAATCAAAGCACATAAATAATACAGAGAATTCCTGTTTACAGGGCATCATATTTAATCCACAAAACAGTGTCTAGCTACAATTTCAAGACAAAGATTACATCATATTATTAATGATAAAAAAATAATTCTGATGTTTATACATCATTCAGTTTAGTTAATGATCAGAAAACTAATTCTAGCTTTCTTTTTTTGGCCTTTTTTTTTTCTTTCTCTTTTTCTTCTTCAATATCCTGCACGGGGCAAACAAACCTGTGTTTCTAGGCTATTAAAACTGAGCACAGAAACATCTTTAAAAATAATTCTCAAGGTAATTTAACTATGTAAGAGATTAATCTCTATCTTAGAATTACTTAAAAAAATCATATTGAAGTATAACTTTTATGTTAAACCTCCATTAAAATTTTCAAGTAAATAAATGCTGAGCAGCTTCTCCTGCCACTGAGGCTGTACAGCCAAGTATGATGAACTTCAGGCAAATCACCTTTTACAGACATTTATGAAACTGAGTGTGACTGAATTAGAAATGGTGATTTCCACAGTTACAGACAGGTGACCTTCACCTGCTGCCAGCACCCGAGGTGATAACTTTACATCTTTACACGTGAAGATGGCTGATCATTGCCTTTGGGGCCACAGATTAGCACAGGGACCAATACCTGGGAATTGGGTGAGGCCCTTGAATACATTCAGCTTTTTTTTTAAATAAAACAACAATTTCTCTCATGCTAACATGAAATAAAATATCAGGAGAGAAAGGTCTGTTCTTCCCCCGAGAAGATGATTTTGACTACAGATTGAAGTTCTAATAAATAATATTTGGAAAGGGAGAACAAATTCCTCTACCAGTGACTTCTCTTGGCATGCAAAAAGTGCAGGGGAGAAAAAGCAAACAAACTGAAAACCAGAAACTAAATGTTGAACTAGAAAAGGTGCTTCCAGACAGGCACTGAAGTTGCACCATTAATGCCCCTGGAGTGATCAGGGATTTTCTCCTGATGATTTCTAGTATTTAAAAATATATTGCTATATCAGTATTTTTTTATGTAGACAGAAAAAGTATATAGATATAATAATATATAGATGTAACATAGATTATTATGCTTTAAATGACCTTGAAACCAGTAGAGGCCATTCTCTGAGATTAAATAAGGTGAAAGCTTGGTTATATCAACATCCTGCTTTAAGTAAAACTCGTTAAAGATGATTTGTAAAGATGCATCCACATTCCTAATGTAGAAGACTGCATTATAAGGAAAATTCACAAATCACATTCAATATTTAACAAGATGCAGAGCATATAACATTTTCTAGATAAGAACCTCCTAAGATGACAAGAAAAGGAAAATGAACTCTTAATTGTAAAAGTCTCTGAGGACTTGCTGCCTTTGAGGAAAAAGGTGGTCAGGAAGGTTAGTTTTCAGTTAGATTGCTCACTGTGAGTACCTTATATAAACTGGCACATGTTCATGATATTCATTCAGGCACCTGCTTTTTATTCTGCAATACCCCTAAGCACCACACAACTCTCCTCAGCAGGGATTTGGTTCTAATCAGAAGTTACCAGAAAGCTCCAGCATCACATCTTGGCATCACAGGTAAGGTGGACACCTGCAAGCCTTCAGAGTCCTTTTCTGCCATTCTGTAGTGGTCACGTCTGTGCACAGCCACTGCCACTTTGAGACTCCTGACACACCTTTAGGGATGAAAAGAGCTGTGTGACACCCACCTACAGTGCTGGCAGAGGCCAGAGCACAGAGGCTTGTGATGATGGACTGGATGTGCCAGCCCCTAAGTGTCTGCTACTTCCTCAGTGTCAGGGAGGTACATGGAGAAGAAAAAGAAAATGCAGACAAAGAAGAGATAAAAGATGATTGATTCTATAGCAGCAATCTCATCTTGTAAGGCTTTACTTGTACCCATTCAAGGCTCAAGAAAGAGAGACCAGTTGGTGACCACCACAAGGACATTTATGATGACCTGCAGTGGACACCTAAGATCATTACATTAAAACAACACATACATCTTCAAAATTCCAAAGCTTGCAGTTCTACCTTGTGTCTAATTAGGCCTGCTGTGCTGCAGAGCAGCCTCTGAAGATTACAACATGGATATTGTTCAGATGCTAATCAGTTTTCTCTCAATTCAGTTTTAGGGCTCTATCTGCAGTAAAGAGATGCTGAAATCATTGCTCTAAAGCATCACACCTTTACCACTTGCAATCGTTTTTAGGTCTGGGATGCCCTGACTGCTTTGGTTTAAGGAACAGGCTCGGTACTCTTATTTGCCACCCACAAGTTGTTTCTTAATAAATAGAAAAAATTCTCAGCTGTGCATCAAGACCTTGTTGACTACCAAAATAACCACCTACACGAATGTAACAAAAATAAACAATGCTAGACCTTTTTGGAATTCTTGCTTGCTTCCCCTAATAGAGAGGTCACTTTACTGGCACATTCAGCATTCCTTACATTCTAAGAAATTATGTTTACCCCATATTAAAAAAGCTGATGATGATCTCTTTAAAATATATTCAGAGAAAATATTTCCATAAAAAGAGTAAGTAGCTGCAGGATGAAAGTGAAACATGTTTGGGGACTTGGAAGATATGATGGTGATTAGTAACTAAAATGTTTGAGATGGCATTTTAATAAATTGTAATAATGAAGTGGTGTGTTCCATCTAAGGTCTGGAAGAAAACAGGAAGGCTGTTACTGATAAAAAGCAGCAAAGGCTTTATTCACAAGTCTAAAAAATCTCCCAAGCTTTGGACTAAGTTAACATTTTAACAAGAAAAGCAAAGTTTATTTGATAATAGACCTACAGATTCAGTACTAGTTAAAACATAAAAATAAGACATGATAAATGCACATGCACTGACAAGGAAGAAGCAGCAACAAAGCTCACTGTCAGGGAGAGCAGGAAAGAGGTTCTGTTAGGAAGATGGAAAAGAAGCCAGGAAAGAGAGGGCAGAGGCCTTTATCTGGCACACTCCCTGCTGCATTGTTGCCAAAGGTGGCAGCTATTTTGAACACAGTAGATGGGAAAGCAAGACTATGAAAAGCATACTGACCCTCATCAACACAAGCTGACAGCAGCCAGGCTCAAATGGGGAAGAAAATAGCACTATTTATCACAGTTGAAGTATTAATAACTTAATTAGAGCAAATAGTGTGTTTACCATCCCTCCTGCAGTGCTTCTGGAGCCTAAGTGTGTTTGAGAATAGAAGCCTGTCTGGTCATGGGGATGGTAACTGTGTCTAAATTGTCTTTATAAGGATTCAGGCAGGTGTTGTAGGTGTCCAGATAGACACAACTCTGTATGAGAAGTCATCAAATGAGTGATTCTCAGCACCCTCTTGATCACCAGCCATAGCCAAGATGAAGTTCTGGCACACCCTCCTGCTATCCTGTAGAGCTCATCAAAAGGGCACGTGATGCTAACCCTGCCAAACTGTCCCAGTTTTGTACAACTCTTTCCTATATTTTGTTCCAGTATAACAGCATGGCATTCTTGCTGCCTCCTAAGCACAATCCCTATCAGTTTCCATTCAAGCATTTATCTGTGTCTTGTTTTATGAATGTTCTCTCTCCTGCGGGCAGGGAGCTAAATTTGGCCTGACTGTGTGTCAGCACTGAAACTTGAACACAGTTTCCACTCTCCAAAATCAGAGTCACACAGAATACTTAGTCCTACTCCTTGGGACAGGATGCAGTGTAGAAGGAAGCCAAGGAACTGTCAACACACAGCTTGCAGCATGATGAGGCCACAAAAAATGGTGCTATGTTCTAATTTCCTGGAAGGTGAAATTATTAATTCCAGTAGGGCATAATCACAGACCAGTATAAACACACACAAGAATTTCAGATTTAAAAGCTTTGCTAAACATTTCTATCAGGACATGGAGTTTAGGACAGTTACTAAAATTGTAACTGCAGTCAGGAAGCTTATGATGCCTTATTTGGCCCTTAGGTGAGACAAATCTGAAGTTGGAAAAGCCTCAGACCTGTTAAATGAAAACATCCTAAATGAAAACATCCCACTGCTTCCCTAGTGCAAGGAAAAAAAAAATTAGATAAGCAAGAGGAAGCTACTTGACATCATCATGTCTAGAATAAAAGAAGCTGGTGTGTCAATTCTAATCCTGTTAAATCAAGGCAATTACTGTTCTCTACTAACAGCTGAATACACTGGGAAGACATTAATGCTCCTTCTCATTGCCATAATATCAAGCATTTCTCTGCCACATATCCTCCTGAGGATGAACAAAGTATTAAATCAAGGTAACAGTGTTTTTGTACAAGAACACCAATTCACAGCTTTCTTTACCCTACACCACACAATGATGCCCTATAGCTACAACTACAGAGTCAGCTGACCCTGTAGTTTAAACCTAGTGACTCCTATTTAACCCAGAACATTGATGGTGTTCTGGCTCCAAAACCAAACTGCAAGTTGCTCGTGTTCTATTAATCTTCAGGATTTCTGTCACCTAAGAATTTCACTAGATTCTTCAATAAAATCTGAGAAATGAGAGTTTGTTCTATTGGCAAAGGCTAGAACAGCTGGAAAGGAAAAGAATATCTCCACAATTTTGTCCTGGAAGAACAAGTTGATATTTTCAGGATACTTAAAGACAATTACATGTCCAATTTTGATTCCAGTGTTTTTTAGCAGATACTGGGACAATATAGCTTCAGGAGAGGATGATGATTCCACTGAGGTGATACATCCTGGGGTTTTCTGTTTGCTTGGTTGATTGGTTGGTTTTGCCTATTTTTGAAGCCAAGCAGCACATATGAGCATAAGAGGTTGTTCTAATCCTCACATACTTGCAAAAGCATTATGAAAGTTCATGGGAAAAGAAGAAAAACAAACCAGATCCAAAGTGTACAAACTATAATGGTTTACAGCTCCTCTCATGAGCTGGTAGAGTTGAAGCGAGCTTGAATTGTGGTTTTGTCCAAATTACAGCAAAAAGTAACCAGTCTCTATGGATACAATCCTCGTTAGGAATGGATGCTTGGCACCACAACTTAATGTGAGTTACTAAATCAAGGTAATTGTGTTATGGAAAAACAAACCCTGCAATAGACAGTCAAAACAATTGCAAAGAATGTGTGTGCAATTCTTTCTTTTTACAACTGACTTCAGTAGCTCAGCTGTAGTATGTACATGAGAGCAGTATCTATTACAAAATGGATCTATTGAGGCCAACTGCCTCTCCTGTTTAGGGAGAAGAGTGCTATTCAAGATCACTTCAGCTCCCCAGAGCCTACAGAAGGAGATACTCCTCATTCAAGTAAGTGTGTCACTGCTCATGAGCCTCTCTCAAATACTCCAAGGGAGCTGTGGCAGACTGCAGCTACACAGACAGGCTGTAACCCAGGGGTTTTATGTGTTGTTTGTGCTCTTACCCCAGAGGATTAGAGCAACTTACATGAGGCACATTACATTGTCAAGGAAGCTTCCTGGTGTGGCCAGTCAGGAGGCTCCCTGGCAGTCCCACTCCACTCCAGGGACTGTCCCTCCCCAGTGGGGGCTGCAGGGAGCTGTGGGGTCCCTGCTCACCTCCCCACCCAGCCAGACAAGCTCAGCTCAGGGCTGCCAGAACAGCCTGACACCTCTGGCTCCTGCTAAGTCATTTCATCATGGTGCAACAACACAGTAACAGCTCCAACTGCTGCCTTCATGTTGTGCATGGGACATGCTGAAACAGGTAGCTGTCAATTTCTAACAGTTTCCTCTCAAAAAAACCCTCCAGGTCTAAACAATACAAAGCCTTCTTCATACATCTTAATAGTATGGTAAAGCAGTAAGAAAAAAGAACAGAAAAATATAAATCATGGTGAAGGGAACCACTACAGCCTCAACTGATTGTTCTTCACTCATGAAAATGTGATCTATTTTTCAAAAGCAACTTCTATTTAGGAGGAGCTGGGGATGCATTATGCCAGCACACATAAAAAACCCCCAAAACAACTGGTTCCAGCGAAGCCTGGAAAAGCTCTTTTTTCCCCATCAGAAAAATACATTTTACAATGATTAGCAAAAAATTAAGATTCTTCTGTTCACTGTTCAAATAGATCAATAAATCTTTAAAAAAGCAATCTTTAGGAGTCTTACCTCAGCTGTGGAAACAAAGGAGTCCGTGGATGCAATGCTTAATGTATCTCGAAGGCAGAAATCATCCACATTATCCTTTACAGTAATGTCTGTATTTTTATCTTTAAAATTGAAAAAAAAAGTTTATTAGACTATCAGAAAATTCCATTTAAATCTTGAAAATGTGTTTCATGTGTACTTTTACACAGTATTTCATTTGGAAGGCACAACATTATACTATTGTAAGAGTAAATTATTTTATGACCCATTAACATATATAAAGGTGACTGTGTTTTTCAGCCTCTAAAGTGGATTTTCAAATATCACCCACAATGAAGTGGAAGAAGAAAAAAAGACTTGGCCAAGGTTTTTGCCTTGCTTTTATAGACTTCTGATGATCACTATATTTTATGATATTACTTTGCTCTATTGATCTAGACCCTCAGTTAAGTTTTTGACTTGGTTGTGTTATGTAACAAACTGCTCAATGTCTCAGCCACCACCTTTATTTTTCTGAATGAAAGTCTATTAATTAAAAGAACACCACCACATTTTAGTTTCACTTGAATTTGTTTCACTTTCTACTTCTCATGCCTTTTTTCACTTGCTGGTTCTTCCAGAGAGAAGTGAAGCTTTCAATCTTCACTGCATCCTCTTCCCTCAAAAAGCTTCTCCATTGAAATAACACATCCAGAAGTATTTCCTACAGTACAAGAATTTTTAAAGACTTTAAAATAAGTGGTATCTTTTCTTAAAATCATCTGCAATGCAGTTTCTCCCAGTTCTGCTTTACTTTATTCTCAGATTTCAATGTTGCACTTCTTGGATGGTTTTGTTTTCACGGTACAGAAACACTTTCACAGAAGGATTAAATTCGTAAGTCAGTAAGTCAGACTTTGGCTTGATGTGACCCATCCTATGTTTCCAGTAGAGCAGATGCATTTATTTTGGGTTACTTTACCTTCAGACATTACACATGTGTTCCTAAAAGTCTGTTTTATCTCCAACAGTCAGCAGCAACCATCTACCCAATGTCATCCAACCTGTTGCTAGGGCAATACTTCATTAAAAACATCATTACATAGCAGAGTGGCCAAATGCCAATTTACTGGGATGGTTTACTCATCACTTGAAATGTTACAAAGCCACGTTTCTTAACTATTACTTTGGTGGTTGTTATGGTTTTATTAGTTATGGACTTGGAATGACAGCTCAAAAACTGTACAGAACAAATATCTGTCTTTGGGAATATTCACTGAGGGAAAAAATTATTCAAAGTTTGGACAAAGATTTTACTAGAGTTAAGCAAATTGCAATCACGATTTCACCACTATTCATATGCAGCTCATTCTTACTAGTTCTTTCTTTTGACCTCTTAAAACCAAGAGGAAAAGTACTGCAGCTTCCAAGCTGGTTGGGAAACAATCATATACTGAAATCTGAAATGCTGGAATAGAAAACCAAACTGTGGTTTGTAAAGCACTAGCTTGAGGTCTGCTTAGAGTAGGTGGGTAACATGATGTTTCTTTCTTATTTCTAACTCATGCTTTGCATTAATTCTCTTCTAATATTACATTGAATGATCTTCTAAGATCACTTTTCCTCAAAAAATTGCTGAAATTGCAATAAACCCAGGGTAGTACAGGCAACTGTAGCCTGGCTGCAGATTTTTTGGCTCTCCTTTTTTCAACCTCTCCTTTTGCCTAAGTTGTTTTTACTGTTATATGTGAATTTATGGCTCAATAGCAAAAACATATCCCCAGACTGATCCTAAATTATTTAACCCTGGGTTATGTGGTTGATTACATATAAATGGGAATAATGCTATTTATCTAAAATTAATTCCACATACATTAAAAAAACCCTGTAAATTAAGGAACCACAGCCCAGAAACCACAGAATCAGGGATTCTTCCATAGATGTTGCATCCAGCCTGTTAGACATGACGTGAAGCTCTACAGTTAATAAAACTTTGACTTAATCTATCTTTGTTGAAAAATTAATATTTCCAAGTTTTATAATATGCCCTAAAACTATGACTAAGCCAGTATGTTTTAAACATGTTAATTAGTTGAATACAGAATATCTGTGTTTTCACTCAAAGAAAATCCTCATAGCTACAGAAAAAGACACAAAATTTGCATGTTATGAGAAAGAAAAAGATTAAAAATAAGGTTGGTAATGCTGAGTGAAACGATACCTTTGGCAAGTGATATGTGCACACAAAGCACAGTCTCCCTAAAGAAAACAAAATAGCCTTGTCAGCTATTTCTGACTCAGGCCACCACCCCCTAATACCCTGAAACATCCTTGGCCAAGCAGGTGCTTATCAATACCCACGCTGTGAAGAGAGCACACTATTATGAAAAGTCACTGTGGAATTTCACTAGGGTGAAAATTAAGTTACAGCTGGAGTACATACCATGCAAGTACCAGCAGAACATTCTTAGACACAAGAACAAGAATAAAAAAAAAAGAGATGGGGGCACAAAGAGACTCCTGGAATGAACAGCTGCAAGAGGAACACACCCACCAGTGCCTGCAACTGCCCACACACTCATCTCCAGCTCCTACGGATTCTAATATCTTCAGGAAGGGAATACTAGCAAGTATGTGAGCTTCAAATATACTTATCTGAGGAGCCAAGGAGTTATTTTGGGTTCACTTATATTTGTAAAGAGGATGAAGTAGAGTTTCAGATATTACCATCGTGGCTCTTGATTGTAGTGCCTTAAAATGTGTATGTGGTCCTTAAATTTGATTAAGGTATTAAAAAATGGAACAATATGGAAGACTGCTAGCTTTAAAAGGTTTTGCAAACGACTATCTATTTAAAACTAAACAAGATCTTAGAAAAAGAGAGACCAGAACCGAGCTACTTTCACATATATTTACAAAGTACTAATTTAGAATAACTATTTGTCTTTGTTCTGGTAGGTTTTCATGGTAAGACAGAGCACAAAGCTAACCCCCTAAACTCTCAGAGCAAAATCTGACCTTCATAACTGCACAGAAATTAACTTTTTAGTATTCAACTGGGAAGCATTCACCTTCACATGATGTTTTAAAACTCTGAAAACTGTTTCCATGTTATCTTCCTGCCAACCCTGAATGAAACATGGCAGGAGTTCACAAGTGAGTTTGGCACTTTGCTGACACATTTAAAAAAGGAAAGCACTTACCCACCAGTAAAGAACTCACTGGGAGTTACAGACTTTAGTTCCAAGTACCACCATTAGAGTCACGGTTCCCTATTCTGCCCAGCCCTCCCATTTCAGTGGAAAATCAGTGCAGTTAATATATCACAAGCAGGAAAGCAGGATGAGAAAGGAGAAACTTTATATACTCTGAAGAGGAAAAACCTGCAAAGGAATCCACTTATGAAAAGTCATGGTACCCTCAGAGCTGCAGGGCCCACGTTGTGTGCTCAGACCCCTTCGATGTGTGGCTTCCTGCCCAGTGAAAGGAATTACAATAATCCAGTTCAGACAGCACAGCAGCAGGAATCAACATGGTTCAGTTCCATGTGAGTGTGCCACATTCTTCTAGCTAGTCACAAGTGGCACAGTGGTTTGTCACCCCTTGCTGAAACATCCAAAAGCAGCTTTATTTACATTTACAAATGGTCATAATTCTGAGAGTGCTGATCATCACTTCTACCAAGTGGCTGCTGAAGTATTACATGAAGTCTTACAGGATGCACCCAGAAAGCAGTGAATTTTATGTCATTCTGTATTTATAAAAAGAAAACAATCCCAGCCTTCAGGTGGTCCCTTTTGATGACAGCCACAGGTCAAAAAAGCAAGCCAAGAATGGAGCAGGGTACCCACAGAGACCACTGTAGATCTAATGTTGCATTATGTGTTTACATTCTGCAGTAACACAAATATCTGGGGCAGCTGGAGGCACCTCATCTAACTGCATAAATCCAAAGCTGTTACTGACTTCAGCATGAAAATGTGTTTCAGGTCAGGGTATTTTAAAAACATTTACCCAAATCTTGTACTCTACCACTAAATCAGCATGTATCACGAGTTCAACATGTCTCATGGTTCTTTGTTGCACCTGCTCTGATGCAACCTGAAGTGACAGATTCCTTTAGCAAACAAAGCAGCAGTCCTCCCACACCCACCAAACCCAGAGAAGATACTCCAGCCTTGCTCTCAGTGGGTGCTCACAGCACCAGCACCAGCAGGGCCCTCTTCTAACTCAGAGCTTCTGCTCAGCAGTGTGAGAGCAGCAACTCAGCAACCAAAGCTGTCTGGTGGGGAAGACCTGAGGAAAACGGAGCACAGGACAGCATCAGATAATCAGTGTTTGCAATTTCACCTTCCTCCTAGTACCACAGACCTTTGTCAAGGTAAGCTTTGGCTGAGCCTTCAAATTACATCCTTAACAGAAACCTCAGTAGTTTTCATGCAGGAAATAATCTTCTGCTTATGTGTGAATAGAAAGTAAAAACCTACTTTCTCAGAAAAAACTGACTCAACAGAGCTTTCATAATTGTTTCCAAGCACAACTATAATATTCAGGGTTCACATAAAAGCCTTCTACTTAAAACACACTCATACAGGTCAAAAAGGTCCATTTTCCAAGACACTGGTTCCCTCCTAAGTATCACGATGCAAAACCCAAGATGTTCTTCAGTCACTGTGTTCTGTGTTACTTCGATATTATTCTTAAAACAAAAGTAGTGCAGGTGATTAAAAGCTGAATTAAAAGCATGTGTATAGATGACAGTAATATATTCTTCATAAGTAGAGAATGTTTATAAAAATTTAATAGTACAGTCCATTCAGTTTACACACATGAGCAATAAAATCCACCTGAAAACTGTGATGTACTGATTTGCAATATTTGTCATCTGGAAAAAGATGCAATTTGCCTAAAATAGTCTCATAATCTTCAAGAGATTTTCCAAATACTTTGGAAAGAAATAATAACAATTTCTGTGATGTTGATAATAATTTGGCTCTTTTCAGTCATTCAAAATGCTGATTTTGTCCATAAAGTTATATTATCTGCAGAATACCACGTTTAATGGTGTATAAAACAAAATAACATGACTACTGCTCTTATATCCTATTGCTGTCATCTTGCAAAGGTAAATAAACAGCACAAAATTACAGGAGTAATCATTTCAGTCTCTTCATGTAAAAATTAAATGTACCTGAGAAAGGAGTGTAAGTTCAATTTATTTCCTGTAATCCATGCACACTGGTACATCAAATTACAGAAGATTAGGAAATACTATATAAATTTGATATTCTGGAATGGTGATAAATGAAATTATTCTTTCAAGATTTAAATCTGCTAAAGAATTCTTCCATAAATTTTATAACAGAGTTGGAATATCTTCTGATAGTTGCAATTTTTTTAAGCAAAGAAATTATCAAAGGCTGCAAATATCAATTTATTATAGAGAATATGACCTGTGAAAGCTGTGTCTGAATCATCATAGCGGGATTTATTGCAAAACCAAAATTTTAAAATAGAAAGACCTCACCATGAGAAACTCTACAATCTCAAGGAAGAGGCAGAGTAAATTCACGTGGTGCTATATTGCTGAAACCTGATTTTTAAGAAAACCAAGCAGCATCTGATATGTATTTTATACCCTGACTTAACACATTACTCGTGCTGACAGTTGAGAAATCAGCTTAGTAAACACAAAGTAGATGCATACATGTGTTCACCTCTGTTTTACAGACTAATGATCCTGAAACAGATTTTTGACACGTATCTTGTGTAAACTACCTGTCACTAGGAGGTCTCTCCCTGTCACACAGCCTTTCATTTAATGGAAAATGTAAACATTGATTCATAACTGCACGGTTCTACACTTATACAGTGTTGCAGTTTTTAACAACCTCTTTAACTTGAACCTAATTATCAGTGTATTTTCCCTGATTTTAAGGTTTAAATCCCTATCCTTTATAGAAAAGTTTTGCTTCTGAGGACTCTTCTGTTTTCAAGTCTAATAGTTTAGATAGCCGTTTCTGTACTTGTATTTGATTTGAGAGAGAAGATTTGGCAACCAAGCAAAGTTTGCTCAGTTGTCCAGTCCAGACAGAGTCTGTTTGGATGGATGTGAAGCACAAAGTTGTCACTCCTCTTCACAGGGGGTACTCCACTCTCCTGTAGTTCAGAAAGCATCACATCTCTGCTGTCCACAGCAAAGAACAGTTTGAATTCCAGTACTGCTTATTTCAAAGCTGAGACTTTGAAGCCCCAGGCTTTATAGCACAGCCCTGTGGAGCCTGCCTGACACTTTAGTCATCAGATTTAAACGTCACTGCCTTTTCTCAGCTCTTCACATCTCAAAACAAATGCAACCTACTGCTATTTTTGCACAGCCACTTTCTAGTGACAATGGAATGGTCTGTTCAACCCCATTCAGTGTGACAATACATTAACTCATAGGGATGTAGAGCAGATTCAAGATGCAATGTCATATTTAGTGAAGAAGGAAGTACAAGGTTAATTTTCAGGCTTCCACATCTAGAAATTAGTACCTTCAATACCTTTCCTACACCAGAGGCCTCCATAAGCAGGTTAGGTAGAAAAATCTCCTCAATAGACAGAGAGGAGTCTCAAAAGTTAGTGAATTTCTCCCTTTGGTCTCAGTTCTCTCACACCTGTGAGTCAGTGGGTATTTAAAAGCAGGATGTTTATACCAGTGCATTACTAAGAGTATCCCTTTCTTTTTTCCAAGGCAATTCATTGCCCCCTTCTTGGTTTTCCCACCATGCATTTCTTCAAAGAGCAGGTATTACCACATGTAGTGATGAAAAGGGACAGTAATAACCAGCAACTGTTGCTCAGCTCCTGAAACTTGTTGTGTTTCTAATTGTTTCTTCAAATCACTTTTTTCAAACCCGTCTCTTAACATGTTATATGAAAAAAGAGCAAATATTTTACTATTCTGGCATAAAAGCTACTTTTCTGGACACACATAAGAGTATGGGGCCATCCAAGATGATCTGGCCAAACTAAGATTTCTGGGAAGGTTCTTCTTTAGCCAGTACCTCATGCCATATGGATATTGACATTTCAAAGCAAGAAAGACAGTCTGACAAAAGGAACCCACACATTCATTTGTTCTTCCATTAAAAGAAACATTTGCTGTCCAGCAGTTGATAATTCCACTTACATGTATGAAGACAGTATCAGAAAAATCTGGTACCTTCTCATCCCTGAATTATTAGACAAAGACAGAACCAGCTATACAACAGCCTCAGTGAAATAAACATCAAAAGATGCAGACATACATGTGTGTTTTAGGCTCACTTAGAAACTGTGTTCAGAATGGGGCACGTTTGACACAGCCAAACTCTGTAAGAACAGCCTAATAATATCAGTCCTCCCTTCAGTTTCAGGGCAGAACTATTTTACAGAATGCTACAGACTCCAGTGACACTGCTCAGGAATGTGACTGGCTTCTGCAAACCCAGCTGCACACAGATATCATTTAAGAACTTAAATTAGTAAGACATATGCTTAGCTTTAAGCAATAAGACTTAAAGAATATCTCAAGTGCCCTACTGACTGGGGCCTACTGGCAATCCACTTGTCCCCAACAATGGGAAAGAGTGATATAAGAATCCTTATAAAAGTTGTACTCTATGAAGAGTTCTCAATCCTTAGCTTACTAAATAAGACCACTTATGAAGCTTAAACTAAAAATCCAAAGCAACAACACTAAAAGGTTGCTAAATGCATTAGTAATAACACATTAACACTTGAATCATAATGCAAGTAATGAATAGAGCAATCTGACCATTGGCAATCACCTAAGTTATGTACATTCTTTTTTATTCAAACCTTGCTTTATTTTACCTTACTCTGGTTTACCACAGATAACTAATACATTGACTAGATGGCAACTTTAACTATATCTGTTTGAGCAGCTGCTAATCAGTGCCAAGCCATGTGGAAATATGCATACATTTACCTTTAAATACTCACAGCATTTCTCCATGTAGAACAAGGGCAGCTTTAAATAGCAGGAGAGAGAATAAAGCCTGGTGTGATCGACATGTGCTCTCGAATCAGTTACACCACAGCACTCTGCTACAAACTCGACTATTAAGTAAGGTGGGACATGTCAAAGTCCAGGTATCTCACAGAGAATTAGAGACAATATTTCTTTTTAAAAAACCCTCTAGTTTGAACCATCAAAAGGGAAATCAAACACATCTCAAACCCAGTTACTTTTTCTAAGAGTTTTAGCAATCAACTGCACAAATACATGCATGAAAGAAAAATGGCACATATATAATAAATTCTACTCCCTCCATTGTTATTGTTCACTTCTGCTATAACTTTGCACAAAAATATATTTACTCCCACATATAGTTTCAACTTTGAAACATTTCAAGCTAAAACAGAAGTTTAAGAAAACTGTAAAAGACCATCAGGAATTAAATGCTTACACAAGCTATGTGAGCCTTCCAGTTATAGGGTAAACAATTAAAAAACCATACCCCAAAATAAATGCTTGGCAAATAAATGTGCAGAGCTGTAGTGACGGGGCATGGCTAGTGCCAGATAACAAGTCCTGTTAACTGCAATTCTTGAAGACTGCTGTGTGGATATACCACAACCTTTTATGCCAGCTTGATGGGTCAGTCTTCCACTTAAAGGGCAGCAAGATTTAAACATAGTAGACACATTCATTAAGAAAAGTTCTCAGCTTTTGGGTATGTGCACATGCACACAATGTTTTAATTTCACTTTAAGTCCTTGAAAATAAATTGCAGACAGAAGTGTATCTATTTTAGCTCTAGCTACTGAATTGATAAAACTATAGTGCAGAGATCTGTATTTGCTGATTTTATGATTCTGTCAATATTCCATTTTGATATTTTGCTCCAAAGCAATTGGAAAGCTCCAAGTATTGTTTCTGCACTTCCAAAACTAAGCTAAAAAACTAAGAGAGTTGATTACCTTAGAAGTCTTTTCAAATTCTGAACTATCACTGCCTTTATCTCCCCCCCAGCCCACTCTGGCTCACCCTCCTTCATTTTGCCCAAAAGCGTTTCAGACAAGCCTTTCTTAAAAGTAGACTGCAATGCAATAAGACATTGTTTTCAGAGAAGTTCTAGAAGGGGAATTGCCCCAATGGACCAAAATACGTTCCTGTTGAAACCTCACACTGCCAGTACTCCAGGCTGAAAAATAAATACTTATCTCACCCTCACTCATGGCCATCTATCTCATCTTTCCTGCCTCTAGAACATTTATACTCACATAATATACAAACTAATAGAAGTTAAGCACATGTACACCTTTTCTAGTAAGACAAAGAATCTGCAAACCATAACTTGTTAAGAATGTATTACAAAAACATGAGAGAGGAGAAATAAAAAAACCAACTTCCTGCATTTGGAGGTCTTTTTCCACCTATATATGACTTCAAAATGCAGGCAAGTAGTTATCAATTCAAGCCCCAACACATGGGGAAAATGATTACTTTCCTTTACTCAAAAAGAAGGTAAATATGTACTTTTAAAATAGTGGTTTGTTGGTTTGTGGGGTTCTTTTGTTGTTTTTTGGTTTTTTTGGGTTTTTTTTTTAGGAGAAAGACAATTGTAGCTGCTCACATATTGTAAAGAATAACCAGAAATAGTCGAGATGCATTTTTTGTTAGGAGGCCTGAGCAGGGATGCACAGGAACAGCTAACTGAACAAAGTCTGGGAAATAAAATCATGTTGGTGGATTGTGGCTCCATTATAAGCAGCTTTTAGAGCTAAAAGGAGGATTAGCTTGTATTTCGTTTGAAAAGAAGTTCCCAAGGGAGAGATACATTTAAGAGAGAGGAATAATCTGATCAGAAAAATTAGCAAAGTTGATTTTTATAAACAACAGTTAAGTCCATGTCAGACAAGCAAGTTTTAAATGGACAAGGTAAGACAAAACATGGCAGGAGTCAAGAAGTGAGAGAGACAAGGGCTTAGACAGGAGTTGTGGTGTGGGTAGAAGGAAGACAGGGCTCGGGGATGCCATTTAAGGGAATGCAATGAAGTGTATAAATAGCCTGCACTGTTGGATCTAACGGCAAAGCTGTTGGGCAAACTGTAACAAGAGTCCTCAAAAACCAGAAACAGACTCTTTCTCATCCTATTGGAAGTGCTTTTGGAAAAAACCTCCAAGCTAAGTGACCATAGTAAGTGACCTTGACTTCTCCAGTGCTGGGTCAGTGAACAGTAAATTAGATTTCTTGAACCACTGTTGAAAAGATTTCAGCTTCTAGGATTAACAGAAAAATACACTCCATGTTAGCAAATAGCAACAAAAAGATACATATTATGAGCATCAATGTTTTTCAGCAACAGCATCTTCACTGCATGTCCATGCAAAGCTACTTTGCATTCTTAGTACAGTATTTCCAAAACAGAGTATGACTGAGAAAGCCAAGCATTA
This sequence comes from Sturnus vulgaris, assembly GCF_052056855.1. NCBI lineage: Eukaryota > Metazoa > Chordata > Aves > Passeriformes > Sturnidae > Sturnus > Sturnus vulgaris. The sequence continues at coordinate 12,249,211 of NC_142251.1, read as the reverse complement.
TAATCTTCTCATAGACAAAACGTTTGCAAAAATATTTTTGCTTCAGTATTAGACTGAACTTCTAACTACCAATCTTACTCTATTCAAGCATGTTCTGATAGGTGTGTTCTGATAAGGAATTTTATGGAGAGCAATTTGAAAGGAAGTGTTATTAATATTGGACAAAATGCCTTTAAAGGGAAGATTTGAATATTACAGATAAGGGAAGAGATACAGTCCAATTCAAACATCTGCACTTTGAGTATCTCTTGGGCATCAGAAATAAGGAGTTGCAGCAACAAGTTGCAGTATGAAACACCTCATGTTTTAGCAGTTACTGAACTTAACAAACTGCAATAGCTAAAAATAATGTTCAAAATATGCATTATTTTTCTTAAATAGCATTGGAATAACTTCTCTGGGCTTTTCCTTAGACTCAGAAATATTGTTTTCTTTCCTTTTCCCCCATTTGTTGGGATGAATACATTTTCACACTTAGAGAAAAAACTGGTGTTTACTTTTATTTCGATTTCAATCCTGTTTGACCCACTAGAAAAACGTTTAGGCCTTCTCCAAGAAATTAAGGAATTATTAAATGTAAATTTATCCTGAAGGAATAAAGCAAGCAAAAGTTTTCAAGCTAACATAAAAAGTTACACGACTTTAAGTTACAGTATGTACTACCAGAGCTCACCTACGTGAAGCATTACAAACTGCTCCTCATTGGAGACCAGGAATTATAACCAGAAACATTTGTAGGCAAATAAAATACACTCAAAATACAATTTTTCCAATAACATTTCAGGAGCAGTAAGAAAATACAGGCTGTAGATATTAATCCATGGATAGAAAGACATTAGAGAAGACCGTTAAGAAATTATATAAAAACAAGGTTTCAACAGCTTCACTGATTATGCAAAGATTTTTGTTTGTTTTAAGAGCTGCTGAAGAAAATGTTTCTAAAATATAAATCAGTTCTCCAAATAGTTTTGTCACTAGGTTAAAGGCTGTGCTTATTCTCTCCAAAATGCCAGACATATCTTTGAGTGTGAGAAGAAAATTAAAAAAAGAAACAGACAAACCTTTCAACAAAATCATCCAACAGCACAGACCTTTGTGAGATTTTACTGCGGTAGCTCAAATACTTCATTTGTTTTAAACTGTATAACTGATACACAATAAGAAGTAAATATTTTAAAAATTAATATTAAAACATTTTAATATTGACAAAAAGTTTAAGGGCCACTGTACACAAGTCACCATCAGCTTGAATGCCAGCATTCCTTTTTACAGTAGAAATTAAAATAATAACATGAAGTATTAGGAATTTAGCACGACAAGGAACCCTACTATTTGAGAATTTTCCCCTCTGACCTGAAATTCTGCTTGTAAGTAAAGTTATTGTTTCTCTCCCAACTCTTTGAATTCCTCCCAAGTTAACTCGACTAACATTTCAGTCTGCTAGAAAAGATCTAAATAGGAAAAAAAAATATGGAGAACTTTCTTCAAGGGCAGACCACTGAAAGTACTGGAAACTTTTAACCCTCTGCATTCATCACTCAGAAATAACAGCCTCCTTTCTGATGGACTGCAGTCTTCTGCCTGCTCATGAAATCCTGTTTGTAGGCTTCCCATGCTGCTTCACAGTACTAAGAGGCACAGCATAAAAACAACCACAGTTTAGCCCTACATATTTCTTTTATTTTCATGTCCAGAAGTACTTTTTCTAAGAAATCCTATTTTAGCTTACTGATTTATACAATAATACTGAAAGTCCAGTGGAGAATGCAACAACAGTGAACACAATGGCATTCCATTATTTCATTGCTTTAAAATGCAAGTCTTTTCCAGAGTGGTATTAATAATTTATAACTCAACAACAGCTTATGAAGATGAAAATTAATATTTGCAATTATTTTTATTATTATTACTCTTAATAGTATTCTACTCACAGAGAGAAAATATATTTATTTATACCTCTGTCTTCTGCACTGCTGAAAGCTGAATATTTGGAACTATTGGTGTAGCTGCCATAGCAGGCTTGAGAGACACTTCAGACACAGCACATGAGGAAAGACAGTGGCTGTACTGATAAGCTCCTGTATTCCAACAGGCCCCCAGGTAACTCATTCCTGACTCTCCCATGTGACATGTTACCACAGGCTCCTCCAGAAGGCTGCTGCTTGGAAAATTGTTTCTCATGTACAACCAACTTAAAATAGTAAGTGGGATCACAAAGTGAAAAGCAAGTCTGTGGTATGATTGATCAATGGCAGCACGAAGATCTAAATTCAGTTTGATAGAAGGAAATGTTGATCTGGGAAAAGTAACATTTAAAGGTTTTGGGAAAGAGCAGCATCTGTGAACAGTAGATAAATATGGGGAGAGAGGTTTCAGGGGCTTCAGAAGTTTGACAGAATAATTTATAGAGAAAGCCAAAATTGAGAAATTGCTAGAAATTTTTACCTTTTTAAGTTTCCTTCTGAAGAAACTTGGAGTTCCTTCTAAACCAAACTATAAACAACTTACATTCTTAAGAATAAGAAGTGCCAGTCAGGCATTTATGTAGCACTTGAAAGCATCTGTCCAACTGTCAGAGCCTCAACTCCAGCCGTGGTTGATCACAAGCACTTCAGGTAGAGAAAACAGAAGAAATATCTACAAACCATATCTATCTTTCCTATGTATCAGAGATAAAAAACAGAGCTAAACATTTTCTGATTGCTGTTGTGGGTGAACATTTGACACCCTGAAGCACGAGAGCTGGTTATGAGCATTTTTTACAAGCTGCAAGTGTCATCACAGAATGGTTTGGGTTGGAAGGGACATTAAAGACCATCTAGTTCCAAGCCCTGCCACCACTAGATCAAGTGGCTCAAAGCCCTGTCCAGCCTGACCTTGAGCACTTTCATGGATGGGGCAACTATGAATTTATTAAGGACAACGTTTTTTTCTTATTTCACTCCAATGCCCACAGAAGAAAAATAGTAAGGGGAAATATTTAAATGTCAGAAAGACCACATTGACCATTTAACCTCAGGTTTGCATCTTCCTCTCAAAGAATGAAAACATCCCTCAAAACTGCACAGAAAAAAATGATCTTGCCTCTGAAGTTTGTTGAGGGCAGCTTACTTCAGAACTTCACCTGTTTCACTTGGACTAGAAATTCGATCTAGTTACGACTCTAACAACAAGTTCTACAAAACCCCCAGCACCACATACCTTTTCCATGTGTAAGCAGCTATTCAGAACAAGTTAGTCACCTCTCAGTATTTTCTTCAATATGGAGCTGGCATGCCCAACATCAACCACAGATTAGTTTGTTTTTCCAAAACATGGAAAATGTTTATGGCTTGTTTTCTGCTCTCTAGAATCTCCAACCTTCTGGAATATGACCAACAGAACAGGACACAGTATTCTAGAACTACACCAACCTAAGACTGCATCTCTGCCTCTGTGCTTTGCACACAGCCAAAGGTTAGAAAAGTTTTTTTTCTGCAGCAATGTGCCAAGAGCTTACACTGATTATGATGTGAAACTTTCCTTAAGTGTTTCTTCATGATTTTTCTTTTAAAATCTCTCACTGGTATGTACAATCCATACCTGCCAGGATCAAATGCAGTTTGCTACTATTTAAAGAGAAAATTCAGATCTTTATTATTAACCTTTGCTTAAATTCAATGCTTTAAATGCCCCAAATTATAAATTTTTATCAAAATCTAGCTCTACAAATTATTTTATAATCAATTATATAGTTGACAAAATTACAGCATTTGACCAAATATCTTCCCTAAAAGGTAAATCTTTCCTTTAACAGTGGGCAGAAATATAAATAAATGTTCATGTCAGCGAGCTAAATATTATCATCTAATTTATGCTATACCAATTCACCAAACTGCAGATCTCTCAAAAACCTACAGTCCAAGAAAACTTACCTGCTATGAAACTGTATCAACTGGCACTAATTAAATACTGTATTATTTTGTCTGTGATAACAGAACTGCAAATTAGCAACTCTGTTTCACAGGTATGACATGCTGGAGATTGTTCCAAATTATTGGTAAATTGCCCATTTATCTCAAAATCTTAACAAACAAACAAACAACCCACCCCATTCTCATTTTTCAAGATTTGTGAATAGCAAATGGTAGATTAAGATGCTTTCTTTATCTAACTTCTTTAAGAAGTTTCAGGTATAAATTATCCACAAAAACATCTCAGCTACCATTTTTGCCACAAATTATATTCATTCCTACATAGCATAGGACCCTTCATTTCTGTTTCTGTTCAGAACTGTAGTTTGTATTTTGCAGTGGAGTATTACTCTTATTCTTAGTAGTGCAAAGAAGGCTGTACTATCTTTATTTCTTTTGATGACTGGGATTTCATAATTTTCTTGGACTTGCTTATTCTTGAACTCTTCCATTCCTGTTGTTAATATATCTAATATTGAATAAAAATCTTCCAAGCATGACAAGCGCTACAAAGGAGACGATGTCCTTCTGATTTTTTTATTAAAACATTCAGAAAAAGTGAAGCATCCTTTAATATACTTGCTGTTCAAGTCAAAAATTCAAGACAGATAATGATGAAAAGCACCAAATCCTGAACACAGAAAACAATATTCACCAAACCAGTTCATTACTTTTTTCCTCATATGGGCCAGCACACATAAAATTTAAATAATTAAGTAACTCGAGAGATCTCAAATTATTTCTATAAAGAATATTTGAAGGGAATCAAGTTCTCAGAACATTCTTGGTAAACAAGAATTTAGTTATCACTTTTTAAAAATGAAATATTAATTGTAAATACTCCCAGGGTAACCAAGCAAAACAAAAATTAATCACATCGAGCATTCACATGAAATCCTTTGAGTACCATTTTACTAATTTGGCCTGAAGACAGAAATCACAAATAAACTTCTAATTATAATGGATATACAATGCAACTTGACTGATGGTTTCAGATACCAAAATGAGATGTTCAAAGGTGTTTTTGCTTTAAGGGTTGCATTTACAGGTGCATACAGCTGAGTCAGAAAGCCAGCTCTGACCTGAATCTAATTCCCACCTTGGTCAAGGCTGTGTTTGGTTGCTGCAGGACGAGGAGAGCGAGAGAGGACAGCACAGCACAGCACAGCACAGCACTGCCACCTCGTGCCAGGCGAGCCAGAGACCAGCACACGGCTCCTGACACTGATCCCAGACCGTGCTCTGCCTTCAAACTACGCTTATTGGAGAACAGACCCTTCATCGTGAATTATCAAAGGCTACAACAGTACCCATCTTTAAGATCAAATTCTTTCAATAAAAAGAATCAAACTATCTGTACTTAATCAGCAGGTCAGGCAGCAACTACTCATTACCTTTGCTGTTGTAACAGCTTTATCAGAACTGTGATAAATTTCACTCACCAGAGATAAGACCTTTGCCAATGGCTATCTGCTTCAGATTAAGTCTTTCTAGTTCAATTTTCCTTTTCGGTAAAAAAGTTATGACAAAGCATACAAAGTTTCATAGTTCAGAAGATGCATAAAGCCTCTGAACACCCATGCTATAAAAAGGGTCATATATTCTTGCTATATAAATGTTTAAATACTGACAAGTTACAAAGAAAACAATTTCCTTTCAATCCATTGTTATCTAAAATAGAATCACGTCATCAAACACAACATAATAATGTAAAGAATGTGATTTTTTTTGTTGTTGATTTACTGATAAATATAATTTTGCTGTGGATATTTCAGTCCTCCCCCAAGAGCCATAATTACATGGAAAAAAGATGTAAAGTAGCAATACTCACCAATATCATTAGCTAGAGCAGCAGGATCAGAGACCCCAAGGGTGGCTTCAAACTCTTCCTGAAGACGATAAGCTCTTTGAAGAAGAGATTCAAGCTTATGAATGAATTCAGCACTAATGATATCCTGCAAGAAGACAAGACATTAGAAGATTTTCTATTTGCTTTCAGCCTGTAAGAGTCCTTTGTAAAATCCAAGGATATAAAGCTTTCACATTAATTTCCTACAAACCACACAGGGACACTGGCAGATGAAAACTGCAATATCCACAATATATACACTTTTCAGAAACCACACATATTTTATTTAGAGTAATAAAAAATAAAATCTGATTTGAAAAATATTTTTAAATTATCTGTGACGTTCGCTGCACTAGAAAAAATGAAAGTAACACATATCTGTTTATTTTAAAATATTTTTAGCATTTAATTGATAAGAAAGGAGGAAAAAGTTTAAGCACGTTTTTTGTGAATATGCACAAATTGATCATTTTTACCTGAGACATTTATCTTTGGCAAGCAGATACCTTCTCACATAATCATAAACAAATGAGAAGACCCAAGGGTTTATGGGAAGGGAAGCTGACTGCTTGATAGCTTGATAATACTGTCCAGAAGCAAACACTGATGCATCAGCAATTGCCAAGAGATAAATAATGTTAGTTCCCTTCCCATGCCCTCCTCCAAATAACCAATCAAAAGAGTCAGAAGGAATGAACTCAGATCTCCTTTTAAATACAACACTACTAAATTGGAAATTGAACCAATTGTTTGTCAATTGAATTAGAAAAGATTCAGGTAACAACACAGAACACATTGTCAGGGCAGCATCCATAGATTGCAGATGTACTCACTTCTACACTTTCTTCTGCAATTGCATCTCCTGCTCCAAGCTTAATGGAACCACAGATTGCTTCATCTTCAACTTGCCTGTTACGAAAAGTTAGGGCCTGCTCCCAGCGCCTCAGTGCTTCTTCAAACAGCTCCATACCTAGGGCAGAGCAGGAACAGCTTCAGCTACATTCACATTATACAGACATGGGAAAATGTGCAGCCAAAATAAGCATAGTTATCACAGAGATGTCAGTTGAAACGCCACTTCCTAGCCTACACCAGTATATTCCCAGTACATATTTACCTTCTTTTTGTGTAAAGAAACGTGGTAATTTTCCCCATGTACCAGGGCTTGATTTTAAGGATTACTACTGCAAATAGTGGAATAAAAAGTATTCTGGAAAACTAACTTTAGATCAAGTATGATTTCATTATTTTATGGAAATGTTCTCAGACACTTGCCATCAGGACACTGAGAAAGAACACAATAATATTTTGTGTCACTTTACCATAAACCCGAGAAATTATTTATATTCATTGTAAGCAGATGCTGAATATTCTTACTATAACTTACCCATCAAATATAAATTTTCAGGTGTAGTCACTGGAATATTGACAAGCTTAACATCATCTTCATCTGCTTTATCCCAGGAATTAGAATTGGCACAAGCACAGCTGTGACAAGAGGTGGCACTCTGAACCTTAAAAAACAAATTGTTGTTATAGAGTATCCTTATAACTACATTCCTGCCTGTACATTACATCAAAACATTCTGCCTAGAAACTGTGGTAAGGACTGTGGTTTCTCAGCATCTCTAGCTGCCTGTGCAGCGTGCTCAGGAAATTTCCTTCAGCTCAGTGAAGCCTTTAGATGCATATTCAACACAAGTTAACAGACATTTAAGAGTTCTAAAACATTTTCACTTACCGAGGCCAGGCTTTGAACTGAACCAGAGTATTTACTGAAAAGTCCTCCATTTGCATAGATACAGGACTGAGATCCTTTTTCCTTGGCAGAGCTCAGAGAAAGAGTCAAGTTTTGTCGACTACTGGAACAACTAGAACCTAAGAGATACATTTATTTTAAAGCTCTTGCAAACTCAAAATATTGCTTCTTTTGCAAATCTACCAAGAATTGCATTAACTCTTTTCAATAAAATCCAGTTTAGAAGCAAACAACTATTATTCTTTTATTTACAGTTCTACTTGAGAAACTCCACATTAGAATTCACCATCTGCAACAACAACTATTAATTTTAGCTTAATTATTTGCCTATTCTATAAAAAATCAGATCTGAGTTTCTCTGATTCATACACAAACAAGAATGGCAAAACCCATTGTTAATACACTATTAATAAAAAGAGTTTTAATCCTGGCTCACAATTAAAACTTCACCTTTGACAAGAAGCCCAGCTTCTTTATAAAATACTGTAATTTTGTTTCTAATTTGACAAATTCAAATAAAGTCTTAACAATTCAAACCCACTCAGGTGCTCCATCCTATGGAGATGATTAGAGGGGTGGAGCACCTCCCCTATGAGGAAAGGCTAAAAGATGGTGTTGTTGACCCTGGAGAAGGCTCCAGGGAGATCTTACTGCAGACTTTCAGTATTGAAGGGGGCCTATAAGAAAGATGGGAACAGACTCTTCAGCAGGGTCTGCTGCAATAGGATAAGAGGTTATGGTCTTAAAACTAAAAGAGGGCTGATTCACATTAGATAACAAGGAATAAAGTTTTTACAATGAGGGTGCTAAAAACTGGAATGAATTGCTCAGAAAAGTCATGGATACCCCATTCCTGGAAACATTCAAGGCCAGGTTGGATGGGGCTGCGACCAGTCTGGTCTAGCTGAAGATATCCCTATTCAAACAGGGGTTGGACTGGATGAACTTTAAAGGTCCCTTCCAACCCAAAATATTCCATGATCAAAGGAAAATAGTTTGGTTTACTACTACAGTTATGCACCCCCATCCCCTCACACAACTTTTTTTCCTCTCCAAGAAAACAACAAAAAAACCCCAATCTGGGGGTTCCATGACTTACCTTTTTCTGAAGCAGCTGCTTTTGTACACTCTAATATGAGGTGAGTTGGTTCCCATGGTGGCACTTTCTTGTTTTTCTTTCCACGTCTTCTTTTAAAGTGATGGGCCAGAAAAATCACAGATATTGCACTCACTGCTGTTACTGTGAAAAGTTTCTTTAACCCTGGGGAAAGCTTTATCTGAAAATAAAAGTGTGATTTAATTGCAAATATATATATACTGAGAGACAGAGTGCAGCACCAAGAACTATAACTCATATTGCAAATCCACAGACTATAGGGATCTAAGCAAGTGATTTTCAAACAAAAATTTTAATTTCTTCTTAATGCCATGACAATGCAGGGCTTTAATTAAATCTCTAACAGCAAAAAAAATACTGAGAAGAAACTCTCACTACACTACTTCTTGCACTGCGAAAGAGTGGAAGATCCTAATGCCAACATTCGTGTGGTTTTTCAATTTGAGTAGAACATGTATTTAAATACATTTCTCTAAACCAACAGTTTTGAAAAAGAAATTACATTTTATTTTGGATCCAGATCAGCCACAGGTCTATAGGTGTTAAAATTAGTAAATAAGGACCACATACACAAGCAACTTGTATCAAAGCAAATAACAAAAAAAATTTGTAACATACAAAGTAACAAGATACAAAAGGAAAGTGCCATTTAACCGGAAACCACAGGTCACTTTCACAAAACTCTTTTGGAAATTCATGCTGCTTGAGGAACAGACTGCTGGGGGAAAATCAGATCCACAGTCCTTGGGCCTCATTTGGTGTTTATGTAATGTGATTCCTCATACCAGAGAGAGCACACAGAGCACCACTGCCCTCTGCACTCCTGGTTGCTGTGCAGTTGGTAAATACTATCTGGAGAAACACTGAAAGCTTCTCTCTGCACTGAGTTTACAGTCAACAAGTCAAGCACCTTTGTTTTGAGAACCCTGCCCTTCCAGGTACCAAGCCTTGACTGAGGTCTACGACTACCACTGTACTCTGAGGAAAAGGAAATGCCTGAAACACAGCACTAACAAATTTCAACAAGACTACTGTATTTCATAGAAAAGAGTTCACAACCAAACACCTGAGATAAAAGCCTCCAAGATTACAAAATTAAATGTTAAAATGAATGCTTCAAAGAACCGCAAACGGATTTTTTAAAATTTGTGCGTGGCTACAAACATGATCATAGATTAATTATCAGTGAAATGAAAACCTCAAAACCTTTTGCTTATAAGTCTAATTCAATAAAAATAAAATATAGTCACATTAAAGATCTGGTTTTAAAAGCAGAATCAATACTATTATTCAAAATTTAATGACAGTTATATTTAGCTTGTAAATATAAAAAAAATCTACAAGAAAAAAGACAATTTGAGAATTTTGATATTTTGAGAAGAACTGTTACAAGATGGAGATATACAGACACTGCAGGTAAAGCAGATGTATGATGATGTACTAAGCACTTGTTAGCAGAAAAAGACAAAAAGACACATTTATTTTAGTTCAGTTATAAACAAACTAAACCCCAAGGTATTCTGTACAAATTCCATTCACACTCACAAGAGCACGTACAACACTACAATAAACTTTAAATGCATAACAAAAGTAACAGTATTTAGATAATGTATTTATTACCTGGTTAAGAGAATAATACCAAGAAAGGGGAAGATGAAACACCCGTAAAGCTACTGTCTTCAGAGAAAATCGTGTCTCAGTAACAGCTTCTTCTGACATGGCTCCTTCTCTCCCATACCTCATTAAGCGAGACTATCTTGAAGACAATCACAGATGGTCTCTGGAATACTCTGTCAAATGAAGGATACATACTAAGTTATGCAACAGAAGCCCAGGACGATTTTCTTCTACAAGCTTGAATCTCTTATATCACAGGTACATTACTTGTTTGATTGATGTTTTTGGATAGAGGCAAGACTTAATGCGGAGGCAGCAAATTTGCTGGTTCAGTTTAGGCCCCGTTTGTCCAACTGCTGTGTGCAGACGTGCAGATGTAAAACCAGGACTAAGGAGGGCTCGGTCTGCTCAGATGAGGCGGCCGTTCCCATACTACAGCCTCTAAGTCACGCCCGGCAACACCCCTGCCTCTGAAAGCACGACTGCTGGAAGAACATATCTGCCAGCTGAAAGCGTTAAAAGATTTGAGAGCAGCCAGAAAAAGTTTATCTCATTCAGCTCTTCGTTTATTTTGTAGACACACCACGAGAAACAACCACTACAGCCTGACGTAATCTCCCCGCTGCAGGCGCACCCCTCTCACTCCCTGATGCTGAACGCAAGGCGAAGCCTCCGAACCGCGACTCCGGGACCGCACGGCGGGAGGCGATGGAGGCCGCGGGGCAGAAGCCGCCTCCGCCCGAGCCCTCCCCAACCCGGGCAGCCCCGGCACCGCGGGCGAGCACCGGACAGAACCGGGTACCCCGCGCGCCCCTCAGCCCCTCCCCGCAGCCGCCCGGGTCAAAGCGGGCACACCTCTCCCCGGCCCGGGCCGGGTCGCTACAGCTGCCGCACTCAGTTACCTGCCCGCCAAGCACCGGGGCTCCGCTCCCGCCCCGGCGCCGCCCGGAGACCGGCGGAATCCGCTTCCGGCACAGGGAGAAGTGGCCGCTGTCGGTCGGGAGGAGCCGCTACCACGTGAAGGAGACCCGCAGCGTCAGGACTCCGCGCCCGCCATCTTTGCTCCGGGCAGCTCCCGCTGCGGACGGGGCGGGGTGCGCGCCTGGCGCCGCCATCTTTGTGCGGGGCAGCGCTTACGCTGAGGCGCTCGGCGCCGCCATCTTTGTGCGGGGCGCGTCCCACGGCGGCGTCGCGGCAGCCGCGCCCGCCCGTCCGCGCGTGTGCGGGGCGGCACCGGCGGAGCCGCGGCCCGGGCGCGCCCAGCTCCGCCACGGCAGTGCCGCTGTCCCCGCAGGCAAGGGCGAGACGCAGGACTGGTCGTGGCCCGGCTGAGCTCTGACATCCGTGCGCGGCGCATCCTCCCGGCTGCTCCGGTAGGAGAGGAGGGGCCCGGTTGGGCAGCGGCGGAGGGTTCGGTCAGGCGAGGGGTGGGAGCGCGGCGGGCCGTGTGTCCGGCTGGTCTCACAGTGTTGGTGCGGCGATGGCGGCCGCCCCGGGAGCTGTCCCGGCGGCCGGAGCGCCGCGGTCCCGCAGGGCTGGGCGGGGGCCGCAGGTCGGCGGTGCCCGCAGGTCGGCGGTGCCCGGTCCGGGGCAGCGGGGCCGTGTGGGGCGGGACCGCCTTCCCGCCGGCTGGAAGCGGCCGCAGAGCTCCGCAGGTCCCTGCTGGAGTTGCAGATGTGCGGCAGCGGTACCGTGGATATCGCGCAATCCTTAAAACCAGCAATGTAGCGATAAATGGCCCCGTTCGCTCCCCGAGTTATCCATGCGCATGGATCATCGGTATGAGGGGTGGAACAGCCCGGGGGAAAAGTCCGGGGTGTCACCTAGTGGAAAATCACTGTAGGCTTCTCCTGCGCTTAGGCAAAGCCCGAGTTAAGGAAATCCTCTTAGAAATATAGAGGTTAGCTAATGGGTGTCATAGTTAGCGTGGTGGAAGAAAGAAACGAAAGAGTGGCCTATATGACTTGAAAGCCAATATAAAATGAAAACTGTCTAACCTTGTAAGAGGATATGCCCTCAACTCCAGAATATATTAAATGGCTTTTCTCTGTGGGAACAGTAGTTAAGGGCAGAAAAAAAATGTAATGGAAGTGACTTATCAGTTTATGTCTTGCTAGAGTGGGTAGCTCTTGGTGCCTGAGGAGAAAGACCAGGTGCCTTTGAACAGGTTACTGAGCATACTTTTGTCATTTAGTCGGAAAATACCAGGTTTTGTGCTAAATAAATAATGTACATTCTCTCTAAGAGCTGGGATTGGTGGTGTCGTTTTTTCAAGAAGTGGGATGCATTTGTTTATTCTTGATAGATTTAAAAAAAGATAAAAATATAGAAAGATGGGAGATAAAATTCAAAACTACCTGTTGATTGGCAAAATATAAAGAAACCTAGGTCAAGAAATAGGAAAGATGAACCATAATGTCACACACTAAGAAGACTAATTTCAAGTTTGGTAAAAATGTCGTTCATGTAAAAAAGCAATTGAAGTTTATAAAAAACAACACAGATTTTTACAAAAATGATAAAAAATATATACCTGAACAATCTGAATATGCCACTTTAGTGGGCTTTTATAGTTTTGAATGAATGCTGGTGGGTTTTTTCTGAAGTGTGAAGAATATTAGTATAGTAAGTAATTACTGAATTTCCAGACCTCCTTAGTATTCTAAGTAATTAGGTGTTCAGGTACAAATTTTCACCCTGTGTCACTCATGCTTTCTTGCTATAAAATATAAATAAATGTTAAATGAAATTGTTCCAGTGCATCACTGGTAAAATAACTGTGAGTGCAACTAAGGAGCCTAAACTTACAGATTACTGGTTTGAGATGCTGTTATTCAGAGCTCTACTGACAAAATAATAAAAGCCTGTAATGAAGACACAATTGGTGCTTCATGTAACTGATGTCTTCAGAATAATCTTTTTATTCTTAAAATCTTCCATCAGCATTCCCTTACTGAACTCTGTAAAATGATCTGTTAAAATGTCTTCATATTTGGAACATCAATGGAATACATAACACATATAATTGTTTATTTCAATATCTGTTGCAGTATTAATACTGCAGCTAGGCAGATGAAATCATTAAACCAAAAATTTTTTAAGTAATTTAAAATCTGTTTTGTTTCTTTAGAAAATATTGGGTTCTTTATGTGAGCCAAAGATAATTTTCAAGATCAGTTGAATTCTTGTAGTGTTTGATGGGAGTTTTCTGTGGGTGAGATAGGTCTTCCATGGTAGGCACCACGCAAGTCTGTGATGCTGTGGAATTCTACTGAGTAATAAATAGGTTGCTGGTCGTGATGGTCCACATTTCTCTGATAGCTCAATTTTTTTTTTCTTGGTGAATGAAAAGACTAGTCAGGAACACCAAAAAGCCCACCAAGGCTGGACTTCAAGAGAATTTTTTCTTTGAAGCTTGACTCTGTGCATTCTTAAAGCAAAACTGTGTTGATAAGTCCTACTTTGGAGCATTAATTGGCTCCCCTTTTGGGATGGGGCAGTAGGAAGCATTGAGATGGGTGAACTGAAACCTCCGAGGGGAAATAATGGAGAGAGCTGGCAATAGCCTGGGAGAGAAATTCTCTCCCAGATCTGTGGGAAGCATTTAGTGAGAACCTTATTGCATGAGTGTGATCACAAACAGTTGGTGTGGAAACAGGCTGAGAGAGCTGGGGCTGTTCAGCCAGGAGAAGAGGAGAGAGAGAGAGAGACCTTACACAACCTCCAGTGCCTAAAGGGGCTGTAAGAGAATTGGAGCAGGAGTTTTCACAAGGGCCTGTAGTGATAGGACAAGGGGAATGGCTTTGGACTCAGAGGGCAGGTTTAGTTTCGATATTAAGGAGAAATTCTTTGCTGTAGGGGTGATGAGGCACTGGAATAGGTTGTTCAGAGAAGCTGTGGGTGCCCCATCTGTGGAAGTGTCTGAGGCCAGCCAGGATGGGGCCCTGAGCAAACTGATCTAGTGAGTGGCATCCCTGCCCATGGTAGGGGGTTTGGAACCAGATGATCTCTAGGGTTTCTTCCAACCCAAACCATTCTATGATTGTGTGATCTCACTGGGATCATGAAATGGAGATATAATCCAGCTTTGGAACAGGAGTGTAAAATGGAATGTAAGAGGAACTACAAAAGTAGATTTGTTGGATTATTTTGGGTTTTTTAAAAAGTACTGAAAATGCAGAGAAACAATTTTTGGATGAGGCCATCGCAATGCAGAAGCTGGTGTAAAAGCAGATGTGATAATGAGCTGCAGGGGAAGAAAAGCAATCTCTTCACAGAGAGTAGGAAGTGGTGAAATGGAGGAAGATCAGTGAGTGAGGGAGGGGCTACTCTGGGATTGCTGGGATTTACAGAGGTGAAGAATGAGTCATGGTTTTGAATTAGTTTTACAGTTTTAGACTTTACCATAAAATTTTACAAAATATGTGTCTGCAGCTATGTATATTAAGCTACCAAGGTTATGGCAGTAGAGTGAGTTATCACAGTGTTGCAAGATGGAAGGAGGTGTGTGAAAAATTTGTTAACAAAAGGTGAAAGAAAGGCCACTCAGTTTTGTTCTTATAATGACATGTGAAGAGTCTGTAACATGAACTACATTTCCACAAGAGATGCTCTCCATGTGGACAGGAATAGAGACCACATCCACAGGGGCATGAATTTGAACAGCTTTGGCCTTTTTGATGATTCTTAGAAGGCGATGCAGATTGCATCAAGAAACAGCAGCTGGCATGAGCAGAACTCCTGGGTTTGAGTTTGTTCAGATCTGCAAGTTTGGATTTGTGCAGTTCCGTGTATGAAAAATTAAATACAAATCTGGCAGCATGAGGTGAAGTCTCCATTCATTACTCTGTATTACTTGGAGCAATGCATTCAGAAAGCTTCTACCATAAAAGAAATTAAGCCCAAAGCTTTACTAATCCATTATACGAGTCTTTCTAAAGCATTTGTATTAAATCATCTTACTGCATTTTATGTTCTAAGGGCTTTATTTGAAACTCAGTTTTCCTTTTTTAACATTTTAACAGACCTTGCAAACTGTGGAAGATGTAACATGCATTCATGTTGCCATTTCTGTTCTGAAAGGGAACCTTACAGTTCAAAGAGGAATTGCTAATACGATGGAAGTTGAGGAGGTTTGGCTTGAAAAACTGTTGCCTTATTTGAAGTGTCGTTCAGTAACAGTGCATATAGATAACAGTCAGTCACTGAGCTGAGGAAGTGCTTCTCCAGCTGGAGCTTATGTTTTAGAATGATGCATTTTAAATGTCATGTCACTGGTCCAGGAAGAGACTTCAGATCTTATCTAGAAAAAAAAATTCCTAAGCAATTAATTTAGTGAAGTATTTTCAGTCTTGTGAGATAAGTTCTGAAATATTTTACTGTGCCACTGTAAACATGATATTAAAAAAGATTGTAGCATATACACTCATACTTGAGTCTGTATATATACAATTATATATATAATAAATATTTATGTATAAGTAATTATTTATCTATAAAGAAAATTTATTTAAGCATATATCTGCATGTATATGCATACGTGCATGTAATATGACATGAAGTGTCACATATTATTCCATTACAAATAATATGCAATACTTCAATAATATTATTTGTGTAACAATGTTTATAGTAATAAAACAGACTATTTCTTCACATACACACATATATAGAAAAGTGACCAAAGGGAGCTGAAATGGTTTTGATTCAAAAGGATCTTATTGCAAGGCAATGGAAGGGAAAAGTCAGACATAATAAGCTGAAAGTTTACTAGGGAGTGTCTGAGATGCCCATTAGACAAGGTTTGTTTTCCCCCACTCTGACAAACCTGTAGGGTGCTTAACATTAAAATGACTGATTGGTCCTGTAAGTGGAAGGAGCAAACCTAAAGCTGCCAAAGCACACAGGCAAAGTGGAAGGAGGTGTTGATAACAGTGCCAAAGGCTGCAAACACATCAAGGAGGGTACATCATTGAGCTGAAGTTTAGTTGCAAGTCTTGATGAAAGAGCACTACATTGGACAGATAATAATTGGGCAAAAAAAGTTAATTTTTTCTTGGCCTTTAGAGAGACTGAGTCATCAGTAGTAATTAGGCGACAAAATTGAAACAAATTTATTGGATAGATCCTGTCTGAATGAGTCAGTTGGAGTATTTATATAAAAAGAACATTACAGAGTTATTTTTTTAATTTTAGATTTTCCTTCTGTTGCTTTCTATGCAAGTATTGAAATAATAATGACAAATTGATTGTATGTAGCATTCTTTATTTCTGAGGTTTCTGTGTCTGCACCAGAAACCTTGGATGGGCAAAGACAACAAGATAAAAGCATTGCTGACTGTTTAGTGCCACGTGTGAGTCACAAGTTTCAGTCTCCTTTTGATATATAATATGTCTGACTCTAGGATGCGTCTTTGTAAATAAATAAAACCAAGATAAAGTTTCTTTATCCTGTGATAAACGAGTCTTGTGTTCCTGCAGTTTATCCTTCACAGCTTCAGCAGTGTTGCAAAGATCCTTTTTCAGAACATACAGGCAAATCCACTGTCAGTTCTAGGTAGACTTAAAAACGAATGTTTATATTTGGGTGCCATGGCAGAGTCCAGCAAGCTAAGTAATTAACCCAAATCAGCTCTGCTCCATTCAGAATCCTTTTAGTTTATGACTTAGAAGACATTGGATTTCACTTCAGAAATCAGCAGGTTTCGTTTTGGGCTATTGGAGTCTCTTAATGAAATTACTTATCCTCACTTAGTCTAAAGAGACAGATTGTTTTAAAATTTATATATATGTTACATATTGGGTATCTAGTATTGCTGTCTGTTCTAAGGAATTGGGTTTTACTCATTCTTCTGTTGACAGGTGATTCCCTGGTGTTGAAATTTCCAGCTACAGGATCTCAGAAAATACAGCTTCAGCCATGTCGTCACCCAGCAGCAATTGCCCACACTTGGAATCGGTTGGTGAGATTACAAAGGAGGAATTGATACAGAAATCTCATGTGAGTTCTAGCAATTCACTTTCTTCCTATCAGTGCTGACTGATCAGGTGTTTTAGGTCCACATTTTAGCGTATTATTAGTTACAAGGTGCATTTAAGTGTCAAGCATGGGTAAAAGCTCCTCTACTGGAATAGTAAGATTAAAATAAGGTATGGTAAGAATTGTGGGCTTGATGAAGCTGAAAAACTATTTTTCAGCACTTAAAGACCAACCTTTGCCACAAGTGATGTTTTATTGGAATCATTAGTTAGAAGAATTAGCAGAGTACCAAACTGAACTTCATTTTCATTGCCATTGCACCATTTAGTTATTTGGACTATCAGTGTAATACAGTACAACTGACTTCAAGTAGCAACTGTAGCAAAGAAATTTATGCTTGAGTTTGCTTGGGTTCCCTTTTTGATAGAGAGGCCAAAGTTTGAGAAACCTTCCCTCCCAGGGCTAATAAATGGAACAAAGAAGGATCTTGTAGCTCATTTAAGTAGCTGGGAGGTGATGAAAAGTGAAACCTTTTCTGTCCATGGTGCTTAATTTTTATAACAGTTAATTTGCTGCTGAGGAGTACAACATTTTTCTACTGTTTCATCTTGTTTATGTAAACCTTTGCAGGTGGTGTCTGCAAGAAGAAATATGAATTTATTAAAAGTTCTGTCACTGTCATTTCTTTTTCTGATAAATTTATAGGAAAGACCAATTATGAGGATTATTATAATTATGTGATATGGTACATATTTATGCCTTATTTAGAAAAGCAGTTTTTGGTTAAAGATGAAAACTCAGAGATAAATCTGAGATTTTAGTGGAAAAATATGCTGATCTTGAGATTGTGGGGAGCAAAAACTAGGTTGTAATCAACATATCCCTTTTTAAAAGTTAACTTACAAGTTTAAAGGTATTCATCTTGTATTACGCTTTCCAGTATTTTTTCTTGTTTTGTCTTGAAGTTGTGGTTTACTGGTGAAAATAAATGAAATAAAACTTATTTTTGTGTTGAACTTTAATAGGGCACTTGTCAGGACTGTAAAGTCAGAGGACCCAACCTTTGGGCATGCTTAGAGGTAAGTTGTTCTGTTGTTCCACAGTAGAGTAATTTTCTAGTAAAGGTAAAGTTGTTTTTTTTGAGAAACATCTGTAGTGAAGTTCTTGAAATTAGTTTTATTTAACTTATTTAAAAGAAAAATTTCTTCTGCAGTTCTTTATTTTTAAAATTGTTTATCTTCTATCAGGTACATGCTTCTTGTAATTTAAGAATAATATGTTTAAAATGAGATTTTTTTTTTAATAAGAAGGAAGGTAGCATTTTAGTGTTTTTACTTGAATTGTGATACTTTTTAGCTCTTAAGTTTTGAAGGATTTTAAATATTTTCCCTGAGTCTGAAGACCTAAAAAACAATATATTATTCCTGAATTAATTAAATTACTTTTTATAAGCCTTTCTTAGCATATCTAGTCATAAATGCCATAGTAGTAAAAAGACATTTTACACAATATTGTTTACTCTGACTTCTATTCTTAAGCAAAACAAAGAAAAAACTCCTTATTTTGAAACTTGCAGAAGCTTGTATGAACATTCTCCATGCAGTCTTTACCCTGGGTATAGCTCTGACATAAATATACTTTTGCCTGACTCTTCTTGCTGTCTGCAAAAAACTGTAATTTTCACTGTATTTAAAGTAAATACAAATATGTTGCTTCTGACTGGTCTATGGTCCCAACTGGAAACCATATAAAAAAAACAACCTTTGTTTTTAAAATGTCTTGTGAGCTCTTTGGACTTACAGCTGTTCATAGAGATAGAAATTTTGCCCCGTAGGCTTGACTTCATTTCATGGCAATTTTTCTTTAAGTACTGTCAGAAAGATGTCTGGACTAATGCCCCCCTTTAGGTGTATATATGAGCATTTTTTAAAATCTCCCCCAATTTGTGTCCTTTTAGGTGGATAGTGGTGACAATTAGGAGATCAGATTATTTTGCTCCTTCTGTCAATAACAGATGAAGGGGGAAAGAAACAGTGTTTAATGTCTTTTGTTAGATGACCTGAAGTTTTAATTATGTATAAAAAAACCTCTTGGGAGTGGGGAAGAGGTGTTCAGGGATGCATCAGCCTGGCAGGTGGGAAAGTGCTGTCAAGCTTAAAACAGTTTTTTTATTTCTCACATAGAGCTCTTAGACTGTTACTGAAAAACTAAATTTTATACCAACATTTTCATAGGAGAGTCTTATAGTTGCAGTAGGATACTTAATGTCATGCTGTGATGTTTCTCCTCTTGGATGAATTGGCATCTTCCTTCACCTTTTTCAGTAGAAAAACCTGGTGAGATCCCAGCATGTAAACAATCTGTAACTTATCAGCTATCTGTGATCATTTAATATAGAAAATTGGCCGTGCTCAGCTACTATTTGATTGTGGAAATTAACGTGCTTAGAGAGTTACACAGATAACCTGCTGTGCCCTCCTGTGTGATTGGCCTGACTCATGCAAATGAGGAATTAGCAAAAATTGCTTGAAGATCAGCAGCTGCAAGATTCCACACTCGACTCAGCCAAATATATTTTGCAATGAGCATGATTAAAATTGACTATTATTTTGCATGTTATAACTCGACCGTGGCAAGTGTAGTGCTGGAAGCTTATGTAAAGGTGAAGAGGCTAATTAGTTGTGAAGTAATGCTCTGATGAGTAGGCATTGCAGATAGGGGCATGCAGGGATTTTTGTATAAACATGTCTGAGGCTGTTGCCATTCAGTATTTCACCACTCAGACACTGGATTAACTTTTTGTTTTCTGCAACAATCTTTATTAAATAAGGAATTGTAAAAAGTACATGTTGTCAGTAATATGAATAAATATATAAAAATGGCCAAAAAAAATGATATTCTAAACATTGTCCATCAGTGTGAGAAGTTGAGTTAAATCTTGCAGCATTCTTTTTTGCTTTAGGTGATACTTATTTTATTGCTTACTATGCATGTCTCTTGGTTTGTGTAGGACTCAAGTTTGATATTTGAGTGAATTTTAAAGGGACTGGCAGTATATTCCTATTCTGTAAACCTGTTTGAGACCACTTTTTAATTCTATATACTTCTGTCTATCTTGCCCAACAGAACAGGTGTACATATGTTGGCTGTGGTGAATCCCATGTTGATCACAGTACCACCCATTCCCAGGTATGTGTATTTGCTGGTAACACAGTTCCTTGAAGCAGTGCAGCTAGAGAACTTTCATTTCAATGAAGTCAATAACGTTTGTTAGCTAACTGTGCGGAGGTTTGATTAGCTGGAATTGTTTCTCATGTTATAGAAGGAGGTGTTGCTAATTAAGAGTCAGTTTACAGGTTTTGTGCATAATTATGCAATTCTTCTAAGGAAGATGGTGCCAATGAAAAAAAGAACAAGATACAGAGGTGTAAAATAGGGAGTATAAATTGCTAGAGACAGGTGCTTTGTTTTTGCAATATGCTCGCTATTTCAGATGAAGAAACTGTAGTTGAACTGAGCCTATGCTTTCCTGCTATGTCCTGATCTTGGACCCAGCTTGGTGGGAGCAGTGGATTGTGTGCACTCTGTTCCCCAGCATGCCAGGTTCTGCCAGGGCTGGGCAGCTTCTCTGCATAGGTTTTGGTCTTAAACTGGCTGTGTGTTCTGGGCACACACGTGTGTAAAGGGAACACTTGCCAAAATAAAGCAAGTAAGGTATTCTGGGCACAGAGAGCTGGCAGTTTTATAAGCATGTCATTTTTAAGTTGCTGATTTTGAGACTAATGAAATTCTTGCCATCAATTTACAGGTTGTCAGTAAATGCATCTAAAGTTCCACACTGAAGAATTTTTGATCCCTAAAATTACTAAGAATACCCCTGGTGAATATTAAAATGAAGGAATAGCTTATACAGGGGTTTTACAATAAGTATGGGGTGTTATGACTGCATTTCACCAACACTCATGTTTTTGGGTTTTTTTTTTGTTTTGAAGCAGGACCTTGAGTAGAGTGAGTATTTATACAAATTGATAGTGCACTCATACAAATCTATAGAAATACTTTCATGGATTTTTTTATCAGCTGTTAAAAGCTGAATCACAGTTCTAAAGCCTTTACAATAGACTCAGAAATGAGATGTTTCTAGAGTAGTTGGGCACCAGATGGTCCCTGAATTTCTTGCCTACAGTTTTATACCTCTTGGCTTCTTACAGTGGTTTATTCCTGCTTTGCATGCTGCCTTAGCAATGTTATGTACTTGCCAGGTAGGAGAAAGCAGGCAAGCTATTCATTCTCTGTCAGTGACATCCTTGTCTTGATTTTCTTATTACTTAATTTTAATTTGAGGATGGTAAGCACTTTTCTGGATTCTTCTTTAATAAAAATGTCAATAAACTTATTAAAATGATGAAGTGAGGTTGGCTTGGATCATCTTCTGCTTACTCCAGTTTACACCAGCAAGGCTCCCTGTACTGCAAGTTCATTGCCTCTACTCCAAGGAAATCATTAGGCCATTACTCTGAAGTCTTCTAATTATGTATGGATCTGAAGCTGCAGAGTTAAGCATATTTTTATGATTAAAATTGTTTTACTTATTTATGTAAATGTGATGTTTTTAGTAGGGGGAAGGCTACCTAATGAGATTTTAACCTACTTTACAGTAAAACCACTGTTCTTGTACAAGATTTTGTTAAATGAAGAAGGAACTTGAGCCTCCTACAGCAGTTAGTATTTTCCTAATTTCTAGTCAATCCCTGTGGACTATAAATCTGGCTGATACTATATATAAGGAAGAAATACAGGAAGGTTTAGTAAAAATATTTGGAGGAAGATAGCAATTGTGTGCCCAATCTTACATTAAGCAAGGAGGTTAAAAAAGTACAAATATTTGAATAATAAAAATATTCTTCATCTGTCGAGTTTATATTGCTTCAGAGTATGAAGGTGTCAACAAGAGCTATTTGAGTCTGGAATGTTTGCTTCAATACGAGGACCTCTTATTATAACTGAACTAAAAATTTTATCTTGGTCTTCAGATTGCAGTAAATAGCCTGAAATTCTTGCAGCAAACCAGTAGAAATAAACATTGTAGAGGAGGTAGCTCCCATTGTGGCCATTCCTTGAAAACTGGTTCGTTGTGGATTGTAGCACTTCTAACAAGAATAAGAAGGCTTTCTTCTTATTTTTTTAATTACAGAGAGGCTTGTCAGATATCACAGTGTCTTAGATTCTGATTGCATCTTGTTGCTTATTTGAGTGATTTATACTAAAAATGAATGTTTGTGCTAGAATTTCAGTAACTGAATTGCTCTTTTTTAATATTCTAACACACATTATGCTTGTTTAATTGTTGAAAAACCTAGAATTTTAATATATCTGTTCTAACTTGCATGTAGTGGTATTTAGTTATTCCCAATTTCTGAATCCCAGTTGTGGTTTTTGTTCTGGTTTAGGAGACAAAGCACTGTCTAACTGTCAACCTTACTACTCTCCGTGTTTGGTGTTACGCCTGTAGTAAGGAAGTATTCCTGGACAGAAAATTAGGATCTCATTCTCCACTACCAAGTACAAGATTGTCTCACCAAGCACAAGAAAACAGTGTGCAGGTACTTTTTAACCCAATGGAACAAAAGCAGCTGTAGCTTTACAGTAAACATTGTGTTTTCTCTTAAATGAGAGACTGACTTTTCCTCCATTCTTGTGACTGAACTTTCTATTAATTCCTCTATTTTCATAAAAATTTTTGGCTTTACTGGCATCACTTAGCCAGTAGCATTCACTCTGACCTTTTTTCTTAGATAAGTGGAGAAAGTTACACTGCCATTTCTTAAGTAAATTGTTTGGAATAATGCTTATAGCTGAAAAAAGAAGTGTTATTTCTTTATTGTATGTGTAATGTTACATAAACGTGACAGGTAACTGTTAAAACAATCACAAGTACAAGTACAGTATTTCTAAATGTGTTCTGCTTGAGACAGAGAGCAGTAGAAGAGAGACCATCATGCACAGGTTGAACAGAAAGATGAGCAGGTTTTCAGTCTATGTAATAAACAGATATATTTACTTCAAAGTTTAGTATTTAAAATGAATATAATCTGATAATTTTCTTATGAACTGCCAGCAGCTCAATTGGAATATCACCATTGGAATTTAAAAAAAATTTCCATTGTCTAAAAGTTCTTCTCACTTGATATAAAGCTGAGTTCAGACTTCTGAATTTCTGTTCTATTATATTTAACTTTCTTTAGTCTTCCAAGGAAACAAGTATAATATATAGAAAGATCAGTGGAACTTACAAAGTCTGCGAAGCATTTTGTTCAGGGTTTTTATGTGATCACAAGAGCCTCTCATTCAATAAATGCCTGCCTGTCTACTAGTTTGTTTCTCTATTTGTACATTTTTTTTCAAGAGTTTGTCTTCATTAACTGTAGTGAGCCATCTGGTGGCACATCAAAAACACCTACACTGGCTTAGGTGATGGCTCCTGCCTTAGCTCTTCCGTGCTGGCTGCTTTATTATCCAGAGGAAAGAAATGCCATCCCTGGCTTTGTTTTGGATCTTTAACTGTTGTTACAAAAATCATGCATTGATCTGAAAACAAAAACATGGGGTGGTTCTTGCTAAACTTTCTCAGGGTATCTGTGAATTCCTGGTGTTCTCATCTCCCCTCCCGTGCAGTGAGATTTCAAAATGCATTCACATAATTTTCCAGTTCTAAATTTGTTGGTAAAATTACACATAAGCTTAATTAAGTGGAAAAGAGATTAATTAAAGTAAATATTCTTTTTCTCCTTTTAAGGACTTTAAAATACCCAGTAATCCTACACTGAAGATTCCATTAGCAGCTGTATTTGATGATTTAGATATAGAAGTGGAAGAAGATGAATTGAAGACCAGAGGTAATAAAAGCATAACCCCGTGCATTATTGCATGAGTATGTTTTCAAGTCTGTTTTCCAGCTCTGTTCTAATTCTCTTCTAAGTGGAACTGTTTCTTTTTGTGCTCCAATTCAGATGTTTATTTTTAGTTTCACCTTTCTTGCAGCAATCTTTCTTACCTTCAGAGCAGAGGCTGTTGCCTGAGTTTGGCTGTTGCCAAAGCATGTTGGAATAATGTTCAAATAATGTTCAGTGCCGTTGGTATTGTAGCCACTCTGCTTCAAGTAGGCTTTTTAAAAATCTGTTCTACTGGTTTTGCCTGACATAAAAGACTCCTGATTTAACTGCTTTTCCTTCATTTTGAGTAATCCTTTCTAACCCTGTAGTATCCTAGTGTGGGTTTTGGTTATTTGTTTTCTCCTTGACATAATTGATTTCATGCACTGCCAAACCTTCTCATATCAAAGATTACCCCACTCTAATAATAAATCTGGTGTATAGATGAAAATTAGGGTGATGAAATCTCAAACAGTGAAGCTTTAATCTTTCATTTCATAAGAGAACCTAATAATTGCTATTTCTTAAAAGCCTCTAATTATTATTGATCATTCTAAAAGCTGCGTGTATTTGATGGTAAAGAAAATTTTTCTAAGTACTATGTTTTTCAGTAAAATATGACCAGCAGACTTGTTGAGCTGTAGTTTTTGAGATGCCATTACATATGTCAAGGCAGTTTGTTTCCCATCAGTGATGACAGAAAAGTTATTCTAATTTATTCATATCTTTACAGTAACTGCTTTGGGGCCGTATTTTTGAATTTGTGTTGAAAACAGGTTGATGATGTAGAGATGTTTGTTTTTGCTGAGCAGGGCTTACACTCGGTTAACCTGTCTGTCTCTCACACCACCCACCAGGGAGTGGGTTGGGGGTGCACGGGAAGGAGGGAAGGAGGGGACACAACTTGGACAGCTGGCCCAAGTGATCACTGGGATAATCTACAACATGTGGCATCCTGAGAGAGGAAGAAGGAAGATTGGGACTTTGAGAGTAAGGGTGTTGTCTTCCCGAGTATCAGTTATTCATGATGGAGCCCTACTTTCCCTTTTCTGGGATGGCAGACCAGCTCCCTGTCTGGGGGGAGTGGTGACTGAATGCCTTGTTTTACTTGGCTTGTGCAAACAGCTTTTGCTTCACCTATTACGTTGTCTTTATCTCAACCCGTGAGTTTTCTCACTTTTACAATTCCCCCCCTGCCATCCCACCATTAGGGGAGTGAGTGAGTGAGCAGCTCTGGGAGGTTGAGTTGGTGGCTGGAGTTAAACCACAGCAATGGATCTCATTTCTGCCTCACTCATCTATTACCATCTTTCCCTAAGTCTGCTGGCATTGGTCAGGAAACCTGTCTTGTCCCTTCTGTTGTCTGGCACAGTCTTACAGCATGTGACACCATCCCACTAATTTGCCATCTGCCACCATGTGTTCTATTCCTAGTTAGTTTCTCCAACCAATGCATGTATTTGTGTATTTTGAATAGTTTGGGGAATGTAGCTTACATTGCAATAATATACAATTAGAATGGCATTAAAGTTCCCAGTAATGATGATGTGACTATGTTAAGACACTTATTCAAACATCTTTAGAAGAAACATCTTTAGCTTTGTTTTAACTTTGCTCTTAAAATTTCTTTTGAAATGCTTTTGTTGAAGCAAACATTTGAATATATATTCACAAGAAAAGAAGTCTATTTGAAAACTTTCCTACAGGCTGTAATACTACAGGCTGGAAAAATGCAGTATCTTCATGAAATACATGCTGCTTGTAAAAAAACTGAAATAAAATCAAAATCCTCTAGCTATTCTTGTTTTCCAATTTCGGTAAGAACAATTGTTCTCTTTGTTGCAGAATTTGGAATGGATGTTCAGATACAGGAAGCAGGACTGTATTTCCATCCAGACAGATTGAAGGACATTCTAAAACTTAATTTTGAAGTCCTGTATATTAGAAATTGTGACTGAAGTTACCCAAGTGGTCTTTAGATGGTAGAAAGATTTTATTAGTAACTTTTGCTTTTCTGCCATAGACCAAAAATACCAGGATAGGTCCTATACTTCAAGAATTGCATAGTCATCAGTACTGAGTGCTTAGTATTTGACAAGTTTTTTAAATTTTTGGGTCTTACTGATGCTTTGCTTAGAAATGTTACTGTTCCCTCATACAAAATAAATTTTATTTTGTAATATTAATTCATTAATGTAATACTTTAGTAGCCATGAATAGCATAATTCATAATTATAGAAAGAATATATGTCAAGTGTAACTTTCAAGTGTGTGGAAAAAGTATATGTGACTATCTGTAAAGGAAGTAACAGTGTGGGTTGGGAAATAAACTGTGAGAAAGTCTAAAATGAGCAATCTGTTAATAAAAATAAAAGTATATCATTGGAATAGGATTGTCCTAGGACTAGCCTAGGATAATCACATGCTGAGTAGGTTTTGAATATTGAGTGTAATCTGACTTAGTGTGAATTTGAGACAGAAGAATGAAATCTTTGAGAAGCCTCTGGTAATGGGATTAGTTACAAATGCAGCATAGCAACAGTTTAACTGAACAGGTAAGTCATAAAGCTGAAGTAAAATTTCAGTGTTGATAAACATATTTTAAATTAGAACCTGCAGGTGTAATAAACCCTGAAAAGTTAGTAAGATGAAATAGTCCACTTGTCTGAAGTGGTTTTTAGTCAATTGAGATCAAAAGATTTAATTATTACTTTCAGTTCGATTGGCATTCCTTTAAGAGTCCTATGTTTCTTTTAGTTGCAATTCTGCATTATAATTGGCATCCCACCTATTCTATGAGTATTTGATTAGTATGTATTTTCTAGGAATTATTGGATTAACAGACTTGTATTTATTCTGTTTTTCAGGTCTAACAGGATTAAAAAATATTGGAAACACTTGTTACATGAATGCAGCTTTACAAGCTCTTTCCAACTGGTAAGGAAAATTATAGTTAATGCAATTTTATATTTGCTTATGCATGCAGTTTTTCCAGATGGACTTAAGGGGTTTCGATAGATGGACTACCATGGAAGAGAACATATATTTGTTGAGTCTCAGTCTTGTATACTGAAAACAATTTATTATGGTATATGGGCCACTCAGCTTTTTCCCTGTTTCATTCTAATGCTTCCAAAGTAAAAATGTATGCAGTTTTAGAACTGGATTTGTGGATCAGTCTTTGTATTATTTTCCTTTGCTACAGAAAAAGCAAAGGAAATGCATAAGAATAAAGAGGTATTAGAATTCCGTTGTTAAAAGGAATGTATCTGGAGCATTCTGTGCTAAGTCACGGTAGGAGTGATGGAATGCAAAATCCCATGTCACCCATGGGAATTCTAGACATGTTCATGAAGGAGAAATCCACAGAAGTAGAAGAGATAGAAGCAGTACCCCAGCTGGAAAGCTTCCTGCAGCAGGAGTGGTGGGGTGGTGGCAGGTCCTGAGCAGGTGTCACACAGGGTCACTGTGAGTTGCAGGCCAGGAGCAGACAAGTTTTGGAAGTACACTGGGATGTCTCCTTTCTTGAAGAGAAATGGATCCAGCATATATGAGGGTTGTGACTTCTCTTTTCTGAAGTCAGGAAAGGAGGAGAGCCTTTTCTGAAGGTTGAAAGGAGAGGAGAGAGTATGTCAGTTGCATGAAATAATCATTTAAGTATAAATTATTTGCCTACACGTATCTTGTGGCACTGTTGGATTCCAGAGAAAAGATTTGTTTGGGATGCTGTTTATGGACTAGGCTCATGATGATTGTTGCTGGAGTGGTACATGTGTACTTCTGTGACAGCTTGTAGGAATTGCCTTGAATTTGAATCCCATTAGACAGTTCTGGTGCTTTGAGAAATGTCAGAGCATGTTTGAGGAGCAGCGTGGCTGTACTGCTGAAGTCCTACCTGGAAATGTTTTGTGGCAGCATTTAAGAACATAGGAAGTGAAATTCTTCAATTAGAGAAAGCATTACTCTTATGTTATAATCCTGTATGAAATGCAGATTTCCTCTTGTATTTTAACAACCTAAAAAAATTACTGTTTTCTTCTTTTTATTCAGCCCACCTTTGACACACTTCTTTCTTGACTGCGGAGGCTTAGCCCGAACAGATAAGAAACCTGCAATTTGTAAAAGTTACCTCAAGCTGATGACAGAACTCTGGCACAAGAGCAGGTATTAAATCATTTTGGTGATGAAATGATAATAAATAGATTCCAGAGTCATGAGGGATACATTAATCTGTCCTAGATTTCTAATTTTTATTTCACGTGTTCACAGAATTCCTCTTAAAAAAAAATTAGGAAGGAAAGAATGACTTGCAGGACTCAAGCATATAACCTGTTCCTTTGCAGATATACCAAAGATAGGACAAGAAATAGATTAGATAGCAAGCATTAAGCTCTTAAAAATGTTTAACTACTTTATCCTCCCTGTGTCCTTTGTTCTATATCACTGTTTTATCAGTTTCTCTTATTTCCTTATATAGAATTTGTATAATATCTAGCTAAGAAAATACTTCAAAATATAAATATGAAGGTAAAGAAACTGTAATTGTGCACAGTGCAAGAGTATGTCTGATTTGTCATCGGATTGTCTGACAAGAAATGTGCCATAAAAGGCCTAACACAGTCACTGTTTGAGTTGGGTGACAGGTCTTAAAAAATCATGTAGTTAATAATTCAATGCCAATATTATGTTTTGTTAAGATTAATATTATTTGTGTTCAGTTGCAGGTATGATCCCAGTAAAGATAAAAAAAATCCATTTATATTCTTTCTTTTTCAATGTTTATATATTTAAAACTTATTTTTTAGGCCCGGATCTGTTGTTCCTACTGGTTTATTTCAAGGAATTAAAACTGTTAATCCAATGTTTCGAGGCTACTCTCAACAGGTAAAACTTTTTGAAGTCTTTTAAATCTGCCTAAGCCATAAAGTTATCTCTTAATTAGAAATCTAGTGCTTAAGATATCTTACTTCTTATATTTTTTAAAGCAAATGCAACATAAAGTTTAGTTACTATTACTTGAATGGAGAGCATCTGAAATAGAATAATCAGTAGTTAAGTCATGTTTTATATTTATTTATTTATATCAAATTCTCAAAAGGCCATGAATTTAGAATAACTCATTTTCTTTAAGGAAAATTTAAGTAATGATATCTGAACTCCTTTGTGTGAAATAATGCTGCTAATGTTTGAGCAGTCCCAGAAAACAAATTAAGATGTTAAAAAATACAAAAGAATATAACAGATTTTTTATGAATTTGTCTGCCAATGATGTTTAAAAAAAATACATAGTATGCAGTTTCCATTTACTATCTTGGAAAAAAGTTGTTCCCCCTCCTCATTTGTGTGTTATGGGAACCACAGGTTGGTAGCTTGATCAATAGACAAGGGTTATTATATAGCAAAGGCATTCTTCAGTTGCTGCTTCATACAATGTGGAGCACTTCATTAAAAGCTTCAGGACTAGGTGAAAAATTTGAACCTTGTCATTAGAAAAGCTTATTAGTATCTTCTGGGAATCTGCATTTATTAAAAGGAATTTTGCTGTTTCCATTATGTTTCATATTTGTGGAGTGAAGGATTAAGATGCATGTTTTAGTGTTCAATTGCTGCATGTAGCTGTAAAGTCAGTATTTAAATACTAATCTTAATGTTCTGTAATCTGCTCATGAATTCCTAAAATGCCACCTAAACTTCTGAAAAAGCAAAAATTCAGCCTTGATAACTAAAAAGAAACTGCATGGAAACTTAATTCTTGCATTTTTGAACCCTGATGAAAACATCTTTTTCCATGCAGAGCAGCACTTCATGAGAACCTTTTTAGGTTAGGCCTGGATCATAGTTCAGTTGTATGTTCAGCAGGTTTCATGGCAACAGTTACAACACAGCAGGGTTTTCATAACCAACACTCTCCCAGTGCCCAGCCTTGCAAGTTGGGCATCCATGTCCACTCTTCAGGGAGAAAATTACATTGATCAGTGAGGAATGTTTGTCTCTTAATCTATGTCTTGATGTTTTTGTTAATTTTGGTTTTTTGTGAAAGGATTGCCGGCAAGTAGGCATGCTGGGGTTTTGTTCATCACCCAAATCCAAACTCAGTTCTCTAAGTTGCAAATTTTAAGAAATGTTTTGTAGTCAGCAGTTTTGAGCTTAAGAAGTAATTGCTATGATGGATGGGAATGTTGAGCAGCAAAAATTACTGTTATGAACAACCAGCATACAAAAAGGGAAACAGAAGAAAATAAAAGCAGTAGTAGTTGCCAACAAGGGGCTTGTTTTCTTGCATGCCTGCTTTATTGGATACTTTCTACTGCCGAGGAGCTGGCGGCTGCCCTGATTGATGAAATTTGGTGGCTTTTAGGATGTTTCCACAGATTAGACTTGTAGTAATACTTTGCAGCTTTTTGTGGGAACACATTTGGGAAATCTTGTTGAGGCTTTAGAAGAATTGTAATATTGTAGGTGGTGTGATGCATTGGAAAGACAGACTGAGTAACATCACAGTACTTTTCAATAAAGTACTTCATACCCAGTGCAAGCAATGCTCTGGTTGATTTTCAGGATAAGGTTTGTAAAAACTCTCTCTAAAATGTTCCATTACAAGCAGAGCTGGGGTCTGACCACCCTGCTGGTACTGTTTGAGTTGTGTTTATTGTTCCAGTAAACTATTGGCTGCGTTTTTGCTGGTGTTGTTAAAGTAATTTATTTTGGGAACTGGAGTGTTTTGGAGGAAACTTCTATGGTAAGATTACCTGTGACGTGCAAGAAATGTATGCAGGAAACTTACTTGATCTGGAAGTGAAAGTTATTTTGAATATTTGACCTGGGACAGAGGAACTTACTTTATTCTTCTTTAACAGCCAGCTTTCGTTTTAGTTATCTGTGTCTTTTCTGATATGAGTATCTTCTGGATAAAATAGACTAATATGGTAAAACTTGTTCAAAATTCTAGGATGCACAAGAATTTTTGCGTTGTCTAATGGATTTGCTTCATGAGGAGCTTAAAGAACCAGTTGTAGAACTGGAAGATGCCCAGCCTATGAGTGTTGAAGAAAGTATGGAAGAAGACAAGAGCCAGTCAGACTTGAGCTTTCAGCCCTGTGAATCCTGTGGTAACTGTGATAAAACAGAAAATGATACAATTTTCAAACCAGTCTTAGAGGATCCTGCAGAAACAACCATGTTAATTCAGGATGATGATAACAACTCAGTCACATCCAAAGACTGGCAGAAAGAAAAAATAACAAGCAACAAACTTAAACGAGCAAATTCTATGGACGACTTGGAAAAAGACACAAACACTGCTTCAGAGACTGAATTTTTAAATAACCAAGGAACTGTCAAAGTACAGATACACAGCAGATTCTCAGGTAATGCATTGCTAAAGAGCAACTGAAATAGTCAAAATCTTAGCCAGAATCTGTGGGAGTGGAAGGGAGTTACGGAATATAGTACAGGTATAGGTCAAATAGGGTAGGTGGTTCTACTAGTAAACAATATCCCTACTTAGTTAATTTTTTCAGTTAAGGTGTTCTGAATTCCATTTTAATTCCCTTGACAAGTTAACTATTGTACAGGGTAAGGTTTCAGACAACCAGAAGAGTGGGGTTTTTTGTTTGTTCTTAACTTAAAAGGAACTGAAATGGTGCTACATTCCTAAATGTCCAGTGGTCTGGCAGTGTGGTTAAGTAAGTTACATGACCATTGTGTCTGTTCATTCTGCAGTAATTTTTTTCACTGAATTTGTGCAAATCTCAATTTCAGAATACATCAATGACGTTCAGATGAATGACATATCTGCAGCCCAAACACCATCATCGATGGAAGGGGTGAGCACACGCTTATCAAACAGCCCTCCAAAATCATTCCCATCGTGCTCTTCACTGGCACAAGTCCACAAAAAAGGTAGAAGCTCTTTATTTTCTCCTTCCTGGTACTGAATTACTCCATATTATTGTTTTCATTGTGTTTCTTATGTCTTGTTTAACAATGCAGTGTTGTTCCTAAGGGGGTTTAAGCCCTCTTTCTTCTGGTGGCGAGAGGGCAGTGTTATGTAAGCTGGACATGCAAGATTATTCCCTGTATTTCTGTAATCTTCTGATTCTTTTGAAGCATGAATAGTATTTGCCTCTGTTTTAGGAAGGCAGAATATTATTTTTAGACGATTTTCTCAATTGCAGTGGTTTGGAGAGAAGAGAAAGGTATGAGAAGTTAGTACTCCCAAAGGTAATACTCTCCAGAGAATAAGTTCATTATTCAGAAGTTCAGTAAATCACTATTTTAGTCAATTAAGGTTTAAGGAGCCATGTATAATTGTACTGTAGGTAGACCTGTAAATGCTGGCTGCTTCATGGTTGTTAACGTCCCTGCAGTGCTGAGTATTTCTTTGCAGCACGAGCCTTTGTGAGCATCTGGAATATTTAGACTTTTACTGCCTTTACATACAAGACAGTGCTGCTTTAGGGCACGAGGAATAATATATAATTTATTTTATCTGATTTGTCTAACAGTAGATTACTTAAAGCAAAGCTTGTCTTTACGAGCATGCTTTTAAGGCATTGCACCAAACCAAAAACTAATACAACCTTAATATTGTGATCCTGCTTCATTTGATAGCCTGTCCAGAAAAGTTCTGAACATTCATGTTATTTTTTTTAATGCTTTAACATTAGTGTTACATGACAGTGATTTAATGCACTTAAGTCGTTGACCTCCTTGGTTTGTTTGTTCGGCACCTTTGACACTACATCTGTATTACTGTGTCCAGTTTTGGCTTCACCATTACAGGAGGGTTTTAGACAACTTGGAGTGAGTCTGTCAGAAGAGGTACCTGGTCACTGGTGCCTGTCGTGCCCAAGGACAGGTTGAGAGACCTGGAGCTTTTTGATAAGCTGCTGTTAGGCTGGACTCCAGTGGTACCTTTATTCTACTTCAACACTCTGTCATTAGTGTTGTGATACAGTAACCTTGTGTGTGAGCTCTTCAGCCCAGCATGGTTGAAACTTCCCAGGATGAAATTAAGTGTCAAATAGAATGTTTCTTTTTATACCTTGGGGGATTCCTGCCAAGATAAATCCATCATGTAGCAATAGGATGTAGATTTCAAGACTGGCAGTTTGAGTTTTACTTACAGAGGCAAACGTTTCTGGTGGTTGTCCCCAGTTTCTTGAGGAACCCACGTGAATTGCCTGTACTGTCAGTAAAGTGATCATGTAATTCCTAAGAAATATTTATCGAATAGAAAACAGGGCTTGGCTCATGTCTGAACATATGATACTTCTAATTGTATTACAGAAAGCTGAAGAGTAATCAGAATCCACTGTACTTTGCCTTACTGCAACATTTTATTTTTGTCATTTTATAGTTTCAGCAGTATCGTCACCAAAAAGGAAGAAGAGGAAGAAGTACAGGAGTGTTATCTCTGATATATTTGATGGGACTATAATAAGTTCAGTCCAGTGCTTGACTTGTGATCGGGTAAGAAGAGAAAGTTCTGGCTTTTTAATATGTTCTTTTCTTACTGCTTTATGAATATAGTCATTCTCTGGTAACTTTCTATTCTTTTGTGGCAGATTTCCTCAGAAAGTTGCAGTGTTTCATACTCATTCTCTCTAATCGTAATAGTGGCTACTACCAGCACTTTGTGTTTAGAATATTTTGTATTCATTGAGCTGAATATTTACTCAGAGCTGAAAAAAAATATTTTGAGAATTTGTTTACAGCAGGGATGAAGAAAGAAGCTTGCTCTTGAACTTCATTTAGGTCTCATTAGTTTTTTCTGAATATCCTAATGCATACATGCTACTGTCCTAAGTTCTCAGGTCCCTATTGTTTTAAAGAAAAGACAATGATCTAATACAGTGCAATAACTGTCTTATCAGATAGATTGAGAGTAACAAAATTAAGGTCGTTCAAAAAATCCAAGTAAAGACACTAACTTTTGCAATTATATGAACCATTAGCTGCTTTCTGAAGTTCTTCTGTACTGCAAGAGGAGATGCAACATAGGAAGGAAGAGTTGATTATTTTTTTCTGTACTATTTGCTCAGAGAATTACTTGGATCACAGCACATGTGATCATTTTAAAAAAAGTCAGTTATCTAAATATGTCTAGTGGACTGCTTTAGTTTCAAAGCAACACTATCAAATATGAGATATCCAAATCTTTACACTGGGGACATCTTTCTCAACATAAGGCTTAAACCTGACCCTGGTGTATTTGCATGCCTTTAATACTTCTCTTGGTTAAGATCTAAGTATACAGAGACCTCGGGGTAATCTGGTGAACAAGTTCAAAAAACAAACAATTTCTAAAATATGTTTGATGTTTGACTCTGTAACTATGTGATCACTAAATGAAGCACAGGAGCAAGAAAATGGGTCTCCCTTGCAGCAAGTCCAGTTACATCAGGTCAAGATAATGTAAAAGTAAAATACTGTGGAAACAATGGGCTGAAGCTTTCTGAAACTATTTGTGTAACACAGCCTGAGGCAAAAAATCATAGTGCTTTCTATGACTGATATGAAGACAAATAATAATGACCTAAAAAATCTTTCAGCGAGAACAATGTGCAAGTTCACTCTAAAATGTTATTTTTTGGTTCCTCTTCTTTAGAAAATGAATCCTTATTAATGTACTTTTTTATAATTAATTTCCTACTTAGTGGAATTTTCAGTTATGCTATGACTTAGTAGTTACTAGTGGATTTTACAGAATTCAGTTTAATTACTATTTCTCTTCAAGCTTAACTCCATTGTGTTTCATTTATTTTCTTCCTTAGCTGTCTGTAACCCTGGAGACCTTTCAGGATCTGTCCTTGCCTATTCCAGGTAAGGAAGATCTTGCTAAACTCCATTCTGCAAGTCATCAGACATCTCTAGTCAAGGCAGGGTCATGTGGAGAAGCCTATGCCCCCCAGGGATGGATAGCCTTTTTTATGGAATACTTCAAAAGGTAAATAATATTTACCTTGTTTGATTTAATTATTTCTCTTGAAATTCTAGTTTCTGCTCTTCCAGCAGAACATTTGTTGGTTTTCTTTCTTTTCTGTCAATGATGTTTCAGGTTTGTTGTCTCATGTGTTCCTAGCTGGTTTTGGGGTCCAGTTGTAACCTTACAAGATTGTCTTGCTGCCTTTTTCGCCAGAGATGAGCTCAAGGGTAAGAGGTTCATTACCTGAACATGTTTCTTCTGTGGTTTTTTCCTCCTGTCACAATGAGATGATTAACATCTTCTTAGCTTAATGCACTTAAGCAGAGGCCACCTGTTAGAGTGTAATACAGTCAATCCTTGTTCTTTTGGGATCATTCATTTCAGAAAGGTAAGCTTCTCATTCAACTGATAATTTGAGAAAAATGCCTATGAAAGCTGCTTTAGAAATGTCAAGTCTGCATTTAGTTTAGTGAAATTGTATCAACTGAAGGCTCATAAAAATTTTAAACCCACTAAATTAATATTCATTCTCTTAACCTCAATTTGGACATAGTAAATTATTTCCTTTTAAACTACATAGCATTGTCTCTTCAGATTATACTGTATTGCTTCATAGTTGAAGACATAAAACCTGAGGACTTTTCCTGTAGTTGCTATGTCAACTCTGTTATGACTGTTAAATATTGAATGCAACCTGAAGATAAATTCCCTTGAAACTTCTTTCTATCAAATATATACACTTGAAGGATAACTGTTTGGATTTAGAGAATGATGGCTGGTTTTCTTCTCCCGATGTTTGCAGGTGATAACATGTACAGCTGTGGAAGGTGTAAAAAGTAAGCTTTTACCTTTGTTTTACTTTGTCCTAATTTGAGGTTTTATTGTTTCTGTTAGTCAAGAGGCATTTATTTCTGTTGGGTATGTCCCAATACTGTTCATCTTTTCATTTTACCCTGTGTTCTGACTGTCAGAAATTCAGTATTCCCAAGGTGCAGGGGTCAGGAAGCACTGACTTACCCTACCACATGTGCTTAATTTTCATGTCCTTGCAATTTAGATGTAAGTTGGTTTTGTTTGACAAAATAAAACCTCTTAGCCCTCTCTAATACTAGCAGCTTTCCCCTCATATACAGTAGGTCACTGAGGTGTGTTAAATAAATAAACTATGGCTTTAAATACTAAAGAACCAAGAAACAGAAGTAGTCTGAAGACTGCTTGAAGCCCTTTATGGTATAGGAGTGTTATTCCTTCTTGTATGTGCTGTAGATAATTTCTTAGAAGTAAACTTAGTTCATTTCTTTTTTGTCTTTTGCTGGATAATCAGCTTT
The DNA here is from genome assembly GCF_052056855.1 of Sturnus vulgaris. Lineage (NCBI taxonomy): Eukaryota > Metazoa > Chordata > Aves > Passeriformes > Sturnidae > Sturnus > Sturnus vulgaris. The sequence continues at coordinate 12,212,747 of NC_142251.1, read as the reverse complement.
CATAAAGCCTCAAGCTCTTTCCTCTATGTTAAGAGAAACTGTTAGCTAGGTGGGACTTGACTGTATTTGCTGTTTTGAATTTTTCAACACTATAGATTATGTTGTCTTATGAACCATTGTTTGTATCATTTTGGCTACTCCATGTCTAGTCTACATTCCAGAAATATTTTGGGTTTACTAATGCAAGGTTCAGCTTAGGCTTTTGATCTAGTGCAAGAAAGTAAAAACTTTTCAGAATTAATTATTTGTTGTTTTTGTTTGTTTTTTCCTTTGCTTAGGTTAAGAAATGGAGTGAAATTCTGCAAAGTGCAAAAATTTCCTGAGGTACTGTTAAAATACGCTCTTTAAAGCACTTTTCCTGCACGATTAGGAATGTGGTGAGACAAATGACTTGCATGCAGTAAATTATGTATATAATGCTGTGTGATCTACCTTCATATTGGCATTTGATTAAGAATTTGAGCAGTGTGGTTATTCACCCTGTAAGAAAATGAATCTTGCACAAGTACAGGACTGGGATTTCCCTGTGTTATTACTGTTGATCTGCAGACAGTAACAACGTTTCTATTCTGTGTTCTTATACTGTTTATACTGTAGGTCATAGAATTAAACACCACAGCCTGACTGGAAAGCTTTTCTATAAGTAACATTTTTTGTTACTTTACATTTAAAAAAGTAATCTGGTCTTACATTTCGAAGCATGAACTGATATCTTCAGTAATCAGGAAGAATTAATGTCCCTCATTACAAGATTGTGCAATATGTGCACTGAGAAAGAGAAAAGGCACATTTTTCAGCACTACATCAATGTTAGTAGCCACAGCTGATTAAAGCACAGAGCTTGCTTCAGGTCATAGGGAAAACTGTTCCTTTTGGGATTATAAAAGGAAAAGATGGCACACACAGTTCAGGCATTTAATATCAAATAGCATGTATAGTTCTTGACTCAATCTGTTGATCCTTCTTACAGATTCTATGCATTCATCTCAAAAGATTTAGACATGAGCTCATGTTTTCCACAAAAATTGGGACCCATGTGTCCTTTCCCTTAGAAGGCCTTGACCTTCAGCCTTTCCTTGCAAAGGACAGTCCAGCTCAAATCGTGACGTATGATCTCCTGTCTGTCATCTGCCATCATGGAACTGCCAGCAGTGAGTATGAGCTTGATTGTTTTATCTTTGCAGTTGGAACATCAGCACTCTTCTTTAAGGGTGGTAACTGTATACTGAAGGGTAAATAGATAAACAATGGTAATTAGAATGTGGAAGATGAATGCTGTGATTTTTACCTTGTCCCAAAAGATTTAAGGCTTGCTCTGAAAGAGTTGGCACATCTTTGAAATTATATGGCATACTTAAATAAAACTGAAGGTGGAAAAAAGTTAACAGGTCCAGGATTATTAAGTCAGAAAACTACTGAACAGCATAAATGTACAAATAATGTTGCTGGCAGATTACCAGTTGATCAGCTGCTCTACACAGCTGTTCATGTCAATGCTTTGTATGCCTTAACTTTTGGAAACTGTTTACAAAGCACCACAAAAATGCTAGTCATTTTTTAAAAATATGTTCTCTGGGATGATCACTGCCATTTAACCCCAAAACAGGTGGTAACTGCTATTTGTGGGTTCTGATGAGTAGCTGAATAAACATCTTATTGCTATATGTTGAGGTAATTTCTGCCTAGATGATTTCAATATTTATAAGATTTGGACAATAGGAGGACTATAAACATTTATGAAGTTTCTGGCTTAAAATTTTTCTAAGCTACCCCTTCATACTTCTCAAACGTAAAGTATCCTTTGTATTTTTTTTTCTTCTTGTTTTTTTACTGGATGGTTTTTCAGCTTCCATTTAGTGCTTGCTAAGCAGTGCTTCATGTAATCAGTTTAGCAGATATTTGATTATTTACTTATTCACAGTTAAATATGTATTTAAAAATAGTAATAATTTTAAATATATTATGAATGGTCTTTGAAACACTTTTATAGTTATGGTTGTGATATCATGTAGCTGTTCCATATCTGTGCTACTTTCTATTATGAAGCATACAAAGATTTGAAAAGAGTTTGTTGTGGAAACTGATGAGGGTAAATTGTTCAGACAATCTTACTCTGAATGCCATATTTCAGGACTGTATTAAACAACATGCTGCTTGAAGAGTGCAGGAATGTGCTGTGAAAGTAGTGCTCAACTCACCACTAGCTAATAGAAATTCAGAAAAAAAGCTGATGCTGAGTTTGACAGAAGTTAATTTCAAAGTCAAATCTGCTAATGATTGTGTTTTTCCCATTTAAGACTTCGGGGGTTTATTTAAGACTTACTTCCTTTTCATGTGTTAGAGTAAAATGGGCAGCTTTAGACACTCTTTGATAATTCTTGCTTCCTGCACTCTAGGTGGACATTATATAGCTTATTGTCGCAACAATTTAAATAATTTGTGGTATGAATTTGATGACCAGAGTGTCACAGAAGTATCAGAATCCACAGTGCAAAATGCAGAAGCTTATGTTCTCTTCTACAGGTAAGGCATTAAAAGTACAGTCATACCCCTATAAGTCATGTGTGTAAATAACTTTTTAAGCAGTTGGGCACCTTTCAGAATTAGCTGCCCCATGAGAATTTTAATGGAAGAATTTGACCAACGAGAAAAGCCTCTGCTAGAGAAAAACTTAATCCTTCAATTATGTCCTTAGCACTTGCTCTGTCAGAACTAAAGTGTTTATGTTAAAATGAAAATGAAATCTGCATAGTAAGAGAACTTGAAGCATCAGTAAAGAACTAGCCACCTTATTTTCAGTTAGAGGAAGGGAATTCTGCACATGAGGAGGTTTTGCACACAGAAGGTTTTTAACTGTTAGAGCTCTAATTGGAATTGTCCAAAGTCTGTCAGATAGTATGTAGGACATCAGTGGTTTTACTATGTTGTAATTTCATCCATTATATTATACATTTTATTATACATTTAATTTAATGCTATTTATAGACTGTTCTCTTCCTGAGAATTGAAATGAAAGGTGAGAAGTCATGTTATCATTATCTTCAGTCTAGGGAACTTTTGTACTTGAGATAAGTAACTCAGTGTTCAGATGTTAAATTTCTGATACTAAGATCAAATTTCCACTAAAAGGTGGCTGCAAAATACATTGTGTCAGAGTTGCATAAAAAAGAGATGTGTTCTGGGAATGTTTCATTAGGAGCATTCCTACCTGCCACTTTCAAGCTGAGCCCATGAGTCTCACTTAGTAGGCCTTTTAAAAGGAATTTGGAAGTCATGCTGTATTGCCAAGAAAGAGCACTTTATCTTTGACTGTGGCTTAACATATTCAAATGAATAATAAAAGAATAGCACTAATAGAATATGGCTTTAAAAAAGAATATATCCACAAAAGACTGTTACTGGCTCAGAGAAGAGAAATTCTATTCTATCTAAAATGGGAGAGCAGAGTAGTTCCAGTTTACAGTGGGAAAAGTAGGAGGATACAGGAAAAGTAGGGGAATTACCTGATCTGCTTACTGTGTAACCCTGCTTGTGGAGGAAAAGGAGGCACACGTGGCCAAGGAGTGCAGCTTGCAAAGCTTTATCTCAAATGCTGCAGAGAGGAAATGGGCAGATGGGCACAGCCCTTGGGTGCTGCACCACCCCTGCAGCTCTGTCGGCTTCTGTCTTGCAGCCCAACTGTTTGCTTTCCTAGGCTGTGTAAACTGCAAAGGACAGACAAGGCCCAGGTAATTTACTTGAAGTCAGAGTTTTCTTTTCACAAAGTAAGTTATCTGCACTGTACACAAGGATCTGTATTTGTTTTAATGATTTCTATTTCTGTAATAGAAAGAGCAGTGAAGAAGCACAGAGAGAGAGACGGAGGATAGCAGGGCTACTGAATATGATGGAACCAAGCCTTCTGCAGTTCTATGTTTCCAGGCAGTGGTTAAATAAATTCAAGACTTTTGCAGAGCCAGGACCAATTTCAAATAATGACTTTCTCTGTATGCATGGAGGTGAGACTGTAACTGTGAATCAATTAAAAAGAATTTATCAACTTCTAGCTATAACAGTGGTGTATACTTGTTTTAATTAAAGGAATTTGATTATACTAAGTTCATATTGTAACTTCTTTGTTAAATAACTTCTAAGTAAATTCTTTTATGTTGTAGTAGCTGACTAATTAGAAATGATACTGAGTGAAGTTACCCTATCTTTTTCTTTGCACATTTGTTTATAAACTTTCTTGATTCTTAAAGAGGAACAGTTCCTCTGATGTACTTGCTTCTTAAACATGTACATTCACATTTTTAAAAATCCTGTCACTATGTCATCATCCTTAATACTTTCATCTGCAAATTGGAATGTGTTTCTCTACTTGAGGCTATAAGCAGTGAGAAGCTGCTTTGAAAGAAATTAATCTGATGCAGAGTATCCATGCATAGCTGTGTGAAAATCAAGTAGTAATTCTGTGTGTTTTGTATAGGAGCATAAAAATTTTACCTTGTGCTGTATGTTAAAAACAAGGGCATTGCAGTAAGCAAAACTCATTTGGGGAAATACCCACATTTGAGTGCTAACATTCCAAGAAATAATTACTATGTAGTACCTATTTTCTAATAAAAAATACAATTGCCTTAGATTGGAAGAAGGAGGTGCTGCCCCTGTTGCTGAAGCAAAATTTTAAAACAGGATGATTGTCCCTGTAGCCATCTGCAGGGTGCCTGTGAGCCCTTTGGCTTTCCCTCTGCAGGGCTGCAGCAGATAACTCTTGATGCATGAGTGCCCAAGTACTTGATTTTCCCTGTTCCCAGGAATTCCTGCATAGTCCACTGTTGTTTACTGTGTGCTTCAGCTCAACACTGCTAATTCAGCAAGGCCCTCCATTTCTGCCTTCCTCAAAATTTCTCTGCTTTCAAGTATTCATGTTGTTTGAAGTAATTCCAAAAGGTCTGCAGCCAAATAGGTGAATTTAAATAGGAAGTTTGTTAGTGTTTACATGCATAATCAAAATATTTAATCATCCTGACATCTTATCTGTAAAACTTAAGAAGCTTTTTGAAATCATTATGTAAAATGGATTCTATCCCTTTAATTTTAGCCACTCATGTACTTAGTTTGCTTCTGCTTTATGTAAGCTTTTCAGCCTCATAGAAGACTAAAATCAGAGTAGTGTCTCTAAACACTGTGATAGATTATACCTAGGTAAAACTTATTTCATATCATTTCTCTGAATTCATTGAAAGATTCTATTTTTTATTTATTTGAGGCTTCTAACATAGTCTCCTCCCCTCACTAACATCCACAAGTGTTTTTTTATTGTTTGGGGGTTTTGTTTGTTTTTGTTCCTTCTGCAGGTGTTCCTCCACACAAAGCTAACTTCATAGAGGACCTCGTTGTAATGCTACCTCAAAATATATGGGATAATCTGTATAGCAGGTAAGTTTTGAACTCTAATTGGAATAAATCCAGTGATACAGTTTGAGAGCCAAGTGGCAACATCAGACTTTGGAATTAGTGGCTCAGGAAAAAGACAGCCCTCTGGGCACACAGCTGAGTGAAGGAATTGCAAACAGCCAATTTATATCATTTTCTTGTGTAAAGTAAACGACTGCATAGAGTAGTGTGTTATTGGAGTAGTACTTCAATATTAAACCAATAAACATGTATGGTATGTATGAAATAACACAAAGTAGGTCAGCAAAAGTACGCTTTGCAGAGGTTTTTTGAAAGAGCTCTCTGTATCAGCTTCCTGTTCTCTTGTTGGCTGGAGACAACTTTTCTTTTATGTTGGCTTTGAATCCATAGCCTCAGCTGCCAGTACTGCTTCAAAATAATTTATATCTGAGTGTTCTGTGTTACTGCCCCACGCTTCAGTGTCGGTCAGGTTTGAGTGCTTGCTTATAAAGGAGGAATTCTTACAGGCTATGCCTTATTCTAAAGTTAAAAAAAAACTGCAGAAGAGCTTTGCTGCTGGTTTTCAACACTCTGTATTACACTTGCATTAAATATTTTTAATTGTTAATTTCCTGCCATGTAAACAATAGATCTAAGGGTTTGGGGAGTTTTTTATAGATGTTCTAAAGTTTTGGTGCACACAAGTTAAAGATAAAAAGCATCCTATTTTCAGTTTATTTGCTTTTTCCTATATGTATTAAATTTTTCTTCCATTATCAATTTTCTGTATGCAAAAATATCCTTCTCAGGAGCAGTGCTCCTCCAGACTTCCATGGATACAGATTCACACAAGGAAAACATGAGGCAAGGGTCAAGAATAACCCATTAAGTACAAAACAGTAAATAAGTTTAGAGGCTGGGGTCAGGGAGGTAACAAAGCTGATGAAGAGTCTGTGGTGGGATGGAGGAACATGTTTAAGGCAGAACTGGCTGGAATTTCCATAGGCTGTTTCTTAGAGGCCTTTGGTAAAATTACACTTGGTGAATATATAACAACACTTACTCACTGACATGTTCTAATCATAGTAATTCCTTCTGAAGTCTCTGATGCAGCTGAGTTTGCAATTGTATGTACTGGCATAAGGCAGTCAGAACTTGCAAGATGGTCTTAGGATGGAGAACAGAATATTCTTAAGAAAATAAACGATGCCTTTTTGGGATCACTGTGGCCGGCATATATCAGCCTTCTGTTCATACTGACATTTGCCACGCCTACAGGTGCCCGATCTTTTTGTATATTTTCCACAAGGCTGATTGTTTGGTGTTTTTCACTTTCACTGCAGATACGGAGGAGGACCAGCTGTTAACCATCTGTATGTTTGTCACACCTGCCAAATAGAGTCTGAAAGAATTGAAAAAAGAAGGAAAAATGAATTGGAAATGTTTATACGGGTAAAAAAAGTAAACACTTACCATTCTGCCACTGGCCAACACCTGACATTCATGACTAGACCCAGGGGATTACTAGAATTGCACAAGGGATTCCTGTAACAAATGGACTTTATTTAATATCTCTATACCTATATACCACCCCATCTCTCATAATGGCAGTAGTAATGTTCTTGTGAAATCCCAGATAACTGCTTTTATGAAAATGTACTTGGAGAAAATTTTTAATGTGTTTCTTAAATTGCTTTTTTATAGTATGGAGACAGCCACATGAGTGGTTGTTCTTTATACACTGGCAGTGGTCTCTTCTCTGCAGTCTGATAAGGTTTAAGTGCAATAATACTGTGCCAAGAAAAATTTAATGATAATCATCAGTTCTAATTTTTAAAAAAGGCATTAGAAACATAAACAAACGTAATTCAATGTGAAGTAAATATGTTAGTATTGTAATGGGTCTGTAAAATTAATATCAAGGAGCTACTGTATTTTCCCTGGGTTAGAGGATTATGTCTGAATGCTAAAATAACTAGTTGTAATGATTTTGAAGTTCTTAAACCAAAGATGTGTTTTCAAGTTTTCAGTGAAAATAAGTGCAGAGACATTAGAATCCCATTTCTGCTATCTCAACTCATGAAAGGGAGAAAACACAACTGACTTTTTTTTCAGTTCTGTTTGTCCTTTAATCACACTTCAGAGATGGTCAGCTTTTCCATGTTTTTTGAAATTTCTAGGATTACCAGTGGTAATCCAGAGATTACTACTGGTTAGTAATTACTATTAATGACATTGAGTCAACCCCATTTGCTTTAGAAGTCAGTATCTTTCCAGTAAAAGAAGTGATTATATGTGCACTGTTGTGCAAATATTGTTACTGGTTAGTACACAGAAAATTCTATTGTCCTCCACAAAGATGGCTTTAGGGAATGATTGCACCATTTAGTCTATATGAAACCCTGAGAAGCTGTGTTGATGCTTTAGGTTTATGACTTCAAAGGGGAAGTGTAGCTGTGTTATTACAGAGCTAAAAACATAATGGTTTAAAGGTTTAAGTGACTTTTTGCTTGTTTCTTCATAATGTAAAAGGATCTGTAAGTCATGAAAAGTCCCAATGTATTGGGACTTGCTTGGAATTGTACTGCCATCTGCTCAAAATACTTGAGGAAAAACAAACACAGGTGAAGATACTGTTCATCACACAAAGAACTTTCCATTAAAAAAATTCGAAACACTATTTTATTTTACAAAAATAAGATCTCTGCATTTTTTGCTACTTCAAAGTTCAGCCTTCACAGTAATTATCTATTAGTGTTTGATGTGTAAGCACTTGTGCTTAAGAAGAACTTGTTGCTGTTTTCAGGAAATACAAATAATTTCTCAACTAAACAGTAGATCAGCTTTTAATATGAAGGCTACCACTGCATCGTAATCTCATCTTGGGTATCCACCAGGTGTTTACTGTTTTTATGGTCGTTGGTTCGTTAAAGTGTTCTATTACATGTAATGTTATGGTGTTAATAATTACAGTGGTTCAAAGAATTAAGTAGTTTAAAGAAATAAAAGGGCAGAAAACCACAGATTTTTTTTCCTTGTAGCTTAATAGAGCATTCCAAGAAGAAGAATCTCCATCAACATTTTACTGCATCAGCATGCACTGGTTCAGAGAATGGGAAGGATTTGTAAAGGGTAAAGACAGTGGTAAGTTGTGCCCCATTTCAAAATATATGTAATCTCTTGTTGTATTGTTTATTTCTGCTTTGGTAGAAAACTGTAGGAAGGACAGATAGCAAAGACAATGAAAGCTCTTAAACATCTAAGACCCAGGTTTTATAGGTTATAAATTCATCCAGGATACAGAACATAGTAAAATAATTCACAGCAATGAGATAAGGGGGTAGCGTTGGAGAAAATGTTGCTTGTTTGCAGGATGTTGGCTGTTACCAGCAGCAGGAAAATTGGATCTAAGTACAAGGGGAGGATGGATTTTGTTGTGCAAACTAGATAGATGATGCTGCAGCTTCTGGAGGAAAGGGTCACATCTAAACTCAGATAGCTCAGTAACAACTGTACTAACATCACTTTAGATGACTTCAGATGCCTCTAAAGTTTTAAAATGGAAACTGATAAAATAGTCTACAGTCTTATCAGAGTCTGCTCTAGGACAACTTTGGTAAGGGTAAGAAGTAGGATTAATTTGTGTTTTATGTTGCTTTAAGACTTAACTGTAATCATGAATGCTTTGGAAAACTTGTTCTTAATTAAAAATGTGATTAGCTTTTAACAACTTAGAATGTACTGTTAAGCAGTACAAGAACAAACAGTAAACAAATAATTTGTTTTTCCTTCCCTTTGGAAATAGAACCTCTAACCTGCTGTTTGTTTTCAGCTCTCTCAATTTTAATGATTTTTCTATTGCACTAGATCCTCCTGGCCCTATTGATAATGCTAAGATTGCAGTAACAAAATGTGGCAATACTGTGCTAAAACAAGGTAGGTGTCCAATATTGCTGCAGCTTTGTGCCCCTTATGCATTTGCTGAAGTTCGAAAAATTTACTATTTTTATTTATTTATTGTTACCATTAAATGAATGGCAGTTTCTAATGAATCTGTGTTGTGCCTATTTTTGGGGAATCATTTTATTCTTAAAATGAAGAATTAGTATCTGTAATAGACTAATCCAAGTGCAGTTGAGTGTGTATGAGGTGCAGACTAACTTGAAAATGGTGAAAGTGTGCTTCGGCTTTGTATCACTTGATCTGATGGGTTTTCTTAGCATAATTGGGGGACTGTTCTATATCTGTATGTAGTTTGAAACTTGAAACCTAATTTAAACCTTGAAACCTAATTTGAATAGAAAAACATCTTCTCATAGAGGGAGAACCTCTGAATCAAATCTGATGCTCGTTTTTTCTGCAAGTCGTTTGATACTGTACATTGCATATTAGAGAAGTTTTTGCAAAGATGCAAATTTTTTTATTATTCTTCAGAGTTAAATGTTAGATACCATTTATTCAGAATTCATAGGTACAGAGGAAAACATTCTTATATGACCTGCTTTATGAAGACTTTATACTTTCTAGGAGGCTTTAAATTCATTGCAGCTCAGCCTAAAAGACAAATTTGTATCAATAAGATTAACATTTATTTAACTGGGTTTTTTCCCAGTTAGTGCCTCATCATGCATTGGATGTACCAATAAACCTACCATAAACCTCACCAACTGTAGAATGCCTAGAGTTTATTTTAAAAGCAATTAGTTTTGGCACTCATTAGTTTTTTAGTGTGTTTTCATGATTTAAGTGCTGATGATAGAACTCAAGTACAAGGTATAAAGCCTGATTCAAAAAATCACTTTAGAAGCAGTAATTTATAGCAAATTAGCCAGTTGTTGGTTTACTTTCAGCTACATTGGTACAAATTTGAGCTTGGATAGAAATAAAGATGAATAGGATGTGGAAAATTTGTCTTGTAAGTTTTAAGAGGTGGGAATGCCACTAAATAGGGTCCAGTACTGCATATTTCTGTGATTCAGTGGTCCTGATTGCAGTGCCTAGGTTCACTGTGCCTGTTCAGTTTAACCTGTCTGGCTGCAGTCTGGATAAGGGAATGAGGATCTACTCCAGTGCCTGCAGAGATTGAGTTGTTTTTTGAGAGCCTAAACATAAAAGAGTAAAACTGAGGCATAACTTCATTAGTACTGGTATGGGATCTGTGTGATGACTTCCAGATGAAGCTTTGCATAGTTGAGTTACTGTAGGTAAACAAATGTGCAGCTCTTTGTACCCTTCCCCTTGAGAAACTCTTAACAGGTAAAGTACAACAGAAGGCACCACTGCAGCAGGTGATGAGGACAGGAAAGTACAGGAGGTAGGGGGAGAAGTCCCCTGCTTATAGTGCTGGCTTCCTTTTTTGTAAGTATGAGGGTGCTGAAACAAGGCTTAGCAAGACAAATTAATAATGTCTAATAAGGATATCAGGGGAAACTTGCTGTCAGCCAGGGTTTTGATTTGCTAAAAGAAGAGGAGGCTTATATTCTGGTAGAGCAGAAGTGTGACCTCTCTGTGTGGGTTAATGTGAGGAAATCACTCGGTATCAGACAGGATCCTTGTATTGAAACCTAGAAGGGAGATGTGCTGATGCATCTTCTCTTTGTAAAAGTTGTGGAAAATCAGAAATACTTGTTGGATGCTGACTTGAGACAGGAGACAGACCTCTAGCCAGAGCAATGGAATCATAAGCAAAGACTTTAATCAGTGAATGAAATCAGGCTGACCCATCAGTACTACAGGAGCATTGCTGGAGCTGTTTTTATCCTAATAATAGTCCTTTGTCTCTGGGAATTTCACTGTGCTTCTCATACTTTTATTCTTTATTATCAATATTAATTTCTCTAATGAAACAAGAATCTTCAGTCCTTGAACTTTACTGTGTAATTGATGTGACTACATGTCCTTATAATAATATGAATCATTGTTTCCTGAGTACCAAGAGCTACTGGCTGTCAGCTTGATTGGTAGATATTAGATAATATGTTTATCATAGAATTTTCATGTGTTTTCTGCAAGTACTGCATAATTTAGAGCAGGTAGTTGTAAGAATCAAGGAGTACGAAACTAACACAAAATAGGTAATTGAGTTTGGCAGCTGGTACAAGTTAAAGCAAAAATGAAGGCTATAGTGTTAAATTTGGATCTGAATTCTTACAGTTATAAATTTTAATCTTGATTTTTTTTTTCTTTTTGTATCTCTTTTGGACTTAAATAATTAAAGAACTATTCTAAAGAATAATTAAATTTTAATTTTTTTTTCAGGTGCAGATTCTGGACAAATATCAGAAGAAACATGGAATTTTCTTCAGTCAATCTATGGTGGAGGTCCAGAGATTATACTCAGACCACCTGTTCCTCCAGTAGAACCTGATATATTGCAAACAGAAGAGAAGATTGAATTAGAAACTCATGGTCTGTAGCTTTTGAGAAAAAGATAAGCTTGTAAGGAATCCAGCTTCCTTACAAAATGCCCAAAACACATTCCTAAAAGTTTTATTCTCTTATGTCTGTTGGAGGCACAGCTCACTGGGCATTACATTACCTACAGAATAGTAAGTTGAAATATGTATTGCAATTTGTTTAAATAGCAGCTGTTTGTCTGTTTTGGAACGCATGTGGTTTGTACATTTTGGAATGTTTGGTCGATGGGAAATATGTAATTTCTGAATTTTTTTGCTGAAAGTCAAAATCCTATTATATCCTTAGACTTGAAAAACAGACAAATTTTAGAGATGTTCAGTAACCCTTCTGATTCTGATTGGGCTTCTGATATCTACAAACTTTTGCCTGTCTTAATTGTACAGTCTTGACAAGCCTAGGTATTTGAGGAGTATATTTTAAATAGACTGTAATCAAAGATAAAGAAAAAGGATTTTCATTTCCTAAATGCTCAGGAAAAAAATTGTCTCTTACTTTGCACTGTAAGTATATGAAATGGGTAGTATATAACATCCAAATACTTGCTGTATTTGAGCGGCTCAAACATTAGGGTAGACTGAATAATGTTTTAGTCAGCGAATGTCATAACTTATTACTACTAAATTTTGCATCTTATTATAGTCTTCTGTAACTCTATAAACCTGGCTAGTGTCTTTAATAGTATATGTGGCAAAAAGATTTAGTCTTCTCTAGGGTAACATTTGAGAGCATGAAGTGTGAAATGTAAGATTATTATGGACATGAGTGATATAAATTTCAGAAAATTAAATTGTCTGGTCTCTTGAATTACATTCATAAGCATTTATATTTGAAGGATTTTATTGTATTGTTAAAAATTTTCATTGGTATGATGACCTTTAATGTCAGAAGCTGGATGAAATGTATATATTGCAAAACTTCATTGAATGATTCATATTGGAATGCAGAATGACACTTGCTCATGTTTTTGCCTGATACTGTTACCAAATAAGCAGCATTATTCAAGACTGGATCAATAAAAAAATCAAAATTAACTGTGGAATAGGTGGGGGGAGCTTTCCTAAATGTTTTTCATTCATTATATAAATACAAAAACTTTTGAACTAATGCTGTGGTACTGCTCTCACACCCATACAATTGTATTTTTTGACTGTTTTAACTTTAGACAATGATATTGACAGTTCTAACTCCAAAGTAAAAAAATGCTGACATAATATTCCTCTGAATAATTTATATGTAGTTTAAAAACATAATGGTTTGTAGGACTTCATGCTATTCTAGTTAAAAAGCCGTCTATAACAGCCCTAGAGAAAATGTCCTTTAACCTTAAGTATTTGTAAATGTGATTTTATGTTAGTAGATAAAGCAACTTGAAGTTAATATCACGTTACCCCTGCAATGCATCAAATGCTTACTACTAACTGGTTTTACTGACTGAGGTAAAGTTAACTTGCTTATGAACAGTCATTAGTAGCTTGCTGACATTGGCCTGTGAAATATTGTCTGATTTAAAGTCTATTTAAAGGTTTCTTTTTTCCTGCTAAAATTTTCTAGTTTTCTTTGATTTAAGGTTCTTTAACATGCCAAAGAACAATAAATAGAAGAATTTTTCCTACATGTTCTAAACTGGAAATTTAGGAAGTATTTCCTTGGTTAAAGCACAGTGCAGTGATCACGTTTATGAATTTATTCAATGTTTTCATTAATAGTCTGGATGGTAGAACAGACTGGCCCTGTAAAATTTGCAACAGAAAAATGGATTGAGTGTTAGGGACACCAGGGAATGAAGCAGTTCTGTGCTGAGTGTTCTGGGTATTACAGCAGATCAGACTAAGAGTTAAAACCCAGTGATACTAAAACAAAACCTGTTCTGGGTAGTAGTAAAAAAAGCATCAGATGTGAGGCACAGGAGGTAATTATTCTGCTCTACTTGGTGCTGTGCTTATTGTGAGATCTCATCTGTACTGTTCCCAATTTTGAATGCTATATGATGATAAATACAAATTGAAGTTATTTTAGGGAAAAACAACAAGACTCAGTGTTGAAAAAGAAGTGGTTTTCTCCCTTAAAAGAATGCTGAAAATGCAAGGCTTCCAAATGTGGAACTAATGGCTGGATAATACTGAACAATTTTTTCTAGTTTTCTAGTCAGTCTTTTCTACTGGGTGTCTGGGAATCCGTAGTCAGACATCTGTGATGCACACACATCAGTAAGGAGACACTTTACGTCAGCAGAGTTTGCGAAATGCCTTTGTCACTGTGGAAAAAGGCACCTTTGCACTGGAACTTAGTCATACTTAGAATAAACCAAACCCCTGAATTTGCAGAGATAAATAGATGTGTTTTAAGACTGTTCCAGAGGGATTACTGGCTTGCTTTTAGCCCAAAGAGAGCTCTAGAAGGGATATTATGTCACAGAAATTGAAGTAGTCTTTTAAAGGAGGGCAATGTAGGGGAACTCCAGATGGATGGCTTGTGTATGCTGGAGGGAAGGCAATAATTCAGAGAATAGGTAAAGGAGAGGCCTTTACTGGGAAAAGTTGTCATGATTTATAGCAAAGAAAGAATGCATCTCAGGAAGGGCCTGTGGAAATACTTTTTTTTCCATAAGCCTTTCACCAGACTATTTGGATTCTTTGTTCATTTGTTTCCAGTTGAGGAAACATAGCAATGTGTTTGGGTGCCAGAGAAGTTGTCACTTCAAGAAGGAAAAAATCCAGTGGACCCCTTGTTGTAGGCCTGGAAATCTAGATATGAGCTGTTAAAAGTCTGCATTTCAGTCTGGTAACTTTAATCCTCTCTTCTGGGAAAAACTGTGGGTGTCAGGGACTTAGCAGCTCAAAGCTTGATTTCTCTAAATTTCTAAAGTTTTTTTGGAAGCAATGTAACTAATTGTTCATCTGAACACCCAACATCAAGGAGACTGCTTCATATACTGTGTATGTAGCTGAACAGTATAATTGGAGGGAAAAAGAATAGCAGAAGAGCTACTGAATTACTCTGCAGTAAAATAAGGCAATTTTGTAATATATTTCAAAGGTGAGAGCTAAATAGTCTGGCTACACAATGATTTAAACTGAGTCCAGAAAGATGTTTCTGCAAGTATCATCTAAGTTGGTCCTGTGCATAGGGATACATAGGTACATATATACTTATGTGTATTAATATATTATACATACATATTTATATACATACTCATGTATTTTATATATGTATATAAAATGCACATAATCTGCTTCTCAGTATCTTAACTGAACTATGGCTAGAGGCACTGCCATAGTTATTTTGGGGTTTATGCTGGAATAGTGACCTTGAGTAGCTACATTTGATAAAGGTTATTTGGTTTTTTAGAATAGGCAAATGACACTCAATTCACTGCTGTAATGGGTGTCAGCCTTCCCATCAGCTTGTTTCAAGATAAGATAAAAAAGGATAAAGTGTTAGAAATGCATTTGACTGTTTTATAATGTGGATGAAGAGGTTTTCATTTGTGAAGCAAAAGTTCAATATGCCCACTGTTCAATAGTCCTGAATTTTTCTTATGAAATCTAATATAATTTGATGTGCTATGTTAATGCATTATTTAAGAATTCTCCTTCTCAGATTCAAAACTTATATAGTGACTGGGTTTTTCCAGCACTATATATCCTACTTGTCCTAAAAGCAGAAGGCATTTATCTATAATGATACTGCTAACATTTGACTTTTTTTTTTTTTTTTAAGTATCCCGTTAATCATAATACAAGTTCATTTGGAAAAGCAAGCCTGGGATTTAAGCTTTTTTTAAGCCTAAAAAACTTAGATATTATCTGCTTAAAGGGACCAAGTGCTTTCTTCATATTTGCTGTACAACTATTTTATACCAAACAAAGAAAATTCTATTTCATTTATTCCTTTTGAATTCCCTATATACATCTGGCTTAGTGCAGTCTAAGCAGTTTTCTCACTGAAAACCTTTCAGTCTTCATTTTGCCCAGGAAATGAGTAAAACAACTAGGCTTTCTCATTCTTCCTAACAGATGGCTTTTCTGGCTTCCCTCTATACTTAAGCCATCCAGAGCTGACAGTTAATAGCAGGAAGCAAAATAAGACTTCTGGGTTTCTGAAGTGTCATGAAGAAAGACAAATCACTTTCAGTGTTAATTCACAGAAATCAATCCAGTTACAAACAAACTTGGTTTATATTAGCCTTCAAAATCTTAGGAGATTAGAAGATAGCCTTATTCAGTAAAATTTTCTAAGTGCTATTTTCACTAACAATGAAAAGTGTAACTTGTTTTCTTGAATATATTTTATTATATATATATATCTGTTTAAAATATATGGCTTGTCTTAGATTAAACTTCAGGCCAGCTTTAAGCCATTGAAGAAAGTGACAAGTCTGCTTCTCCTTAGAAATCAGTACCACACAATAAGATAAAATGTGCTTGTAATACATGTAATGTTACACGTTTGCTTACTGTCACAGAGTCATGGGTTTCACAGAAAGCTGGCATTATTTATTCTATCTCAAAACTTTTTTCTCTTCTAAATGTGTGTCAGCTCAGACATTCAGCTAGAAAAAGAAGGTCCATTTGTGAGAAACACATCACTGAAGTGTCCAGTAGGTTTTCTGCACCAGACTGATAGTGGTACAACAAGTAAATTCACTCGATGGCAAGTTTTCACACAGGTTATACATGAGTGTATGTGTGGGCTTTAAAAAAATGCAATAGGAACTTGATCACTGAAATAGGATAATGTTCATAAGATGAATAAGCAAGTAAATTCATCTTCTGTTCTGACTTGTTCAAAATTGAGTTGATTAGCTCAAAGTTCAAGTTCTGATTGTTGAATGGACATGTAAAAATACAGCTGACACTTGCTGATTTATACACAAGTATAAGATGAACCATCAGTAAAAAAGTAAAGCTGGTGTAATAGGAATAGATTGGTTCTCTATGCAGTTTTGATAGGCCATTATGCAATGCTAGTGAATCTTAAAGCACTTTTCTTCCTAGTCATTGGGAGCATGGGAGGTACAAAAATAAAATAGTCATCATCCACAAAATATTTTCATAATACAAATCAAGTTGAGAAGATTTAATTTCCAGATATGTTCCTCCTTCGTCACTTGGAACTCACACACAATTTATTACACATAAAAAATTCTAGTAAGATCTGTTTTTGGAATAACTTAGCACATGAGAAAATAAATCTCAAAGTACTTTTTTGAGAAGAAAAAAGAGGGCAGAAGAGAGGAGGCATTTGATTCATAGGTGTAGGAAAAAGTTTAGAATAAATTGTAAGCTGCTAAAAATGAAAAATAGTTTTTGTTTCATATCTCACAGGACACTGCCAAGAGCTTTTCATGTTCATTGTTCATTAATAGTTTTGCTCAGAAATGAATATTTTTCTAGGTGACTAATTTTTTTTCTGTCTCGTGTGTTTAATGCTAAACATTATAAAACAAGATGTCCTGGTTACCATGGGGATATACTGCTTTTTTTCCCCCACCGCTACTTCCCTTGGGTGTCTGTTAAAATGCCAAACCCAAATGAACATGCAGCACTTGCTCACACTGTGAATGCATGTTTGTTTCCACGGCTGCACAAAGTGTCTCTTTAGCACCAGAAGTAAGGTTACTCTGAGAATTTCAGTTATAACAAAAGAAATGCATTCATGCACGCCAAAGTGCTAATGAACTGACAGCTAATAATTCACTTAGACAGTATTTCCAGTTAAGTGTTTCATGTAGTACCAAGGTTTACAATTTAACTGTAGAAGCAAGAAATAAAACATGTATTAGCTGTGAACTCTTTGAGAGGCCTGTCTTCTGACTAATTTTTAGTAAGGGAAATATGCTGTCTTTTACTTTGTTTGCTTGTAGTATAATTAATTTGCTGTCCAACCAAGCAGGGTAGTGGAGATAAATCTGTCTTTTGAATTTGATCAGTAGGAATCTGAGCTTCATATGTGACCTTACCTTTGCACACTCAGGTGCAGAGTCTGGTCTCTCTGGGCTCTTTCTGTAGATGTTGAAAAAGATTCAGGTAATAGAGGCAGTCTCTGGACTTCTGCTCTGTTTTTAAGTTAAATCTGAACAGTGTCTACTATCATTCTGAACAAGAATCTCTTCCTAAACTGTCTGTGGTGTTGGTTCACTCCCATATGATGGCAATTTGTTTGAAATTTTATTTAAATCTTTCACATCCTGTATGAGGGGACCCTAATAACAAGTGAGGCTTGTCCTTGAAAAGCTTTTCTGTTTGGAAAAAATGCACCTGAAGGCTAGTCTTTTTATGTATTTTATTTAGACACTTCTATCTTACTTGAAAACTGGTAATTTTTGTTTTTTGGTTTACATTGAACATTCTATGTACATGCTGTTTAGTTTTGAGTAACAATAATACTCAAAACAATAGTTTTGAGTAACAATAGTAACACCCTTTATTGTGGTGTAGGACCTGAAGGAATATTATGGTAGTCAAGACAGTTACAGGCATATTCTGTGACCTGGTGCACCTTCATGTAGGTTATACATAATTCAGAATATTAATGCAGAGCCGCTAATACCTGAGAGTGCTCCAAACCTGTAACAAAGGGATGTTTCTAGAGGAGAAAG
Organism: Sturnus vulgaris; assembly: GCF_052056855.1. Taxonomy (NCBI): domain Eukaryota; kingdom Metazoa; phylum Chordata; class Aves; order Passeriformes; family Sturnidae; genus Sturnus; species Sturnus vulgaris. The sequence continues at coordinate 12,194,350 of NC_142251.1, read as the reverse complement.
ATAAAAGGGATTGTTTGGACTGGAGTTGATAACATCTGTAAGGACTAAAGCTCGCTGAGGAAGGTGACTCACTAAAGCCTGTGCTGATGGGAATGCTCCAGAAGGTAAATGGAGGTGATTTGGGCTTCAGGGTTTTAGTAGCCTTAGGCAAAACCGCTGTGCCCATAAGGGTCCAAATCACCCTCTCATCCTGTTTAGTCAAAACTTCCCTGATTCACATAGGAGAAATATCCCAGAACCTGGAAATCTGTGTTGTTATTTTCTTGAAGCCTGAGTCAAATTTCAAACACTAGAATAATAACATGCTCGAAGAGATTGCAATAAAGCAAATTTTTAAAAATACCATTTGTTGAAATAGGTAGCAATATTTCCATTTTGAAATGTAAAAATCCACTCTTTAGTAGGAGAAACTAAGAAGAATAATTCATTCTGAAAAACAAATATCTTCTTTTTGTTGTTGTGCAGCTTTTATGTTTAATGAGTTCCAATCTGGATTCTTTTTTTTTAATAATGCACTACAATCTAGCTATCATTTCACATCGGCCTGACATTGAATTAGAAAAAGCCATTTAAATGGGAATACCTCATATGAGAGGAGTATTTATACATGGTACTGAATATAGTCTGATTAATTCAATTATTAAAATGATTCTGATTACTTCACTGCAGCTTCTTAGACCAATTTGGATTAGATTGTCCCTATTTTAAATATACAGGCAGAAAATGCAAACAATAACTTCCAAACTTCATTTCACTTTTGTGACTAGTAACTTGCTTTTTCAACATTGGGATATGACTAGTAACTGAAGTCAAATCTGCAATAATCTGTGTGGGTTGAAAGACTCCTGAATTGTCTAATGTACTTACTCTTTACCAGTGACTGGAGATCATTCTCTTTAATGGAGAGTTAAAATTTTATTTCCCCCTACCTTGTTCCTACCAAGAAAAAAAGGCATAAAACCCAAACATTCTAAACTTATGGCTGAACTGGATTTATTTTAGCAGAGGACTACCTATAATTGTGTGAGATTTACCACTGTTACATTTTAAAATTATTTGTTTAGTAATATTTTAATATTATTTTTGATATGCTAACTTCCATACAACTATAGTCTTTTTCCAAGTTGTATTTGAAGTAGTAAAAATATTATTAAAAGCATGCATTTTGTTATTATGGCACTAAATTGGTAATATTGCCAAATTTAATGAAAGTTGTACCAAAAAGCTAGAACAGTCTCATGTAAACTGGCTACTGAAACCACACCGAAATGCATCAGTAGAGTATGTCTTCAGGCAGAATAGTTCTTAAAGGTTAGACACAAAACAGAATTGTTTCTCTAAAGTATTTTGCTTCAGGTGAAACCAGTGAAAACATTTAACTGAGGGCAATCTAGCCTTTCTCATATTTAATCTTTATATATGGTAGCATTAATGGAAAAAAAATCAGAATGTAGAGGTCTCCAATGAATAAAGCAGGCAGAACTGCACAAAACAGGGGACCTATAACAATACATGAAGTGATTGTGTAAGGATGTGTAATGTATCCAAGCAGAAAATGGCTTTAACACTGTTATTTTTTTTGTTTCCTTTTGTCTCCACAAAAGCAATCCTTTTATAACTTTCTCTTCTGCAACTCTCTACAAGAATGCAAATACTTTTTCTTTCTCCAAAGTGCCACCCATAAAGTACCTACAGCCAAAATTATTGAGGTGGAAATTAATGCAGAGGTATCTGACTGTTATGCTGAACCAACTCTCATCCAGTCGAGGATGGTTTATTAGGTTTGGGCCATGGAAGCTGACCCAACAGGACCTAATCTGGCTTTAGGAAAATTCTCACTGTCCAAGGCTTAACTGCACAGTCACCCAAGTGCTTGCACACACCAGTCAGTCCAGTACGGTTTTCCTTGAGTCAGATCAAATAAGCCTCTGAGCTGAACTCAGCTGTAATCTCCCTTGTCCTGCATGCCCTCTTGAAGAGCCAGTGTACATCCAGAGCTGTAGCCAAGGCTATAAGCCCGTTTAACCAGAGCTGGGGCAGGAACCAGTAATAGCTTGTTAATGCTGTTTGGAGGGCATGGTGGAAAGAGAGCAGAGCAGCTGTCAGAACTAACCTAGATGTCCTTAGGATCAGCTTCTCAATTGTGCTGAGTTCTAACGAGTGAACTTTGTTAATCTTTTGTCGGGGAAAAAATATCACATATTATTTGCTATAATAATAGGAGAAGCAATTGAGCAATTTCATGGATTGAGATGGGTGGGAACAGTGATGTTGCTGAAAGCAGGAGCTGTGTCACAGCTTCATCAAAGCTGGAACTTGTAGTGTTGGCAGTTCTCCATGCACAAACATGAGCTGAGGCATCCCACAAACGTGGAGGGATATAAAGCTTCTGTTCTTGTAGGAAATACTCCTTTGGGAGGGGTCTGATCTACAATTTAGCTTGTCACATTGTAACTGGCTGAAAAGTTATTGTTAACACCCTTATCCCCTGATCAGTATAGGGGGTGGTTTTGCTGTGGTTTGGGTTTTGTGGTTTGTTGTTTTTTTTTTCCTGCTACCAACTTTGATAAAGCCTGAGAATTTGTTACTGCCTTATAAATGTAAGGCTTCCCATAATAAATACAACTACGAGATACTGGTACGAGATAGATGCTGTAGCACAGAAGAAGCTGCAGGCACAAGAAGTAGAGATGTGAGATAGTTTGGGTAGAGTATATGAGGAACAAGGGACACCAACTGGAAGCGAAAGTGTGTTGAAGAAAGCAGTATGGTGCTACTAGGCAGGAGAATATTCCTTTACACTTAGGAATTACTTCAAAGGTGCTATAGGGTACTGCAGGGAAGGGGCCGCAGGATAGCATGAGTGGGTGAAAAAGATTTTGAACTGTGGGGACATCAGAGTAGATTTAGAGCCTCAGGCAGCTTCAAACAAAGCAGGTTTCTCCAGGATTTAATGTAAATTCTCTTGGGTGGAGGTGTTAAGGAAAACCTGATCTCAGTCATTACTACACACGGGCTGCTTTCTCTTCTTTGCATATTGTTAATTTTCCTCTGGAAGGTTAACAGAGCCAAACTACACAATGTAGGTACACAATGGCTGGATTAAATCCAGGGAAAAGCAGGGAGTGTGCAGAGGTGGGGAAAGAGCCTCAGGAGTATCCCTTTCGTTTGCAGGAACCGTGACCTCAAACATCACACCATTAACAGATGCTCTTTGTTAACCTTCCATCACAAGGCATCACTGATTCTTTGGCAAGATGGCAGAACCTAATATTTAAGTCCTGCTCTGCGAATTCAAGGCAAATCCTGGTGTAGGGTGTGGTTACAGTATAGTCCGACTGGTTTAATCCTATTGCCAAAAGTTACTTCTGCCAAAGGAGGATTGCCTTGTTCCTCGCCTCTACGGGCAGCACGCCCTCCCCCATCTCACATGCTGGCTCTCGTCAGCCCCATCGTGAGCCACTGCAGTTTAATTTCTAGATGAAAACGAACACACCAGAAACAGGAACAGCGTCTTGGTGGTTTAGGAAATCCAGCTGTGGATTTTACCGTGTGTGTAGATGAGCAGCTGAGTGGGCAGTAGGAAAGACTGTGGGGCAGGGATGGGGGGAGTGTTGCCTCCCGTGTCAGCAGCCCCTGGATTCGGTCAAGTCTGTTGCTCAACTGCGTCTTTGCAGAGCCATGGGAATCTGGAAGAAACCTCCACCATCAAAACACACAATCAATTTTGCTCAGAAGCAGCTGAGCAGAACCCTCAGTTCTCCCGTGAAAGCACTAACGCTTGTCTGCAATGCAATAATACCCTTAGCCATTGCAGCTGTTCAGCTAAGCGAGCATATTTCTAAATGGATTGCAAGGCACAGCGCTTTAGTGCACACAGGTGCTCCTGCAGTAATGAGAACACAGCTCCTGTCGGGCACACGCCGAACAGAGCTGCAGGAGAGCAGTGGCATGGAACCGAGAGAAAATTTCCCCCCTCTCTTGTGGGATTTCTGTTGTTTTGAATTTGATCACAGAAGACTTCTAAGTCAGCAAGATGTAGGGAAAAGTGAGAACTGCTTGGGAGAGTGGAAAAGCTGCTGAGATTTTTTTGCAGATTCTGCAGAAAGAATGTCTGTATGACTAGACTTGCAATTTAGGTAATTGGGATTAAATCTGCTTTCTTTACAAAAGTATCGATCACTTGAATTATGATACAGTCTACTACTAGTCTAACTACTTAAAAGTAACTAAAAATATTCTTCAATACTTAACTCTGTTACAGAGAATTGTTTTACCTAAGGATTTTCCGGCAATCTGGAAATGTTATTAAGAGAAAGGTTTTTAAAATTTCATTAGCATTTAACAGAAAACGCGAGTTTGTCTTTCTTGTCTACACAAAACTATTCCAAGTGCATTAGAACTGTGGTGTTTCAGGAAAAAAGCAATGAGAAGTTCAAGAATAGTCAGAGACAGACAGTAGTTTTGTTGTCTCTGTAGGAGTACAGATAAAAGATGTATTAGAGCAGGCTGCAGGCGGTAGGTAATAGTAACTCTTGGTGATCGCACACCGGTGAGCTGAGAATCGGGCAGCATCACAGTAAGAAATTTGAAAGCGCAATCGATTAATTTTTATTTATAAGCCAGAGGGCTGGAGTACCCCACGGAGCCTGTTCTTGCGGCACCGCTTGAGTTAAGTCGGGAGACAGCGCTAGAAATTTCTCAGGAGCTGCGAACCGAACAGCCCCGCTTTGAGGGCACGAAACTGGCAGTGAGGGCAGCAGCAGCTGCAGCCAGCAGAGCGCAGCCCCCACGCCGCGCTCCCCGTCCCCTTCCCGGCTCAGTAGCCCTGGAGCGTTCCCGCGCTGGGCCGGGGAGCCCAGAGCCGCCCGCCGTGCCGCCGCCGCCGCCGCCCGCGCGGGCCGAGCCGTGCCCGTCCCTCAGGGCGCCCCGCCAGACACCTGCGCGGCCGCTGCGCCCCGGCCCGCGCCGCCGCCGCGCTCCGCCGGCAGGGGGAGCTGCAGGGAGCGGGTCCCGCCGCAGAGCGGGGGGGAGGGGAAGGAAGCGGAAGGAGCCGCCGCCGCGCTGAGGGGAGCAGGCGCTGTGCGGAGCCGCCGCCTGGTGCGGGCGGCACGGAGGCAGCGAGCGGCGCGCGGGGCTGCGCGGCCCGACCGCGCCGAGGAGCGGGCGCCAGGTGAGGGCCCGGCCCGGCCCCGGGGAAAGGGGTTGGGGGGGGCTCCGGGCGGTGCCGAGTTCGGAACCCGCGCGGGGAGGGGGAAGGAGGAGGAGGGAGCGAGCGGGGGAAGCCCCCACGTGACCAGCGCGTGCGGGGAGGAGGTGGCGGCTCGCGCGCCCCGTTCGAATCAGCTGGCCCGCGGTGGCGCCTCCTGCGCGTGCGCGGCGGCCCCGCCTCCCCCGGGCTTTACGTGTGCGCGCTCCCGGCGCGGCGGCCCGGAGGCACGTGCCCGGCGCCGCGGCCGCCATGTTGTGTCTGAGCCGCGCGCGGACACTGTGCGCGCGCGCGGGCCGGGCCGCGGGAGGCGGGCGGGGAAGGAAAGCGGGAAGTCTCGCGAGGTCGCGCGGCTCCCGCGGGAGCGGGCCGGGTGCGGGATGGCGGCGGCGCTGGGCGCGCTGGGTAATGGTACCGGGCCGGGGGCGGGACCGGGACCCGCCGCCCCTCCCGCCGGGGAACGGGCGCTCGGGAGCGGGCGGGGCGCGCGCCCCGGGGAGCGCCACTGGCTGCGCGCCGCCGCCTCCTCCCCCCGCCCTGGCCCTGCCCCGCCTCACCTCACATCACCCCGTGCCTGCCCCGCGGCCGCCCCCCCGTCCCCTTCCCCGCCTCGGGCTCTCCCCGTCCCGCCGCTTCCCCCGCGCCGCTCCGCTCCCGTCCGCGCACCGGGGCCCGCCAGCCGCGGATGGCCCGCAGAGTCCCTTGGGTTGCCCCCGCTGTGCCACCCCCGCACCGGGTGTCCCCGAGTTCCCCGCGCTGCCCCGGCCGAGCGGCGCTCGTGGCTGCCGGCCCGCGTTCACACCCGGAGCTCCCGGGCCCTCCCTCGCCGCCCCCGGCCGTGTTCTGTGGCTCGGCCTGCCCTGCACCCCTGGCCCGGGCTGCTGCCTCTGCTCTCAGCCGGGTCTCTGCTGTGCAGCCCGAGCGGCGCCTGACCCGCAGGGACACGGGCGCTGATGGTGAAGGATGCAGGGGTCCAAAAGAGAGCTGTCTACCATCCCAAATCTGTTCTCGATGGAGGGTGTGATATATGTCCTGTTATATCACAAACTTGTAACATACAGTTCTGTTTTCTCTTGTGTTAGAAAAATTATTCCAGTCGTATCCAAGTGTCCCAGCTCAGCAATATTCCCTTTGTCTCCTAATCCTGATCTCTTGTAAGGGAGAGCATATGGTGGTTCTTCTTCCTTATGGTGTTTTGTATTCTGTCCTTGTTATTATCCAGTAACGTTGGCAGTTTTTGTAGTCTTGGAGTATTTTACTAATCTGGTTCTAGGCTAACACATAACAGAGACTAAATTTTATAAAAGAATATGTTCTTGAGGCTTTGACAGTCTAAATTTTATTTTGTAAATGTGTTTCCAGTTATTATTAAAAAAACTTCCGTGGTTGTACATACATTTGCATGTTTTCCATTGATATTGTCATTATGCTGTACTAATCACTACGTAGTGCTTGTTTACTGAGGTTTTTAAGTGAAGCTCTACATGTACCCTGTATTTTACATTAAATACTGACTTGTGCAACCTTTTAAGAACATGCTTTTTGGGTGTATTTCCAACCTGTGGTTAGATACTACCTTTCCGTCCTAGCTTCTCCAAGGACTGGTCATCTAGTAGGGACTGGTAGGTTTGGACTTAGGAAAATGTGATTCTTTACATAGGCAAGTGTAACTTTTCAGAAAAGAAGTTGACAAGGTACTGTTGTGTTTTGTTTTCAAGCATCTTTCAATCTTACTGTGCTGTCTTTTGGATTAATAGTAGTAATATTTGCTTAATCAGAAGTGGAAAAAAGCGTAAGAGAAAAAAACATGGTGTGTGTTAAAGAGCAGGGGAGAAAAATGCATCTCTTTAAAGAGTATGTGGGAAAATGTTCAAAAAAATAACTATCAGGTGAAAATTGTCACTCGACTCAGTAAACTTCCCATTACCTTAGAAGGGCTTAGCAGTTAAGTCAGTTTGACATGTGACTTCTAGCAAATCATTAAGAACCTAAATAAACTTTGGTTTCAGGCTTTTTCCAGGACTGTCATGTTTATTCCATAAAAAGATTCTATGCCTTGATTTTTCAGGCTTGATTTTAAAGGCTTTTTGTGAAGGAATGTTGTGCAGTGCAGCCGTTTGTGTCAGTAAGGAGCAGCAGTGAATGACCTTACATTGAAATACTGCTGATAATTTATGTTTCTGGTTGTTTAGTCTGTCATAGTTGTTGCAGTTCTCAGTTGTACCACTGTTAAGCGAAATGATTTTTACTTTGTGTTGCATACTCCAAGTGTATAATTACTAAGTGAGAGGCTGTATTAAATAGCTAAGTTATTGAGGTATTTAGTCTTGGAGCTCAGTCATATCTCTTGTCTCATCATTTTTCACATTTCTGGAAAAAGAGGAATAGCAAATAGGATTCTTTGGCTCGGTGTTATTATGGATTTAATGTGCAAAAATAACTAGATCTTTATTTCACAGAATTTGGGAATGTGTCCTAATAAGGGCTTTTGTTCCACAGCTGAACAGCATGTGACTGCTGTGATGTTTATCAGTGTTTCTAACATACTTGTGTAGTGAGATTACATAGTGAGATATGCTGTCCTTAGTCTCATACAGAATGAAGGCTTTACACTCCAGGTATTTCCCAGGAGACTTAAAGTTCTAGTGGGGTTTGGTTGGTTAGGGTTTTTTGGTCCATTTCTCTGTATCTGGTTCTTCCAGATAATTTTAGGTACTTAGGTTGACTTCTGGTCAATAATAGTTGTGTGGTTGACACAAAATGGAAAGACTTGTACTCTGTTCTTCTACCATAAGGAAAATTAATGTGTTTCTTAGCATTCCTAAATGTACTAGGGAAGCTGGAACCGAAGTCTTTGCAGTTTGCCCTGCTTCCAGTTGTGCTTTTCTTCGTTTCCTTTTTTTCTTCTTTTAAATTACCTTCACATTTCCAAACCCCTCTTTAAGATCTCTAGGGCTAATCTATTGTGGTTTGCTTTGTTTTGGTTTTCCCAAAGTTTTTGCATTGTGTGGGAACTGATGATACAGGTCTCTCTGGTCATAAGGAACCAAATTTGCAAGAGAGAATTTATTCATCAAGTATTTGGCACTTGCATTCATATATATAGATGGCACTCACAGTTCTAGAAGTGCAGTACTGTAGGACCTATTGTTCCCTTTCTCTCAGGTTGATTTAAGACTACTTGAATTATTCCAGACAGATATTTGTAGACCTTGTCCTTAAAAACCTTGAAGAAGAAAAATTCTGCCACTTCTGTAGGCGGGAGTGAAGTTGCAGAAATTGAGAAACTTTCTCACTTCTGTAGTGAGGGTTTTTTTTTTTTTTCAGTTTCCAAATTAAATGTTCTTTGCTGGAAGTCAAGCTGCTGCTTATAAGAATTTGCTCCTGGTAAACTTTAAGAATTAAGGGTATATTGTTCCAGTTTTAAGAACACTGTAAATATGGTTTGTGGTTGAAAAAACTGCTGTAGTTGTAGAAGAGCCATTATGGTAGTTTCAGTTTTCTGAAAACCTTCCTTAAAAGACACTTCAGAAATGTAGATCTGAGCTTTAAATGGTGTGTTCTTATTGGACCCTTATGTTTCAAACAAAAAGACCTCTAAAAAGGTTCCCTTATGGAGTGTAGCTTTGTAATCAAAGTACTTGGGGTTTGTAGTGTAGTAGTTTGATAATTTATATGGTTTGTGTTCAAGATTTCAGTATTAGTTAACAGTTTGCATTTAATGGCTTTTCCTTATAGAGGCAATTGATTGTATCTTCTGTCCAAAAGCTTAGTAGCTTGACTTGAAATAACTGTTCTTTAAAGTTTTGATGCTTATAATGAATTCAGTTAAACACAGAAATATATAAAGCTCAGTCAGTCCAATCCTCTGCCCTTTGGAAGTGTAATGGGACCATTCCCTCTGATGGCAGAGTTCCTTGTTGTGTTGCTTGTTTCAGCAGCTCCATCACCCACCCCATGGTTAAAGTTTTACCTGATACTGAATTTCAATATTTTTCCTTTGTATACAGCTGACTTCTTTATCTCTTGCTGCTTCAGAAAAAAGTTGGTTCTCCTTGTAGCAGTGTTTTAGGTTGCTATTAGCTGCTCTCCAGTTTTTCTGGTCTTTTGAACCTCATCACAAGACATAGGAATATGAAGGTTGGCAAGATAGACATATTGATTGTCCTAGATTTTAAAGATGTTTGTAGTAGTTCAGACTTACATACAGTGTTTAAGCACAAATATTTGTTTTGATTGGGGGTGCACGTTCGCTGACAAAGTATCAGTAAGAAATGTAAACGCTCATCTTTATATGTTAATAGTAGAGAATTGAGATTTCAATAGTCTCTTGCCATGAGATGTAGCTGTTTTATTTTGCCTAAAAAGGATGATGCTGACTTTGTTTAAAACGCAAGGAAAACAGGGAGATAGCCCAAAGTGCACATTGGAGGAGCTATGCAACTGGGTTACTGTGCCACACAGAAATGAATTAAAGAGGGAGGAGAGTGACAGAGCCTCCCGTGTATGTTTGTGTTTGAAACATAGTATGCCTGTGCAGTAGTGTTGAAGTTATGAATGTTACCTCCACAGCTAAGGAATCTAGAAACACCAAAGATAGATACTGTCAGAGAAGTTTTGCCATGCTGCTTAATTACTTATTAAATAAAGGCTTTCAGAACATTTCAGATTGAAGGCATGGGTGTGTCTTGTGCAGTTTTATTTTCTGAATTTATTCCTGTTAATTATTTTGTTTTGTGGCCTGGGTGATAGACCAAAGCAGATTTACTAATTGCCTGGACAGGACAAATCTGGGAAGGAATATAAGCATTGGTGTGAAATAGTCTTGGAAAACTGGATGAATGACCTGAACTGTATGGAATGTAGTTCAGTAAGGAGAAACACAAAACAATACCTTTGGGTAGAAATAATAAATTTAAATATGAGAAACACTTGGCTGGGTAACAGTTCTGTAAATAAGCAGCTGTATCACCAGATAAACACAGTGGAGTCGTGACAATTCAGTGAAAACCCAGGAGTCTCTGGGATTTATGAACAGGGTTGTTGTTGCTGTCAGAGGGAAGTTGCTCTGCAGTGCTCAGTGTCAGGCCTCTCAGATAATGCAGTGTCTCTGTTCTTGTTACTCTGCTTCAAACAGATTTGGACCAGCTGAGAGTATTTAGAGAAGAGTTGCAATAATGACCTTTAAGGAAGGAATGGAAGAGTAATACTTGTTTGGTCTTTAACTGAGATGGGCAGACATAATAGTAGGCTTCAAATATGGTAAAGTTTGCAACAGAGAAAAATGTAATAAACTGTTCTCTCTACATGGGATAAGAAATAATAGTCCTAAAGAGCACAAAAAGAGATTTTAATCTCAGGAAAATCTTTCCAGCTCCAGGAAAGATTATCCAGGATAGATAATCACAGGGTTATATATCTGAGGGAAGTAATGGGATAGCTATTGCTGAAAGTGCTCTAGAAAAGGTTAAATAACCTCCTTATAGAGGTGGAGGTGTAGTTTTCTATCCTTGGCATAGGAGGTAAGATGACTTTTTAGCATTAGATCTCTTTTTGTTTTTAGATTTTTGTAATATTACTGGCCCTGATTTTAAAAAGTAAAACAACAAAACAACATGCTGGAGGAGAAAAATTAATGATATAAGAGTTGTAAGATTCTGTTAAAAGACCTCTATCAAATGTGTTCATGAAAGAGTTTTTATAAAGTATTTATTAAAACTATCTGTAATGTAATATTGAAGATAACTTTCATAAAACCTTCATTGTAGATTTAATATCTTTGACTTGCCTTTAGGTGGTTTTAGTGATCCAAAAGAAAGAAACTGAGCTAGAGTCAAAGTCTTTCAGAAGACTTCATTCAAGAGAAGCAAAGCTCAGAAGATAAATTCTAATGAGCCAGGGAGTCAGGCACATTCCAGGCTCTGAAATAGACCTCACCATGCAACTTCACCTGTCTGTAAAATTGAGATTACAATTAATATCTGAGACATGTATGTTGAGGGTTAATCACCACTGATAGTCTTAAGGTTCCTGAAGGGTTTGTTACATATTTTTATTTAAAATCGGTTTATGTTCCATGTATTAGAAATAGATTTCAGTCTTTTATGCCCATTGCTATGTAATAGCAGTATAAATAAGCTTGAACAGAAATGTAGCCTGTCTATTACATATGTTATTTTTGACAAAATTTCTCCTTTGGGACTCTTTTGGGTGATTTAAAAATATTTGATTAAACTGGAAGACCTAACCTTGACACAAATGAGTTAAAACTTTTTACAGTTAAAAGTGCTGAACAATTTGATAGAACTTTTTGAACTAAATTCAGTTTAATGCCCTCTTCTGCATTTTTTCTATCCAAATCAACTGCCTACATCCCATGCGATGTTGTTCAAGCATTTCTTATTTTTGAAATTTAACAAAACTGCCTCAGGGTTAAGGGCAAGTGAAGGATAGGCTTTGTGTCACATATGTCTGTGCTCTGGAATTAGGGAAAGGGTTAAGGTGAAACAAATGTCACAATCCCAAAAATTTTAAAAAGATGTAGAGGATTTACATAAAATGATGCTTTCAGTCTGTTACAGATTAATTGTAATTAGATTTTTAGTACATTTTTTCATCTCACCAATTATATGGATTAAACTTCATGTGTACTTTCACTGCACAGACTATCAGCATTATCTTTGTTGTAAATTGATGGGAAATTGTGACTAAACCAGGGAGAAACAAAGTGTCGGTAACTGACAGGACACTGGGTTTTGAACTTGGTGTCGTGTTTCCTCATACAAACCTGGAAATCAATAAAGGAAGAATGCAGACACTGTTCCCGGTATTAGATGGATGTCAGAAAAGGAATTTGTTCCCCTTCTCAAGCATTTGAAGTCTTCCAGGGATTTTCCGTCTATGCATCACTGCAGTACAGAGGCTTTTTTTGTAGCTTATTATAAAGGGATCACAGTATCTCATGTAGTAAGGGCACAAAGGCTTAAGTCTTAGGCAGATGCACCTATTCCCTAAGCTGCACCTGAAGAGCTGGAACTGAGATGCAGTTGTCAGACAGACAGACAGACCTGCCTGGAAAAGGCTGCTGTAACCCGGAGTCTGGAGCAGCAGTTCCTGCAGAGTTGACTGCAGCAGTGTTTAGGTGGTGACTGACTAAAGATTTGGAGTAGAAAGGTGTTAACATTTCAGCAGATGCCATGGTTTGTTTGCTTCGTGTTATTTTCCTATTTTCAATATTTAAAAAATTGGCAACTTCAAAAATTGTATCTTAGTAATAATTTTATATTAGTATATGTTTTCTTTTCCACTCATTGCCTTCTTTTCATTTACTTGTGCTTTCTATGTATATGTCTCTGAAAGTCAGAGTGTAACTAGCAGCAGGTTTTACTGGTTAGGGATACATGATTGCATTGCTTTTGTTAGTAACTAATCTGTCTAATTGTAACTTGAAAAGATTTGACAATATTTCTGTGCCTTGCTATGCTGCCAGCGCTGTTCTTTGGGGATTTCCTTAAAAGCGAGACTTCAGGAGAAAGAAAACTAACTAGATGTTCTTAGGTCTTCTCAATCCTCGCTTGTCAGCATTTCTGGTTTTGTTTGGTTCAGGTCTATTTATTTATTTATCCTTGGGAAAATAGGCAAAATGAGAAGCCAGTATGGCTTATGGGTTTTAATTTTTTTTTTTAACTAGGGTTTTATTTTCAGCGGAATCGTGATGTTTATTGCATCAGTTTTCTGGAAATCCTGCTATATTCAGTGCATTCTAAAAAAGGCAGAAAGGCTAAAAAAATCTTTATTCACAGTATTATTGTAGAGGCTGCTGTAGTGCAATTACTTTTCATATGGTGTGGATAGTTTTAAATCCATCTGTGAGGAAGTGGTTTCTAACAGAATAAAGTGTAGTTACATAATTTCTCTTAAGTGAGGTCAGGTGAGAATTTTTCTGGATCATGGCAATTCAGTGATCCTTTGTTAAGAGGATTCCTAAAATACTTCAGATGAAAAAGGTTCTTCACGTATCTGCTGTCTGACAGCCAGTGCTGAAAAGGACAATGAGAAACATTCACTCCTTGTATGATGTCCTAGTGCATGTAAAGCTTCCCACACCTCCCCCATCTCTAAGTGAAATCTGTATTTTTCAGATTTCTTGGCATGTACTTTGGAGGTCTGAATTGTGGAACCAAAGTGAATTTTGCAAGTCCTTGAGAGTCCTCTATTCTCATAAATGGATTGCTCTTTGGAGTACAGTTTGCTGTCAGGACCATTTAGATTATACAAGTGTACAGGAACAGATTTGTTGCTGTTAAGATCTTGATAGGCAGTCTTCTGTTGTTCTGACTGTACCTGAAAGAACCCCCCAGAAAAATCAATTCCACACCAACAATACAGGCAATAAATTTCTTCTTATTATTGATGAATTTTAGTTACATCTCATGATCTGAAAATATCTGAAATTCACCTGTTATGCAAACGGTTACTCTTTCCTTCGATCAGAATTCTGGATGTAGAGAGAGAATGTTTTGCCTCGCTTTTGGGTTCTGGAGGTAAAGGCAGGCCAGTTGCTGTCATTTTATCCAGTGTGACTCATGTCTCATTGATTTTCCACTTGAGAGGTAACTCTGCTGATCAGACCTTTGTGTCCTGCTTTTAGGGTGTATTTCATAATTGAATTAGTTGCAGTTAGATCAGCTGCCTTTTAAAAAAACTTCTTAGATTGTTTTATGTCTTTTTTTACTGGGCCAAAGAAATTCCCTCAAAGAAGCCATCCCAGAAGGTCGGGAGACTCCCTGTGAGGAATAGGAGAGCTCTGGAGAAGCTTACTGTGTAATAGTCTTGGTACCATTTTCAGTTTTGCTTCGTATGTCACTACAGCTTTGTTTCCTGACTTGTACCAAATAATCATTTGGACGTTTCTTCTCATCCTGTCCTGTCAGCCTGATTTGCTGACGTGGCATGAACTCCAATTTAAGTTCTGTTTGCTTCTCTTCCTTTAAATATTCCCTTCCTTTGTGTGGGCTGTAGCTGTCTTGAAATGAAAGTTTGCTTTTCTAATACTTAGAAATTAGCTTTTGTTAAAGTGTGGACAACTGTTGCTTTTTGACCTTCACTGACCATATTTTCCATGATGAGATATCAAAAAGAGCCCAGGGGTTTGAATCAGTAACAAGAATACAGAAAGTTTGCAGGGGTCTTTTTACCCTCAGACTCTGTTAGTGAAGACTTGCATCAGCTGGATTTCGGTTTTCAATAGAATTTTAACAGATTTATATAAAAGCGAACAGTTAACCAGAATGAAAATAGAGTAAAACATGATGCTATGACCTCTGCTGTGTGGAAACAGACATGAAGAAAATTTCCCCAGCATTCACAGTTCCAGAATAAAACAGATTATAGCTGGGCAATACAGATTGATGGAAACAGTAACCTGCTGGAATTAGTTCCTGTGCTTCAGTTAGAAAATATTTTTATCCTCAGCATGGAAGTTTAGAGTTCCAAGATAAGAGGAGTACCTGTGCTACCTAGGCTTACAAAGCATAAGGGAGAGCCTGAGAGAAGGGCTTCACATTACAGCAAACCTGATCCAAGGACTGTCTGTCACCAAAATGCAAAGTCGTGGGCCCTGTTCTCCAGTGGCACCTGTGCCCATTTCACCATTACAGTGAGCCTGCCTAGGAACCTAAACTAGAGGAAAAATGACTCTTTTGTGTTTTCCAAATCAGCTCACTGTGAGATCGGATTGAATACAAAAGCAAATGCATGGGAAAAATAGGAATGAGGTGTCTGAGAGCTGCAGGGGAGTGGTATTGCTGCGTTTTGTAGATTAAATCACTTAAAGGTAAATGAAACCTCACCTGGGAAGTGTTGTTGCAAAATTAAAGAGAGAATGATTGAAGGCTCACCACCAGCCTGTGAATGCACCCTGTTGATAAAGGAGTGGGAATGTAGATGGGTGTGGTTTTGATTGCTGTCATAGGAAGGTGGAGGGAAAGTGGTGTTTTGGACAAAACAATAAAGAAGGAAATGCTCTTTTGGGAAGTATCTAAATGGATATAATTGAGCAGGGGCAGAGAAAGGACCATTGCAGTAGTTCAGATGCAAAATGACCAGAGCCTTAGGAGAGTTACCCACTTGGAATGACAGTGAAAACCTTTGGATGTCAAGCCAGCTGCTGAAAGAGGGTTCAGTGTCTAAAAAAGCTGTTTGCTGTCTTTGTAACCTTCATTGTCAATGGCTGGGTGACCTTTAACATAGGCCCCTGGACTCGCCAACGTATTTTTAATTATGACTCTGTTATCTCACACATGGATTTACATTTTTATTTCCATGGTGGCTGTTTAAATACACATATATTGCAGAGTTGCTCCTTTCTTATCACTTAGAGCCAATAAAAAACCGTTTTAATGTTTTCCTCATTTGAGCAAGGATAATCCAAACTCTGTGCTTGCAGAACTCAGAAAGGAAGCAGTGTCCAACTTAGCTGGCATGTGATTTAAGAGGGGCATTTTAAGTCAAAGTAGGCAGATGTTTAGAAGATGATCATTTCAATTTTGATAAATACCGATAATGCTGTTTCAATAACATTATTTCAGTGATTGCAGGAAAAAAAACTTCCTCTAGTCTAGTGGTGATACAAATCTGATGACTTTTTATTTCGCCACTGTCTTGAGTCAGAAGAATCTCACTAAACTGAGCAAATGGGTATTAAAATAGAAACTCATTGTTAGGAATGTGAAGTAATGTATAAGAATAAAAGAACTTTATGCAAAAAAGCCCAACTCTGACTTGAAATCAGCTGTTAGTACTCAGAAGAGTCTTCTGATAGACATTTCTGTAAAGCCATCAACTCAGTTTTCACTAGGTGTCAAAAAAAGTAAATAGAGTTGAGTATTAATAGAAAGGGGTCATGACATAAAGTATCAACTATTCTGTGGTAAAAATCTATGACATACATAGGCCATGCTCTGAGTATGATTATCCCACACTGATCTGTCTGCTAGACTTAGTACAGCAAAGGACAATAAGAATAATCAAAATTTGAGATAGCTTCTTTATGCAGAACACCAAGGAGTAAACCAGATAAAATAACCATTAATTCTTACAGCAAAGGTATGTCCTCAGATACTGTGAAACTTAATTTTTAAAGGTATGAGAGTCCTATGTAGGGTTTTTTTTCCCTACAGTTATCAAGGAAGGAATGTGTTTAATTGCTTATTGCCCTAGGAGAGATAATATATCACTGAGTTATGAGGGCTTTATGTGTTCAAGATACAGCAAAAGCTGCCTAGAAGATATACTCTTAATGTATTTATTTTTCTTCTTTTATGGCTACAGCATTGTGCTGTGAGTAATGCAGTTGTTCACAGCTGAATAATTTCGTTCATTTTTTTTTCAGAGATTTTTAGATGTTCTCCAAGATAACTGGCAATTTGGGCTAGGGTTTTTTTTTTTCTATAATTTTTTTAAAAGGTTAAGCAACTTTATAAATGGTATATAAACTATATTCGTCAAGTTAATCCTTACTTAATATTTCATGTCAGCTCTTCAGAGGTACTAATTAAGGAATAAGCACAGCACTTGTTTTGCTATAGGGCTGTTAAATTCCTTAGAATATTTCGTAAAAACTGAGAAAAACTGGCTCCTTAGAAAGAGCCAGGAAGGCTTTTTTAGGACATCATTGGCAAACTGTAAGTGATTTATTATGAAAAAGAACAATATATAGAGTCTTCTGCTCGATATCTTTATAAATGTAAATGTGAAGAAGCAAACCATTATGATTTCTAACTTTGTAACTGCTTTTATTGATTATTTTCAAATTCATACCCTAAAGGTTCCAAACTGTATCTGTGGCATATTCAGAAAGCTACTGGTCATACTGGTTTTGGTCTTGCAAGACATAAACATTTGGAGTAGTCATATCTCTCTATAGCTGAATGTTTTGGAGGGATAAAGTAAGAAAGAAGTAAATTTTATATTGTGTTTGTGTAAGTCATTATCTAAGCCCATAGTAAATAATGTAACCGTTTAGTCTAAGCTTTATCTAATTTCTCCAAATGAGAAGTTTCTACGTGTGTTGTCATTTGATACAGTATGTGAGCAATTCTGGTGTGCAGCTCAGAGACAAAGCAAGAACTTAACTGCAAATGCAGGTTTTTTACTGCTGTGATGGGTTGGCCATTTAGGGAAGTGTCTGAACCCTGGCAATCTGCTCGTGTTTGCTCAGGATAGGTATGCAAACTACAGAATTCACAGCTCTGACCCACCTTCTGGCAGCTTCTTTCTGCTTCCTGAATCTCTGATAAAATGTGCTGAAGGTTGATGGTATCTCTTTTTTTTTTTTTTTCTTTTTACTTGTGCTTCGATAAATTCTCTAGTGGCTGAACCTGGAACTGAATAGCCTTTTCATGTTTCTTCAGTCCTTTAACCTGATGTTCCAGGATAGTTGGAGGGAATGGTAAAATGAGTGTCTCCTTTTTATTTATAGAAATAGATGTTATTGAGAATTTTAGATACCAAATCCAGACATGTATTTTTATATAAAAGGTTAAATGTTCTATTTGCTATTTTACTAAAATGTGGTCAGAGTTTGCCCTGAATTATTGAATTAATAACTGGTGAAGTATAAAATCAATTAAATATTGCCATAGTCATGAATCCTATTGTCTTGAGACAAAAGAGGAAAGTAAAATCTGTGAAAAATTACTTCAGTTTTAGAAAACTGAAATGAGAAAAGGCAAGATGCTGTTTAAAGCCTTGAAATTTCATGTGTTTTATTAGAGTAGATAAACTACAAACACACCCCTTTGTTACTAGAGCTGAGTGTATGTATTTGCAACATCTATAGTTCAAAGGCATGCTTTATGCATGTAGTAGCTTTCCATCATTAATAATACCACGAGGCTTTTTTTTTTTTTTTTATCCCTGGGAAAGTATATCTTAGGCAAAGTCAGAAAACCTGAAGTAGAATGGGGGAGCTTTGAGTAAAACACAAAACAGTTATTCTGGCAATAAAAAAAAGACAAAGCAAAACAGAAAAAAGCCAGTTGAAGGCAGAATGGAGAAAGAGTTGAAGTGAAGTTGCTGTGAGAATTGCATTGGGTATCTAACCTTGCCTTGTCTTTTTTGCCAGGTCTTTATACCCATTTGTAAAAATAAAAATACAGAATTCTCTTTTTACAAAAACATCAGTGGGATAGCCTGAATGCTAAAAAATTATGGGAGCTCAAGGGAAAACAAGGGAAATTAATGGAAGAGAAATCCACTGAAGTTTAGAAAATAGATAGAAATCACATATGACTTAGGAGGACTCTGAGCTAAAAATATTTGGAAGCTATAATGGTATTGTACACAGCAGCTCTTGCCTAACCATCTGCTTATCACGGCTGTTGTAGACAAAGTACTGACTGCAGAGACGTGTGGCTTTACTCTGTGTGAGAAAAGAGGCTTGAAGTTAATAATGTTGAGCATAATTGATTTGCATTTAAATTTAATGAGGAAGAAGTTTTGAAAGTGAATTGTCAATTAACATGCAAAGGGAATCAAGTGTGTCTGTGCATAGGTGACACATGTGCTCATGTGCTTAGGCAGTAATAAGTAAGTCCTTTTTGTTCTGTAAATGTAGCACAACATCTCAATATCAAGAGGGATCTTTATGAAGTCCTTGATAAAGTATTCAGCTACTGGGACAGGGTAATAGAATCAGAATGAATTTTTAACTTCATAGGCAGTCTTTCATTTTATACTTGAACAGTGAGCATAGTTTTGAAAGTAAATTGTCTCATGTAGTTGCAAGAAATCATAAACTGAGTGTTGCAAAACAAAACCTTCAAGAACAAAAATTCAAAGCAGAATATCTGGGTATTCCTTACATCACAAAGTTGAATAAAGGAAGCCAAAAGAAAAGCATGTGTAGGGTAAACTGTAGTTGTATTTCAGCAATGTGCTGACAGGTTAATGGTAGGTTTAGAGTAACAGTGTAAAATCTTAGAAATGCTTTGAAATGCATTTTAAATCTATCAAATACGTATATTTAGCACGTTAATAAGATACCTGGAGAAGTAACAGCTGATGTGTAGTGGTACTGTATGAAAAGTTGTACTCTCCTGGCTTAGTCTTTCAAGGGAATAAATTTATGACTTTGAAAGATCAAGAAAGTGTGAATGAGGCTATTCTGAATGTACTATGCAAGGGCTGTAGGAACTTCTAAACCTGTGAGTAAGTCTGCATCTAGATGAAAAATGAAAGTGGAGCAATCCTAAAGGTTATT